>NC_080396.1:9078846-9692307 GCF_030265065.1 Corythoichthys intestinalis | reverse complement strand
TTGTTGGAATATGTGTCTGAAGCATTTGTTAAGAGCATTGTTTAAAAAAATAAAAAAAATAAAAGTATTTCGTAACATTTAAGCTAGTGGACTTTTGCTATGTAAGTTAGCCAATTCTTCTTTTGTTGTACATATGTTGATCCTTATCATTATTATTTTTTATACCGTTTGAGGCCCAGCTAAGGTATTTTAATTTTTTCATGTTCATCCTATTACTCGATTATTCGAACGAACTAGTTCATCGATTAATCGACTACTAAAATAATCAATAGCTGCTGCCCTAGTGTGTTATCAAGCATAATGAATTTTTTTGGTAAGAAATAAGATTTTTTTTTTTTTTTAATAACATCTAGAAGTTTTTGAGTGAAAACAGTAAACAGTAAAAACTTCTGAGATGCAGTTGTTGGCTGTTTTCAACAATTTGCATCGAAAATAAAGACATTGATTGACTGAAAATGGTTCAATATTAGATGAAATGTCTTGTTTTCTCATGTATATTTATAATTGCTCCTTACCTTAAAAATGTTTTATCCGATTACTCGATTAATCGATAGAATTTTCAGTTGATTACTCGATTACTAAAATATTTGATAGCTGCAGCACAAGTACGCACACTTGGAGAACACGTAAGTACATGTACTGATATAGTACACGCAAGTGCATGTACTGGTATAGCACACGTAAGTGCACGTACTGGTGCAATACAAGTAACTGTAGTTGAGTAAAGTTACAATTTTATACAGAAATGTGAGAAATTCCAAAAGATTCAGAAACTTATTCATACCACTGTAAGTACACATTCTTGTCGTATAAGTACAGTGCCCGCCATAATTATTGGCACCTCTGAAAAAGATGTTTTACCTTCTAATATTTTTTAAAATTCAAATAATATGGGACCTTAATGGAAAAAAAGAGAAAAATCCAACCTTCAATACAAGTGCATTCATTCAGTGGGGAAAAAATCCCACATAAAGAAAAAATTATTTGACATCAAATAATGTGTGTCACAATTATTGTCACCCCTGCTGTTAATACTTTGTACAACCCCCTTTTGCCAACAAAACAAGGTCTGGGGACTGAGATGGCCATGGGAGGAGCTTGATTTTGTGTCAGGTGAACCATTTCTGTGTAGATTTGGCCATATCTTTAGGATCATTGTCTTGCTGAAAGACCCAGTAACGACCCATCTTCAGCTTTCGGGCAGAGGGCAACAGATTTTGATTTAAAATGTCCTTGTATTTCAAAGCATTCATGATGCCATGCACCCTAATATGGTTCCCAGGGCCTTTGGAAGCGAAACAGCCCCACAGCATCACTGACCCACGCCCATACTTCACAGTGGATATGAGGTGCTTCTCAGCATGCGCATCTTTTGTGACACGCCAGACCCACTTAGAGTGTTTGTTGACAAAAAGCTCAATCTTGGTCTCATCTGACCAAAGCACACGGTCCCAGGTGGTTCGCCTGGGACCGTGTGTATTTTTGTGTCAATGTACTGTAGTTTCACTGTAGTAGTACTGTAGAGCTAAGAGACTAAGATGGCGCCGGTGTATGTTGACGTGGCTTGCCGTCTCCCACTGTTTGTGTTTTTGTTGTTTTTGTCTTTTTTAATCTCGACCGTCAGTTCGGTTTTTATTTATGATCGCCAAACGCTGTTAGATCTTCGCCCTGCTGCCAAGGATTTGGTGAAGGGCGACCACGAATGTTTTAAGACGTATCGGCCATTCCAACAGCCGGACTCGCTACCTGTCCACCTTTGCTGTACTTCCGCTCCCCTCCCTTGGTCTACACGCCGACGCCGCCGACGGGGAAAACGTGGCGGTCAGCTGGCGAGATTCAAGCTCTTTTTTGCTCGAACATTCGTGGCACGCCGGAGGAGAAGCGGAGCAGTGCCTGGCCTCTTTCTGCACCCGCGATCACTGGATTTGGTGGACGCCTGCCTGGTGTACGTCGCCGGCTCGGCCGGAGTGGCTCGCCACGGCACCTGTTCCCCGCGCCCCCGCTGGCGAGGTGCAAATCCCCACCATCTGCGGGCCCTGCCTCGTGCGCCCCGAGCAAGCCCCCCAACGGCCAGGTTCGCCCTTGTCAACGCGAGATCACTGAGCAACAAAACTTTCATTTTAAAGGATTTCTTTACATCGAACTCCCTGGATTTTTTATGTGTGACGGAGACATGGCTGAGCACCGGTGAGTACTCTTCTCTCGCCGAGCTGTTACCACCGGACTGCTGCTATTTTAACTCGCCGCGAGCTGAGGGTCGAAAAGGAGGTGGAGTAGCAGTTGTTTTTAAAGATTCTTTTAAAAGCCGGCCGAACAGCCTGCAAGCACCCTGCGTGACTTTTGAGCACTGCCTGTTCGAAATTGGTCGCTGGCACGCTGTACTGTGCGCTGTCATTTACCGACCACCCAAGTACAACAAGGATTTTTTAAGTGACTTTGCTGAATTCTTGGCTGAAATTTTACCAAAATATGATCGTGTCCTCATTCTTGGGGATTTTAACATTCATGTCTGTTGCCCTGATGAGCCAATCTCCGGCAGCTTCTTAAATGTTATTGACTCTTTTAATCTTGTCCAATCGGTGGTCGGACCTACCCATCAACTCGGCCACACGCTTGATTTGGTGCTATCACATGGGTTGTGTGTGTCCAATCTGAACATTCATGATGCAGTATTTTCAGACCACATGCCCATTGTATTTGACGTTCCTATTCGGCGGGAAGCTAAACTTTGCGCACCCCCAAAACGCTGTCGCACATTTCACTCCTCCTCTCCAGCTCTTTTCTCATCGACTTTTTTGGATATAAGCAACGATCTCCCTCATTCACCCGAGAGTTTAAATACTGACGAACTGGTTGCTTCTTTTAATACTGTTTGCTTACGAACATTGGACACGATCGCTCCCCTAAAAAATCGGCGCGTCAAACCAGCACCGGAGCCCTGGCTTAATGACGTCACTCGCGCCGCCAGACGAGAGTGCAGGAGAGCGGAGCGCTCTTGGAAAAAGGACAAGCTGCACGTTTCCTGGGAGATCCTAAAGGACTGCTTGGTGAAATATCAGAAGACTGTGAAAGCTGAGAAGCACAAGTACCTATCGGAAATTATTGCTAGTAGTAATAATCCCCGTGCTCTCTTCAAAACTATAAATTCTGTCCTCGATGCTCCAATTTCCCTAGATCCTGATGCATCAAATGAAAAATGTGACCGCTTTCTTCAATTCTTTATTGACAGAGTTGCTACAACTAGAGCCTCTATTTCACCATTTTGCAATGATCCCTCCGTTCCCATGCGCTGTTCATCTGTTTTCGCCCAGTTTGAGCAAGTTTCTTCTTCTTTTGTCGAAAACATTGTTAGTAATATAAAGCCCTCCGGTTCCCCCTCCGATGTAATTCCCCCTCGCTTATTTAAAGAGGTTTTTGACATCATTGCTCCACACGTCTTAAAAATTATTAACTGTAGTCTCCTTACTGGCACATTGCCATGTGACTTTAAGCATGCAGTAGTAGAACCTTTATTGAAGAAGAGAGGCCTAGACTCCACCCTCTGTTCAAATTTTAGGCCCATTTCTCATCTTCCATACATCTCTAAACTACTAGAAAAGGTTATCTATAGTCAGCTGCTACCATTCCTTGAAGAAAACCAGATTTCGGAACCATTTCAGTCTGGTTTTAAATCCCTCCACAGCACTGAGTCGGCACTTTTAAGAGTATCAAATGATATACTTCTGGCAACAGACTCTGGCAAGTTTGTTGTTTTAGTTCTTTTAGATTTATCTGCAGCATTTGATACCGTAGACCATCAGATTTTAATTTCTCGTCTTGAACACAGTGTGGGTATTCAAGGTGTCGCTCTTGAATGGTTTAAGTCTTACCTAAATGAACGGAGTTTTTGTGTGAAAATGGGCAATTTCATGTCCAAAAAGGCATCGCTTCCACATGGGGTTCCCCAGGGATCTGTTCTCGGCCCTCTTTTATTTTCACTTTATTTATTGCCTCTTGGTTCTGTTTTTAGAAAACATGGTGTTTCATTTCATTTGTATGCTGATGACTGTCAGATCTATTTTCCATTGGCGCAGAATGGCACTTTCTGTCAACTTATTGAATGCCTCAACGATATAAAGTCGTGGCTCTCATGTAATTTTTTAAGTTTGAATGACAGTAAGTCTGAAGTCATGGTGTTCAAACCGAGTAGCCAGGCCTCCCTGAATGTTGACCTCGGTTCATTGTCTCCGTTTCTTAAGAATTATGTCAAAAATCTAGGGGTCCAATTTGATGCTGATTTTAAATTTGAGAAGCAGATTTCTTGTGTTGTTCGGGACTGTTTTTATCAGCTTCGCCAGATTGCTAAGGTGAAATCTATTGTTTCACGCTCTGATATGGAAAAATTGATTCATGCTTTTGTCACAACTCGGCTGGATTACGGTAATTCTTTGTATGCAGGTGTCGGTCAGGCGGCACTGGCCCGTCTGCAACTTGTACAAAACTCTGCTGCTCGACTCCTAACTAGTACCCGCAGGCGTGAACATATCACCCCAATTTTAGCATCTCTTCACTGGCTCCCGGTACATTACCGAATACATTTTAAGATATTATTATTTGTTTTTAAATGTTTGAATAATCTTGCGCCGCCATATTTGTCAGAACTGCTTCAGCCTTACAGTCCAACCAGAACCCTCAGATCAGCTGACCACCTGCTTCTAGTAGTCCCAAGATCAAGGCTGAAGCTTAGGGGTGACCGTGCATTTGCGGTGATGGCGCCCAGGCTGTGGAACCAATTACCACTTACTATTAGACAGGCCCCCTCACTTACGGATTTTAAATCACGTCTTAAAACATTTTATTTTTCGTCAGCTTTTAATGTGCAATGACAGTTTATGACCTCGTCTTTTATTTATTTTATTTTATGTGTTTGTTTTATCTTTCAAAGTTGACTTATTTTGCTGTGTTTTGCTATGTAAAGCACTTTGGTCTCCTTGGCGGATTTTTAAATGTGCTATACAAATAAAGTTGATTGATTGATTGATTGATTTTGTGACGACCCTTTGTTCACCATTAAAAGGAAGTAGATTTCTTCAGGGACTTAGCTTACAGAGCCACGGAATTTGACACACTTGATTGAATTGACCCAATTAGAAGATTCATTTTGGTTTTGAATTAGGGCGTGGCTGCACAGGTCAGTAGCACCTCCTTTTTTGTAGGACCCTCTTCAACAGGGTTTTTTTCTCCTAGGAGTGTGAATGTATTTCTAATCCCCCCAAAAAGAGGAGAGTTTCGAGCAAGTTAGGTTCTCATAAGATGATGATAGGGGGACGATCTGCCACCACCCTGACCTACGTGCCGTCTGAATTGCGTGACATCCGAGTCGCGCCAAACTGTGAGGGCCCGTTCAGTCCTGCTTGTAGGCCTAGTTTCCTTTTATTCTTTTTTTTGTTTTGTTTTATTTCCGATTTCAATTATTTTTTAATTCTCTTGATGATTTAGTGTGATTTTTATGTGTCATTTTATTTCCCGTTTCACACTGCTTGGAAAATGAATGAATAGATGAATTGTCTGTTTTCAACTGTCTTTTTGATTTAATGTAATTTTTATGACTTTTTTTAGCTCTGTTTGTGGGTCTTCATGTGATGTAAAACACTTTGAATTGCCTTCTGTTGAATTGTGCTATACAAATAGATTTGCCTTGCCTATGATTATCCTGTGCAATCACATGGTGTCTTTATAGCCCTGTAAAAAATGATTTCAACCTCTCTCTCAGTTTTTATTTGGCATTGATAGACCATGGAAAACAGGAGATATTGTCGTTTTGATTTCATGGTAGGAAATGTGTTTTCTCCACTAGAGGGCACACTTGCTCTTTGGACAGCTATGTTTCATTTCTGTAGATTTTCTAGTCGGAATTCAATGATTTTTGTGGGGGTTTTTTTTTGGCCCAATATAGGTTATAGTACAGTATTATAATAAGAGTTCATATAGATGACATTGTGCTGAGAAAATATAATATTGTTTGAGAAAAATTAAAAAATCTGAAATTGTAAGAGGTTACTCAGTACTTGAGTAATCTCTTCACCGAATACCTTTTGATTTGTACTACTTTTACTCATACTTAAGTAATATTATTTCGAAGTAACGCTTCTCATACTTGAGAATTTTTTTTTTTGCTATGCTACCAAACTCTGGCAATTATATGGTTTATTCTTTTCATTCTTTCTCAACAAGGTTAACATACCCAGAACAGTGGTGCAGAAATTTGACACAGGCGATGAAAACATCCAGTGATCTTTTTGTGCTTTTTTTCAACAAAGATTACGTGAAGCGAACAACTCGTGACTGAAGATTAACATGTGAGTGACTTCAAGGGGAGGTCTATCTTTGATTGCAATGCCAACAATACTCACATGCTCTGTGTAAAGCGCTTCTTAGGGGGCCTCCGTTGTTCTTGTTGGATCCTATTTCAGCGCTCAGCATGAACTAGTGCTGAGTAAAACCACAACTCACATCAGCGAAATAGAGGAAATTTACCAAAAGTATTTTCTTAATCATTATATTCAGCTTGTCTTGTAGCTGAACTGGATTAACAGGTCACCCTGGCAATACTGTGCAGCAATGGCTCATAGGCTTAAGGCAAAACAAAAAATGGTTGAGTACTATCATAATGGGGGCTGTTGAAATACAGGGTCATATAAGGCCTAAATATTTGTCAAAAACAATAAAAAAAAAAAAAAGTTGTATTTTTTAAAATTTGTAAATCAAGTATTTTAAAGTAAAATTGTATTAATGAAATAGTATAATTAGTAAAGACACAATTTCCCACAAATAAAGTCTAGACATGAATAAAGTCATTGTATTATAAGGGGTAATAATTGTATTATTATGAGAAAAATAACACCCCAAGGTTGTAGGAATAAACCAAAACCCATCACAGGGTGGGTTCCATATTGCTGAAGCCCATCCATTCTAACTTTGAGCATAACTACACCCTAAACTGGTCGCTAGTCAGCCATTGGGCACACAAGCATGCGTACTCGCAATCACACCGCCACCGAGTAGGAATTCATCCCACGCTCCCTGTGCTGAAGTCAGGCGAATGTACTGCGACATTAAAAAAAAAAATGGGGTGTTGAACAGACATAAAAAAAATTATGGAAAGAATTTGCACCTTTCAGAATTTGCTTTCCTTCAGCATTTAGCAATTGTATCCTTTTAACATAATGCACACGTCTAGCCAATATTAGGCACTCATGTTGCACGAACATAAAGCACTCTAGTTGAGCCAACAAAAGGCACTCATGTTCACCCCAAAATACATGTTGAATCGACATTAAAGAAATACATAATTTGCACCTGATTAAATTGCTTTCCTTCAGTATTTAGCAATTGTATTCTTTTAACATAAAGCACACATGTTGAGCCAACGTAAGGCACAACTAGGGCTGTCAAATTTATCGTGTTAACGGGCGGTTATCAATTTTTTAATTAATCACATTAAAATATTTAACAGATGCACGGAACGACCCACTCACGGATTGCCGCAAACAGGCTACAATGGTGACGTTCTACGTATATACAGAGCAAAGAGACAGGTGAGTGTAGTGGATACAGGCATTCATTTGAACCATGCTTTTAATTGCGTAAAGCTTTGACATCTCTTCCACAACAATTATAAATAAAGATACACGATAATATCGGTCACCGATAATCATCGGCCGATAATGGCAATTATGACGTCACGCAGATAATCCAGATATTAAAAAATTCAACCGATAGTGCAATCCGATAATTATATACTTGATTTAGCCTCCAAATGTGCACAACCGAAGAATTCAGCACTCCGCCTCCTCAACCCCTCCCCTCTCTGAAGCCCCTGAGGGAGGAAGGGTTGAGGAGGCGCAGTTACACGACAAGAAGTAGTTGAATATTATGGCGGCTGTTACTAAAAAAACGACGCTCTCGCCATCTGCGAAACATGTACCGTAGAAGTTCCACGGGGCAGAAAGAAAGCGTCCTCATTCAAAACCACTAACCCAGCAGCCATTTAAAAGTGCATCACAAAGATTTTTGGAACGAATACGAGGCTGCTTGCTAGCGGGAATGCTAAAGCTATTGTAAACACTAAGTTAAACTACAGGGCTTGTGACGATACAAAGTCAGGCTGTTTGGGAATGCAGCCCAAGGCGGGTGGTAAATTCGCATCTAAGGCTAAACACCGGCACGACTGGAGACCGATAGTCGGCAAGTAGCAGCCGAGCCCCGTTCCCCGGCTTCGGGACCTCTGGCGAACACCCCGGTTTCTCAAGCGTTCCCCCACGGCGTGTGAGCAGGGCCAGGACCCGAATACGCCGCTGCGAACCGCCTGGGGCGGGCGGATTATCCGGTACGAACGTAGCTGCCGCCGAGACGAGACACGTTTTTTTTTTTTTTTACCTAAATGACCCGAGAACCAAAACCCTAGATTAAAAAAATAATGCAGTTTATACGACCACCATTCTTCATGAAAATGTGATGTCCAGTAAGCAAGCTTATCATGACGGCACAGTGGTTAGATGATAATTTAAACATGGAGAAAACGAAGTCAGCCAGTCAATAATGCATTCAGTATGTAAAATGACGAGCGGTCAGATGACTTTGTAACGCTGCCTTTATTTTCGGCTTAACAAAACTCAGGCACAAAACAACACGCACGCGGATGCGAGCTCCAACTCCGTCCAAATAGGACTGCCGTGTATCAGTTTAGCTGCTGTAAAGCACATGTCGTGAAAGCCGCAAATGTAAACAAAGCGCTGCAGAATGGGTACATGACATCTCGATCTTTTGAGTTAATCATTTTCACAGTGTGCAACAAAGCATATAACATTAGCAATCACTTTTCAAATTATTTAACGTATTTCTCTGATCAATTACAGTCACAGTAGATAATCAAATTCTTAAATCAATGTTCTGTAGCCACAAATATTATTCAAAATCTTTCCTTCTTCCAAGTGTTTTTTTTTTTTTTAGGATTAAGTATAATAATGTATTGCTTAAAACAAGGCTGTTAAGATTATTTTCAGCTAGATATTTTTCTTCCAAGAAATCTGAGAGAAATACACTTGAAGCGATGGCAGATAATTTCACTTATTGCCAATAGATTTATACTTAAAACTGACTAGTTTTAAGGAGGTGTGTTTTGCAGTGTATTAATGTTATATACGTCAGGAATGGCTTACTTTTAAAGGCGTTTTTGTGGAATTTAGGTATTTACTCTAAGTAATTATTGCCAAAAGTTTACCATTACACAATGTCAGACAATCTGTCATTATTTAGATGTTTGAATTGACGACTTGTTCATATTTTATGTTGAAAAAAAGAGCAATAAATTATATTTTTGCACAGTAAAATTTTTTTGTGTGTATACTTTAAAAATTTACATAAATCTTTTAATAGAATTATCAGCTTGACATTATCGTTATCGGTTGGAATGAGGAGGAAATTATCGGTTATCGGTATCGGTTGAAAAATGTATTATCGTGCATCACTAATTATAACTATTGAGGCGAGCAACGTGGGGAAGAATGACAGGAGTTGATCTTTTTCTTAACACCCTGCATTGTGCACAACACAGAGAAGATATATTATTTGCAGCCGCCACACACAGTCATGGTTACCCACTTCCCATCATGCATGTGGGCAGAACAGTTTTGTCACTACATTATCATTTACTGAAAGCTCAACACATACATTAGATGGCAATATTTAGTCACAATATACAAACTCACATTTATCCTTTAAGAATCTATTTGTGGGTCCCTTTCACAGAAAGAATGTTAATAATGTTAATGCAATCTTGTGGATTTATTGTTATAATAAGCAAATACAGTACCTGTATGTACAGTATGTTGAATGTATATATCCGTCTTATCTTTCCATTCCAACAATAATTTACAGAAAAATTTGGCATATTTTAGAGATGGTTTGAATTGCGATTAATTACGATGAATTAATTTCTAAGCTGTGATTAACTCGATTAAAAATTTTAATCGTTTGACAGCCCTACTTTTAACGTAAATGGACGTCAATGGCATCAATTTATATATGCCTCAATGGAATCAAGTACATTGGCATCAATAGTAGCGACATTCATGATAGTCAATGGCATGGACGCACATAGCTGTCAGTGGTATTGACTTACTTAGGCGCCACTTCAATGTCAATGGGCTGTAATGGTAAGTGGTCAAAAATCACAACCACCTATGTTTTCCTGTCATTGAAAATGAAGGGAAAATGTTTGCCATTAAAAATGAATGGAATTCCGGTCATTTTGATATTGAAACGGTGCCGGTCGGTCAAACGGTTCGGAGTCTCCACTGCGCCGAAAAAATGTGGATAATAAGATTATGAAAGAAAGAAAGAAAAATAAAGTTGAGGAATTTTACTAGCTGGGCCTTTGCCTTTCAAAGTCCCACCTAATAAAAAATCTCTTTTCACAAACAACATAATAATTCAATGGTGATGGTACCATTGAGGTGTCCCTTACTTTTTCAGGGAGTTGGCAATCCTACTTTTAAATCTCGCGAGAAATCACGAGACTATTGCAATTAGTTGGAAAGACACATTAACATTATGTTGCATCAACAATATCTAATCAAGCTCCTCATTCACTGTTCATGTTTATGTAGAGACTGCATGATTCAATCATGCTCACCTTGGAAACATGATGGTTTCTTGCTGAAAATGCACACTGTCTTTTAGTAAACTTTACAACCTGCCTGATTCATTTTTTTGAGTGAACACCATCAGCAACATTAACTGTAATGTGACCCCTCCACCCCACCCCCCAAACAACATGCCAACCTGAATTAAAGTTTTACAGCCAAATGCAAATTTTGTGGATTAAAAAAATGAATTCACCTGAACTGTGCATGTGCTTCATTTAAAAAACACTAGAGAGAGCTCACGTACAACTTTGAGATGCACTGCACATTTTTATACATGACATTCCCAACAAAGCCTACTTTAACCTGTTTTTCTAGTACAGTATATGATTATGAGGATATTTTACTGTATGCAACAAAATCTAAAAGCTTTCATATCTACAATGTTGCATTAATGTCCCATTTAAAGTACACTTTACCTGAAATTACTGCCGTATGGTGTTCTCACATTTCTGCATAAAATCACTATCAAATGTGAGCTGATCTTTGTCAAAATCACACAGATGTAAAAACAGTGTCTGCTTTAACTAAAACTACCCAAACATTTATAGGTTTTCATATTTTATTGAAGGTCGTATGCAAACAATGACAGAAGGTGGAAAAATAAGTAAGTGAATCATCACATATAATATTTAGTATTTTGGAACTTTGAGGTTGAGATTGAAGTATGTGATGGAGCACCATCCTGCTGCAGAATTTGTCCCTTTTTAAGGTTTGGAATGTAAGACGCAGCTAAGATTTGTTGGTATTTCAGACAATTTATGTTGCCTTTCACCCTGCAGATCTCTCGCACACCCCCATACTGGATGTAACCCCAGACCATGATTTTGACAATGATGTAACCACCAAACTGTTTTCTGAGTGAATCTCGGATCCACGCGGGTTCCAGTAGGTCTCCTGCAAGATTTGTGACGACTCTGGTGTAATTCAATGGAAGATTCATCTGTAAAATCCACCCTTTGCCAATTTTCCAGCGTCCATCCTTTTGACAGGCTGTGGGCCTTGGCAAATGCCACACGTTTTTTTTATTATCTGCACCCTGAGAGATAAATAGTCTGAAATATCAACAAATCTTAGCTGCCTAATTACATTCCTAACCATAAAAAGGGACAAATTCTGCTGCAGGATGGTGCTCCATCGCATACTTCAATCTCTACCTCAAAGTTCCTCAAGGCAAAGAAGATCAAGATCCTCCAGCACTGTCCAGGCCAGTCACCAGACATGAACATTATTGAGCATGTCTGGGATAGGATGAAAGAGGAAGCATGGAAGACGAAACCCAAGAATATTGATGAAGTCTGGGAGGCATGCAAGACTGCTTTCTTTGATGTTCCTAATGACTTCATCAATAAATTGTATGAATCCTTGCCGAAGCCCATAGAAGTCATACAAAATATTAAATTTGGATCTCACAACACCACCACTTAATTCGCTTATTTTATGCAACATTGTTTTTGTATTTGTATTTATTTAGGCGATAAAACTTTTGTCTTGCCAAAATTTGACCTTTATGTCTTCATTAAATGATAAATATTTTTTCAGTAAAACAAATATATTTTTGTACATTCAACATAATTTGGGAGGGTCTTAGCTTTCATATGAGCCATTTCTGAAACCAATTGAGTAATTAAAAATCAGGTTATTAGCAATTGTTTCTACAAAATGGATAAGCGACAAGACTTTGGTCAGGGACTGTAAATGTTTGATCTCAAATTGCTATGTATATCTGGTATTTCATTATACTATATGTGCGGTCAGCTATCCTTTGTTGCACTTGGACTTGTTTGACGTGACGCCAGTGCTACTTTCTGTTAATTTTCGAGCGCTGCTTTCACACTGGGAAACGGGGCTGAGCGCCAGTTCACAGTTCAAGAAGGCAGAGAAACGGTAAACGGCGTGGGCTCTGCGAAAAACATTGCAATAAAATAATGCAAACTGTTTAAACTTGAGAGAAGCTGAGATCTGTCATGACAGAACATCGCTTCAATGATATCTTGCGCCATCTAGCGTCGTGAATGGGTATAATGTCTAGACCGCGAACATAAGACGACCCCCACTTTTTCAGTCTTATTTCAATGCAAAAAATACAGTCTTATATTTGGGCCAATACAGTACATGTTTCTGGATAGTTATTTTGAGATTTAATGGGTATGTAGGGGTACTTGAAGGTTTAATTCCAACTTAAGCGGATATTCGGGTCACGTCGCCAGCCACACGATCTTTGCAACCTTTAAATTAAAAAAATAAAATAAAATAAAAAATCACACAAACACAGTATTTTTTCACCTGATTCTAATGTGATCATGACCCTTTCCGATCACGTGGGAAATCTGTAATCATTATACCTCTGGATTACTTTGTTGCTTCTTAGACCTTAACTTATTCATGCCATTGACAGTGATAGACGTCAAAGTTATTTGAACTAGGAAGGCTTGCACTGATTGATCATGTTTCACTGCCATTGACGGTGATAAGACGTCCAATCCATTTTGACTGGGAGGGTTAGTAGCGATCGAATGAGCGAATGGCAGCGACTGAGTTCATACTTTAAAGTAAAAATGAATAAATACTGAAGAAACTTTACCTTTTAGCGCAATTCCAACGACCCGGAGTTTGGCCAAAAGGCCAAACTCCGCTATTTCACCTTAGTTTTAACTAGGGTTGTTCCGATCATGTTTTTTTTTTGCTCCCGATCCGATCCCGACCGTTTTAGTTTGAGTATATGCCGAGCCCGATATTTCCCGATCCGATGGCTTTTTTTTTTTTTTTGCTCCCGATTCAATTCCAATCAAATCCCGATAATTTTTCCCGATCATATACATTTTGGCAATGCATTAAGTTCAAAATGAATAAAACTTGGACAAATATATACATTCAACATACAGTACATAAGTACTGTATTTGTTTATAATGACATTAAATCCTCAAGATGGCATATTAACATTCTTTCTGTGAGAGGGATCCACGGATAGAAAGACTTGTAATTCTTAAAGGATAAATGTGACTTTGTATACTGTGACTAAATATTGCCATCTAGTGTATTTGTTGAGCTTTCAGTAAATGATACTGTAGCCATTTAACTGTTCTGCCCAAATGCATGATGGGAAGTGCAACCATGACTGTGCAAAGTGGCACCAATTGATATATCTTCTCTGCGTTGGGAAATAACATAGGGTGTTAAGAAAAAGATCAACTACTACCTTTCTTCCCCACATTGCTTCCCACAATATTTTCAATAGTTGAGAGGGGGATTTTTAAATAAATTAAATAATTAATAATTAAATTAAATTAAGGCACCAAAGACTGCCTAAATTCACTCTACTCATTTTACGCTGCCTTTTAGCTCTATATAAAGGTAAAACGGCGCCATTACAGATTGAACGCGACAATGCGTGAGTGGGTCATGCAGCGCATGCGTTAATTGCGTTAAATATTCTAACGTGATAAATTTTTTAAAACACAACACTCAGCGAGTGCTGAGTGTCAACCTGTCAGTCAGGTTCCTCCGTTATCAGATGTTCCTTGTGCGAGGAGAGGATGTCCTTTCAGCCCTGTTGGTTACCAGAAGAGCTCGTGGTGAGATTTGGAGGTCCAGATATGGCCTTGTGGATGTCTTGGCCATCCCCTGCTTGTCTTGCACAGTGTCAACTGCAGTCAATTGCATGACGCGCACGTTGGGCTTCCGTAGTCAGCAGGCTTCCTTATCTGCTCGTTGTTTTGGTGCTGCGAATTCCAGTCACGCCAACTCCACTCATACTTCAGATATACATATTCTGCTGGTTTTCTTAAACTATGATTTAAATGCTATTTATTTTATAATGGGTGTGTTAGAGTAATACAAACAGTCGAACAGCAAATATGGGAGAGGATACTATTCCCTCAATTCATTTTAAAAACCCGTTCTTTTTTTAACCGATTCCGATCTTGCAAAAAATGACGTGATTGGGCCCAATTTTTGATCACGTGATGGGATTGGGGACATCCCTTATTTTAATTTAAGAACAAGACGCATAATAAAGTAGAACGACTGAAATTCTATGCTTATTCATTTGCATTCAACTGACTTTCGTTGGGATGTTAATTTCGTTGCGGTGTATTTGTAGGCATCCTCAAGGCTTGAGCAGGTCTTTATGCAGATGATTCCTGCCTTAAGCAACTAAGAAATTCTTTTCTTGGAATGCTGATTAGAGAAATTTTATAGCCTTGTTGAATTAGGTCAGACAGGTTCAGCAAAGATTTAGAGTTTGGAACAAAATGCAGTACTCAATTACGTGAAATGCCAAGGCATTTACAGTTGGTAGACTATTTATGAGATCAACATTCAAGTTGATCGCTGGGTAGTAACACGTTACATTTACTCCCTTACATTTACTCTAGTAACTTCTGGAGAACAATGTACTTCTAAGAGTAGTTTGACTGCGCCGTACATATTAATTTTACTTGAGTAGATTTGTGAAGAATTGATTATTCGTATTTAATTCAATTTATACAGTGGGTCAAATAAGTATTTAGTCAAGCACTAATTGTGCAAGTTCTCCCACTTGAAAATATTAGAGAGGCATGTAATTGTCAACATGGGTAAACCTCAACCATGAGAGACAGAATGTGGAAAAAAATCCCAGAAAATCAAATTGTTTGATTTTTAAAGATTTTTTTTTGCAAATCACAGTGGAAAATAAGTATTTAGTCAATACCAAAAGTTCATCTCAATACTTTGTTATGTACCCTTTGTTGGCAATAATGGAGGCCAAACGTTTTCTGTAAATCTTCACAAGCTTTTCACACACTGTTGCTGGTATTTTGGCCCATTCTTCCATGCAGATCTCCCCTAGAGCAGTGATGTTTTGGGGCTGTCGTTGGGCAACACGGACTTTCAACTCCCTCCACAGATTTTCTGTGGGGTTGGGATCTGGGGACTGGCTAGGCCACTCCAGGACCTTGAAATGCTTCTTACGAAGCCACTCCTTTGTTGCCCTGGCAGTGTGTGTGGGATCATTGTAAGGCTGAAAGACCCAGCCACGTCTCATCTTCAATGCCCTTGCTGATAGAAGGAGATTTTCACTCAAAATCTTTCGATACATGGCACCATTCATTCTTTCCTTTACACAGATCAGTCATCCTGGTCCCTCTGCAGAAAAACAGCCCCAAAGCAGGATGTTTCCACCCCATGCTTCACAGTGGGTATTGTGTTCTTCGGATGCAATTCAGTATTCTTTCTCCTCCAAACACGAGAACCTGTATTTCTACCAAAAAGTTCTATTTTGGTTTCATCTGGCCATAACACATTCTCCCAGTCCTCTTCTGGATCATCCAAATGCTCTCTAGTGAACCGTAGACGGGCCTGGACGTGTACTTTCTTCAGCAGGGGGACACGTCTGGCAGAGCAGGATTTGAGTCCCTGGGGGCGCATTGTGTTACTGATAGTAGCCTTTGTTACTGTGGTCCCAGCTCTCTGTAGGTCATTCACTAGGTCCCCCTTAGGTTCTGGGATTTTTACACACCGTTCTTGTTATCATTTTGACGCCACGGGGCAAGATCTTGCATGGAGCCCCAGATCGAGGGAGATTATCAGTGGTCTTGTATGTCTTCCATTTTCTAATAATTGCTCCCACAGTTGGTTTCTTTACACCAAGCGTTTTACCTATTGCAGATTCAGTCTTCCCAGCCTGGTGCAGGTCAACAATTTTGTCTCTGGTGTCCTTCGACCGCTCTTTGGTCTTGGCCATAGTGGAGTTTGGAGTGTGACTGACTGACTGAGGTTGTGGACAGGTGTCTTTTATACCGATAATGAGTTAAAACAGGTGCCATTAATCTATGGAACGAGTGGAGCCTCGTTAGACCTTGTTAGAAGAAGTTAGACCTCTTTGACAGCCAGAAATCTTGCTTGTTTGTAGGTGACCAAATACTTATTTTCCACTCTAATTTGGAAATAAATTCTTTAAAAATCAAACAATGCGATTTTCTGTTTTTTTCCACATTCTGTCTGGCATGGTTGAGGTTTACCCATGTTGACAATTGCAGGCCTCTCTAATCTTTTCAAGTAGGAGAACTTGCACAATTGGTGGTTGACTAAATACTTATTTGCCCCTCTGTAAGTGACAGCCAGCACTTCTACAGTTTGTAACCAGCCTTTATAATATGTGTAATTATGTACATTTTATAGTTAGAGTTTGTAATCATAGGCGGAGTTTTACATTTGTAGGACTGGGGGAGAAGCATGTTGAAAACTCTGAAACAAAAGTCAAAAGTTTGGGCATACTTCATCATTTTTGCGTTTTATATATTTTCACTACTATTGTAAATTCTCACTGAAGACATCAAAACTATGAACGAACATGTGAAATGGCAAAAAAAAAAAAAAGTGAAATAACTAAAAACAGGTTTTGTATTCTACATTCTTTAAAGTATCCACCTTTGAGGTGTCTCCAAACTTTTGGCCAATACTGTGTGTATATATATATATATATATATATATATATACACACATCTTGACACTGTTCGAGTTCAATCAACTGTTCAAGTGGTTGTTGGTAGCGTTTGAAAGCCTAGGTTTAAAGAAATTCTAAATATCCATCTTGCCTCCTCTGGTGTAGTTTTGGCTAAGCAAAGCAAGGCACAGTCTCTAAGGTGCTACTCACATGATCTGTTCGAAAAATGATTTTGACCCATTATGAAATACTTTGTAGGATTCTTGTTCATTTCATTCATTTTAGTTGTTTTATTGCTTTCCAACTTTTATAGACAACATTTTAACAGCTAGGTCTTTATTTTAAAGGGAAAGTTCAGAATTTTTTACAGTAGGCTTAATCTTTGAGTTGATTTGAACAAATTTCAAGCAGTTTGTCAGTTATTTCTTAGTTTCAGGGCTCCGGAATGGCTATACTCGGGCGAGTCAATGGTGGTTGAAATCAACTCCATCGACTAATTAAACCCCCGGTAACTAAAAGATTAAGCCTTACGTGAAAAATTCAATTACACGCTATGGCATTTTTCTGTTATTTTTATGTTGAGGCAGCAAAAGGAGAAAAATTGGTAAAAAAGTAACTGATAAATTACTTTTAAAGTGACTTAGTTACTTTGATAATAAAGTAATCAGTAACTAGATTACTTTTTTGAGTAATCCGTGACAACACTGGTAGTAACACGTTACATTTACTCCCTTACATTTACTTGAGTAACTTCTGGAGAACAATGTACTTCTAAGAGTAGTTTGACCGCGCCGTACATATTAATTTTACTTGAGTATATATGTGAAGAATTGATTATTCATATTTAATTCATTTTATATATTAATTTTTG
Organism: Corythoichthys intestinalis; assembly: GCF_030265065.1. Classification (NCBI taxonomy): domain Eukaryota; kingdom Metazoa; phylum Chordata; class Actinopteri; order Syngnathiformes; family Syngnathidae; genus Corythoichthys; species Corythoichthys intestinalis. Next base: position 9,674,323 of record NC_080396.1, on the reverse strand, counting down.
TATATACTTGAAATTGTTGAATATTATGTATTTTTTGCATTTATATTATTTTTTTATTTTTACTATTAACTAATTATGTATTTCCATAACTGTTTTTGTGTTTATTTTTTAATGTTTTAATCTTATTTTTGTATTTATTGTTATTTTTACTTTGACTCTCATTTATTTGTTGATTTTTAATCATGGCAGGTTTGGTCCTCCATATTCCAAGCACTTAACAGGTCTATGCTATCTGTCTTCCTCATCGTGTGTACCTTGCTAGAGACCCCTCACATCCTGTCAGTTAAGGACTTCCTATTACCTCGTAGACCCCATTGGACCCCGTGCAGAGTGATGAGCACGCCTGATGTCCGACGACAAAACTTCTTATTGTATGTCAGCCAACCTTAACAGAGCCTCAAGTAATTTCACGCCAACCCTGACGCACGAGTTCTGGACCAACCCACCAAGAGCTGCTCAGTCATTTATGATTGTCTCACAATCAAGAGCCTTCAATTTCCTGGCCTGATTTCATTTTTGCGTCCAAATTTGAGAAACAATGAGCTCCATGGCGACAGAAATTGTTGCTTTTCTCCTGAATATCTCAGGGTGGATCCTGGTGTCATCCACACTTCCTACCGACTATTGGAAGGTCTCCTCAGTGGACGGGACAGTTATCACTACGGCGACCTTCTGGTCCAACCTGTGGAAAACATGCGTGACCGATTCCACTGGCGTGTCCAACTGCAAGGACTTTCCCTCAATGCTTGCTTTGGATGGTGAGTCGAGTTCAAATTCTGCCATAATCTTTAGGTTGAAAGCTGTTTTAATTCCAACCTTTGACAAGAAGGTGATTAGGTCAAACCTCTGTGAAGTTGGCCCCCTATCAGACGTGAATTGATATAAAAATGAAGTCAATTGTTTGTGCTATGTTTGTCCTGTAAAAGGTTTTGTTTGTGCTGCTATCGTTTTAAAGATATTTACAATTCTTTTATAGGTCAAATTGAGGTCAACCAACCCATGTTTACAAATTAAAAATGGCTAAAAATGGTGTCAATCGTTTGTGCTGTGTTTGTGTTTTTTTGTGCTGTAAAAATTCTCGTTTGTGCTGCTATCGTTTTATAGATATTGAGATATTATTTTCGAGTGATGACGTCAATCGCTGCTCCGCAGTCATGGCTGACAGAGCATACCAACTTAAGGTGTGCATCGGCACTGCCCAGACGATTCGATTACGTTTCGGAGGGCCACGATTCGATTCGGTTCAATTCGGCAATGCATCACGATGCATTAAAGCTTGGGATGCATTAAAATTCTAAAGCAAAGCATATTTTTCGTGAATCATGAGGCAACATAAGCGATCAGACATTAAACAACTTTTTATTGGCTCTTGTGTCACTCCTGGTTGAAGTCAAATGAAAATACTTTCAGATACACAGTGGGGAGAACAAGTATTTGATACACTGACAATGGGAAAACCCATTGGCAGTGTATCAAATACTTGTTCTCCCCACTGTATACAGTATATTTAAAGTGATCCTCTGATTTAAATACATGTAGGCTCTAATAAACCACAGTTGTTCTCTTGTACTAAAATATGTTGTTAGAAACACATAAAATGTTAAATCAATGGCAATATTTTATAATATTTAGTCCATATTTTGACCGTTAGTTGGCGCCATGGTTTGCGGGCTTGCAGTGATGACGTCATTGGTATCTTTCCAAATGTGTTCAGCAATTCCTTGTTGCTGCCTAAACTTGTGAAGTAAAATGCCACGATGTGCTGCTTTTGGATGCAATTTCCAGTCAAATGGAAAAAGGGGGAGTGAAGTCAGTGGTCAAGGTGGAATTATTATTTTTAGTGAATAAATGTGCATAAGTGGAAGCTTCTCCCCCTTTTTGGTCCCTGTATGCATGTATCCTACCCACCACGCGTTACAACTGGCGCCCGAACATTTTTCCTGGATCCTCAGTCAAGTAAGAGTCCCATCGCGTCTGCAATAATGGTTTTGGATCTGTCCATTTATTTTTATTCGTCGGTCCCACAGCGGCTTTTCGGATCAGTCTATTTTGTGGAATCGACGGCCTAATCGCTGCTGCGATATTGCCATGGGATCGGTCTAATTCCTGGATCTTCGAGTGAGTAAAAAACGCGGATTTGGATTAGTATTGCTGTCTTTTTTGTTGACTATTCTTTGTGGGAGTTTTCCCCAAATCATACTAAATAATTAAAGCACTATGGCACGCTACAGTGACGACAGTGACTCTGACGTGGACCTTACGTACTGCTGAGCTCCCGAGTGAAGAGTGGTCAAGGTGGAAATATTATTTTTTGTGAATAAATGTGCATAAGTGGAAGCTTCGCCCCTTTCTGGTACTTTTATACACGTATCCTAGCTACCACGCATTACAATGTACAAGACCTAGATTACACAAGGTGTGCTCTTTGGCCTGTACTGTATGTAAAGCACACGACAGCTCTGGATGCTAACAATCTACATAATTATATTGGGAAAACGTTTGAAAATGCAATATGCTTACCTTGAATATCTGCTAATAAAACCGGAGTTCCCGAATCCCAACAGCATGCACTCTCGCTCCCAACAGGACTCTCTCGCATCACCAGTTTTGCCCAACTTTTGTCTTATCAGGTATTTGCTGCACGCATTTTTCCCTGAAGCTCGTCTTGTGAACGACCGACAGTGCTGTCCTGCTCTTCACTTTTCAGATCTGGTCAAATAGGAAGGGTAGAACTGACGACATGTTGGGAAAGCTAACGAGTGACAAGCTGGAATTTTGGCATTCGGGGCCAGTGACGTCACGCACTGCGACGTAACAAGAATGGCGACCTATCACTTAAAATAATTTTACAAACTTTATTAAAACAAAAACATTAAGAGGGGTTTTATTATCAAATTATTATAACTCATACTAACATTTATGTTTTAAGAATTACTTGTCTTAAAAAAAGAGGATCTCTTTAAAAAAAACTGATCACAGCATTTAATTATTGCTTTGAATGAGACCAGGGCTTTCTCATTTTTTTACACACAGTAGCAGCCTTTCACACAGTGCAAGATCTGAACTCCTGTGCAAAATCAGTAATAACAGTCACTGTATTTTAGTCACAACGACCCATCAATAAAAATATTCAAGTAAATATTAAAGAAAACGACAAAGAAAATATTGTAGTGCAGCGGCATCTTTATCGCAATATCAATCCAGGGATCAGTTCAGTTGCAAACAAAACATCAACAAAATTGCAATGTAGAACAAAAGTAAAATGTAGGCCTAGCCCACTATATTTGTGCAATAGAGGTCAGATCGCGCCTAAAAAATCCAGCCCGACCCGACACGGCCCGCTTTTTTGTTGTTGTTTTTTTGTTGGAGTGACGCGGGGGGAAAAAAGCAGCAGCAGCAATTTATTTTCATTTCTTCGAGTTGGCAGAAAAAAACGCAAGTTTTCTTAATGTTTAAATAGTCTACATATTTTTATGATCATTATAAATTCATTTACACAACGAAATAACGCTGGGAAAGTTTAATATAAAAAAAGACCATGCGGTTTTGCAAACACACAGAGGAGAAGATTCAAAAATCACTGATGAGTGGTTTAAAGCTGCCCTTCCCACTATAAAACACACACCTGGTAAGAATTGTCTTAAAGAAAAGCATTGTCAAAATGGCCGCTGAGTGTTCCTCTCCACCAATCCGCCTAGCCAGGTGTTACTCAAGCACGATTGGGAGCACCTGGGGGGAAAAGTTCATACACATTTGTCCTGCCACGCCCCCTCGCTCCTAGCTTTCCGTTACACTAGTACTAAACATACAAACACATTACTAAGTATTGAGCTATAATAATGTAATGTCCGTAACTGTCTAACGCTCTGGACGTGTGAGCAAGTGGAGTGAGAGCGAGAACAGGTTGGGAGGGAGATAGTGATAACAATCAGCTTAGAGTGTTACACACAGAGAAGGGCTATTTCAAGAGAAAAATAGTTAAGCAACTGAGGTTTAGGAGGGCACGTACACACCATACCTCTGCCTAGGGGCTGCAGGCGGGGGTGAGGAGAGTGTGTGAATGGATGTAATTGCGTTTGGAGGACAGAGGCCGCTGTCACAGTGACTATGGCTACAACGCTTGGGAGACACATGCATTACTGACATAATAATGATCATGACTTAATAACGTTGATAAGGGCACTTGCTCAGTTAACTCATTCACTCCCAGCCATTTTCACCTGAGCAAGGCCCTTCGCTCCCGGCCGTTTTACTGGATTTTGACTGATTTTGCAAGGTCCACAGAAAATTCTGTTCTATTGCTACATAAACATGGAACCCACCAAAAGAAAGATTAGACTCTCTTCTTTCAGCAGGAAAAACATAAGTTACTGTCTTTCTCCATTCTTTAGAAATCAGCATTACAAAATAGCTTAGTTTGAGCAATTTTCCAATTTCTGATGAAAAAACAGAGAAATTGAGCTTTTTGTGAAAGCATACATTTCAAACATAACTTTGACTACAGCTATTTTTTGCTTTAGTTATGTCAGGAAAGCTCAAATTTGAACTCCTAGACAAGTGTTACCTCGAAAGCTTGATTACAGAAATGAATACGACCCCAACCATAGATTGCTTTTCTTCGAAGACTTTATAAACAAGAGCTCTTGGGTACAAAATGATGCGACCCAGCCAGGAGCTGTAATCACCCAGAAAGCACGAAGCAGTACAATAGAGGCTGGACATTTATAATGTTGAAAACGGCGGTGCCGAAGCCCACCGTGAAACGATACTTTACCAAGAAATGAAACTCATCATCTCACAAGCCTGGGTATTTTTCCATACAAAAACATCTTTGAGCTGAGCCCTTGAGCACCGGTCCCGGGTGGAACAACGATAAGATAACACAGTCCTCCCTTGTATTCATTCAGGGCATATTGAAAAATAGGAACACAACACTCCATATTTGGGCATATGGTGATACAGTCGAGGCCATGAGAAGGCACACTCAACAGATTAATGCTATAATGTTCTCAAGCAAGCATAACAAAACGCATACAAAATATGATGTATATGGGTTGTGTTTTAAGCATGAATAAAATTCTCTCACAATTTACATCCCAAACATCTGAATAATGTTTTCCTTTTACAAAATAACATAAACAACAAGACAAATAGAGCTTTTGATAGCACAGTAACAATTTATTTACACATAACTAACTGAGATGATGCTGTTGTAGGCGCGACAGCTGGGTTAACTTTTCCCTCATCGCCGCGTGTCTCATAAAGATGTTTTTTTTTTGAGTCTCTGTGGGGTCTGCTCGGTGAGCAGCATGGACTCAACTCATTGTCCGCTGCACTGGTGGTTTCGGTCGTTCTGCTCGGTCGTCCAGTGCCTGGCATCCTGGGTGTCCTCGCGGTTGTTCTGCTCGGTCGTCCGCCGCCTGGCATCCTTGCGTCAGCGCCCCGGCCGTGCTGCCCAGCTGTTCGTTGCTGTTGTAACAGGTTGCAGGTCTTACCAAATGCGCTACTGCCCTCCAGTGGCCAGTTTTATTGCTTTAAAATGGATTTTCAGCTTTGTGCTTTGGGGCTCAGTTGAATCAGAACCCAGAGATGTCTTTTAAGGAAAAAAAAACATAAAAGCCGTATAAATACATCTTTGGGACACGGAAACAATTAAAAATACAACATATTTATACGTATTTTTGGGAGCAAATGAGTTAAGAGGGCAAGGTCCAGTGCTTGAGCACCACCTGGCACGTCTCAATATCGATAAAACGATAACAGCACAAATGTACAATAAACAAACCATTTTTAGCCATTTTTAATAAAAATGGGGGTCTGGTTAACCTTAGATTGACTTATAAAAATTGTTGATAACTCAAAAACGATAGCAGCACAAACAGTTTTTTTTTTCAGCACAAACCTAGCAAACGAATGACATATTTTTTGTATTAATTCGCGTCTGATAAGGGACCAATTTTAGGTCAGTCATTACCTTTGTTCTTGTTATCAAGCGTACATCCAAGTATGTCGGGGCCTGATGATTGCAGCTGTGTGTCTGGGTTTCTTCAGTGCCATACTTGCGCTTCTTGGAATGAAGTGCACAAAAGTTGGAGGCTCAGAGACCACCAAAGCTCGCTTGGCAGTATTTGCAGGATTTCATTACATCGTCAGCGGTAAAAGTTATTATCCTAAACACCAGAGTGAAATTTAGCTCTGCCCTTGAAATTAAAGGAGTTCCTCTTAAACTGCATCTATAGGCTTGTGCTGCATGACTGCCTGCTCCTTATATGCTCACAGGATCACTACGGACTTCTTTGACCCGCTCTTCGTTGCTCAAAAGTAGGTAATTGCAACATCTTAATTGTTCAAATTTGTTCTCTGTACATGACATTTAGAGCTTTCGAATGGTACCAAATGCAAATGGATTTTTTTAGCCTTTGATTGCAGTGTGAAATGAAATTCTCTACAGTGCAAAGTCTTAGTCAAAATGCAATTGCGTGTTTTAGCTTTTTGATTTCTCTGGCAGGTTTGAACTTGGAGCTGCGCTTTTCATCGGCTGGGCTGGATCTGTGTTATGCATCTTGGGAGGTTTGATTTTCTGTCTCTCCCTATCAGCGGGCTCCAACCTCAGGCAAGTTCAATGTAACGATTGGAAGTACTCACAGATTATGGGCGACGGTTCTTAGCAAAATTTATATTAAAGGACCAATATGCCAAAACAATATACCAAAAATGGCACTGCAACAGGACCAAAATACAGTCTCTGACAAAAGTCTTGTCGCTTATCCATTTTGTAGAAACAATTGCTAGGGGTGTCAAACGATTAAAATTTTTAATCGAGTTAATTACAGCTTAAAAATTAATTAATCGTAATTAATCGCAATTCAAACCATCTTTAAAGTATGCCATATTTTTTCTGTAAATTATTGTTGGAATGGAAAGATAAGACACAAGGCGGATATATACATACAACATACTGTACATAAGTACTGTATTTGTTTATGATAACAATAAATCCACAAATGGCATTATTAACATTCTTTCTGTTTAAGTGATCCATGGATAGTAAGACTTGTAGTTCATAAAAGATAAATGTTATAGTTAGAAGTTATTGTAATTTTATATTAAAACCCCTCTTCATATTTTCGTTTTCGTTTCGTTTTAATAAAATTTGTACAATTTTCAATCAAAAGTAGTTAATATAACAATAATAAGAATAAAAATAACAATAATAAGAATTGAGTGACCAAACTCTGAGTAATGCCAGTTCACTTTGCATTGTTGTTTAGCTGTGTGAGAATAGGGCCTCATTACTACAGACTGAAGTGCTTTTCTTTTTGTGAACATTATTTTTTTGAGAGATAGCAATATTATTTTTGTTGTGCTTTCACTAAATGATACTTCTGTTTGTTGTGAAGGAGTTGCAGAAGCGTATGCCAATAAAAGGCGCAGCCCAAAGAACGCCTGTGTCCACTCGCCTTTATAACAGATATATCTCTGAGCATATCTTACCCAAAACACAACAAGTGACACATAATTGCCACTAAAAGAAAGCAAACTTACCGAAATATGTGTGGAGCACAAAGCAACAGCATAAACGTCTCACAACTACTAATTCTCCCACTATTAGAAGGAATAACATTAGTATGGAACGGCGCTGCGCTGCCCCCAAGCGGCCGGTGGCATTCTCTTCACTCTTAATGTCCATAAACGGCCTCATTGAAATCTGTTTGAGGCAATGCGAGAGCGGCTCATTCAGTGCATGCGTTAATTGCGTCAAATATTTTAACGTGATTAATTTTAAAAAATAATTAACGCCCGTTAACGCGATAATTTTGGCAGCCCTACTAATAACCGGACTTTTAATTATCAATTGGTTTCAGAAATGGCTCATATGAAAGCTAAGACCCTCCCAAATGATGTTGAATGTACAAAAATATATTTGTTTCACTGAAAAAAGATTTGTCATTTAATGAAGACATATAGGTCAAATTTTGGCAAGACAAAAGTTTCGTCGCCCACAGAAAGTAGTGTGAAAATTGAACAAAAAATGTACAGTACTTCAAATACAAAAATATGTTACATAACATAAGTGAATTCAGTAGTGGGGCTGTGGGATCCAAATTTAATACTTCCATGGGCTTGAAGGACTGCATCCATGCGGTTCAGCAAGGATTCATCCAAGTCATCAGGAACATCACAGAAAGCAGTCTTGCATGCCTCCCAGAGTTCATCAACATTCTTGGGTTTCGTCTTCCATGCTTCCTCTTTCATCCTGCCCCAGACATGCTCAATGGTGTTCGTGTGTGGTGACTGGGCTGGCCAGTACTGGAGGATCTTGATCTTCTTTGCCTTGAGGAACTTTTAGAGATTGAAGTATGCGATGGAGCACCATCTTGCTGCAGAATTTGCCCCTTTTTATGGTTAGGAATGTAAGAGGCAGCAAAGATTTGTTGATATTTCAGACTGTTTATGTTACCTTCCACCCTGCAGATCTCTCAGGGTGCAGACAATTGAAAAACCGTGTGGCATTTGCCAAGGCCCACAGCCTGTCAAAAGGATGGATGCTGAAAAAATGGGCAAAAGGTGGATTTTTGCAGGAGACCTACTGGAGCCTGCATGGATCTGAGATTCACTCAGAAAACAGTGAAATTTGGTGGTGGCAAAATCATGGTCTGGGGTTACATCCAGTATGGGGGTGTGCCAGGGTACCCGCGGGTTATTAAAAGTATTAAAAAAGCACTGAATTTAGTTTTCCACTATTAAAGGTATTAAAAGTATTAAATTAGCTGTCGAACGTCTGGAATTTTTTCACCGTGGTTTTAATTTTCAAGAACATCTCAGTGCAACCTAAATTATATCCGTGACGAAGTTGTTGTTTTTTTTTAAATCCATAACGAAGATGACGCGTAGAATTTTTACGATGCTCTGCACCTCGTGCGTGCGGGCCGTTAGCATCATTAGCATCAACATCATAACAGCAGGCAATCGCACAGTACTGTGTGCTAACGCAAGGAACTGCTCAGATGCCTTAGTTGTTATGTTTGACGAAAGCCTCAACAAGACAACCAAGTCCAAACAGTTGGACCAGCATGTGAGGTATTGGACCAAGTCGCATCCAGATACATTGGGTCGCAGTTTATGGGTCATGCGAAGGCAGTGGACCTGCTTAACATTTCAAAGTAAGTTGCCAGTTTCTCCAATTAAAATGTGTTAGATGCAATAATGTATTTCTGTACGGTTTGCCTTTCGAATGAATGTGAATTTCGCAGTTTTTGCACTAGCCTTAGCATGGATAAACCAGAGTCGTAGAGTCACCATCACTCTCAGATACACAACACGGTTGACACTGTCTATTATTGGAACGAGTGCGGGGTGACGTTGATCTGAATAACAATGCATTGTGATGGGCAAATTACAATGTAGGTGATAGTAAAACACCTCCTGGTATATTTACATGTTTTTCTTGATTAAATAAGAGTATGGATTCTGATTAAAAGAAATGTCTTCAATAGCTAACAAAGGATTAACATGTGTTTTGTATACTTCTTGTAATGTGATTAGAAAAAAACGATTACCAAGGGAAATGGTCATGTGTTTTTGTTTTGTTTTGTTTTTTTGTGGTAATTAATGGTAAACTACTGCCATTTAGTGGCTGTTTTTTAAACTTTCACTGCCAATTGCAATCACTTTACAGTTAAGGTGGCCAACTTGACAATCACCTACCGACCACCTTGACTAGGTCCTCTTAAAAGGGAAACCTTTTGTATTGCAAATGTAATTTCTGAAGTTGCTTTACAATAATAGTGTAAAATCCATTTTATCCTGGGAAAAAAAACACTCTGAAAGACCTTATATTTAAATGTGTTTTAATTGTATCTTCAATAAATGTGCATTCTTTTGTCAAACACACTTAGTAATTGAGGTTAAATTTGATGCTCAGTGCTTTATTTTTTTTTAATATGATTCAATATTATCTAAATAATGGGTGCGAGAAAAGTATTAATTTTCAGTTGAAATGCCATTTAAAAAGGTCTTAAAAGTCTTGAATTTAGATTTATCAATCCTGGGGGGACCCTGTGTGCGATAGATCTGCAGGGTGGAAGGCAACATAAATAGTCTGAAAAATCAACAAATCTTAGCTGCCTCTTACATTCCTAACCATAAAAAGGGACCAATTCTGCAGCAGGATGGTGCTCAATCGCATACTTCAATCTCTACCTCAAAGTTCCTCAAGGCAAAGAAGATCAAGATGCTCCAGGACTGGCCAGCCCAGTCACCAGACATGAACAGGATGAAAGAGGAAGCATGGAAGATGAAACACAAGAATGTTGATGAACTCTGGGAGGCATGCAAGACTACTTTCTTTGATGTTCCTGATGACTTCATCAATAAATTGTATGAATCCTTGTCGAAGCCCATGGAAGTCATACAAAATATTACATTTGGATCTCACAGCACCACTACTTAATTCACTTATGTTATGTAATATATTTTTCCATTTGAAGTACATTTTTTGTTCAATTTTCACACTACTTTCGGTAGGCGACAAAACTTTTGTCTTGCCAAAATTTGACCTTTATGTCTTCATTAAATGATACATCTTTTTTCAGTGAAACAAATATATTTTTGGACATTCACCATCATTTGGGAGGATCTTAGCCTTCATACAAGCCATTTATGAAACCAATTGGATAATTAAAAGTCAGGTTATTAGCAATTGTTTCTACAAAATGGATAAGCGACAAGACTTTTGTCAGGGACTGTAGTGAAGCACACAAATTCTGTTTCGTTCCCCCTTTTGGCTGCCAGATACGATGCACACATAGACGCCATGTGGTGCTCAAGCACCGGCCCTTCCACTCTTAACCAAGTCGATTGCCCAACCCGTCCTTGCCAGGAACCGCCATTGCCTACAGAGCTCTGGCAACCTGCATGAAGACAAACTATCTGGTTAGGGGCTGACAATTGGCTTATCAATTGAGATCTGTTTTCGAAGTATTTCTATTGAAGTATTAGGGCCATTTAATGAGTAATTGAAGTGCAAATCTTACGTATGACGGGAATACATACGGCATGTCAAAGTTAGGATACTTCTTTGTCACAAAAAACCTTCATGGAGTTTGGTTCTTTTATGACTTTATTATGGGTGAACAGAAAAAAGTGATCAAATCTGCTGGGTCAAAAATATACATACAGCAGCGCTAATATTTGGTAACATGTCCCTTGGCCATTTTCACTTCAATTAGGCGCTTTTGGTAGCCATCCACAAGCTTCTGGTTGAATCTTTGACCACTCCTCTTGACAGAATTGGTGCAGTTCAGTTAAATTTGATGGCTTTCTGACATAGACTTGTTTCTTCAGCATTGTCCACAAGTTCTCAATGAGGTTTAAGTCAGGACTTTGGGAAGGCCATTCGAAAACCTTAATTCTAGCCTGATTTAGCCATTCCATTACCACTTTTGATGTGTGTTTGGAGTTATTGTCCTGTTGGAACACCCAACTGCGCCCAAGACCCAATCTTCGGGCTGATGATGTTAGGTTATCTTGAAGAACTTGAAGGTAATCCTCCTTCTTCATTATCCCATTTACTCTCTGTAAAGCACCAGTTCCACTGGCAGCAAAACAGCCCCACAGCATAGTACTACCACCACCGTGCTTGACGGTAGGCATGGTGTACTTGGGGTTAAAGGCCTCACCTTTTCTCCTCCAAACATATTGCTGGGCTTTGTGGCCAAACAGCTCGATTTTTGTTTCGTCTGAACACAGAACCTTCCTCCAGAAGGTCTTATCTTTGTCCATGTGATCAGCAGCAAACTTCAGTCGAGCCTTAAGGTGCTGCTTTTGGGGCAAGGGCTTCCTTCTTGCACGGAAGCCTCTCAGTCCATGGAGATGCAAAACACGCTTGACTGTGGACACTGACACCTGTGTTCCAGCAGCTTGTAATTCTTGGCAGATCTGCTTTTTGGTGATTCTCGGTTGAATCTTCACCCTCCTGACCAATTTTCTCTCAGCAGCAGGTGATAGCTTGCGTTTTCTTCCTGATCGTGGCAGTGACAAAACAGTGCCATGCACTTTATACTTACAATTGTTTGCACTGTTGCTCTTGGGACCTGCAGCTGCTTTGAAATGGCTCCAAGTGACTTTCCTTACTTGTTCAAGTCAATGATTGTTCAAGTCAATAATCACTCACAAGAAATTGCTAATTCGTGTTGCTGTATGTATATTTTTGACCCAGCAGATTTGATCACTTTTTCTGTTAACCCATAATAAAGTCATAAAAGAAGCAAACTTCATGAATGTTTTTTGTGACAAAGAAGTATCTGTTCCAATCACTCTATCGGAGAAAAATCAGAGTTGTAGAAATAACTGGAAACTCAAGAGAGCCAACACATTATGTTCTTCACAAGTGTATGTAAACTTTTGACCACAACTGTATGTTCAATTGAATTAATTCCTCCTGATCTTTGCAGAGTCCATCACTCTTCAAGGGGCGCTGCCGTGTTCACGCACACTCATGGAGAGCGTAGCAAAGCCAACAACAGCCTCCAAAGAGAGCTTCTGGAGCCATCGAGGAAGTTCGGAAGAAACGCTTATGTGTGAAATTGCTGGTCAACGCGACATGAATTTTGAAAGCGAAATATTGTAACACATGATATTTATATGTGATTTTGTTTGTTTGTTTTTAAGTGTAAGATTAGTTTTTTTCTCAGGCACGAATGAGCAACAGTTGCTTGTCAAGATGATGAAAGGTGAGCTTCTGTTCATATTATCAAAGCAGAAAGATGGGTTGTATGAGTGTCTTTCATTGGATTTCTATCCTGAATGATATGACCTCCATGGACCACTAGGTCACATCTGTCAGAGAATCAGCAGACTTGACAGGCGGTTTCCCCACCAATAAGCCATCAATCTGCACCTCTGAATAATCATCAGGACAAACTTCAGGCAGCGCCCCACACGTGTTCCTAAACAAGTGTCAAGTGTTCATGGCATTGCAGAAAGGTGGTGTTGTGGTTTTTGACTCATTCACTCCCAGCCGTTTTCACCGGAGCAACCCCCTTCGCTCCCGGCCGCTTTACTGGATTTTGGCTGATTTTGCAAGGCCCACAGAAAATTCTGTTCTATTACTATATAAACATGGAACCCACCAAAAGAAAGATTATACTCTTCTTTCAGCAGAAAAAAAGTTAGTTCATATCTTTTTCCATTCTTTAGAAATCAGCATAAGAAAAAAGCTTGGTTTGAGCAATTTTCCAATTTCTGATGAAAAAACGGAGACATTGAGCTTTTTGTGAAAGCATACATTTCAAACATAACTTTGACTTTAACCCTTTAACACCGAACGTGTCGGCAGCGACGTGTTTACGCATATCGTCTTTGAAGCTTCGTCATGTTGTAATTACGTCAACCACGTGCCGCTGGTTGGTCTCATTTGAAAGTGCGGAAGTTGATGTCCACACCAGTTTTTATTTGAAGTCAATCGACCAAGAAAAACGGGAGATAATGTCATTTGAGTTTTATAGTTTTATTGCACTCATAAATATGCATTCAAATGCTGCATGGACCATGTATCTATCTCCATATTTCCATCATTTCTTGTTCTTTTTCAAAACCAAAAGCAGCACAAAAGAGTACATATCCCAAGAGCCGTTCTGATGTCAAGAAGAACGAACTGAATGTGATCATTTTTAATAAATTTCCGAACGAGGCGCCAACTCATGAAAGGGAGACATGCAACGCAAGCAACGGCCGGTTGGTTTGAGCGAGTGACTTTGAAACGTGCAGAATGAATATAAAACTACATTTAGCGCAAGCTATTGCATTATTTCATTAACTCAAGGAGGAAGATGAGCTGTATTTGTCGTCTTTTTCTTTGCCTGAGTCGGCGTCTCGGCCCAAAGGAAAAAAAAAAAAAAAAAAAACTTTCTTGGGTCGGATGCCTGAAAAATGTGAAAATTTTGAATTGAACTGAACTACTTGTCAATATTTTTTTAAAGCACTTTTTTTCAATGTTATATATAAGTTTTTTCTTTACTATAATCTTTTCAATTTTTATGTAGATGTGTGTTCGAGAAGCTTGATTGCTTTTGATAAGGTGATGGGTACAACATTTAACTTCACAAAGAGATATCCTCCAAACCCTTTTTGTGTTAGATGATATATATAATTTTTTTCTCACTATTTTGCACTGTATATATATAAATATAACCTGTTTTGACCATAGTATGTGTAAAGGCCAAAAACGCCTATGACCATACCTGCTGTTTGTGTTGAATTGTCAAACATAAAACTGTTCAATCTTATTTTTTTCTATTGAATGTTTGTCCTAACAAGTTCAATAAATATGATCAAGCTTCAAAACGGTTGGTCGAGCATGTTTGGTTGTCAGTGGGACGTCGACATTACAAATTTTGAAAAAAGATTTTGGGATTTTTTTGTCTTTTTGGGTCCAAAGTGTAGATTAAAATTGGTCAGTGAAGAAAACAACAGTTTGGACATGAAGTTCAAGGTGTTCTGAAAAAAGGGACCCAACTTGGCCATTGTAAACAATTTTTTCTTTGAAATATAAAGGCAACATCAAATGCATGCAAATTCGGCCAAAATAGGCTTAGGTGTTAAAGGGTTAACACAGCTATTTTTTGCTTTAGTTACATCCCAAACAACTAAATAATGTTTTCGTTCTACAAAATAATATAAACAACAAGACCAATAGAGCTTTTTATCGCTAAGTAACAATTTATTTACACATAACTAAACTATTGAACTGTCAAACTATTTGCGCACATAACAATGGGGAAGGCTCTCGGCTGCTCCCGGTTGAATGAGGTGGCTCCCAGTAATCAGATGAGTCCAGATGAAGATCAGTCTCACTTTTTTCATCATCTTCATCATTGGGTTCAACCTCGGGCTAAGAAGTACCGCAACGTGAGCTCCGCACTACGCGTGTGGAACCTGACGCTGTTGTGGACGTCACAGTCTGTCTCATCAAGATAGATTTTTTTGAATCCTTCTTTGACAATGGTTTCGTTTTCTTTTCAAAACACTCCTCCAGTGTCCTTTGCCTTTTTTTCCCCCGATCGTTCTCCACATTTTTCTCAAATTCTCACTCGTCTTCCAACTTCTGTTTCCTGAATATTTTTCTTCACTTCCTTTCTTAGCCCGAGTTGAGTTATTACCAAATGCGCTACTGACCTCCAGTGGCCAGTTTTATTGCTTTAAAATGGGTTTTAAGCTTTGTGCATTATATCTTAGATAGATGGGAACCTATAGAAAAAAAAAATGCAAAAGACATGTAAATACATTTTTGGGACACTGAAGCAATTACAAATAGAACGTATTTATACGTTTTTGGGAGCAAATGAGTTAATACAGTATCAGCATGGGTTTTAAAAACCATACTGTAATAAAACATACCACTGTGTACGAATATACGTTTTCATTTTATTTATTATGTTATTTTTAGGTATCTAATTTGCTGTTCAATAATATATAGGTTCATAAATTTGAACATATGTTTGTGTCGTTTCATGTTTGGTAAATTAGCTTCTTCTCACATCAAAAGAAAAAAAATGTTGTTAAGGTTGGAAAACTATGAGTGACTAACGATTAGCTTTGCCGTCACATCAAATAAAAAAAATTTGCCGAAGCTTATGCCAATAAACGGTGCGGTCCAATGAACGCCTGTGTCCACTCGCCTTTCTCTGCCTCTTAGCTCTTAATGTGCAAAAAACGGCATCATTGTAATCTGTTTGAAGAAATGCATTAGCGGGTCATTCTGCGCATGCGTCAAATTCGGCAAATATTTTAACGTGATTAATTGAAAAAATTACTTTCCGCCAATTAACGCAATAAAGTTGACAGCACTAATGTGTTTATACAGTATAGATATATACATATGCATACACCCACATATATATACATACATACATACAAATATACACATACATATACATATATACTGTATACAGTCCCTGACAAAAGTCAATTATTGAATTGGTTTCAGAAATGGCTCATATGAAAGCTAAGACCCTCCCAATGATGACTGAATGATGTTGAATGTACGAAAATATATTTGTTTCACTGAAAAAAGATTTATCATTTAATGAAGACATAAAGGTCCGATTTTGGCAAGACAAAAGTTTTCTCGCCTACAGAAAGTAGTGTGAAAATTCAACAAAAAATATACTTCAAATACAAAAATATGTTACATAACATAAGCGAATTAAGTAGTGGTGCTGTGAGTTTCAAATTTAATATTTTCTATGACTTCCATGGGCTTCGGCAAGAATTCATACAATTTATTGATGAAGTCATCAGGAACATCAAAGAAAGCAGTCTTACATGCCTCCCAGAGTTCATCAACATTCTTGGGTTTCGTCTTCCATGCTTCCTCTTTCATCCTACCCCGGACATGCTCAATGATGTTCATGTCTGGTGACTGGGCTGGCCAGTCTTGGAGGATCTTGATCTTCTTTGCCTTGGAGCACCATCCTGCTGCAGAATTTGTCCCTTTTTATGGTTAGGAATGTAAGAGGCAGCTAAGATTTGTTGATATTTCAGACTATTTATATTGCCTTCCACCCTGCAGATCTCTCGCACACGCCCTTACTGGTTATTGTTTCTACATTATTTTAATAATGTTTGTAATGTGAGTAATAAGTAATATTCTCTTGCACATATTTATAGTTGTGCCCTTTCAAATGGTTTGATAGGGTTAGGTTAGTGCTAAGTATACTTCATGTACTGTATTTATTGGGTCAACCGTTGCTGAGTTTTTTGCAGTTAGTGTTTTTTTGGGAGGATGGGGGCGCCAAAGTGTCTTGTCGTCCTGGGCACCAGGCTAGGAACGCCACTGGAGATGCCAATTGTTTTTTAAAACTCTGTTTTTACAAAGCCAACATTTTAAATGAAATTACTAACTGTACGTCAGTTCACAAAAGCTTCACTGTACTACACTCAAGGCTGTTAAAGTCACACTGGGCAATTCACTGTTGATGACAGAATGTTAATTACTAGCCAGATCACTTTGACATTAAGCCGCTATGGCGTGTTTTAATTATAAATGTGAAGGAACAGTGAGATTTTAATGAAATGACTCATCAGCAGCCTTCAGGAATGACTGATGCCATGTTGCCAAAGGTTCCCGCCCAAATTGGGCTATTTTCAAAGACGGGAGAGAAATGCATTAGGTGGGTTGATCAAATTTGGGCTACTTTTGACAAAATTCAGTGGTTTTGGAAGGGCTTTTTTGATTAGTTTGAACAGCTTTTATGTCTAACACCTTGAAATTTAGCGCCTCACAACACATGAGCTGTAAACTGCATGTCATTACGGATTTGTAGGTACAAAGTAGGGCTGTCAAATGATTAAAAATTTTAATAGAGTTAATTACAGCTTAAAAATTAATTAATCGCAATTAATCGCAATTCAAACCATCTCTAAAATATGCCATATTTTTATGTAAATTATTGTTGGAATGGAAAGATAAGACACACGACGGATATATACATACTGTATATAAGTACTGTATTTGTTTATTGTAACAATAAATCGACAAATGGCATTAACATTCTTTCTGTTAAAGTGATCCACGGATAGAAAGACTTGTAGGTCTTAAACGATAAATGTTATAGTTACTAGTAATTTTATATTAAAACCCCGTCATGTTTTCGTTTTAATAAAATTTGTAAAATTTTCAATCAAAAGTAGAGTTAATATAATAATAAGAACAATAAAAATAACAATAATAAAAATAGAGTGAAAAGTTTTACGTGTATTTTGCATAGCTATTTTGATATGGAATGCCAGTTTATTTTGCATTGTTGTTTAACTGTGTGTCAGAATAGGGCCTCATTACTATAGACTGAAGTGCTTTTCTTTTTGTGAACATTATTTTTTTGGGGAGAGATAGGAATATTATTTTTGTTGTGCTTTCACTAAAGGATACTTACAGTGGGGAGAACAAGTTGGTTTGTTGTGCTTTCACTAAAGGTATGATACTTACAGTGGGGAGAACAAGTATTTGATACACTGCCAACTTGTTCTCCCCACTGTAAGTATCCTTTAGTGAAAGCACAACAAAAATAATATTCCTATCTCTCCCACTTATGTTTGTTGTGAAGGAGTTGCCAATAAACGGCGCGGTCCAAAGAACGCCTCTACTGTATAACATATATCTGTACATATCTTACCCAAAATACAACAAGAAACACATAACTGCCACTAAAAGAAAGAAAACTTACCGAAATATGTGTGGAGCACAAATAGCAATTTGCATTACATTGTGAATACAGCATAAACGTCTCACAACTACTAATTCTTCCACATTTAAAAGAAATAACATGAGCATGGAACGGCGCTGCCCCCAAGCGGCCGGTGGCATTCTCTTCACTCTTAATGTCCATAAACGGCCTCATTGTAATCTGTTTGAGGCAATATGCGAGATGGTCATTCACCCAAGCGCCAGCAGAGGGCGGCAAAACTCCATAACAACAAGTGAGCGTTGCAGTGTACTGTCATTTAAATCTGTCTGAGCGGGACATCTGCGTTAATTGCGTCAAATATTTTAACGTGATTAATTTAAAAAAATTAATTAACGCCTGTTAACGCGATAATTTTGACAGCCCTAGTACAAAGTCAAATTCAACAAAATAATTCCCCAAAATTAAAATGTGTTAGATGCACTCATGGGTCAAAGTGAAAAAAAATAATTTGACCGAAACTTTTTTTTTTAACAGTTTAGGTAAATCAACTTATTTTCATTCATTGGACATTCATAATGATGTTTTTAATGTAGGGAGAGTGGGGTAAGATGAGCCACTGGGTAAGTTGACCCACCCCTTGTATCTAAGCAACCGTGCTATATGTGGTCATGTGACCACAATGGCAGGAAGCCCTCACCATTGCCATCTTGCTGTGGTGAAAGAAAGCACTTTGGAAAATAGGTAAGCCTATTTTTACTAGAAAAGTTGTTTTTTGACTGTCAATGTAAATTTTCTGCATTTTAGGTAAAATGAGAGTTATGTCAAACAAGATTATCTAAGACTAAAATTATATGTTACACATATTGGTGTATTTGTAAGGTGTAAAAACTAGGGCTGTCAAAATTATCGAGTTAACGGGCGTTAATTATTTTTTTTAAAATTAATCACGTTAAAATATTTGACGCAATTAACACACATGCCCCGCTCAGACAGATTTAAATGACAGTACAATGAAAACCTCACTTGTTAATTGTGTTTTGAGGAGTTTTGTTGCCCTCTGCTGGCGCTTGGGTGCGACTGATTTTATAGGCTTCAGCACCCATGAGCATTGTGTAAGTAATTATTGTAAGGCTGTCAAAATTATCGCGTTAACGGGCGTTAATTAATTTTTTAAATTAATCACGTTACAATATTTGACGCAATTAACGCAGATGCCCCGCTCAGACAGATTTAAATGACAGCGCAGTGCAATGCCAACTTGTTACTTGTGTTTTTTGGAGTTTTGCCGCCCTCTGCTGGCTCTTGGGTGCGACTGATTTTATAGGCTTCAGCACCCATGAGCATTGTGAAAGTAATTATTGACATCAACAATGGCGGGCTATTAGTTTATTTTTTGATTGAAAATTTTACACATTTTAGTAAAACGAAAACATTAATAGGTGTTTTAATATAAAATTTCTATAACTTGTATTAACATTTTTCTTTTAAGAACTACAAGTCCCTTTATCCATGAATCGCTTTAACAGAATGTTAATAATGTTAATGCTATCTTGCTGATTTATTGTTATAATAAACAAATACAGTCCTTACGTACCACATGTTGAATGTATATATCCATCTTGTGTCTTATCTTTCCATTCCTGCAATAATTTACAGAAAAATATGGCATATTTTAGAGATGGTTTGAATTGCGATTAATTGCGATTAATTACGATTAATTAATTCTTAAGCTGTAATTAACTCGATTAAAAATTTTAATCGTTTGACAGCCCTAGTAAAAACATGTGAATCACTTACTTCAAAATTTTTTTAAGCTAGCCTGCTTTTCACAAAATGGTGGCTATGAGGCAAATTGAGCCCAAGGTTTTGGGGTAAATTGAGCCAGTGGTTCAACTTACCCCATAAAGCACTGAAATTCAGATGAATCCTTGATGTAATAAACACTATTTTTCTGAAGTACGCTCAACTGATTTGCTGTGTTTATCAAATTCAGACGAATACATACATTCAACATACAGTACATAAGTACTGTATTTGTTTATTATGACAATAAATCCTCAAGATGGCATTTACATTATTAACATTCTTTCTGTGAGAGGGATCCACGGATAGAAAGACTTGTAATTCTTAAAGGATAAATGTGACTTTGTATATTGTGACTAAATATTGCCATCTAGTGTATTTGTTGAGCTTTCAGTAAATGATACTGTAGCCATTTAACTTCTGCCCAAATGCATGATGGGAAGTGCAACCATGACTGTGCGTCGTGGTACCAATTGATATATCTTCTCTGTGTTGGGAAATAACATAGGGTGTTAAGAAAAAGATCATCTACTACCTTTCTTCCCCACATTACTTCCCACGATTATTCTAATCGTTGGGAGAGGGATTGTGAGGCTTTAGCCATTTAAAAAAAAGGCTCCAAAGGCTGCCAAAATTCACTCCTCATTTTACGCTGCCTTTTAGCTCTATATACTGTATGGGTAAAACGGCGCCATTATAGAATGAACGCGACAATGCGTGAGTGGGTCGTGCAGCGCATGCGTTATTGCGTTAAATATTGTAACGTGCTAAATGTAAAAAATATTAATTCTCGCCGTTAACGTGATAAATTTGATAACCTTAAACTAAAGACTCTGGAAGAGTGTAACACATTATGTCTGTAACGTTAAATACAATTAGAAAACGATTTAATTAAAAAATATATATATATATTTAAAAAAGGCATGTCCGATATTTTTTTGCCGATTCCGATACCCGATCGATCGGGACATCGCTAGTTTTAATATAAAATTACTATATCTTGTACTCACATTTATCTTTTAAGAACTACAAGTTTTTCTATCTGTGGATCCCTTTAACAGAACGAATGTTAACAGTGTTCATGCCATCTTATGGATTTATTGTTATAATAAACAAATACAGTACTTATGTACAGTATGTTGAATGTATATATCCGTCTTGTGTCTTATCTTTCCATTCCAACAATTATTTACAGAAACATGTAGGGCTGCAGCTATCGATTATTTTAGTAGTCGATTAATCGATGAAGTAGTTAGTTCGAATAATCGAGTAAAGGGAAAAGGAACAAGGAAAAATTAAAATACCTGAGCTGAGCCTCAAACGGTATTAAAAATAAATAAATGAGGATCTATGTAAAACAAAAGAACAATTGACTAACTTACTTGGCAAAAGTCCGCAAGCTTAAATGCTATAAAATGCTAACGTTTTTTTTCAATGCTCTTAACAAATGGTTCAGACTCATATTACCACAAAAAACGGCTAAATATACATATAAAATATATTACGAATGCATTAAAAAACATTAGCCCAAAGAAAAACTTAGCTTACGTTGGCCTTAACAGGGAGCAGTTGGATTCAGCCATGTGAAATGAGGCAGACCAGAGGGCAATGTGTCCACCCTAATCAATAAACTAAATGTAAACACTTTCAAAATAAAACATTACAACGCCACTTTAATTAAACGAATACTCGACGCAACAAAATTTAATTCGAATATTTTTTTCTAATCGAATCCTCGAGTTAATCGATTAATCTGTGCAGGACTAAACATATGGCATATTTTAGAGATGGTTTGAATTGCGATTAATTACGATTAATTTTTAAGCTGTGATTAACTCGATTAAAATTTTTAATCGTTTGACAGCCATAGTTAAAAGTAAACATTAATATAAATACAAAAAAAGAAATAATATTCAACAATTTAGAATAAATACATAAATGAATATACAGATTGAATTGAATTCAAATAAATAAAAGCTATTTGGTTCTGTTTGCCTTTGGTGGAACCACTAAAATTTTCTTATTTTATTTACGTTTTATTACGTTTTCTTTTTATAAAAATAAAAAATCCCAGAACCACACTGGGGGACCTATTGAATGACCTACAGAGAGCTGGGATGACAGTAACAAAGGCTACTATCAGTAACACAATGCGCCACCAGGGACTCAATACCATTTTTTTTTTTTTTTGGAAAGGTCATTATTTTGTTGGAAAGGTCATTATTTTGTGAAGCTTTGTCAGAAATGCATTCTGATGATTTCATTTTATAGTAGACATCCTGAAATAAAGGAATATGTTTTCATTTTGTCTCTATGTAGTTTTTCCTTGAATCCAGAACCAAATAAGTAAAATTAGGCTCATCTTACCCCACTCTCCCCTAAATGGAGTTTAATAACAATACAATATTTCAACACATGTTCGCTTAAAAAGGGCTATTAAAACCGAGCTATTACAACCCGCATCATTTTTTGTGAATCAATGAAAATGAGTAGCACAATATGAACTTATAAATGAAGGCATATTCTAGCCCCGTCTATTCCAAAGGCCAACGACAAAAATAAGAACCTGGAAATTGGCAAACTGCATGCACATACCGGATTCTTTCCAATTGGGTAGCTTAATCTTGTTGGTTTATTAAAATAGAGCTTAATTTATTTAGAGACATTAGAAGCTAGCAAAGGGCTGTAACGGCAGAAAAAAACGTTTATACATAAACAGGATTCAAAAAGAACTATCACTAACGCTTGTAAATTTTCTCATAGGCCTCTATTTCCTTATGCATTGGCACCCACTAGCGCTCCCTGCTGACAGATTTTAGTCACTACGACGGAGAACTTTAATCCACGTGCACTGTATTTTTATGCACTTTTTTTTGCATATTTTTGTGTGTTTTAAATCGTTTACTCGTGACAGGTGGATTTGCTTCTGCTTTTGACACCAATCTATTTAGAAATACTCCCAGAATGCACTTAAGAATCAGCTCTGGAAAATATTGTCAAAGTTGGTACAGTACTTCGACAATTATTTCTGTTGACAACAGAGGTTGCGCTAGACTTTTTCGTTGTCCGTCATTTTGACTGACTGGGTCATAAAAATCAGGTCATAATCTATTTTTACCCGTCACTTAAATTTTAAAAATAATAATAATGACATATTCAATAGTATTTAGTTTTCATTCATTTTTAATTAATATTGTAATGCTCGCTTGGCGGCGAAAAATTAGACACGGAAGTCGTGGTATTTTTCTCCCTCTTTTTACTCTGCTTACCGCCAGCAACACCAACAAAACAACAACTCCGCCCCCAAAGAAAAAGAGGCAACTATATACACAGGCGGCAATCTAGTCTACCAATTGGATGACGCGCTGGCACACCGGGTGCACCAATAAGAACCTCGCGTTGATGTATCAATCACGATGCCGCCGCCAGACCCCAGTGACGTTACAATATTCTGTCCGAACAAGCTTAACAGAATCCACACCGTGCCATCAAGCATATGAATATGTAACTTTTTCTCCGCAGTGACAAAAACAGCTGACTGTGGCCCCAGTAGGTAGGCTATATATGGAACAATGAAATTAACAGTTCACCTGCTGTGGCCTGAACGCAGTCTTCCTCTTGGTGCGCATAGACTTGAATTGCGTGCCCGCGTGTGCATAATCAAATGTCTCAAGTGGGATTCTTTCAGAGGCTATTGTCATGAGGTTTTGGACTTTTGCCTCGGACAGACGACTTAGTTCGGACACTCAGTTGCCTTGACATTTTTCCGAGTAAGGCAAACGACGTCATGCATTAAGAGAGACAATAGCTAATTAAAATGCTCACTCGCCACCCTGTGGTCTGGGGTGTGAATTGCAACCTGTCAGAATGACAGATGGACTTCAGTTTTTTCCATCACCGTTTTAAAAAACCGGTCAACGACGGAAAATATTCGGTTAACGCGACCCCTGGTTGACAAACATATATTATTGTCATTCAATAATGATTTAAAAAATATGGTTAATTATTAATTAGGCAGCTTATTGAAACAAAAAAAAAATACAATTTGTGGAACCTTTTCTCAGAAGAACTACATCTTTCATGATGCTTATCTGCAAAACAGATTCCACTACGTTGTGTCCATAACTGTTGACTTTTTTAGGTTATAGACAAGTTTCCAAGGTACTTCCGCTTTACTTCCGCATTTCGGCTCGCGACTTCTCATCTTTTCATGGGACAACACTGACAAATGACACTTTGACACAATGAAAAGTAGTCTGTGTGCAGCTTATATAATAGAGTTAATTTACTTACGCCTCAGAATAACTCAAAATACAGTGGGGTAAATAAGTATTTAGTCAATCGCCAACTGTGCAAGTTCTCCTACTTGAAAAGATTAGAGAGGCCTGTAATTGTCAACATGGGTAAACCTCAACCATGAGAAACAGAATGTGGAAAAGAAAAACAGAAAATCACATTGGAAATAAATTCTTTAAAAATCAAACAAATTAGAGTGGAAAATAATTATTTGGTCACGTACAAACAAGCAAGATTTCTGGCTGTCAAATAGGTCTAACTTCTTCTAAAAAAGGTCTAACGAGGCTCCACCTGTTACCTGTCTTATTGGCACCTGTTTTAACTCATTATCGGTATAAAAGACACCTGTCTACAACCTCAGTCAGTCAAACTCCAAACTCCACTATGGCCAAGACCAAACAGCTGTCGGAGCACATCAGAGACAAAAATGTAGACCTGCACCAAGCTGGGAAGACTGAATCTGCAATAGGTAAAACGCGTGGTGTAAAGAAATATACTGTGGGAGCAATTATTAGAAAATGGAAGACATACAAGGCCACTGATAATCCCCCTCGTTCTGGGGCTCCATGCAAGATCTCACCCCGTGGCGTCAAAATGATAATTAGAACGGTGAGTAAAAATCCCAGAACCTAGGGTAGACCTAGTGAATGACCTACAGAGAGCTGGGACCACAGTAACAAAGGCTACTATCAGTAACACAATGCGCCATCAGGGACTCAAATCCTGCACTGCCAGACTCCTCCCCCTGCTGAAGAAAGTACACGTCCAGGCCTGTCTGCGGTTCGCTAGAGAGCATTTGGATGATCCAGAAGAGGACTGGGAGAATGTGTTATGGTCAGATGAAACCAAAATAGAACTTTTTGGTAAATGGTAAATGGTGTTATACTTATATAGCGCTTTTCCACCTTTCAAGTAGAAACACAGGTTCTCGTGTTTGGAGGAGAAAGAATACTGAATTGCAACTGAAGAACACCATACCCACTGTGAAGCATGGGGGTGGAAACATCAATACTTTGGGGCGTTATTTCTGCAAAGGCACCAGGGCGACTGATCTGTGTAAAGGAAAGAATGAATGGGGCCATGTTTTGAGAGATTTTGAGTGAAAATCTCCTTCCATCAGCAAGGGCATTGAAGATGAGACATGGCTGGGTCTTTCAGAATGACAATGATCCCAAACACACAGCCAGGACAACAAAGGAGTGGCTTCATAAGAAGCATTTCAAGGTCCTGGAGTGGCCTAGCCAGTCTCCAGATCTCAACCCCATAGAAAATCTGTGGAGGGAGTTGAAAGTCGGTGTTGCCCAATGACAGCCCCAAAACATCACTGCACTAGAGGAGATCTGCATGGAGGGATAGGCCGAACTACCAGCAACAGTGTGTGAAAAGCTTGTGAAGAGTTACAGAAAACGTTTGGTCTCCGTTATTTCCAACAAAAGGTACATAACAAAGTATTGAGATGAACTTTTTGTATTGACCAAATACTTATTTTCCACCATGATTTGCAAATAAATTCTTTAAAAATCAAAATGTGATTTTCTGTTTTTTTTCCATATTCTGTCTCTCATGGTTGAGGTTTACCCATGTTGACAATTACAGGCCTCTGTAATATTTTCAAGTGGGGGAACTTGCACAATTAGTCATTGACTAAATACTTATTTGCCCCACTGTACTTAAATATCTGAATAAATGCGAGGGGTGTACTCACTTTTGTGATACACTGTAAAGCTTTGTCTACTTCAACTGCAATTTATGGTGTTCTGTCTAAACCAAAAGTCCAGAGCAGAAAATGTCAAAGACGGCGCCGCCCAATTTTCACTCAGGAAACTTGTCTATAATACAAAAATAAACATAGGATTGCAAAAGGGAAACATGTTAGCTTGGTTATCATTTTGGCTGTTTTTTTATTGAACTAGCAGGGTTTTACACTGTGATTGGGTGGAGACTGTCTTTCCCATCTGGCAACCCCAGCCATAATACAAGCAGCCTTGGCTGAAACATGCTACAATGAGTAGCATTGTGCAGTTTTTGGTGAAATTAGCATTAACCACATCGACTACATGTTCTTACTTGGCAAAAAATCTTCGGTAATTTGAGATGAATGCTTACATGAGCACTCTCAGTCCAGTTTCTAATCTCAAAACTGTCACCTATGACAGTGGGAACGTTAAGGTATGACATCTCCCACCCACATGCAAAAAAAAACCTGCTGAACAACAACCACAAAGCCCTGCCTTGTATTTGCAACTCACTTGGCCTAAACTTAACATTTGTTGGTATTTGGAGGAAAGCACAACATTATTTTTTCGCTGTAGGAACTTAACGGCAAATAGAAGAACATTTCGAACCAAGGCCTACATAGGATCTGGTGGTACCTGCCTTTTGAGAAGCCCAGGGATGCAGATCCGAGTGGTTCAGATCTGGGGTTTCTTGATGACGGTACTGGGCTGGATCTTTGTGGCGTGTACAATGGCCATGGAAGGTTGGAAGATCACCTCTGTCGGAGGAATGGGAGGTTCCTCCATCTTGAAGGTGGCGTGGTACTGGTCCAGTTTGTGGAGATCTTGCTTTACAGATTCAACAGCTGTTAGTAATTGCTACGACTTCCCCGTGCTTTGGTCCGTGGAGGGTGAGTACCACGTTGTTGGAGAAGCCTTAAACTGAACCTTAACAAGATTGCTTATTCATTTGTGTCTTGTTGTGTGACTTCAGGTCACATCCAGATTGTCCGCGGTCTGCTGATGGCTGCACTATCAGTAGGCATGCTGGGCTTCGTGCTTAGCATGTTGGGCATGGAGTGCACTTTTCTAGGTGGGAAAGACAAGTCAAAGTACAGGAAGATCTACACCGGTGGCTGCTGTCATATTATCAGCGGTACAGTCTCATTGTAAAACAATTCGTGCAGATAGATTCATATAGTTAAAGTGGTATGAAAAAGTATCTGAACCTTATCTTTGTCAAAATCACACAGATGAAAAAAACAGTGTCTGCTTGAACTAAAACCACCCAGACATTTATAGGTTTTCATATTTTAATGAGGATAGTATGCAAACAATGACACAAGAGGGGAAAAATAAGTCAGTGAACCATCACATTGAATATTTTGTGGCCCCCTTTGGCAGCAATAACGTCAACCAGACACTCCCTGTAGCTGCAGAGCAATCTGGCACATCGATCAGGACTAATCTTGGCCCATTCATCTCTACAAAACTGCTGTAGTTCAGTCAGATTCCTGGGATGTCTGGTATGAATCGCTGTCTTTAGGTCATACCACAGCATCTCAATGGGGTTCAAGTCTGGACTTTGACTTGGCCACTCCAGAACGTATATTTTGTTCTTCTGAAACCATTCTGAAATGGATTTACTTCTGTGATTTGGATCATTGTTTTGTTGCAGCATCCATCCTCTTTTTAGCTTCACCTGTCTGACAGACGATCTCAGGTTTTCCTGCAAATTATCCTAAAACGTTTGAATTTATTCTTCCAGTAATGATTGCAAGTTGTCCAGGCCCTGAGGCAGCAAAACAGCCCCAAATCATGATGGTCCCTCCACCATGCTTCACGGTGGGTATGAGTTGTTGATGTTGGTGAGCTGTTCCATTTTTCCTCCACACATGACATTGTGTGTTACTCCCAAACAATTCAACGTTGGTTTCATCAGTCCACAAAATATTTTGCCAAAACTTCTGTGGAGTGTCCAAGTGTCTTTTTGTGGACAATTAACGAGAGAAAATGTTTTTTTTTTTTTTTGAGACAGCAGTGGCTTCCTCTGTGGAGTCATCCCACAAACACCATTCTTGGCCACAGTTTTACATGTAGTTGATGTGTGCACAGAGATATTGGACTGTGCCAGTGATTTCTGGAAGTGTTCAGCAGACACTCTAGGGTTCTTTTTTACCTATCTGAGTATTCTGCCCTGAACTCTTGGTGTCATCTTTGGTGGACAGCCACTCCTGGGAGAGAAGCAACAGTGCCAAACTCTCTCCATTTGTAGACAACTTCTCTGACTGTCCATTGATGAACATCCAGACTTTTTAGGGATGGTTTTGTATCCTTTCCCAGCTTTATAGAGATCAACAACCCTTTAACGCAGGTCTTCAGAAAGTTCTTTTGACCAAGCCATAATGCACATCAGACTACTTCTCATCAGGGGTGAAAGTGGCTAGAATTTCTTGCCGGAACTCCCTGACGTGAAGGTCGCCACGGAGCCATAATTTTTATTTATTTATTTTGGTCACCTCTTAAACTACTGAAATGCAAAGAAAACTGTTTTAGCACAGTTATTTCTATAACACATACAAAAACTCATTTTCATTCAAAATTATATTTTTTTCAATGATTTGCTAAATAAAAGTAAA
The DNA here is from genome assembly GCF_030265065.1 of Corythoichthys intestinalis. NCBI lineage: Eukaryota > Metazoa > Chordata > Actinopteri > Syngnathiformes > Syngnathidae > Corythoichthys > Corythoichthys intestinalis. The sequence continues at coordinate 9,645,682 of NC_080396.1, read as the reverse complement.
AAAAAAAAAAAAAACAGCAAAAACCCAAACCTCCATCTTCTAATTTTTTAATTTTCCCCCATTTCCTCACATACTAAATGCCAAATCTCAATGTTAACTACTTAAGAACACAGGAAGTATATTAAAAATGAAGTTAATGTAAACATTTACCTTTTTTTTTGCATAATAAAGATATAAGTAACATACATTCAGAAAAATAAGTACAAATGACATATTATGCAGAGTAAAATGAAATATAGTTTGAACATTGACTTTTTTAAATCATAAGGAAATTAATAAGTAGCCTAAATTTAATGAACAAATATAAGTCCAAATGGCACATTGACAGCTAAGATGTTCTGAACCTTCCCATCAGAGCAAATAAAACTAAATATGATAAATAAGCCTCCTCAAATCTTTTGTTGCTTTTAAAGATTTGATCCATTTTATGTTGCATTGCCTTTTTTTGTCGCATCAATTCAATTATTATTATTATTATTATTTTTTTTTTGCTGTTCCAGAAAACATGCACATTTGAACCAATCTGAGCTAACTATCTCTGCTGATCACATGTCAGTATGTCAGCCAATTGAACGGATAAATAAGCCAAGGCGTTCTGCTTTGCTGCGTTCATTCGCACATAGACCTGACTTGTCATCGTGAGACTCGGATAACTGCAGCAGCTGGGGAAACCTCCATGCCGTCCGTGGAATAAAATAAATATCGATGGAAACGGATTACGCTACACAAGCAGTTTATTATGCTTGTTGTAACACTTCTGTATGTAAATCTGACGTTGATAGATTGTTTTCTTCTTGGAGATGAAATGCATGTGTGGCAGCTTGTTTTTTTTTTGTTTTTTTTTTTTACATTTTTTTATTTTGACAGTTGCCGCCATATTTTTGGAATCAAAGCACCGTGTACCGGAACAGCATTCCAGCCCTGAATCTTATACCGTAACTGCGTTCCTGACCGCTCTGGTCCACGTTCACCCCTGCTTCTCATCAAGACAATTCTTACTTGGTCAGTCTTTTATAGTGGGCAGGGCAGGTTTAAACCACTCATCAGTAATTGAGCACACACCTGACTTACCGTAATTTCCCGAATGTAAGACGCACCCGTGTATAATGCGCACCCCAAATTTACTTGTAAAATCTAGGGAAAATTATTGTACCCGTTTATAATCCGCACCCTAATTTTCGCACCAATAAATAGAAGAATACAAGAAAACAGAGCTCGTGTACTGATACAGAAAGTGTCATTTTACTGACTGGTGAAACACAGCACAAGCATAGCACATCGGTAGTTCAAAACATTACCATAAACTAACAATATTTACGGTAATAATATAATTTGACAAGTTCTCCAACTTATAAGAATCTAGGAGAAAACAAAACAGATGTGACTTTTCTTTTAAAGGCTGCTGTATAACTTGCTCGTTTCATCATGATGAATCAATGTTTCTTCCATGGATTGATACGGTAAAATGAAAGTGAGAACGTAAATCAGAAATCAGAGAGAGCTCATCGCTGTCGACACGACACTAACAATAGGAACTATTGTTATTTGGGTTTGAGTTTCCCGAGGGACAGATATAGTTGACGGACACACACAGGAAGTCTGTGTTGTTGCGATTGTTATGGTCCGAGTTGCGGAGCTGCAATAAACGTTGACTCAAATGAGTTCAAGAAACTAAATTCTGTGCTTTATGAAGAGTGAAAAAAGCAGAATTTAACACATACGAAATCATTCGGCCGATTAGAGTGAAGTATTACCGAAACAAAATGGTGACGTCACGTACCGTAATGGTCGGCAACGGATCGCCGCATACGTTTCTTCAACACAACGTGGCCGTGTCAATAAAAAAAAATCGGTTTATATATATATATATATATATATATATATATATATATATATATATATATGTAATATATATATATATATATTTCTGTCTCCATCCATGTACCCGTTTATAATGCGCACCATGATTTTACAAGTCGATTTTGGGGAAAAAAAGTGCGCGTTATATTCGGGAAATTACGGTAAATTGTTTTGCGAAAATTGTTTTCAGTTGCTCTTAAAGCCTATTTAGGCAGAGGGTTCACTTACTTATTTTTCCCCCCTTCTGTCATTGTTTGCATGCTATCCTCATTAAAATATGAAAACCAATAAATGTTTGGGTGGTTTTAGTTAAAGTGGACACTGTTTTTACATCTGTGTGATTTTGACAAAGATCAGATCAGATTTGATTTTATGCAGAAACAAAATTCCAAAAGGTTCAGATACTTTTTCATACCACATTTTATTCCTCTTTAAAGTGTTAAAACTGAGAATCTCGCCCAATTTTGTATCATGACATATTCTATTTGTAAAATATTTCTGATGTACGTGTGCAGGTTTACTCTCCACGAGTGGATACGCTGTATATGCACAATATGTCTCAGTAGAATATTTCAACCCAAACTTTGATGGGCTTAAGTAAGTCAAAATTCTTAAAACGCTGCCATAAAAAATGACAAAATAAACTGTTAACTTGACCAACAATCGACCTTAGGTTTGATCTTGGCACCCCGCTGTTCCTCGGCTGGGTCGGCTCCGCCTTTCAGATGGCTGGTGGTTTCTTCTATCTGTGGTCAGTTTGCGGGCCACTGTGTGGACAAGAAGAAACGTGAGTCAAGGATAAACCAAACTCCACCAATGCAATACATAATGCTGCCTGTCAGAACGCAATAGAGTATATAGCTATGGAAACGATCATGACAACTGTGCTCCTATTTCCATGCAGAGTGATTATCCGACAATTACCCGATCCGGAAAAAGACCCCAAAACAAAATCCACCACAGAACTGTCCTCAGTGTCTGGAATCACCTCCAAGACCAAGGTGTCGACGGTATCCGAGCTGTCATCGGAGCGTTCCAACTTATCCACCATCTCTTCAAGATCAACATCTGTAGGCTTTGCCAAGTCTGACCGCGGTTTGAACACAAAGAGAACAACCGCCTCTGCCAGATCAGCGTCAGGTTCGGAGTCTGGCCTCTTGTCCAGATACAGCGCATCAACAATATCCGGGTCGGACAGCAGCACCAGTCGAGTGTCATCGGTGTCTGGCAGCTCAAAGACTCAGAAGGCATCTTTCCTAAGGAACTCCTACATTTGAAAAACACAGACTAGAAGACCAGCATGGTCGGGCGGATCGCGGCATTTTTCAGAGGATCGGAATCGGGGGAAAAAGATCGGGTTTTTAATGTAAAAAATATACAGTCCCTGACAAAAGTCTTGTCGCTTATCCATTTTGTAAAAACAATTGCTAATAACTAGAGATGTCGGGTCTGATCACGTCATTTTCAAAGTATCGGAATCGGCAAAAAAATATCGGCCATGCCTTTTTTTAATATATATATATATATATATTTTTTTTAAATTTAATTAAATCGTTTTCTAATTGTATTTATTTAACGTTACAGACATAATATGTTACACTCATCCAGAGTCTTTAGTTTAGGCTTAAGGAAGGGTTATCAAATTTATCCCGATAACGGCGTTAAAAAATGTATCACGTTAAAATATTTAATGCAATTAATGCATGCACTGCACGACCCACTCATGCATTGTCGCGCTCAATCTGTAATGGCGCCGTTTTTCCTATATAGAGAGATAAAAGGCAGCGTAAAATGAATAGAGTGAATTTTGGCAGCCTTTGGAGCCGTTTTTAATTGGCCAAAGCCTTACAATATGAATTTCGTTGTTATCTTGACAATGACAAATAAACTCTGAATCTGAATCCCTCTCCCTACGATTAGGAATATCATGGGAAGCAATGTTGAGATGCAAGGTAGCAATTGATCTTTTTCTTAACACCTTATGTTATTTCCCAACGCAGAGAAGATATGTCAATTGGTAGCACTACGCACAGTCATGGTTCCACTTCCCATCATGCATTTGGGCATGGCTACAGTATCATTTACTGAAAGCTCAACAAATACACTAGATGGCAATATTTAGTCACAATTTACAAAGTCACAAGTCTTTCTATCCATGGATCCCTCTCACAGAAAGAATGTTAATAATGTCATGTCAATAACATCTTGAGGATTTATTGTCATAATAAACAAATACAGTACTTATATACTGTATGTTGAATGTATATATTCGTCTGAGTTTTATTCATTTTTTTCCTTAATGCATCGCCAAAATGTATCTGATCGGGAAAAATTATCGGGAATGATTGGAATTGAATCGGGAGCAAAAAAAAGCAATCGGATCAGGAAATATCGGGATCGGCAGATACTCAAACTAAAACGATCGGGATCGGATCGGGAGCAAAAAAACATGATCGGAACAACCATACTAATAACCTGACTTTTAATTATTCAATTGGTTTCAGAAATGGCTCATATGAAAGCTAAGACCCTCCCAAATGATGTTGAATGTACAAAAATATATTTGTTTCACAGAAGCCGACTGCCTGTAGTTAGCTGGGATAGGCTCCAGCACCTCGTGAGGAAAAGCGGCATGGAAAATGAATAAATGAATGAAAAAAGATTTATCATTTAATGAAGACAAAAGGTCAAATTTTGGCAAGACAAAAGTTTTCTCGCCTACAGAAAGTAGAGTGAAAATTGAACAAAAAATGTACTTCAAATACAAAAATATGTTACATAACATAAGCAAATTAAGTAGTGGTGCTGTGAGATCCAAATTTAATATTTTGTATGACTTCCATGTGCTTCGGCAAGGATTCATACAATTTATTGATGAAGTCATCAGGAACATCAAAGAAAGCAGTCTTGCATGCCTCCCAGAGTTCATCAACATTCTTGGGTTTCGTCTTCCATGCTTCCTCTTTCATCCTACTCCAGACATGCTCAATGATGTTCATTTTTGGTGACTGGGCTGGCCAGTCCTGGAGGGTCTTGATCTTTGCCTTGAGGAACTTTGAGGTAGAGATTGAAGGATGCGATGGAGCACCATCCTGCTGCAGAATTTGTCCCTTTTTATGGTTGGGAATGTAAGACTCAAACTCAAAATTACATCACCTGTCAAGGCAAAATCAAGGTGTTGATGGAATGCATCTCCAATGTACAGTGGTATGAAAACGTATCTGAACCTGTTGGAATTTTTCACATTTCTGCATAAAATCACCATCAAATGTGATCTGATCTTTGTGAAAAACACACAGATGAAAAAACTGTCTGCTTTAACTAAAACCACCAAAACATTTGTAGTTTTTTCAGATTGTAAATAGGATAGTATGCAAACAATGACAGAAGGGGGAAAATAAGTAAGTGAACGATCAGATTTTATATTTTGTGGCAACAATAACTTCAACAAGACGCTTCCTGTGGCTTCAGATGAGTCTTGCACATCGAACTAAGCACCTGCGTCCGAGATATAAATACTTGGATGAGCACTAATTATCTTCTACTTAACCCTGAAAAGACAGAAGTCCTTATAATAGGCCCAAAAAGTGTGAGAGACTCTTTAACTGCCCAGATACTCACTCTGGACAATGTAAGTGTAGCCTCCAGAACCACAGTTAAAAACCTACGAGTTCTATTTGACCCAGACTTATCATTTAAAGCTCATATTAAACAAACCTGCAGAACAGCCTTTTTCACCTGCGCAACATAGCCAAAATTAGAAATATTTTGTATAAAAAGGATGCAGAAAAATTAATTCACGCGTTCGTTACATCTAGATTGCATTACTGTAACTCCCTACTTGCAGCTTGTCCTAAAAGTTCTCTAAAAGGTCTTCAGCTCGTCCAGAACGCAGCAGCAAGACTTTTAACAAGAACTAATTGAAGAAATCACATCACCCCTGTGTTCCAGGCCCTTCACTGGCTTCCAGTCGAATTTAGAATTAAATTTAAAATCCTCCTTCTTACATTTAAGACCATAAATGGTTTGGGGCCATCGTATCTCACCGATGCTCTGGTTCCATACCGCCCCAACAGAACACTCCGTTCTCAGAATGCAGGTCTACTGGTAGTTCCCAGGGTTTCTAAAAGTATAGTAGATGCTAGAGCCTTCAGCTACCAAGCTCCTGTCTTATGGAATCAGCTTCCAGCTAGTATTAAAGAAGCCGACACAGTCTGTACATTTAAGATTAGACTAAAAATGTTCCTATTCGACAAAGCTTATGGTCAGGCTAGTTGAAATCGGACTTAACTCACAGTTCAGTCTAAGCTGCACTAGAAGCTATAATGCTGGGGGAAGTACAGCCACTGAGTCCTATCTCCTTTTTCTCACTCTACCTACCACTTGTCTTACTTTATTTCTCTTTTCTAATATTAATATCTAGTTGACTAGTCTCTTCATCCCCCCTGTCTCATCTGGCTAGATGGACCTCCTCTTGTTCCCTCACTCTATTGCATCTCTATAAACTCTAACTCCATCTGCTAATTCCTGTTAGCAGTCCTGGTGCATCTTGTCTATCCGTCCTGGGAGTGGATCTCTCCTGACTGTGGTTCTCCCCAAGGTTTCTCATTTTTCCCCAAGGGTCTTTGGAGTTTTTGCTTGCCGACATGGAGGGTCTAAGGATGAAGGATGCCCAGGACTTGGACTAGAACTTTATTTTATTCATCTACTGCTTCTGACTGTGTAAAATATTGCCTCTGCAAAGCCCTTTGAGACAACCCTGTTGTGATATAGGGCTATACAAATAAAAATTGAATTGAATTGAATCGATCAGGAGGACTAATCTTGGCCCATTTTCTCTAAAAAGATTCCTGGGATGTCTGGCATGAATCACTTGTCTTTAGGTCATGCCACAGCATCTCAATGGGGCTCAAGTTTGGACTTTGACTTGGCCACTCCAGAACATATATTTTGTTCTTCTGAAACCATTCTGAATTTGATTTACTTCTGTGCTTCGGATCATTGTCTTGTTGCAGCATCCATCCTCTTTTAAGCTTTAACTGTCTTACGTTTTCCTGAAAAACATCCTGATAAATTTTTGAAAACATTCTTCCATTAATGATTGCAAGTTATCCAGGCCCTGAGGCAGCAAAACAGCCCTAAATCATGATGCTCCCTCCACCGTGCTTCACGGTAGGGATGAGGTGCTGATGCTGGTGAGCTGTTCCATTTTTCCTCCACACATGACGTATGTTACTCCCAAACAATTCAACTTTGGTTTCATTAGTCCACAAAATATTTTGCCAAAACGTGTCTGGAGTGTCCAAGTGCCTTTTGGCAAACATTAAATGAGCAACAATGTGTTTTTTTAGACAGCAGTGGCTTCTTCCGTGGAGTCCTCCCATGAACACCATTCTTGGCCATAGTTTTACATATAGTTGATGTGTGCACACATAGATATTGGACTGTGCCAGTGATTTCTGTAAGTCTTTAGCAGACACTCTCGGGTTCTTTTTTACTAGCCTGGAACTCCAGACTCAATGCTGTTCCAGCTATTGAGTCTAGCAATCGTCCCGCGGATCAAATTCTCAGGCCGGAGCAAGCCACAGCAAACAGACAGCAGAGTGGACCAATCAGCGACGGGCAGATGTGATGTGATGCGACAAGAAACCAGCGCGGCGCGAGCGGAGAACGGAGAAGTTTATCTAACATGGCTAGCACAAGACAGACTGTTGTCAATGACTTGTGTCGATGTCTTTTTGGTAATTCTAAAACTGATTTTACCGTGGATTGGAACATATTCTCGGCTCTCCCATTCGCCATCTCTGTTCTTGCGGAGACGACTTTCGACACGCAAGAGTGACGTTGCTCGTTACGAACACGTCACGCAAATAATCGAATCGAATTGCACGGATGATTTCGTTTGGCTCGAGAGGCCATTAAGGAGGTGGGTCCCAGACTATTCTCACAGAGTTTGAAAAATACAGGGAGAACAGTCTGGCCGTGCCATGCAACTTTTTTACCTCTCTGAGTATTCTGCGCTTACCTCTTGGCATCATCTTTGGTGGACAGCCACTCCTTGGGAGAGAAGCAACAGTGCCACAATTTCTCCATTTGTAGACAACTCTGACTGTTGATTGATGAACATCCTGACTTTTAGAGATGGTTTTGTATCCTTTCCCAGCTTTATACAAATCAACAACCCTTGATCGCAGGTCTTCAGACAGCTCTTTTGACCAAGCCATGATGCACATCAGACAATACTTCTCATCAAGACAATTCTGGCTAGGTGTGTGTTTTATAGTGGCAGGGCACCTTTAAACCACTTATCACGGATTGGGCACACACCTGACTCAAAGTGTTTTGTAAGAATTGGTTTCAATTGCTCTTTAAGTCTCCTTAGTCAGAGGGTTCGCTAACTTATTTCCCCCTTCTGTCATTGTTTGGATGATACCCTCATTAAAATATGAACATGTATAAATGTTTGGGTGGTTTTAGTTAAAGCAGACACTGTTTTTACAACTGTGTGATTTTCATTTGATGGTGAGTTTATGCATGAATGTGAGAATTTCCAAAAGGTTCGGATAGTTTTTCATACCACTGTATATCCTTGTCTCATTCCTGATTTTTGTTGTAGTTTTTGTTGCTCTGTTGGTAGATGACATATTTAATTTCCTTTCTTTCCTTCTGAAAACAGTACACAAGAAAGCCCGCCCGTCTCATCAGACCATAGGACATAATTCCAGTAATCCATGTGCTTTGTTGACATGTCTTCAGCAAACTGTTTGCAGGCTTTCTTTGATCCGAAGAACACCATACCCACTGTGAAGCATGGGGGTGCAAACATCATGCTTTGGGGCTGTTTTTCTGCAAAGGGACCAGGACGACTGATCTGTGTAAAGGAAAGAATGAGTGGGGCCTTGTATCGAGAGACTTTGAGTGAAAATCTCCTTCCATCAGCAAGGGCATTGAAGATGAGACATGGCTGGGTCTTTCAGCATGACAATGATCCCAAACACACAGCCAGGGCAACAAAGGAGTGGCTTCTTAAGAAGCATTTCAAGGTCCTGGAGTGGCCTAGCCAGTCTCCACATCTCAACCCCATAGAAATTCTGTGGAGGGAGTTGAAAGTCTGTGTTGCCCAGCGACAGCCCCAAAACATCACTGCTCTAGAGGAGATCTGCATGGAGGAATGGGCCAAATAACCAGCAACAGTGTTAGGTTTTGTGTTGGTTTTCTTCTAGTGTGACTTGTCCCTGTGATTGCCCATTGATTTCACCTGTTGTGCCTCCTAGTGTATCCTCCAATCTGCATCCTCCTGTGCTCACCTGTTCCTCGTTGTGTCGTTACCCCTTGTCTGTGTGTGTGTATTTAAGCTCCCAGTTTCTTTTCACTCCTTGTTGCATCATTGTCTATGTCAATGTCGATGTTGAAGTCCTGTCCAAGCCCTCGTGTATTAGTCCCTCCGATAAAGTAAGTTTTGTTTGAACCTTGCATTTTTGATCCCCAGTACTTTTGGTTGTACTTTGTGCTTTTGTTAGTTATTATTAAAACATTTTTTTGAGTACACCGCCACCTGCCTTGCTGCCTTTTGTTTCCCTGCATTTGGGTCCACACCACCTGCCTGCCCGGTTTTCCTGACAAACATTGTGTGAAAAGCTTTTGAAGAGTTACAGAAAACGTTTGGCCTCCGTTATTGCCAACAAAGGGTGCATAACAAAGCATTGAGATGAACCAAATACTTATTTTCCACCATGATTTGCAAATACATTCTTTAAAAATCAAACAATGTGATTTTCTGGTTTTATTTTCCACATTCTGTCTCTCATGGTTGAGATTTACCCATGTTGACAATTACAGGCCTCTCTAATATTTTCGAGTGGGAGAACTTGCACAATTAGTGGTTAGGTGCATATTTAAATTTCCAAAACGTGAGAGCAGTTTCCACTCTTGTTATTCAAGTTTGTCTGCCAAGTGCCCCATGCAGGCAAACCAAAGAAGACACAAGTTTGGTGACCTGAGCTCTGGGAACATAAAGGATGCTGACTGGGCAAAACTGTTCTGAAAGATAAGATGGGATAGGAAAAAAACAAACAGACAGTCAGAGCTCCAGAACTGTACTGCCACTGAAAGCAGAGGAGTGAAAAAGAAAAATTAAGTGTTGACATTCATCATGAAGTACAGGACTGTAGTAATGTACACCGAAATTGGTTGCTTCGTCTCCTGCCTTTGTGGTTGGATCCTTGTGTGCTCCACCCTTCCCACGGAGTACTGGACTTTCTCTGAGGTGGGCAGTATTGTGCTGACCACCTCCAACTACTACTCAAACCTGTGGAGGGACTGCATCTCAGACACCACCGGGGTGTCCGACTGCAAAGACTACCCCTCCATGCTGGCTCTACCTGGTATGATACTGACAGTCCATGTTCTGCTTAGTTTAGAACTTTGGCAAATGTTTTGCAGCACTTTTAACCATGATAAATGGTTAGCTACTACATTCTAAATGTTTTATCATGATTTACCATGTTAGATTGTCAGCAGCGCGCTGTAAAATCTGGACTGGGTCAACTGCCATTTTACAATTTCAGACAGAAGTGAGTAGACAAAAAATTTACTATGTAAGAGTTGCATTACTTCAAAAAGTATTACTCAAGCAAGAGTGGTCGTGACAAAAAATTACTCAAGGACAAGTCCGCAGCACAATGTCATCTATATGAATTGTTTTTATTATATTGTATAATAACTAGGGCTGTCAAACGATTAAAATTTTTGATCGAGTAAATTACAGCTTAAAAAATTAGTTAATCGCAATTCAAAACATCTATAAAATATGCCATATTTTTCTGTAAATTATATATATATATTCTGTAAAATAAACTGTTGGAATGGAAAGATAAGACACAAGATGGATATATACATTCAACATACGGTACATAAGGACTGTAGTGGGCATTTCACTCTACTATCATTTAAATCTGTCTATGCTGTCCTCACTCCGAAGCGTCTACTTTTTCCAAAGCTAGACAGCTAGTGAACGACGCCTTAATAATTAGACTTCTTCCTTTTTCATCTGATTTATTAAAAAAATGGCCTCAAACCATTGTCCTCTTTAGACTGTCGTAAAACTACAAAAAAAAAGTACACAAGCATTGCATTAGCAACAACGTTAGCTTAGCACGCTATACAGGCTCACTAAACATAAACAAAAAGCGTCTCATACAAAAAATAATATAAAAAATATATAAAATATAAATATAACATATAAAAAATAACATTTCGCTTACCAACATAATATGTACATTCTTTATAACAACCATACTTACGGACAAATCTTGTCCAAGGATCATATAAGCACAACATTATCAGCCCGAGACGTCGTGCAGCCATATTGAACTGGATTGAAAACAATAAACCATGTCGCAAAGCGACCACAAGAGTTCGCTGTTGGACATCACAAAAAGCCTTGCTGTAAAACTTACCAAAAGGCAGAATACTTTCTGAGCGGGACATGTGCGTTAATTGCGTCAAATATTTTAACGTGATTAATTAAAAAAATTAATTACCGCGCGTTAACGCGATAATTTTGACAGCCCTAATAATAACTTATTACAAGATCATGTACTTAAAAAAAAAAAAAATCAAAATCAAAAAAATCATCGAATTCCGACTGGAAAAGTCCACAGAAATGAAACATCACCCTTCCAAGGAGCATGAGTGCCCTCTAGTGGAGAAAACACTTCCTACCTTGAGGTCTATGTCAAATACAGGTAATTTCCGGGTCATGAAGTACTCAATTTACATGATTTCGACTTTATGACGCCAGAGTCTCGTCCACCATTTGTCTCAAGTCGTGTTTTTTTTTTTTTTTTTTGAGTCGCTTAAACAGTACCTTTTTGTACCTCACATTATCTTATTAATTAACTTTACTTTATTAATATGACATGTTCTGTCCCCATTAAACTTCAAGTTGATCAGCTTGCAGAAAGCAAACAAGGCAGTTCTGCAACACACGTATGTACTTAAGAGTGTGACAATATCTCGATACGGCGATATATCGCGATATTTTGCAATCCGATGGGTTATCGATATGCTCCCGCCAAGAATCGATACTTTTATTTAACATATTGGCCATACAATGGAGTATGGATGCTGTAAACTGCTCAATGCTTGTTGAGCAATTCCTTGGCGGTCCACTAGGGGCGCTCGGGAGTGGCGGTGAGGGTAAAGTGCGCACAAGTTGTCTAGAGAAGAAGAGAGGGAGCTCCAAGTGGGTTGAAAAAATAAAAAAGCTCCGTGAGAACGGTGGAGGAAAAAATGAGAAAAATATCGCTACAAATCACACATGGGGACACACTTTAGATTTTACACCAACAAGAAAGGAAGTAAGGTGAACAAGGACTTTGCTGTATGCAAGAATTGTCTAAGAAAAATAAGTTTCACTGGGAGCTGGTGACGTAGTGGACACTGGAGTTTATGAGCTTCGCTTTCATCACTTGAGGTAAGAAAGTTTTGCAATGTAATTGACTTTTTAATTTACATGTATTATTTTGATGACATTTGGTGTTGAATGATATAAAATAAACCAGGACCCTAAACTGGATGAAAATGAATATCGAACAAGCCCACATGAATTTACCGATTTATTTGAGAACCAATTTCCATCTAGTTTACTACACAAACTGTTATTACTGTCATTTTGATACAATAAGCTATAAAAATGGTTTGAATAGGTTCCAAGATATATAGTGATGTGCATGATAATTACTGTAGCCTACATATTAAAAATAGGTAATTATTGAATTTTTAATTTCTATACATTCAATTCATATTTTTTTAAATTCAATACTTCCAACACAAAAAAAATCAGGATTTCAACTCAAACGCTATGAAGTACTAATATTTTTTGTTTTATTTTGTTGTTTTTAAGGTGAGGAAGACTGTGACTGAGCAAGTCTGACATCTTAAATGCTGAAGCAGATAGCGGAAGTGCTCAAACCAAGCAACAAAAGTCATATACGAAGAAAAGACCCACCAATTTTGTCATTGCCCCACTCCAAGCTCAACTGCTGACACCTACGGCACTTTTTATTTATTTATTTTTTTTAAGATTTAAAACTTTAAAGAAATTAAGGGTGCCATTCATCATGATCTCTCCAAGCGATATCAGTGGTCGTGGTTGGTTTCCTCTATATGTGCAGGGGCACAATTTGCAGTAGATTTATATTTTACAGCAATGTTGCACAGAAAAGGTTTCACTGTTTAATAAATGACTTAAACAGTATTTTTTTCTATTTTTAAATCTTTTTTTAAATTTTTTTTTTCGTTTCAACAGTTGTATCGTAGAATGTCATGTATCCAATTTCTGACCAATATATCGATAATCGCTGTATCGTGATATAATCGTTATCGTGAGCCTTGTATCGCGAATCGTATCGTATCGTGAGGTGCCCTGAGATTCCCACTCCTATATGTACTTATGCCTAAATTGTAAGAAATCGACCGAAATAGGTCTTTCAGGACCGATACTGATATTTAATAGTCAGGAGGGCCAATAAGCAATTTTTGGAGGCGATATTAATTTGCAGTAAAAGTGTAAAAATGGGCGTAAAAATTTAAATAATGCAAACACTGAACTTCGTTAAAATGCCTAAATCATTTGATTGAATCACACAAATAGAAAATAATAGCCCCAGAAGTGCCTGAATTTCCTAGACTCAGAAGCGTCCCTTAATAAAATAAGTAATAATAATAAATAATCTTGAATAGAGGGTTAAATAAATAGCTCTCTGTAAATTTTCCACAGAAAAGAAAGTCCTGATGACCTCGTCTAAGTATCATTTAGCAAGATACTAAACCCCACGTTGCCTCTGGTGCTGCGTCACCAGTAGATAAATGAGAGTGAAATAAATAAATATTGAAATAAAAAAATATATATTGGAACAAAAAAATAAATGTTGAAATAAATAAATAAAAATGGAATTTAAATTGAAATAAATGATTAAAAATTGAAATATAAATTAGAATAAATAGATAAACAATGAAAAATATCAATAATAATGGAAAAAATATAAATTGAAATAAATAACTATAAATTGGAATAAATAAATAAAAAGTGAAAAATAAAAATATAAATTAAAATAAATATAAATTGAAATAAATAAATATTTAAATGAATAAATGTTGAAATAGGAAAAAGAATAAAGCATTTTAATGACACTTTTAATTATGTATTTAATTGTTTATTTATTTATTTAATTTTTGCGCTCCTGGTCCTCCATATTTGAGAGCCTTAAAAAGGTGGAAAGGCACAATACAAGTGTAACTCCATTTACCGTTACCATTTAACCAATCAGCAGACGGGGTAAATACTAGTGCATGAGACAGCAAGCAGGAGAGAGAGGCGTGGCTGCATCTGAGCCGAAATAACACAGTTTTAAAGATTTTTTTTTTCATATCGGCCGGTCGGATTAAAAGAAAAGGCCGAAACTGATACACGTCAAATTTCCAAATATCAGTGCCGATAATTGGCCCGGCCGATAATCTGTCTATATCAACTAAATTGCCTAACAAAAGTCCGCTAGCATGAATGCGAACGTATTTACAAATCTCATAGCAAATCGTTCACACATAACTCCACAAAGTGTCGCTCTAAACTTAATAACAAATGCATACACAAACACACAGTATAATAGCTGAAACAACTTACAGCCTGATGTGGGCCAAACCAAAGTGCAGCTGTCTGTCCTTCATCCATGTCAGACGACTCTGCTCCTCAATCATACAAGGCTACAGTCCAGCCAGCCTCAATGCTCAGAGGCGTAGCAAGGGTCCCTGGGGGCCCCAGGCAACAACTAACATGGGGACCTTCGAGCGTGTGCAAGTAACGGGGACAGTTGGAATTGGAGCAATAGCATATTTAATAAAAGTCTAATAACGCCTAAGCGCTTTTTAGGACACTCAAAGTGCCCCCCCCCCATTGCATGATTCATAAAAGTGGCGAAAATTTAGCACTTTGCACTGACTCATATGGAAGTACTTATATTCGTTCATGGACGCACACATTTTAACAGGTGGCCGTCCTCTGCACGAAATGCGCACCTTACGCCTATTCTCGCTCCTAGAATACGCAGCCCTTGTGACGTAGGACAATAACAGGACTGGTTGCTATGGGAACGTAAGCATACCCAAGCAGCGGTTGCGCTAGACTTTTTCGTTGTGTGTCATTTTGACTGACAGTGTCATAAAAATCCGGTCATAATCTATTTTTACCCGTCACTTACATTTTTAAAATGATAATAATGACATATTCAATAGTATTTAGTTTTCATTCATTTTTAATTAATATTCCGTCCGAACAAGCTTAACAAGAGGCAAACAGACAGCGGAGTGCACCAATCAGCGACAGGCAGACGTGCCGTTAGCAAAGCGACGAGGGCAGGACGAGGGACTTGCGCGCGGAAGTAAACATACGAGGAGAACGGAGTTTATTCAACATGGCTAGCGCGAGACAGACTGTTGTCAATGACTCGTGTCGATGTGTTTTAGCTCATTTAAAACTGAATTTACCGCGGGTTGGAACATATTCTCGGCTCTCCTGTCGCCATCCGTGTTGATGTAGAGACCACTTTCGGCGCGCAAGAGTGACGTTGCTCGTGAAGAACACGTCACGCAAATTAACAAATCTGATTTGTCGATTGATTTTGTACCTACTCGAGAGGCTGTGTCCCAGACTTTTCTCTCAGTGTTTGAAAAATACAGGGAGAACAGTCTGGCCGTGCCAGGCAAACACTCAGTTGCCTTGACATTTTTCCGAGTAAGGCCAACGACGTCATGTGTCAAGAGAGACAATAGCTAATTAATATGCTCACTCGCCACCCTGTGGTCTGGGGTGTGAATTGCAACCTGTCAAAATGACGGATGGACTTCAGTTTTTTCCGTCACCGTTTTAAAAAAACGGTCAACGACGGAAAATATTCGGTTAACGCAAACCCTGTACCCAAGGAACCTTGCTAAAAGGAGTATTAAAATTGCTAATAAAATTGTTTAGGATTGTTTTAGATGCATATGTTATATTTTTCTTATAGAGTATTTGACGAGGAATACGATAGACCCATTAATAGACTTTTTTGGAAAAATCCCCATTTCTTTAAGTAGTCACATGAATAATGAGGTGGCCTTTGAAAATCAACGTAAAACAACTCAGCAAGGACTTTTCAGAGAGTACTTGGTGAGTCACTCTTAAAACAGTCATGTGGTATTGATAGCTGGTTGGACTTTCTTAAACATGTATAGTCTATGTGACATGGTTTGTGCTGACTGGGATAGATAACACAATCGTTAGATAATCTGCCAAATGATTCCATGGTATTGAACCACTCCCTACACTTGTCGCTGCGACAGTGCAGTAAAGCTGCATGTGCTAAACATGTTGGCCCACTGGGGGCCCCTGCTGGCTGGGGGCCCTAGGTAAATGCCTGGTTTGCCTAATGGGACGTGACGCCTCTGCCAACGCTGCCACCAGAGGGCAGTAAATTCTCCACCATTAAACAAAATACAGTACAGTGGTACCTCTACATACAAAGTTAATTCTTTCTAGGACCTTGTTTGTAAGTCGAAATGGTCGCATGTTGAGCATGATTTTCCCATAACAATACATTATATATCCATGAATTTGTTCCACAGCCCGAAAACCTACACTAAATTCTTAATACTGATGTTACTATTGCAGATATCACTTACAAAGAGCAAAAGTAATAAATTATGAATAAAAATAAAAATAATTTTTTACGGCGCTTTAAAGGCACCGCGTGATTGAACAGGCCGCGGTGATCATAGGACTTGTTTTGTTCTTTGTTGTTTTGTTCTGATTGGCAACATGGAGTCATGTGATTACTATTGCGACGTTTCATTGGTGAAACTAGGCATCTCTGGCAAAAATATAGCAAATCTAATTTGCAAAATAAAGAAGAAAAATGTAACGACTCTGGTGTAGCCAAGTAAAAAGTATTAATGTGGTAAAACTACTCTTAAAAGTAAGTGAATTTTTCTCAAAGTTACACAAGTAAATGTAAAGCATGACTACCTACCACTCATTATGCATGATTTCCTTGCAGCGTTCCTGCACGCCTGCCGAGCTTTGGCAGTCTGTGCAGTCATCACTGGCTTCTTTGGTGGCGTTCTCACCCTAATTGGAATGAAGTGCACCAAAATAGGCGGATCAGAAATTGCAAATGCAAGAGTGACCTTTGCGGGAGGAATCACCTATCTGGCTTCAGGTAAATTAAGCACCACTTTTTACTTACAGTGAGGCAAATAAGTATTTAGTCAACTACCAATTGTGCAAGTTCTCCTATTTGAAAAGATTAGAGAGGCCTGTAATTGTCAACATGGGTAAACCTCAACCATGAGAGCCAGAATGTGGGAAAAAAAAAAATGAAAATCACATTGATTTTTAAAGAATTTATCTGCAAATCATGGTGGAAAACGCCGGATTTATGTTGAAAAAGTACGAAAGCTGCACCGCACAAAAACAGGAAGGATTGCCTCAGGAGTGATTTGTTCAAGGATTCAAGGTCATTTATTATATTTTTCGTTTTTTCACAAGAATTTTCAATGTAAAAAGCTCTTTGTTGTAAGGCTGCTGCCACATTGTCTAACAGACTAGCATCATTTTTCCACATATTTATATAAAATAAATGCTAACTGCGCTTTTTTTTTTTTTTTGCTTTTAATAAAGAATCAAGACTGTTTACATCCATATCTATAAAGAATTCAGGGATTTAAGCATTTATTCACAAGAATTTTCACCGGAAAAGCTCTGTTTACATCTTATTTACATGATAAGGATTTCTTTGTGTCAATCGGAAACCATCAGTCAGAACGAACCAAATTCACGTGTGGAGTCCCTCAAGGGTCAATTCTTGGACCACTCTTATGTAACATCTATATGCTTCCCTTAGCTCAGATAATGGAACAGTATGACATCTCCTATCACGCCTATGCAGATGACACACAACTGTACATTTCTGTGTCCCCACATGATTATAGTCCGTTATTCTCCCTGAGTAAATGCATTCATCAAATCAATGAATGGATGTGCCAGAATTTGGAGAAGACAGAGGTGATCATTTTTGGGCCAAAAAAGGAAAGGTCAAATATAAGCAGGCAACTTAGCACAATGTCACTTACAGCTACAAATCAAGTCAGAAACCTTGGCGTAATTATTGACTCAGACCTAAAATTTGATAGCCATCTAAAGTCCGTCACTAAATCTGCTTATTACCACCTAAAAAATATAACCAGAATTAAGGGGCTTCTGACTCAACAAGACATGGAAAAACTTATGCATGCATTCATTTGCAGCAGATTGGACTATTGCAACGGTATATTTACAGGTCTTGATTAAAAATCAATCAGGAAGCTGCAGCTAGTACAGAATGCTGCAGCCAGAGTCCTCACAAATACAAGGAAGCTGGACCACATTACACCGGTTTTGAAATCGCTACACTGGCTTCCTGTGAGTCAAAGGATAGACTATAAAATACTACTGCTCGTCTACAAAACACTTAATGGCCTTGGACCAAAATACATGCTTGATTTGTTAGATTCCTATGAGACATCTAGACCCCTAAGGTCGTCTGGAACCAGTCTCCTGCATGTTCCAAGAACAAGAACCAAGCAGGGTGAGGCAGCATTTAGTTATTATGCTCCTCACCTCTGGAACAAGTTACCTGAACGTCTGAAGTATGCTCAAACTGTTAGCTCTTTTAAATCAGGGCTTAAAACGCTTTTGTTTAGCACTGCATATCCATAACTGTCTATATATTTCAATCTACTTGCTTTCTATTCCTCTTGTGCTTATCTCCATTGCTGATTTCAATTATTAGTAGTTGTAGTAGTTTTTGTTTTATTTTTATTCTATTTGTGATTAAATGCTATTTTTATGTATAATTTTATTTCCGATTTTGATTGTCTTGGTTTTAACGTTGTATTGATTTAAATGTGATTTTTATGATCTTCATGTGATGTAAAGCACTTTGAATTGCCTTGTGTTGAATTGTGCTATATAAATAAATTTGCCTTGCCTTGCCTTACATAAGGCGACCGCCACATTGACTAACAGACTAGCATTGTACTTTGACATATTTACGTAAAATAAATGCTAAGTCTTTTTTTTTTTTGCTTTTAACCAAGAATCGAGACTGTTTTACGTCCATATCTATAAAGAATTCAGGGATTTAAGCATTTATTCACAAGAAATTTCACCGGAAAAGCTTTGTTTAGAAATGGCGGCCGCCACATTGACTGACAGACTATCATCGTACTTCAACATATTTACGTTACATAAATGCTAACGCAACAGTCTTTGCTTTTAACCAAGAATCGAGACTGTTTTACTTCCATGTCTATAAAGAATCCAGGGATTTAAGCATTTATTCACAAGAATTTTCAACAAAAAAGCTCTGATTCCACTCGGTCAGCTTTGATGGCCACGCCAACAATGCAGGCCCCCTATTAATCGGCCCCACGCCCCGTCATTATCATTATAAAGTCTATGAATACAGTTACATAAAAGTGAACTTAAATACAGTAACAAAGTACTTTCATGTCGTAAAATTCCACCATTGCTTTTGGCCAAAAATAGAAAGAATGAAATGAAAAAAAAAATGGATGCTTTATCTTTGTGCTAGGCTTCTGTGGTATGATCACTTACTCGTGGTGGGCCAACAGAGTCATCACAGAATTTCTTGACCCCAATTTCAGAGCTCAAAAGTAAGTATATTTGCAGAAAAACATGTGTATGCTTGTTTGGGTGAAAATATATATCATAAACCATTTACATCAAAAATCAGATTTGAGCTTGGAGCTGCAGTTTTCGTCGGCTGGGGAGGTTCTGTCCTCTTGCTCTCTGGTGGGACGGTGTTAAGTTACTTTTCTGGAAAAGAAGGCCTTCCATCAAGGTAAAAAAAAATATATCCTATATATACTGTATATATACAGTATACAGAGTATATGGCGGAAAACACTCAGGTGACTGGAGGTGAGAGCATGCGAGAGCAGAATTAAAGACGCCATGATTTTAACGAGATATTATCGCTTACTTACCTTGTTTCAATCCAAAAACTCCATGTAGCATGTATCACCGAGTGTCAAAACACAGATGTGAATGGCCACAGCCGGATTTTTGGGGGATTTTATGGGTGAAACATGGTAATATAACAAGGGTCGCGATGCAGAAATCGCAGACATCAAGGAGTGGTCGAGATGTTCTTTTTCATATATTTACACTTTTAAACGTTCCCCCCCCCCCCCAATTTTTCTGTTTTTGGATCAATTATTTATCATCTAAAATTTTGGGGAAAATGCGACAGTAACGAAAACAATACAATTAAGCAATAGTTATGCGGTGGACATCTGTGACTTTTTTACAGACGCCAATTTTTTCATTGTGACAAAATAAATGTGAATAATTTTTTGAAGTCGTTTTTTTTTTTTTTTAACTAAAGATTAAACATCAATTAATGATTCTAAGCTAAAAATGACAGACATTTCAAATAATAAATATGATTACTTACCTTCTTTTTATGGCTAGGTTGAAACAAAAACGGTTGCACTACGTCTGTAAACAGGGGTTTCCAGGGTAAAACGGACAAATTAAAAATAGTTTGGGGGCTTATTGTGCCATGAATCTGCTATGGAAGCATATAACGTATTGTTCTATCGAACACAACAGTTCTTCTGGCATAAAATACAGCAGTTTATTTTAAAGAGGGTTGCAAGAGCAGAAACTGCTTTTTCACTCTTGTGTTTTCCGCCATATAATTCTAATTTGATACAGCTTTTCACTGATGCAATAAATCTTCAAATCTGTTCCTTGTACAGTTCTTCAAACCGCCCACGGCGACCAGCCACTTACGCCACCGCCCGGACCCGAAAGTCCTACATGCTGCCACCTACCTCCTCCAGGGTGACTCTGGGGCCACCGCTGTTTTATGAGGGCAGGAAGAGTCGACAAAGCAGAGTTGCAACAAAGACGACCGCCACCTTCAGCAGGGATGACTTTGTTTGAGTAAAAGTGTTTTTTAAAGCAATGTTATCCTGATTTTTGACCATTGAGATTGGACAAAAAAATTAAGTGTGTACTTCTAACATAAACGTGTTGGAACTTACAATACACCATAATATTGATTTATAGTTTGTGTATTGTTATTGTGCTTGATTTGGAAATTACCTTATTCACGCTTCCGATTTGCTCAAATAATATAGGTTACAGCCATGGTTGCCAGATGGTAAAGAGTCTCCAGTCCAGTCACTGCGTAAAACATGGCCAGTTTGATAAAAACCAACCTAAATGACAACCGTGTTTTTCCATACAACTTATATATTTTAATTATATAACCAAAAAACAATTGAATCAACAGTGGGAGACACTTTGTGGCGGAACTGCCACCACTCTGACCTTCGTGCCGTCCGAGTTGCGTGACATCCGAGTTGCGCCAAACTGCGAGGGCCCATTCAGTCCTGCTTGCAGGCCTAGTTTGATATTAACAATCAACAGTGGAAGACACATTGTCGAGAAAGCATGCTGTTTCCCCAATAAGCATTATGGGAGATGTACACTGCTGGCCAAAAGTATGGGCAACCCTGCAATTCTGTCAGATAGTGCTCAATTTCTCCCAGAAAATGATTGCAATTACAAACGCTTTGCTAATAATATCTACATTTATTTTGCTTGCAAAGAAAAAACACAAAAGAGAATGGGGGAAAAAAATTAAATCATTGTCACTTTACACAAAACTCCAAAAATTGACAGGACAAAAGTATTGTCACCCTTTAAAAAAAAAATCGTGTAATGCTTCTCTAATTTGTTTAATTAACAGCACTTGTGACTAACCTCTAGCACATAAGAGAGGGTGGCAATAACTAAATCACACTTGCAGCCAGTTAAAATGGATTAAAGTCGACTTAACCTCTGTCCTGTGTCCTGGTGTGTACCACATTGGTCTTCTTTCTTGTCTCTATGCTCAAAGAACTGTTTGAGGACTTGAGAAGCAAAACGGTGAGGAAGCATGGGCAATATCAAGGCCACAAGTCCATCTCCAAAGACCTGAATGTTCCTGTGTCTACCGTGTGCAGTGTCATCAATAAGTGTAAAGCCCACGGCAGTGTGGCTAAACTCCCTAGATGTGGACAGAAAAGATATTGACGAGAGATTTCGACAAAATATTGTGCGGAAAGTGGATAAAGAACCTTGACTAACATCCAAACAAGTTCAAGCTGTCCTGCAGTCCGAGGGTACAACAGTGTCAACCCGTATTACCCGTCGGCGTTTGAATGAAAAGGGACTCTATGGTAGGATACCCAGGAAGACCCCACTTCTGACCCAGAGACATAAAAAAAACCAAGCTGGAGTTTGCCAAAACTTTATACCTGAGTAAGTAAAAAACGTTTTGGAAGAATGTTCTCTGGTCAGATGAGACAAAAGCAGAGTTTATTAGGAGAAGGCATCAAAATAGAGTTAAGAGGATAAAAAACGAGGTCTTCAAAGAAAAGAACACGGTCGCTACAGTCAAACATGGCTGAGGTTCCCTGATGTTTTGGGGTTGCTTTGCTACCTCTGGCACTAGACTGCTTGACCGTGTGCATGGCATTATGAAGTCTGAAGACTACCAAAAATTTTGCAACATAATGTAGGACCCTGTGTGAGAAAGCTGGGTCTCCCTCAGAGGTCATGGGTCTTCTAGCAGGACAATGACCCAAAACACTGTTCAAAAAGCACTAGAAAATGGTTTGAGAGAAGCACTGGAGACATTTAAAGTGGCCAGCAATGAGTCCAGACCTGAATCCCATACAACACCTGTGGAGAGATCTGAAAATGGCAGTTTGGAGAAGGCACCCTTCAAATCTCAGAGACCTGGAGCAGCTGGCCAAAGAACAATGGTCTAAAATTCCAGCAGGGCATTGTAAGTCTCATTGATGGATACCGAAAGCGGGTGTTCACAGTTATTTTGTCTAAAGGTTGTGCTACCAAGTATTGCGCAGAGGGTGCCAATACTTTTGTCCGGCCCATTTTGGGAGTTTTGTGTAAAATGATCATGATTTAATTTTTTTTCCCATTATCTTTTGTGTTTGTTTTTAACTGCAAACAAAATAAATGAAGCTAGTACTACTAAAGCATTTGTAATTGCAATCATTTTCTGACAGAAATTGAGCATTATCTGACAGAATTGCAGGGTTGTGAATACTGATGGCCAGCAGTGTGTATCGTGAACCCCCCAAAAATCGCAACGTCAGGTTTTTCCTACATCGTTCAGTGCTAACAGGAAGTGACTTGTAAATGCCCCAAAATCGACAAGAAGTGATCCACAAATCACCCAAATTCAACAGAAAGTGACCCAAAATCATCAGGAAATGATGTGAAATGCCCCAAAATCAACTCCTTGGCTGCCTTTGACGACCATAGTCCAAGCCGTTTGAAGTGGGAGGGTACATTCGTTCTTTTGCTGCAATCCCTCACACTTCTCATGGATTGGACATCTATAAATTATAAACCCATTTCAACTCATAGCAGAAGGTGATATAACGACTGTACATAAAAAGCAACAGCAAAGTCATGTAATGTTTGTAAGAATTTCTTTACAGACATGAATTCACCAATTCTTCAAAAAAAAAAAATGCAATTCTTGCAAAAATATTTCTCTATAGAAAAATACATAAAGGTTCATTTTAACAATGGATTATTAACAAGTGCTTGACAGATTTATTAGATGAACACTATTATTTGCTTCAATCAGGGGTGCCAAAACCGGTCCTGGTTTTTGTTGCTACCGATCGAGGACACACCGTTTAACCAATGAGGTTTTTGCTAAAACAAGCAGCACCTGACTACAATCAACTGATTAAACTTGTAGCACACCAGATTGGTGCAAAGGTGTCGTCCTGTTTTGTTGGAAAGAAATCCTGCACCCAGTACGGCTCGATGTGGAATAGTTTAAAGACCCCTGGCTTAATGATACCTGCCATTGTTTTTTTTTTTTTTTTTTTTTTTTAAAATACAGTGGTACCTTGACATACGACATTAAAGTTGAATCGTCATTTGTCTCGACATATTAAATTTTTGAAATACGATGATTTACGATAGCGTCGCAATTTCCCGCAAGACTGACGCATGGTGGATTTTCTTGTGAGAGAAATCAACATGGCTCCCAAGAAGGTTAGTGCAGGTGGTGAAAAAAAAAGGAGGAAATGTGACGCTTAGTCGCTTACCATTGAAGATAGGATTGAAATGATAGAAAAATATGAGCGTAGTGTGGGTGTTAAAATCGATATTACTCGGTTATCGAGTTAATTACAGCTTAAAAATTAATTAATCGTAATTAATCACAATTAATTGCAATTCAAAACATCTCTAAAATATGCCATATTTTTCTGTAAATTATTGTTGGAATGGAAAGACACATGACGGATATATACATACAACATACTGAACATAAGTACTGAATTTGTTTATTGTAACAATAAATCCACAAATGGCATTATTAACATTCTTTCTGTTAAAGTGATCCACGGATAGAAAGACTTGTAGTTCTTAAAAGATAATTGTTATAGTTACAAGTTATAGTAATTTTATATTAAAACCCCTCTTCATATTTTCGTTTTAATACAATTTGTAAAATTTTCAATCAATAGTAGAGTTAATATAATAATAATAGGAATAAAAATAACAATAATAAAAATAGAGTGACCAAAGTCTAAGTTTTACGTGTATTTTGCATAGCTATTTTGATATGGAATGCCAGTTCATTTTCCATTGTTGTTTAACTGTGTGTCAGAATGGGGCTTCATTACTATAGACTGAAGTGCTTTTCTTTTTGTGAACATTATTTTTTTGGGGAGAGATAGGAATATTATTTTTGTTGTGCTTATCTTACCCAAAATACAACAAGAGACACATAATTGCCACTAAAAGAAAGAAAACTTACCGAAATATGTGTGGAGCACAAATAGCAATTTGCATTGCATTGTGAATACAGCATGAACGTCTCACAACTACTGATTCTCCCACATTTAGAAGAATTAACATGAGTATGGAATGGCGCTGCCCCCAAGCGGCTGGTGGCGTTCTCTTCTCTCTTAATGTCCATAAACGGCCTCATTGTAATCTGTTTGAGGCAATGTGCAAGCGGGTCATTTAGTGCATGCGTTAATTGCGTCAAATATTTTAGCGTGATAAATTTTAAAAAATTAATTAACGCCCGTTAACGCGATAATTTTGACAGCCCTAATAATTATATTATATATAGATTATTTTATTAAATAAAAATGCACGTTGATACGACGCACATAAAGGTAACTTCCATTTCAAAAAATCGTTAGAAAGTTGCATGGGGGGGTGTATGCGGCAGCCATGGTTCCCTCCCAGGTCCGCCCGGCCGGAGCCGCGTCTCCCTGTACTGGGTGCCGGGGAGGTGCCCTCTGGTGCCATACCACGCGCCCCTCTTGGCCCGGGGGTGGGTTGTGGGGGGTGCGCTTCCCTCCCCTTGGTCTGTTTCCGGCCCTGTCCGCCTCCCTAGGCCGTGGCGGCCGCGGCTGCCCCCCGGCCGGCGGGGTCGTTGGCGGGGCCTCTTGGGGCCCGCGGGGCCTAGGGTGAGGCTTGCTGTCCCTTGCCGGTGGGGTGGACGCCCCCTGGTCGCCGGCGCTTGGTGTGGCGCCTGCTCGGGGTGCGGGGTGGGTGCTCGGTGGGTGGGAGGGGGGTGGGCGGTCGCGGAGGCGCCGTGGGTGGTCTGGGGCGGGGATTGATCGGGGCCCTGACGCTTCTTCCGCCCTGGGGCCGGTGGTTCTGGTGGACGGGGCCACGCCCGCGGGAGCCTGCCTCTTAACTCACGCACTTCTCACTTCGGCACTGTAAATATTTTTCACCCTGGCACTTACATGCTCATACATTTCTCCGGGGAGAGTTGGGACGGGGCTTTACAGTCCCAGCCCGACTCCCCCCTGTTTTTAATGCACCACACACCAAGGTTGTGGGATGGTTGGGACCTGTTGGGGGAGGGGGGGGGGGGCCTCACGGCTGCCTCCTCACCACAGGCCCCGCCATCCCTGCACCTTTTTTAAATGCACCACACACATCATACTCCGCAGGAGAGCTCCGGCAAAGGGCGGTGGGACGGGCGGCTGGACAGAAACTCCATGCTGCGGTCCCACTGCCCCAAGCCAAGCTCTCCTATTTTAATGCATACATTGCACTACCCTCCCCTCACACCCCCATCATGGTGCTGGGTGATGGCTGCCAGTCGGGAACCTGGCAGCCACAGTAATAGGGTGGTAGGTGGGTCCCACACTTTTTCTATATGGCGTGGCTCCCGGGGTGTGGCCTCCCCTCTGCCTCGGCTGCCGGCCGTGGGAGTGGGTTGGGGGGTCGGGTCTCCGATCTTGCATCGCCCCGTGGCAGTTCCTGGGCGTTCTCCTGCCTCCGCCTTCCCCTCTCTTCTCTGGCTGGGCATCCGCCCTGCGCTCCGTCGCGGGTCGCTGGTTGGGCGCCGGTGTATCAGCGGGGTGTCGCCTGCACCGGCGGGGGACCCTGCCTTGCCTGGGGCTTGGTGGGCCGCTGGGGGTCCCGTGGCGTGCCGTTCCGGTTGGGGGGCTGTGGCTGTGGCTCATGGCCCGGGTGGGCGGGCGGGGGTGGGTGTAGGCGTGGGTTTGGTGATGCGTCCCCTCCTGCCATCCCTGAAGGCCGGTTGATGGGCACACGGGTGGCCCGGGGGACCACCCTGGGTCCCGGGGGGGAGACGGTGGCTCCTTTGCTGGGCGGCGGGAGGAGGGATGGGCTGCGCATGGTTCCCCCGCCCGCCCTCCCTCCCCGGGCTGGCTGGGTGGGGGCCGTGGCCCTAGGTTGGCGCCCGCGCTGTTTCTCCGCCCGTCTGCGTGGCTGTCGCGCGCCCGGTGGGGCTTGCGTGCTGCTGGATGTGGTAGGGCATGCTCGGGTTGGGGGTTCCGGTGCCGGGATTGGCGATGTGGCGGCGTAGGGTTGGTCGCCAACGGGCTTACACTCATAAGAGATTCACACGATTACTGGGTTCTAGATCACAGAACTGATTTGTGTACACGCTACCCCTTTCAATCACTTAGCTTATAGTCTTATAGACACCCCCACCCCCATTCTCCTCTTTCACTGGCCAATTGGCCCCCACATGGTGTAAACCGGAAATACATCTCGCTGACGATAGCACCAGCATATTAGTAACTAGTTTAGATGTTCAATGTATTTCTTGTTGTTGTTTGTGTATGTGTTTCTTTTCTTTCTTCTCTTGTATTTCTTTTCTTCTGTCCCCCCATAATCCCTTCCTGTTCGCTGCTTTGTCATAATAAAAAGGTATTTTGAATGATCACAATGGGAGTATGTCAGACTCTCCATGTGAAACATTAAAACTGTTCAGAATCCGGGCACTTAGACTTCCATTCTCTGTGTCAAACAGATGAACAGGACAGGTTTAAAAAAAAAAAAAAAAAAAAAAAAAAAAAAAAAAAAAAAAAAAGAAAGTTGTATGGACTTACAATCCGCTAGCTTGTTGTTTCTTGTTGTCTTCGAAAATTATACTTGGGTGACGGCGCTTCAAGTGTTCGTTCATAACCGACGTGATACCGTGGTATGCGAGCTCAGCTTAGCAAAGAGTACACACAGTGGCACCCTCCATATTTTCCTTTAAATTGTTCCAGGCTCTGGCTATTCTGGTCCTCTTTTTTGGCTTTATGCCACTTTCACGTGTCACCAATTCTGCCCTTTTTGGCAATTGGCAGTGTTTTCAACTCCTCGCCATAGAGAGGAGTGAAGCGACGATTCACTTGGCTCGTTGTCGTCGGTCCGGCCCATGTCCTCCTCAGGAAGGCGGCTGCATGCATAAAAACACCAAGAGGCGTCGGATGGCTCTTTATGGATACTTTTATTGACCAAAACAAAAATGTAGGGGGTACAGCCACTTAACTCCGCGCTACCCGCGCACTTTCCCAAATCACCGATCTCACTCCCTCTCTCTCGCTCCCTCTCTCTCGCTCGCCCACTTTCTTCCTCTTTGCTCAATCTGACAATGCGGGTCACATTGAAATAACAGCGGTCCCCTTGGGGTAGTTAGTAACAACCGCTTGCATCGCAAGCGCCCGCCATTCTAAACTTTATCCACATATAATTTTTTTTTTCACCCGTCATTACTCGTCGACGGTATGTTTTGCCCGTCGACACATTTAGGTCATCGATGACGTCGACTAGTCGGGACAGCTCTACTTATTTCAATGCAAAAAACACTGTCTTATATTCGGGCCAATACGGTACTTTACTGGGAAAAGAATCCCTAAGGTATACAGACGAGACACCTCCTCTGCACGACACATTGTTGGGAACCCTTGAAAAAAAACAAATCTGTAAGTTTGCACATATTAACAGAGGGTCTGATATCATTTCGATGTGTTTATTGTCCTAGTTTGTTGTCAGTTATGTGAAGCGAAGCAACACGTTTTTGTGCTAAGCTAAAATAGCCACTTCATATGATTTGCTCATAACTGAGCTAAGCGACATGTGCCTTCTTCTTCGTGGTATTCGTCAGCCATTTTTTCCGGTTGGCAGTCAGGGCATCGAAAATTGGCATGGAAATGAAAAAATTTGAACGGTTCCGGGAGAACCGGAGTGTTAGTCCCGGATCCCTTCGATGCTCGATGCCCAACCATAGTGATGAATGCCTTTATTTTGGCGCAGGTAGTGAGTAAGAGCGTATGTACACAAGACGAATAACGTATTTGCACACACACAAAAAAGAGCGCATTTGCTCACGAAGAAGGCAGGAGGGAGGGAGAGAGGGAGAGAGGGAGAGAGGGAGAGAGAGAGAGAGAGAGAGAGAGAGAGAGGGAAAAGATTACAGTTTAGCTTGCTGTCAAGCTAGGACTTAGCTCCAATGTCTTTATGAGGACAGAAAAATGATGTACATTACATGTTTTTGAATAGTTCTTTTGAGATTTAGAGGGTATTTCGGGGTACTTGAAGGATTAATTCCGATTTACGAGGAAATTTGGGTTACGTCACCAGAGTGGGACCGGAACTCCTTCGTAAACCGGGGACTACCTGGAATCGGATTTGCATTTATAATTTAATGGTTTTGCTATGTGTAATTGCTGTTTGTAATTGTACCTGTGGTGTTTATGATAGTGTAGGATCGAATTATAATGTATTCTTTTCGGGAAAATCACGCTCGACAAATGACCATTTCGACTTACAAACCAGGTCCTGGAACGAATTAAATTCGTATGTAGAGGTAGCACTGTATTTATACACGTAAAGGGTCTGTGATTGAAGTCAAATGATTGATGCCAGAATATAAAAAGTATTGTCATCTACAAATAACATGTTACTTTCAAAAAATAGAAAATGGCAAAACAGTAAGGCACACTATTACTTCCTGATAGACAGCAGATTATTTACTAGGGGTGCAACGGTTCAGTTAGCCCACGGTTCGGTTTGAACCTCGGTTTTGGGATCACGGTTTCGGTTCGGTTTCGGTTTGTGTTTTGCTTTTTTTTTTTTTTTTTTTTTTTTTTTTAAACTGCCTTTATTTTGCTTTAAAAAAAAATGAAATAAACACTTAAAATGTAAACATTTTAGACTGTTAAAATGCCTCTTAGCTCTTTGGCAAGTCTAGTGACTGACTACTGAAATACACACACAGTAGTAAAAAAGTTACTTGGCAAAGTAACTGGTGATACCGTTCATGTTTTTTTTTTCATTAAAAAAAAAAAAAAAAAAAAAAAAAAAAAAAAACAGTAACCTTTGCTATGTTTGGAGGTCATTTAATGTTGTGAATCAACCGATAAAGTTGATAAAATTGCTCCCGTTTTTGCCTTGGTTCCCTTCCGTCTACTTTCGACATGTGAAAACTGTTTCATCCTTTAAAGATAGACTCAAAAGTCAAGATTTTGCCGATTTAGGAGTATTTTGGATAAAAAGTTGCTTAGATTCGCTCGGAAGGTTTACCACAACAGAGCCTTTCTGAGACGTATACTGTTCTAAAATGGCGGCTGTTTACTAACGCTACCGAGTGTCATTTCGCTTGTGGTTCTATATGCATGAGATATCTAGGCGTAGATTGTATGATGTCGGCCACGGTCAGGAAATTGGAGC
The DNA here is from genome assembly GCF_030265065.1 of Corythoichthys intestinalis. NCBI lineage: Eukaryota > Metazoa > Chordata > Actinopteri > Syngnathiformes > Syngnathidae > Corythoichthys > Corythoichthys intestinalis. Next base: position 9,615,681 of record NC_080396.1, on the reverse strand, counting down.
CACCTAGCCTAGCATCGCGTTTGCTACAGCGTCTCAACAAACACTCTTCCCTCTCCGTGTCTGACTTTTTTCGTGTCATTCAAGTATTAACGAACATTGGCTCCTTGCAGAAACGGTGACCAAATCCGAACGGATGAAAAAAAAACAAAAACGCAATGCACGAAAAACATGCAGATTTTGAACGTAACGGACGGCGTACACATTTAAAAACCAGTGCTCACGTGTACAAATTACGACGAGACCGTACAACTTGACAGGTGTGAATTATAGTGGACCGTCACAGTTAGGTAGTAGCACTCTGTAGCACGGGACGTCCAACTATCAGCGGTCAGGGCGAAACTATGTGCTTTCGTGAAATCATCTTCAATGGCTTTGCGTGCCATTTCTTAAATGTCGGGGATTATGTTGTGTGCGAAATATGTCCGCGAGGGAACAATATAACGCGGGTCAAGCGTTGCAATTAAATGAACGAAGCCCGCATCTTCAACCACGGAATATGGTTGCATATCTTTTGCAATGCAAATCCCCACTACATGGGTTATTTTCTTGTGTTTTTCTGACCTGATATTGTAAGGCTTTTGGAACGCCTCTTCTATAGACCCGTGTGTTTTCACTGGTGTCATCTTCGGGGTTGTCCTGCTCTGAGAAAACGATGTCTGTGGGTGATGCCGGCTGAAGTGCTGACTGCTGAGTCATGTTAGAAGTCTTGCCGTTAGCATAGGGAACAAGCGCTGAGCAATGCTTGCAAATTGTTTTATGTTTTTTTCAATATTTTCTCTCCGTCTGCATTGTAGTCCACGGGGAAACCGAAATGTTGCCACACCGCAGATTTGAAAGAAGCCGGTGCTTCCTCAAAATTCGGTCTGTCGACTCCTCCGCTCGCCATAACTTTTTTTGTTTTCTTTCTTGTTTCACTTTCACCTCGCTCGTAAGCGAGAGAGGGCGTTACTCGGCTGCTATTACACAGGTGCTTGACAGCAATTGGACATTTACTTGCGGGGCGGGAATTTCTCCACAGCTGCGCTTCACGTCACACACAGGCACACAGAGTTTGACCAATTCATTCCACAAGCGTTCGGAATAAATTACTGTAATTGCAAAACCAAAAAGGCGCGGTTCATAAAGGCGTATTGAACCGAACAGGGCGAACCGTTCGGTTCGGTTTTGAACCGCGAACCGTTGCACTGCTAGTTACGTGTATTCTTAAAAAAAAAAGAAATCAATAATTTCAAAAATTACTCATATGGATGACTGTTTTTTCCTTGAAAAGGTGTAAAACAGTTGGCACGTGGAGTAATATTGAAAATGCTAAGACTAACCTAATATTGTTCTGTAGTGTCCATTTCCCATCATATATGGACTTGAGGTTGGCGTTGTCGGTGCTTTGCGGCTCCAATTTACCCGATTTAATAGCTTCTAATGAGCAAGTGTGCAATCTTGCTAAATGTTTAAATCCTCTGAGTCACTGAGGTCCAGACTGCTCTTGAAGGTGCTTCCTGTTCCGGCTTCCTGCAATCCTACAAGCACAAGAAAACAGCACAATTTTTGACTCTTTGTAGTGCACTCATTAGCTGACACTGACAGCGCTAGACGTCCAATCAATTTTGACTGGGAGAGGCGGGCGACGAATGATCACTGTCAACCCTCCAAGTCAAAATGGATTGGACGTCTATCGTTGTCAAGGGCAGGCAATGAGTGAATTGAATTGACCTTTCACAGAAGCTCCAGCCCCCCTAAATACAGTTGCTAAGATGCGACTCCAAAGGCACAAACCATTGCAGGCAGAAGTATATCAGAGTGTTTTAAGTAAAGATGTCCCGATTGATCGGGATGCCGATCACGTTATTTTCAAAGTATTGGAATCGGCAAAAAAATATCGGACATGCCTTTTTTTAATATATATATATATTTTTTTTAATTTAAATCGTTTTCTAATTGTATTTAACGTTACAGACAAAATGTCTTACACTCATCCAGAGTAGTTTTGGCTTAAAGCAGGGCTATCAAATTTATTGCGTTAACGGCGGTAATTATTTTTTAAAAATTAATCACGTTAAATAATTAACGCATGCGCTGCACGACCCACTCATGCAGCGTCGTGTTCAATCTATAGACGCCGTTTTACCTATAGATAGTGCTAAAAGGCGGCATATAATGAGTAGAGAGACTTTTGACAGCCTTTGGAGCCATTTTTTATGTGGCTAAAGCCTTACAATACTTCTCTCAGCAATCAAAAATAACGTGGGAGGCAATATGGGGAAGAAAGCTAGTAGTTGCTCATTTTCTTAACACCCTATATTCTTTCCCAACGCAGAGAAGATATATCAATTGGTGCCCCAACGCACAGTCATGGGTGCACTTCCCGTCATGCATTTGGGCAGAAGTTAAATGGCTGCAGTATCATTTACTGAAAGCTCAACAAATACACTAGATGACAATATTTAATCACAATATACAAAGTCACATTTATCCTTTAAGAATTACAAGTCTTTCTATCCGTGGATCCCTCTCACAGAAAGAATGTTAATAATGTAAATGCCATCTTGAGGATTTATTGTCATAATAAACAAATACAGTACTTATGTACTGTATGTTGAATGTATATATTCGTCCGAGTTTTATTCATTTTTTTCTTAATGTATTGGCAAAATGTATATGATCGGGAAAAATTATCGGGAATGATTGGAACTGAATCGGGAGCAAAAGAAAAAAGCAATCGGATCGGGAAATATCGGGATCGGCAGATACTCAAACTAAATCGATCGGGATCGGATCGGCAGCAAAAAAACATGATCGGAACAACCCTAGTTTTAAGTGATTTATTTTAGAGCAAAACCAGCGCAACATCTGGGGCTTGAAAAAATTGCAGCTAGTGAGGCAAAATCATTCAGGTTCAACACTTAATGTAAAGCAAAGGGTTGGGATACTAAGGTGTGCGTTCACAAAATGTTAATGAAAAATAAAAACAAAATAAGTTCATATTCACTTAAAGGTAAAATACTAGGGGTGTTAACGGTACACAAAAATCTCAGTTCGGTACGTACCTCGGTTTTGAGGTCACGGTTCAGTTCATTTTTGGTACAGTAAGAAAACAAGATGCAAAATATAAATGTGCTAGTTGTTTATTACACACTTTTGTGCTTTCAACAATAGGAAAAGTAGCCTATACAAAGCTAGAATTTTGATCAAAAAGTAGCGGGTATTTAAAGATAATAATCCAACAACAATTTGCCATTCAGACCCCGCGTATTGGTCAGCTTTCTTTCTGAAAGAAAGAAGAAAAAAGAAGTCCTTTGCTAAAGAGAAAAGCAATCCCAATGACAAAGATTTTAACATGTATTTTACAAATGAAATGCCTCAATGAATTTTTTTTTTCTTATGAACGGTTTTCAAAAGCTTGATTGGTGGATTTTCTCAAGTTAGAGCGCCACACAGAAATTATTAAATTTAATTGTGTAAGCAGGATCTGTGTATTATTCTTTAAAAAAGGCACTTGGACACTCCACAGAAGTTTTGGCTAAAAAATTTGTCAACAGATGAAACCAAAGCTGTATTGTTTGGGAGTAATACACAACGTCAGACATGTCCAAAGTCCGGTCCGGGGGCCAAATGCGGCCCTTTGTCAAATTTCATCCGGCCCCCCGCCTCTGTCATAAAATCAATCATGTCTGGCCCGCACACAGGCTTAATAAATTGGTCAGCAGTACTGCTACCAGCATATGAAGTAGCTTACACACTAAATGTTGCTCCTCATTCACCCACTAAAAGGCAGCAGCACTCTAAGCAACAATACCCAGGTTGACCCTTTAATCCCAATTTTCTAAAATAACGACTACCAACAAAAAAAAAAAAAAACAAAAAAGAAAGTTGACTGCGATGGCCAACACTTCAAGGATAGGTGGAAATTGGAACATTTCTTCACTAAAATACGCATCAACTGTGTCTGCCTCATTCACAAAGAGACTGTCGCTGTTTTTAAAGAGTTCAATGTGAGGCGATATTACCAAACAAGACACGCTGACATGTACGACAAGATTACAGAGAAGATACGTAGCGAGAAATTCAAACAACTTGAAGCTAGTTTAATTTTACAGCTGCGGTATTTCACAAGAGCCCGAGAGTCGAAGGAGAACGCCACAAAGGCTAGTTGCGAGATTGTTGAAATTATTAATTTAAAAGAATAATAAAGCAAATGTGACACACAGAATGTCTTGCTAAAATCTGATTAAATATATTGTTCTACGTGAAGGATGTCAGCTAAGGTCGGCCCCCCAAATTTTTACCACACCAAATCTGGCCCCCTTTGCAAAAAGTTTGGACACCCCTGCACAACGTCATGTGTGGAGGAAAAATGGAGCAGCTCACCAACATCAACACCTCATCCCCAGCGTGAAGCATGGTGGAGGAAGCATCATGATTTGGGAATGTTTTGCTACCTCAGGGCCTGGACAAATTGCAATCATTAATGGAAGAATGAATTCAAAAGTTTATCAGGATGTTTTGCAGGAAAACCTGAGGCCGTCTGTCAGACAGTTGAAGCTAAAAAGAGCACTGCAACAAGACAGTTGCCACGTTTACATGGAGCCAAATATTCCAATTACAATCGGAATATTTGTTCAAACCGAATAAATGTGTTCCATATAAACACCTCATTCGGAATGAACAGGCCCAAACCGAATGGAATTTCATTCCGATTCACAGGGGTGGAATATTCCTTTTCCCAAACCGATTAGAAGTAAAATTATATCATGTAAACAGCGGAAATGGTGTCTGGTTGCGTTCTTTCTGCACATGCTCCGTACTGACGTTACTTACGTCACTTGCAACATGGCTTCCAAGCACACGCACAGCGCACCCACACAACTTTTTAAATGAACGGCGTATCATTCTGAAGTTTTGTTTCCACTCGAAAAGTTAAAACAGCAGCTGATCTGACGATCGAGCTCCATGTTTTGCAACGTGACGCTTTGTTTTGATTAATCTGCGAATGTCAGACGGCAGTTGTCAAACGTCGTTTCGGAATAAAGGCAGTCACATGTAAACGCTGGATCGGAATAGATGAAGTGACATGTAAACAGCTGATGTGAAATTTCCATTCGGAATTATTTGAATCGGTATGAATAAAAGTCAGCATGTAAACGTGGCTAGTGATCCAAAACACAGAAGTAAATCAAATTCAGGATGGTTTCAGAAGAACAAAATATACGTTCTGGAGTGGCCAAGTCAAAGTCCAGACTTGAACCCCATTGAGACGCTGTAGCATGAACTAAAGACAGCGCTTCATACCAGACATTCCAGGTTTCTGACTGAACTACAGTAGTTTTGTAGAGAAGAATGGGCCAAAGCGTCTAATTGAAGTTATTGCTGCCAAAGGGGGGGACCACAAATTATTAAATGTAATTGTTTGCATACTATCCTCATTAAAATATGAAAACCTATAAATGTTTGGGTGGTTTTAGTTAAATCAGACACTGTTTTTTCATCTGTGTGATTTTGATCAGAGCCAAAAGATTCAGATACTTTTTCATACCACTGTTGATATTCCATCGGCACATTGCTTCACCACTTTGAACATTCGCGGCTTGTTGATACTTTTCGTCTTTTCCGTAAGGTCTGATGGCTGTTGGCTATCTCAATCACACCAAATCAATCAATTAACAAACAATGGGGCATCTGATAGTTTGTCAGATCATGCACCCTTGACAACGGTTTCGAGGACGTACGATTGGTCGATGTGCCGTTGAGTTTGCGAAAGGTCAATTGAGCCATAGACTCTATCCATTGGCTTAAAAAGGGTGAAAAAAGCCAGTTAGGTGCATGGGCAAAGCACTCACCTGATTTGGGAGCTTTTCCCAAGGAAGTGTCTTTTCCTGTGGAGGACTCCCACACGCTAGTGCTGACTGAGTCCTGGCTTTTCATCATCGTTCCAGAGTTGTGAGGCGGTTTCTTATCTTTTTTGTCATCAAATGCATATTCGCTGCTCTCATCGAGATCTGAAGACTGTCCAAATAGTCAAACATTAATTGTCATTAAATTTTAGCTATCAAACATTGCTGTTCACAGTCACTATCTTACAGAGAATTCCTGAACCTCATCTTTCAACTCCGGTAAGATGCTTACTCCACCTACTGGTTTCTTTGTCGATTTATTTAAAACCTGTTCCTCAATTTTCCTTGCGAGGTCACTGACTTTGTTTTCTGAAAAAAAAAAAAGGACACAGCCACAAATGAATAGTTAGCATTACTTGGTCAATTAACAAATACAGAAGTTGAACTGCTTACCTGTTGCAAAGCTTGTCTTTTTTACATTACCATTCTGGTCTTTGAAACTCTGGAGTTGCCCGGGAACAATCTCTTGCAACTCACTGACGTCTGAGAAGTCATCAGCGTAATCGTCATCATCATCGTCGTCACCATCATCCTCCTCATCATCATCGACATTCCCTAGCTCCATGATCGCCGTCTTGGTCACGCCTACGGCCAGTTGGCTTATGGAGGGTGAGAGCCCAGTTGGAACCGGTCTCGCCTGGATCAAATTGGGTTTTCTTGCATTGGTTTCAATTGCATCCTCTCTAAGTACTCTTGCTTGGGAAGGTCTGCCCCACTGATGGTGAAGGAGCTCATCCTCCTCTGTGTCTGAATCCACAAAAGAACTGAAAGGTGGCGTTCTAAGGCAGAACCAAAGTCTTGTTCAAATTAAACCCTCAAATCACATTTGTCATTTTGACTGTACGGTCCCTGACAAAAGTCTTGTTGCTTATCTATTTTGGAGAAACAATTGCTAATAACCTGACTTTTGATTATCCATTTGGTTTCAGAAATGGCTCATATGAAGGCTAAGACCCTCCCAAATGATGATGAATGTACAAAAATATATTTGTTTCACTGAAAAAAGCTTTATCATTTGATGACAACATAAAAGGTCAAATTTTGGCAAGACAAAAGTTTTGTCGCCTCCAGAATGTAGTGTGAAAATTGAACAAAAAATGTACTTCAAATACAAAAATATGTTACATAACATAAGCGAATTAAGTAGTGGTGCTGTGAGATCCAAATGTAATATTTTGTATGACTTCCATTGGCTCCATGCTCATGCTCAATGATGTTCATGTCTGGTGACTGGGCTGACCAGTCTTGGAGGATTTTGATGTTCTTTGCCTGAGGAAGTTTGAGGTAGAGATTGAAGTATGCGATGGAGCACTACTTTGCTGCAGAATTTGTCCCTTTTTATGGTTAGGAATGTAAGAAGCAGCTAAGATTTGTTGATATTTCAGACTATTTATGTTGTCTTCCACCCTGCAGATCTCTCGCCCAACCCCATACTGGATGTAACCCCAGACCATGATTTTGTTACCACCAAATTTCAATATTTTCTGAGTGAATCTCAGATCCATGCAGGCTCCAGTAGGTCTCCTGCAATATTTGCGGTGACTGTGGTGTAATTTAATGGAAGATTCATCTGAAATATCCACCTTTTGCCACTTTTCCAGCGTCCATCCTTTTGACAGGCTGTGGGCCTTGGCAAATGCCACACGTTTTTTTTTTAATTGTCTGCACCCTTAGAGATAAATAGTCTGAAATATCAACAAATCTTAGCTGCCTCTTACATTCCTAACCATAAAAAGGGACAAATTCTGCAGCAGGATGGTACTCCATCGCATACTTCAATCTCTACCTCAAAGCTCCTCAAGGCAAAGAAGATCTAGATCCTCCAGGACTGGCCAGCCCAGTCACCAGACATGAACATCATTGAGCATGAGCATGGAAGATGAAACCCAAGAATGTTGATGAACTCTAGGAGGCATGCAAGACAGCTTTCTTTGATGTTCCTGATGATTTCATCAATAAATTGTATGAATCTTTGCCGAACCACATGGATGCAGTCCTTGCCGAAGCCCATGGACGTCATACAAAATATTACATTTAAAACACACACAGCACCACTACTTAATTCGCTTATGTTATGTAACATATTGTTTTTGTATTTGAAGTAGTGTTGCACTGATACCATTTTTTGGGCCCGATACCGATACAGATACCTGGCTGTGCAGTATCGGCCGATAGCGATACCATTCCGATACCACTCTGTTTGCAAAAAAGAAAACATACACATACATATATACATATATATATATATATACATATACATATATATATACATATATATATATATATACATATATACATACATATATATATATACATATACATATATATATACATATATATATATACATACATATATACATACATATATACATATATATATACATATATATATACATATATATATATATATATATATATATATATATATATATATATATATACACATATTTACGTATAAGGGTGCAACGATACAGTTAAGTCATGGTTCGGTACGATTTTCGATACAATTCATTGCATGCATTTAATGCTCTAAAACAGAAAATACAACTGTTATTATTATTATTATTATTTTTTTTTTTGCTAACAAGCAAAAATAACAGTGCCATCATATAAACAAGCATTTTAGTGCACAATATTTATGTGCTTACTTCTTACTGATCTGAAGAAATTTTGTATATAAGTGCTGAGAACAATCTTTACTGTTTGTAAAGTGGGGCACACTGTTGATTGCTGCAGCTCTCTTAGCGGCTATATTTACCATATAAGCAAAACATCCTATTTGTGGTCCGAGTCCATCTGTAACATGTGCTGAATTAACAGTATTTGCAGCATTATCTATAGTCACTGGTATGGATTGATTTAGCCTGCTTAACTTCCATTCAGTCATGGCGGTTTCTAATTCATCAATGTAGTATATGGACAACACGTCGCTCTGGGCTCACGCAGCTAATGGCATGAGATCTAATGTAGCACATCTAGGTTGCTATTTGATGATATCTAGTGTGCGCGCTGCGCCGCTTGAGTGTTTTCTGGCCACAGAAATCACTTCTGCTCATTACTGCACAACACCAGCATATGACAATCGACTTGCATAAACAGGACGAGTTTGAAGTACGGCACTCTTAATTTGCCACTCATTGTTCATCATGAAACCATGAGTTTGCTTAGTCTCTCACGGTCTTAACCTTTCTGATCCCATCGGCGCTACAACAGCAGGCGTTAGCTCACGCATGCTAATCGTTTGTGAATGCCATGTTAGAAAAGCAGCATAACATCGCGGATATGCGTTGTAGTGAATATCCTTAATATTGAAGACGAAGGTGTTATTTTCGTTTAGTAATTTCGAGACAAAGACATACAGATGTCATGCATCGGGATTTGGGAAGTTAGCTCACGTGGGGAGGACAGTTCATTTGCGCTCAAGTGATGCCAGTAGATAGTATCGGCGCCTGAAATGCTGTTACCCGTCGATACCGATACCACCAATTCGGGCCGGATCGGTGACCCTTGCCGATACTGGTATCGGTGCAACTTTAATTTGAAGTACATTTTTTGTTCAATTTTCACACTTTCTATCGGCGACAAAACTTTTGTCTTGCCAAAATTTGACCTTTATGTCTACATTAAATGATAAATCTTTTTTAGTGGAACAAATATATATTTTTGTACACTCAACATCATTTGGGAGGGTCTTGGCTTTCATATGAGCCATTTCTGAAACCAATTGAATAATTAAAAGTCAGGTTATTAGCAATTGTTTCTACAAAATGGATAAGCGACAAGACCTTTGTCAGGGACTGAAGAACAATAAAAACAACAACTTACTTGTGAGCAAGTTCTCTCTGAGCAGCTTTATAATTGGGTGTAGATGTATTTGGTTGAATGGTGGTCCTGACTCTTGGAGCAGGTTGGGGGGTCTTAGCTTGTCGAGCTACAACTTCAGAGACACCCTTGATCACCCTTGAGGGTAAACTGCTGGCTCGAGGTCGCGTCTGAAACACTATACAGAGAGAACCAAAGATCATGTCCGCACAAACAGATGTTTAGCCACCGCTAGCTTAAGGGGACAGACAACACTTTGTTTAAATTATCTTCATGTGAATGCAAATGGTGAATTTCTTAGACCTCTGACAATGGAGAGAACTATGTTAAAACACAAACAAAATTCAAATAAACTACAACCGCCCGGTACCAAAACAAGATGCGACACAACACAATGCTACCATCTTTTGGATAACTGTAGTGACTGCATAACAATTAATCAGTCCTGAATAAAAACCAAATAAAAAATCAGGCTGTGATGATTGATGTGTATATATCCCTAGAAATGTTACATTTCATTTTGATCCATCCACGAATAACGGAGCGAAAACTATTTTCGTCAGAGCTGGGTAGAGTAGCCAAAAATTTTACTCAGAGTAGTGTTATAAAAAAATATTACTGAAGTAGTCATCCTCAAAAAAGTTACCAAGTGCAAGTAAAAAAGTAATGAGCCACATTTTTTTTCTCAGAACAACATCGTCTATATGAAATGGTATTATTAGGGGTGTGTATTGCGTCATACAGTGCCCTCCATAATTATTGGCACCCCTGAAAAAGATGTGTTTTTTAGCTTCTAATATTTTTTTTAAATTCAAATAATATGGGACCTTAATGGAAAAAAAGAGAAAAATCCAACCTTCAATACAAGTGCATTCATTCAGTGGGGAAAAAATCCCACATAAAGAAAAAATTATTTGACATCAAATAATGTATGTCACAATTATTAGCGCCCCTGGTGTTAATACTTTGTACAACCCCCTTTTGCCAACAAAACAAAGTCTGGGGACTGAGATGGCCATGGGAGGAGCTTGATTTTGTGTCAGGTGAACCATTTCTGTGTAGATTTGGCCATATGTTTAGGGTCATTGTCTTGCTGAAAGACCCAGTGACGACCCATCTTCAGCTTTCGGGCAGAGGGCAACAGATTTTGATTAAAAATGTCCTGATATTTCAAAACATTCATGATGCCATGCACCCTAACAAGGTTCCCAGGGCCTTTGGAAGCGATACAGCCCCTCAGCATCACTGACCCATCCCCATACTTCACAGTGGGTAGGTATGAGGTGCTTTTCAGCATGAGCATCTTTCGTGGCACGCCAGACCCACTTAGTGTTTGATGCCAAAAAGGTCACGGTCCCAAGCTTCATTTGGGACTGTGTGCTTTGGTCAGATGAGACCAAGATTGAGCCTTTTGGCAACAAACACTCTAAGTGGGTCTGGCGTGCCACGAAAGATGCGCATGCTGAAAAGCACCTCATACCCAATGTGAAGTATGGGGGTGGGTCAGTGATGCTGTGGGGCTGTTTCGCTTCCAAAGGCCCTGGGAACCTTGTTAGGGTGCATGGCATCATGAATGCTTTGAAATATCAGGACATTTTAAATCAAAATCTGTTGCCCTCTGCCCGAAAGCTGAAGATGGGTCGTCACTGGGTCTTTCAGCAAGACAATGACCCTAAACATATGGCCAAATCTACACAGAAATGGTTCACCAGACACAAAATCAAGCTCCTCTCATGGCCATCTCAGTCCCCAGACCTTGTTTTGTTGGCAAAAGGGGGTTGTACAAAGTATTAACAGCAGGGGTGACAATAATTGTGACACACATTATTTGATGTCAAATAATTTTTTCTTTATGTGGGATTTTTTCCCCAATGAATGAATGCACTTGTGTTGAAGGTTGGATTTTTCTCTTTTTTTCCATTAAGGTCCCATATTATTTGAATTTAAAAAATATATATATTAGAAGCTAAAAAACACATCTTTTTCAGGGGTGCCAATAATTATGGAGGGCACTGTATGTAAAACATAAGAACATTGGCTAACTTACTTGACAAAAGTCCGCAAGCTTAAACGCTATAAAATGCTAACTTTTTTTTCAATGCTCTTCACAAATGGTTCAGACTCATATTACCACAAAAAACGGCTAAATATACATATAATATATATACCGAATGCATTAAAAAACATTAGCCCAAAGAAAAACTTAGCTTACGTTGGCCTTAACAGGGAGCAGTTGCATTTAGCCATGTGAAATGAGGCAGACCAGAGGGCAATGTATCCACCCTAATCAATAAACTAAATGTAAACACTTTCAAAATAAAACATTACAACGCCAGTTTAAATAAACGAATACTCGAGGCAACAAAATTTAATTCGAATATTTTTTTCTAATCGAATACTCGAGTTAATCGATTAATCACTGCAGCACTATAGCAAATAGCGTCCATGTTAGTGTAGCCCTAGCCATTAGCATCTACATAACATTAGCATCTAAATTACCAACCAATAGGCGAACAGTTCAACCCAAGACTCATTAATTGAATACCATTCATTTTGCTCGTTCACGCTGACAATGAAATGAAAAATCAAATTATTAAACAAGATTCTTCTCGCTCGGATTCGAACTATAAAGGCTTTAATTTGTCAGTGTGGCGAAAATAACCTTTCACAAACTTGAGTCAGGGTTTTATAGTGCTAATAAGATAGCTGAATTAGGCTTGATGATGTCATTTACTAAAAACAAGTGTTCCAAAGAAGCTCTCGCAAAATGAACTCAGTGTTACAGTGGCTTTTAAGATTAATGAATTAAGCGAGATGATGTCATCTACTAAATCTTTGGTTGCCACTTGCAGCATTAGACGTCTAATCAATTTTGACTGAGAGTTCTGGCAATGATTGGCCGCTGACTGAATGGATTAGACGTCTATTGCTGTTAATGGGTGTTTTGGCTGGCAATGCTATGAGGCTTGCGCAATGACTTTAACATACCCTGAAAAGCATGTCTGGATTTGTTTGGAGACTGGTGGCTGTCCTTCCACTTCAGGGCCAACTTCCGCTCTAAAGTGTTTATTATGTCCACACGATGGCGCCAATAGTCAGGCAATTGCTTTCCAAGGCTCTGCTGCTTTGTGCGCAAATTTGTAAGAATGGACCTGAGATCCTTGGATTTGAGTTTATTCTGCTCCTGGCAAAAGTGGTAGAGAGAGAAATGAAAGAATAAATTAATAAAAAATCAACAAAATCTCTGGTTTGGTAGGTTGATGTGTATGTAAGAAAAGTGGGGGACGGTAGATTCCTGTGAAATATTTGAGTCTTTTGTGAGCATTGACACTTTGAATTTAAGTAATTAAACATATTAATTTAGTTTAATAGTTGAGAGCCAAATACTACCATTTTCAATGTTGGATTACACACAGCTAACTGTAAACCATTACCAATGAACATACACTACCATATAAGATTTAACCTAGGACTAGAGCAAAATAATCATTTTCTGATTTGAAAATATTAAATATACTTAGAAAAGTGTTAGTAATACTGCATTTAACAATTCCAACTTTGTACATTTGCCATAACCTTCCTAGTTGTGATCAATGATAACGTCTTCTCCGTCTGTTTTGGTTTGTTTTCTTTTTGCCGTAAGGTCAGTTGATGGTTCAAACGCCTGACCTCTACCGCCCCCTGGATTAAAGGAGGACTAACTCGGACATAGATATATAGTGATCCCTCGCAACTTCGCGCTTCAAACTTTGCACCCAGAGTCAATCGTGTTTTTTTTTTCAATTAAAAAATGAAATAAAATACAGATGAGCTGTCCGAAACCGATCGCGTAGTCTCACTCTCGCTCCCTCCCTCTGCTCTTTGTTTGCCAGCTCATGCACTGGAGTTGCTTATTGAAGTTAACAATGTTGACTAATGTTTGGGTTTGAGCTGGCCAGAGCCGTAGGCTTCAAGCGCCGAATGCGTCAATCATTGTTTAACTTGTTAAACAGTTGCTGAGGCAACTCATTGTCAGGGAGCAGTTTGAGTGGACTCACTCAATGAAGCATTTAATAAAGTCAAGCATTTTTCTACTACAGTACTTTATTCTTGTTAAAAAATAATTCGGTGAGACAGTAGCATGTTTAAAACTTATCATAATTATTACATTTGAAGTGCTTAAAACCCATTTTTTTTAGAATATATATAAATATATATGTAACTATTTTTTTTTTTTATAATTTGGGGAAAAAAAAGTGAAAAAACATGTCTTATACGTTTCCCTTTCCAATGCTAAGTCTGAATTAATACATTGAACACAAAAAATACTTTTTTTTTTGGTGGTGGTGGTGGGGTAGTGCTACTTCATGGTTTTTCAATTATCGCGGCGGGTTCTGGTCCCCACTAACCACGAAAAACGAGGGATGACTGTATAGATGCATTTTTTTACAGGGTTTATGCGGGTCATTCATTTAAAAAGCATTAAAAGTCATTAAATGGATTTTGTCAAAATTCAGACCTTAAAAAGCATTACACCAAATGTTCGAGGCATCAAAAATTATATAAAATTGATGGTTAACCACCCCTCCCCATAATTTATTTGGGTTATCAATGTATAAAATGTAAAATGATATCGAATAATATCAACATCGGTTTTGGGTCAATATGCATGTCGCCTTCAAAGTAATTGTAGCAGCCTGCTCCCTTTGTTTAAGGACTGGTCACAGCAGTCATACTTATTGACCATTAGATGTCTCCAAACTAAGAGGCTTGGGATTTGTTATGTTGGCAGACCATGTGCATTCATGGTGCAAAAATTAAATGAACAATAAATGATTGAAAAATGATAAATTATCTCATTACATACCTCATTCACTGTACTCCGGCTGTGTGTCTTTGTTGTTATTTTGAGCCAGAAGTGATGTGGCAGTGCCTTACTGGCAAAAAACTGGTGATTGCACTATTTTGATTTCAACAATAAATATAGTGGTGCAATATACCGTAGGCGCTTTTTCTCCATAACCTTAATAGAAGTTGTTCCCTTATTTTTCACAGAATGCTTATTTGAAAATCTTGAAGTTGTTACATTTATCATGAATAAAGTACCCAGTTGGGGTACACAATACAATTGGCGAAAATATGTAAAGCCCAAGACCGCATATGGTGGTACCGGTTTGATATCGTTATTGGATTTTTGGAATTGGACAATAGCGGGATATCGGTAAGAAGGCATTATCGGACAACTCTACTTACAATTTGTGTGTGTGAAACTATTAGCAGTTGGCCATGGGCATTCAATTAGTTTAAAGTGGCAATAAAAGTGACATTCAAAAGCCTTAAATGAGATTTGCTGATACCCGTAAAAAACCCGTTTTACTCGAACATATTCGCAGTCTGACTGCGTGCACCCAACAGTGACGCTCGTAACGTGACAATACGGGACGAATACAAATACCGTTACAATCTTAGTGTCGACATTTTGTCTCCTTTATCAAATATAATTTGGCGCTTCTACAACCAAAGTGCTACACGCAGTGACACGAGGTGTCGCCTTGTTTGTCCAACACATGCGGCAAGGTTTCAGTGTTGTCAGACCCATCGCTAGTGGTTAGTACAACTATACATCGTCTTTCGCTATTACCCTTAATGTAGCAATGCTAACGCTGTACAGTGTGTAACGTAATTTTTGGACTATAAGCCGCTACTTTTTTCCCCTCATTTTGAATCCTGTGGCTTCAAGTCCAGTGCGGCCTATTTGTTTATTTATTTGGGTTAATAGGTAACACTTTATTTGACAGCGGTGTCATAAAATTACCATAGGACCGTCATAATTATTGACATGACATTATCATGGGCATTAATGAATGCTTATGAAAGATGTCATAAAGTGTCATCCAGCAAATTATGTCACTAACTCCATTTATGTCCAGCTCGGATCTTTTACATCTATTTAAAAGGGAGATAATTTGCTGGATGACACAAAATAACATGTCATAAGCATTCATAATTGCTCATGGCAGTGTTATGTCATAATTATGTTAGTCTTATGACAGTCTTATGGCACCACTGTCAAATAAAGTGTTACCAAATTCCATAACTAGCAATTAATGAAACAACTAGAACAGTAACTGAAGAAATAATTAGCACAGAATTCTGATTTGTTATTTACATCTGTAGCGCTGCAATGCATGCTAGGAGGCATATTGGACGACCACAGTGTTGACAGCAGGTGGCAGAAGAGGTTGACTGTCTCCGCCAAATTGAAGCTTCATGAAGCAATAAAGCTTTGCCGCAATTATGTTCAAAGCTTCATGGTGGTTCATTTGGTCTCATGATGCCACTGTCAAATGATGTGTTACCGGTTGATATCTTTTGGTGCAAATATCCCATAATACAGTGAGGACAGCTGCGGCTTATAGTCCAGTGCGGCTTATCTACGAGCAAATGCTGTTTTCGTGTTAAATTTGGTGGTTAGCGGCTTATCGTCAGGTGCGCCTTATAGTGCGAAGATTAGGGTAATATATATGTGTTTTCTTATTTTGTATATTGGAACTTTAGCTCTACGGTGTGTTGATGACCAATAAACATATGTCTCATATGAGGGTCCCCCCAGGATTGATAAATCTAAATTCAAGACTTTTAAGACCTTTTTTAATGCCATTTCAACTGTAAATTAATACTTTTCTCGCACAAATTATTTAGATAATATTGAATCATATTAAAAAAATAAAGCACTGAACATCAAATTTAACCTCAATTACTAAGTGTGTTTGACAACAGAATGCACATTTACTGAAAATACAATTAAAACATATTTAAATATAAGGTCTTTCAGATTTTTTTCCCCCAGGATAAAATGGATTTTACACTATTTTTGTAAAGCAACTTCAGAAATTACATTTGCAATACAACAGGTTTCCCTTTTAAGAGGACCTAGTCAAGGTGGTAGGTTGGTGATTGTCAAGTTGGTCACCTTAACTGTAAAGTGCTTGGGAAAATCTTGCAATTGGCAGTGAAAGTTTAAAAAACAGCCACTAAATGGTAGTAGTTTACTATTAATTACCACAAAATAAAAAAGCTACACATGACCATTTCCCTTGGTAATTGTTTTTTTCTAATCACATTACAAGAAGTATACAAAACACATGTTAATCCTTTCTAGCTATTGGAGACATTTCTTTTAATCAGATAGAGAAAATCCATACTCTTATTCAATCAAGAAAAACATTTAAATATACCAGGAGGTGTTTTACTATCACCTACATTATAATTTGCCTATCACCATGCCATGTTATTCAGATCAACGTTACCCCGTTCCAATAATAGTGTCAACCGTGTTGTGTATCTGAGGGTGACGGTGGATCTACAACTCCGGTTTATCCATGCTAAGGCTAGTGCACCTGCCAATACCCCATTGAACATGGCTAACTCTTGAGTAAAAGCTACAAAATTCACATTCATTCGAAAGGCAAACCGTGCAGAAATACATTATTGCATCTAACACATTTCAATTGGAGAAATTGGCAACTTACTTTGAAATGTTAAGCAGGTCCACTGCCTTCGCATGACCCATAAACTGCGACCCAAAGTATCTGAATGCGACTTGGTCGCCGATCCAATACCTCACATGCTGGTCCAACTGTTTGGACTTGGTTGTCTTGTTGAGGCTTTCGTCGAACATAACAACTAAGGCATCTGAGCAGTTCCTTACGTTAGCACACAGTACTGTGCGATTGCCTGCTGTTGTGATGTAGATGCTAATGATGCTAACAGCGCGCACGCACGCACGAGGTGCATTATGATTTGTAGTGCAGTGCATCGTAAAAATTCTACGCGTCATCTTCGTTATGGATTTAAAAAAAAAACAAAAAACTTTGTCACGGATATAATTTAAGTTGCAGTGAGATGTTCTTCAAAATTAAAACCACGGTGAAAAAATTCCAGACTTACGACAGCTAATTTAATACTTTTAATACCTTTAATAATGGAAAACTAAATTCAATGCTTTTTTAATACTTTTAATAACCCGCGGGTACCCTGCATATGCAACCAAGGGATGGAGTTTTAACATGCGGCACACGCAGGTGGTGAGAAATCACAGCCAGGAAAATTACTGAACTCATTTTCATTTACCATGCGATTAATTGACCTCTTGCATAATCCGACAGGCTTAGTCTTTGTCAAAATAAGGGATAGGTGGCTTACCGGCTTCATTCCCAGGCTCTCAAGCTTCGTCATTACATCCTGCTCAATTTGTTGCTTGATTTCAGTTTTGTTTGGGCTCTTTCTAGTGGACACCTTGTTTTTCTTCTCTGTAAAAGTTTGAGGCTTTTTCTCCACCGGCTTCTTCTCCTGGATGCTGGTCAAGTCTGGAAAAGATTGAACAGCCTAATTATTAACAGTTAAAATATCAGGGTGGTCGGGGAAAACAAAAGAAATCAACTAATGGTCACAGTCGCAACAAGAGCTGAGAGAACGGCAGCTCAGCGGACTTATACATGATGATTATCCATGCAAACGGCATGCACAGGTTCTGGTTCATTTCAGGTTCTGTTTTACCTTGCTCCTCTTCTGACAGCTCTTGTATTGGATCCAGCTGAGTAACAGAGATGAGCTCCTCTAACAGAGCAGTTTCATGGGTCATTGAAAGTCAGGGAGATAAAATTGGGGTTATAAGAAAAGAGGGACAGGAGATGGGTGGGTGTATTCCTTCAATAATCCATCATGCAACAAAGTCCATGCGCAGACATTCTGGCAAGTCATGGTCACTTCACCATTGAGCTACGGAACTCACCAAGTATAACTTTCTTTGGTTTAGGCTCAGGGGCTGGTGCACTTGCTACCACAAACAGATAAGAATGCATCACTTATGGACTCCTGGTGAGAAAATTGTTCAAAGCCGAATAGTTACCTGGTACTTTGAGTATTTTAGTAGCAGGATTTGAAGATGCAGTCAGGATCTGCAGAAGAAACACAATGAAAACAGTATAATTGATGCATAAGGGCATGAAAGCATATTGTTTTTAGGTAAATTGGAACCCAGTTAAATCAATTGCTATTAGTGTTGTTTTAATAAAATTAGTACAAGTACACAAACTTGTAGTACAAGTACTTGTAGTAAGAATGACCATATTTGAGTACAGTGAAGTACACGTTCTTGTAGGATGAGTAAATGTACTTGTAGTACAAGTGGACGTACAGTGGGGCAAATAAGTATTTAGTCAACCACTAATTGTGCAAGTTCTCCCACTTGAAAATATTAGAGAGGCCTGTAATTGTCAACATGGGTAAACCTCAACCATGAGAGACAGAATGTGGAAAAAAAACAGAAAATCACATTGTTTGATTTTTAAAGAATTTATTTGAAAATCGTGGTGGAAAATAAGTATTTGGTCAATAACAAAAGTTCATCTCAATACTTTGTTATGTACCCTTTGTTGGCAATAACAGAGGCCAAATGTTTTCTGTACCTCTTCACAAGCTTTTCACACACTGTTGCTGGTATTTTGGCCCATTCCTCCATGCAGATCTCCTCTAGAGTAGTGATGTTTTGGTGCAGTCGTTGTGCAACACGGACTTTCAACTCACTCCAGAGACTGGCTAGGCCACTCCAGGACCTTGAAATGCTTCTTAAGAAGCCACTCTTTTGTTGCCCTGGCTGTGTGTTTGGGATCATTGTGATGCTGAAAGAACCAGCCATGTCTCATCTTCAATGCCCTTGCTGATGGAAGGAGATTTTCACTCAAAATCTCTCGATACATGACCCCATTCATTCTTTCCTTTACACAGATCAGTCGTCCTGGTACCTTTGCAGAAAAACAGCCCAAAAGCATGATGTTTCCACCCCCATGCCTCACAGTGAGTATGGTGTTCTTTGGATGCAATTCAGTATTCTCGCTCCTCCAAACACAAGAACCTGTGTTTCTACCAAAAAGTTCTATTTTGGTTTCATCTGACCATAACACATTCTCCCAGTCCTCTTCTGGATAATCCAAATGCTCGCTAGCGAACCGCTGACGGGCCTGGACGTGTACTTTCTTCAGCAGGGGGACACGTCTGGCAGTGCAGGATTTGAGTCCCTGGCGGCGCATTGTGTTACTGATAGTAGCCTTTGTTACTGTGGTCCCAGCTCTCTGTAGGTCATTCACTAGGTCCCCCCGTGTGGTTCTGGGATTTTTGCTCACCGTTCTTGTTATCATTTTGATGCCATGGGGTGAGATCTTGCATGGAGCCCTAGATCGAGGGAGATTATCAGTGGTCTTGTATGTCTTCCATTTTTATAATAATTGCTCCCACAGTTGATTTCTTTACACCAAGCGTTTTACCTATTGCAGATTCAGTCTTCCCAGCCTGGTGCAAGTCTGCAATTTTGTCTCTGGTGTCCTTCGACAGCTCTTTGGTCTTGGCCATAGTGGAGTTTGGAGTGTGACTGACTGACATTGTGGACAGGTGTCTTTTATACCAATAATGAGTTAAAACAGGTGTCATTAATACAGGTAACGAGTGGAGCCTCGTTAGACCTCGTTAGAAGTTAACCTCTTTGACAGCCAGAAATCTTGCTTGTTTGTAGGTGACCAAATACTTACTTTTCACTCTAATTTGGAAATAAATTATTTAAAAATCAAACAATGTGATTTTGTGTTTTTTTCCCCCACATTCTGTCTCTCATGGTTGAGGTTTACCCATGTTGACAATTACAGGCCTCGCAAATTTTTTCAAGTAGGGCACAATTGCACAATTGGTGGTTGACTAAATACTTATTTGCCCCGCTGTATATGCATACCCTTGTCTTTTTTCTGCAACCTTAGTTTACAATGCTTTAAGAGTTCTTGCAACCTGGACAAGGAACCTGTCTTGTAATAGCGTACCGCACGAATGGTATTTTTAGACCGCAAGGCTGTGTGACGTCACCATCGTAAACCAGAAGTGGGTCAACATCGAAGCATCCTCGCATACAACGTATGTTAGTATTGCTTGTTTTCTGCCGGTAATCTTTCAAAAAAGAACATGTAGAGTAAACACTGCTGCTATGGAGCTTGTAGAAATGACTCTAGACATTACGACATTTGAAGGATGTTTTCTTTATACGTTTCCCGAAGCCAAAAACTCAGGAAAAATTGTGAACAATGGATCAACTTGTGCGGACGTCCAAAAGACTAGCTTAACGTCAGCTAAGTGAAGCCATTCACCTTCATATGCAGTAAACATTTTGTTGGGGGCCATGGTCCTACAGATCCATTGCCTGCCACAGCCTGCACCGAAGAGGTAAGCCATTTCGATATTTTTACTTTTTTTTTAGCGTGGCATTTTGAGTGCTGCTTCTGTCTGACAATGAATGACCTGAAAAAATTTAAGATGGTATCTGACGGCCACTGTTTTGCCATCTTTTTTGTTGTAAAGAAAAAACTTTAGTAAGGGGGAAGTGTATATAAATTAATAGAATTAACGATGTTATTAATTTAGAAAATTAAAAGTGTTCGTTGGCTCTCACTGAGTAGCATTGCGATCGCTACACAAAAAAAGCAATATAAATTATCCCCCAAGAACGGTCAGAGATGCAAGACAACCAGAGGATATAATATATAAGAAAGACAGGGCATATGGTGGTAAAGGATAGATTGTTGAAACAGAATGAAGGAATCTGACCTTTTAGCTAGATTGCCGGAATCACGCCAGCCGAACCGCCGGACCCGCACTGGCGCAGCTCCAGCGACCCGGGCCGACAGTATACCTACATTCCGGCCAAAAGGCCAAACTCCACGCGTTCACTTTAGTCTTAACCCCTTGTACTGATTCCATTTTGAAAGCAGGAAAAAAGCTTCGAAGCACAAGTTGACAGTTTTATTTAGGTCAACAGCGATCAAATGGTAAGGCAAACAGAAAATAAACTCAGGCGAGGATTCAGAGGCACCATATCACACGTCAACAAAAGATTCCCGAGAAAAATTCTTAGTTAAACATTCAGTCTATTTGATGGCTCTCACGGGGCGGGCTGTGGGCAGAAGAAGGGTGTGTTTCGGCGATGTTTAGGATTATTGTCTGTTTGTGGATTGGACAGGAGGATTCGGGAGTTACTGTTGTCAGGGCAACGAGGATTGTGGATTTTACCACCTCAGCATTAAAGGGGTTCTTGGAATTTCATCAGTCATGCTACCAGTTGGATATCAGGCGTTCTCCGGTGTTCCTTGTGTTGGGACAGGGCGTCTTGCCATTTGTTCTGGACTGTCCGGGAGAAGTGATTGCGAGAGTCAGTGTCAATCTTGCTCAGTCAGTTGCATGAAGCACACATTTGGCTTCCGTGATAAGAAGGCGTCATGTATCTCTTATGCCCTATATTCTGCTTGTTTTCCTTAAACTATGGTATAAGTGCTATCTATTTTGTATTGGGTGTGTTAGAGTAATACAAACAGTCAAACAGTAAATACGAGAAACGATACTATTCCCTGATTGATTATTTTAAGCGTGTTAGAATAATGCAAACGGTTAGACGGTGTCTACGAGAAAAGGTACTCTCCTTTAAGGAGAATGTTATCGTCAGCGGCGTAAGGCAATGCACACAAGAAAAATGTGTCGATAAAAAAGCTACCTTTGGATCAGGTCGGCTCTTTTTCCCGTCTTTTTTAGCCCTCGACACTGAAGCCATGTCTTTAACTGCACTTTAGTATGTTCTTCCACATCTTTCACAGTAAATTTGGCACCAGGGACATCATTTTCGGACAGAATTGGTAGGTTTAGCTCAGTAAACATCCCGTTCATACACTATTTACATGCATTTATCATGAGGGGCAAATGTGAGCTTGACCCGCCTAGCAACAGTTGCTAACGTCATGAATATTAATGATAATAAGTGTCGTGTTGAGTGCGGTATGCTATTTGTTGATTGGTTGAGGGTGGGACATCCAATGTAAACAGAAACAAAACAATAACTCATTCTGGGTGTTAACTTTTTAAAATGGGAAAATCTCAGATTAGCCATTGAAAACTGTGTTTCCTTAATGTCTATTGAAATTTTAAGGTTTTTAAGTGCAAATACTACATATTGTCGCTTTAAATATGCGAGACACTAATAGGTATAACATGCTTATTGGCTCTTATCAATTTTGTGAAATATTGTAGTTTGCGTGGTGTGTGATTTTTTTTTTTTTTAACGGAACTATTCCAGGAAACGTAAGAGCTTCCTGTGGATTAAGCCCTCCGTCCAATGTACAGTATCATCATCATATCACTCATCTCATGCAGCAAATACAGGATATCCTGAACAAGGCCTGATGTCCCACTCTGCTTTCCCCACAATGCACACTTACAGTGAACATTGATGAAGGCCAAACAGTATTAACCTTAGGCGTGATAACAAATTTCAATGAGTGATATTTTGTCTCATAAATTATTGCATATTTGCCAAATTATTGTACATTTATATAAATATATATATATATATTTGGCGGAAAACACAGACAAGGCTGAAAAAGAAGTTTCTGACAAAAGAACTGTTGTGTTTGATAGAACAATATGTCTATATGCTGCCATAGCAGTTTCATGGCGCATTAAGCCCCCGGACTATTTTTATAATTTGTCCGTTTTACCCTGGAGACCTCCGTTTACAGACACCGCACAACTGTTTTTGTTTCAACCCAGCCAAAAAAAGAATTATAACTATTATTCAAAATGTCTATCATTTTTAGCTTAGAATAATTAATCGATGTCTCATATTTAGTTAAAAAATAAAAACGACTTATTATTATTCACTTGCATATTTTGAATTAGTAAACAAATTACGTCACAATGAAAAAAATTGTGTCTGTAAATAGGTCAAGGATAACTACCTCATAACTATCGCGTAATTGTATTTTTTTGTTACTGTTACATTTTCCCCGATATTTTAGATGATAAATAATCGATCCAAACAAAGAAAAATTAGGGGGGGGGGGGGGACTTTAAAAGGGTAAATATTTGAAAAAGAAAATCTCAACCACTCCTTGAAGTCCGCGATTTCTGCATTGCCACCCTTGTTATATTACCGTTTTTCACCCATAAAATCCCCAAAAAGTCCCACTGTGTCCATTCACAGCTATGTCTTGACACTCAGTGAGACATGCTACACACAGTTTTTGGATCGAAACAAAGTAAGTATGCAATACCTCATTAAAATCATGGTGTCTTTAATTATGCTCTCTCATGGTCTCACCTTGAGTTAGGGTTTAAGGGTTTTAAATTTTTTTTAAACACTCTCCTGTTCAAAACATTGATTGTTGAGATTTTAAGCTTTCCAATTATGTATCACAAATGCATGTAAGACCGTTTTGAAATTTGGCCAAATTGAGGATCTCAGAGTGGAACTTAAAGTCACCTGAGTGTTTTCTGCCATATACTAGTATATAATACTGTATAAAACTGTACCTTCACCTTGTCCTTTGTCATTAGCCTCAATGTAGCAATGCTAACGCTGTACAATGTGTATGTGCTTTTGCGTCTGAACTTCAGTTCTACAGTGTGTTGATGAACAATAAACATCTGTGAAAGGAACTTAACACGCACATGTGCCAAGTGCGCGCGCAAACACACACAGGGATAAACCGAATTTAGGAAAATTACTGACCTCCTTTTTTTATTTAACGTGCGACTACGGGGCAATTTACATGGTGAATCTCCGAAAAGACGAAAAATTTCAAATTTGCATTTATATGGTTCCGTCTCCATTCGAACAATGTCCCATTTCCGCATGAAAACAATGTAGTATTCATGCCAGGCCCTAGATGGCAGTGCAGATTTACAAGGCGACAGCAAATGATGCACTTTGACCTCCTCAGCCCGGAAGACAATATGCCTGCCCACTCCAAGCAATGGCGTTTTTTGTTCAAAAAGGCACAAAAATGGATAAATTCAACATAATTTAAAAATATTATCAAAACAGCAAATTAAAGCAGACCTTCCGCCATTAGCTGTTTTTAATGTTTAATAGCACCGCTGCGCACGCCCAATGTGACGTATACGAGTGCTGACGTTATCGGTGCGGATCCCCCGAGGCAGGAGCTTTTGATATGCATGCGGAGCCCCCGCAATCGAATTCTTCCACTTTGGAGGCAGGATTCAGAAATGTTCGTCTTCGCTGACACCATATGCACGCGAGGCAATTCCGCTACTCAGTCATTGCATGTTCGTGTTGCAGAGTCGCCATGTAAACTGCCCCTAATTGACTTATTGCATATCGCGACTAAGAGTTAACCAACCTGCTCCCTTTGATCCCGGATGGTTTGCTCCTTCTCTTGCAACTTCCTCCGCATCTCCTGCAGCTGCCTCTTGCTCTGCTCCTGGCGCTCCATCACAGTTGACTGCAATCTGTTTAACTCTTTTTGCAACTGAAAAGATAACGGTTCACTCAGAGTTATACTTAAAAGTTGAGATTTAAAAAAAAAAAAAAAGGAAAAAAAAAAAAGAAAATACTACTGTACATCGTTCTTTTCTGCCTCGTGAATAGATGTGATTTTTCCAAGCCTGGACTCCCATTTTTTGTCCTAATAGAGGATACTTTTTAGTGAAATATTCTTAGGGATGGTATAAAACACAATATTCAGCTATACCTGCTGTTTTTGTTGCTGTTCCAGCTTTTGAATGGCTTGAATGTGTACCATTTCCACTGCTTTGAAATGATCCAACTCTTTGAGCACGTCTTTGTCCTTGGACTGCTGCCTTTCATCCTGGAAGTGGAAGAAATTAAATTAATAAAGAAAGAACGTGACCATGAAAGACATCAATGTAATTACAGTGGGGCAAATAAGTATTTAGTGAACCACTAATTGTGCAAGTTCTCCCACTTGAAAATATTGGAGAGGCCTGTAATTGTCAACATGGTTAAACCTCAACCATGAGAGACAGAATGTGGGGGAAAAAAAACAGAAAATCACATTGTTTGATTTTTAAATAATTTATTTGCAAATAATGGTGGAAAATAAGTATTTGGTCAATACCAAAAGTTCATCTCAATACTTTGTTATGTACCCTTTTTTGGCAATAACGGAGGCCAAACGTTTTCTGTAACTCTTCACAAGCTTTTCACACACTGTTACTGGTATTTTGGCCCATTCCTCCATGCAGATCTGCTCTAGAGCAGTGATGTTTTGGGGCTGTCATTGGGCAACACAGACTTTCAACTCCCTCTGCAGATTTTCTATGGGGTTGAGATCTGGAGACTGGCTAGGCCACTCCAGGACCTTGAAATGCTTCTTACGAAGCCACTCCTTTGTTGCCCTGACTGTGTGTTTGGGATCGTTGTCATGCTGAAAGACCAAGCCACGTCTCATCTTCAATGCCCTTGCTGATGGAAGGAGATTTTCACTCAAAATCTCTCGATACATGGCCCCATTCATTCTTTCCTTTACACAGATCAGTCGTCCTGGTCCCTTTGCAGAAAAACAGCCCGAAAGCATGATGTTTCCACCTCCATGCTTCACAGTGGGTACGGTGCAATTCAGTATTCTTTTTCCTCCAAACAAGAGAACCTGTGTTTCTACCAAAAAGTTCTATTTTGGTTTCATCTGACCATAACGCATTCTCCCAGTCCTCTTCTGGATCATCCATATGCTCTCTCGCGAACCGCAGACGGGCCTGGACGTGTACTTTCTTCAGCAGGGGGACACGTCTGCCAGTGCAGGATTTGAGTCCCTGGCGGCGCATTGTGTTACTGATAGTAGCCTTTGTTACTGTGGTCCCAGCTCTCTGTAGGTCATTCACTAGGTCCCCCGCCGTGTGGTTCTGGGACTTTTGCTCCTCGTTCTTGTTATCATTTTGACGCCACGGGGCTAGGAGGGAGTTGAAAGTCCGTGTTGCCCAACGACAGCCCCAAAATGTCACTGCTCGAGAGGAGATCTACACGGAGGAATGGGCCAAAATACCAGCCACAGTGTGTGAAAAGCTTGTGAAGAGTTACAGAAAACATTTGGCCTCCATTATAGCCAACAAAGGGTACATAAAAAAGTATTGAGATGAACTTTTGGTATAGACCAAATACTTATTTTCCACCATGATTTGCAAATAAATTCTTTAAAAATCAAACAATGTGATTTTCTGTTTTTTTTTTCCACATTCTGTCTCTCATGGTTGAGGTTTACCAATGTTGACAATTACAGGCCTCTCTAATATTTTCAAGTGGGAGAACTTGAGAACTGTATTTTCCTTGCCTCTGCTGTTCTTGTTTGTATGATGTGTTGATGTTGAATAAGATCCTTTAAATTTTTAATCTCCTGTTTGAGGCTTTCAATCTGAGATTTCTTCTCACTTTCTCGTATCTCTGAAAAGATATGAATGAAATATCTTGGTTATTTCTGGATACTAATACTCGTACGTTAGGGCTGCAACTAACGAGTCCTTCATAAATGATTAATCGGACAATTAATTACCTTCGTAATTTAAGTTGAAGTTGTGGCATGTTCTAAGTAACAATGAAGACAAAATGAATGACTACTTCCTTCAAAAATATTTTATTATCGCTCTCTGACTTAACTGTGCTACTATACTCTTTTAAGTATTTAAAATTTGTTGATAGGTTCCGAGTATAAAACAAAACCTTAGTACACAAATCAGGCAAAGTCCTGTTCAATTACTGTAATTTCTGGACTATTAGGCGCACCTGATTATAAGCCGCCACCCAACAAATTTGACACGAAAACGGCATTTGTTCACAAATAAGCCGCACTGGACTATAAGGCGCAGCTGTCCTCACCGTTTTATGGGACATTTACTCCAAAAGATGTTAACCGGGAACACTTTATTTGACAGCGGCATCATAAGACTGTCATAAGACCAACTGAACCACTATGAAGCGTTGAACTAATTGGCTGCAAAGCTTCATTGCTTCAAGAAGCTGTTTTTGGCCATCACCGCTCCCTTGGGGGAGACAGTCAATCTCTGCTGCCACCTGCTGTGATCACTGTTGTTGTCCAACATGCCTCCTAGCATGCATTGCAGTGCTACAGATGTAAACAACAATCAAAATTCATGTTCTGTGCTAATTATTTCTTCAGTTACTGTTCCAGTTGTTTCATTAATTGCTAGTTATGGTATTTTTGGAGCACATTTGACAGTGGCCCTATAAGACTGTCACAAAAACATCCTAATTACGACATGACACTGCCATGAGCATTAATGAATGCTTATGACAGATGTCATTTTGTCTCATCCAGCAAATTATCTCACTTTTGAATGGATGTAAACGATCCGAGCTTGACATAAATGGAGTATGTGACCTAATTTGCCGGATGACGCTTAATGATATCCGCCATAAGCATTCATTAATGCCCATGATAGTGCTAGAAAGAAAAAAGTAAATAAGTAGTAGTCTTATGATGCCGCTGTCAAATATAGTGTTACCTATCAAAAAAAAAAAAAAAAAACAACAACAAATAAGCCGCACTGGACTAAAAGCCGCGGGATTCGAAATGAGGGAAAAAAGTCGCTGCTTATATAAAATTACGGTTAGTAAAAAAGTGCTGTTGATTGACATTTTTCCTCTGTCGGCAAAATTGTGTCAATTACTTTTTGTAAACAAACTAAACAACATACATTTGATTATAAATGGACAAACATTTGTCAAGCTAAATAGTAACACATTTCCATTGAAGTCAAATACTATATGATTAATAATTCACATATATTTCTTTTACTTAAAATTAGTGCTGTCAAATTTATCGCGTTAACGGGCAGTAATTTTTTAAATTAATCACGTTAAAATATTTGACGCATTTAACGCACGCGCAGAATGACCCGCTCATGTATTGCCTCAAACAGATTACAATGATGCCGTTTTTTTGCAAATTGAGAGCTAAGAGGCAGAGAAAGGCGAGTGGAGTGGACACAGGTGTTCATTGGACCGCGCCGTTTATTGGCATAAACTTCGGCAACTCCTTCACAACAAACATAAGTATCAAATTTTGAAAAATTTTATTAAAACGAAAACATTAAGAGGGGTTTTAATATAAAATTACTATAAATTATTATAAATATATATATATATATAAATAATTATATATAATAATAATTAATAATAATAATTATAAATATATATAATTATTATAAATAAAGATATATCAATTGGTGCCCTTACGCACATTCATGGGTGCACTTCCCGTCATGCATTTGGGCAGAAGTTAAATGGCTGCAGTATCATTTACTGAAAGCTCAACAAATACACTAGATGACAATATTTAGTCACAATATACAAAGTCACATTTATCCTTTAAGAATTACAAGTCTTTCTATCCGTGGATCCCTTTAACAGAAAGAATGTTAATAATGTTAATGCCATCTTGTGGATTTATTCTTATAATAAACAAATACAGTACTTATTTACAGTATGTTGAATGTATACATCCGTCTTGTGTCTTATCTTTCCATTTAAAAATTAAATTACAGAAAAATATGGCATATTTTAGAGATGGTTTGAATTGCAATTAATTACAATTCATTATTAAGCTGTGATTAACACGATTAAAAATTTTAATTGTTTGACAGCCCTACTTAAAACTTAACTTTTACTCCCAACATTAATTAAATAATTAACAAAACATTGATGTCTTTGAAACATGATATAGTAAGTTTCAAGGGTGGATTTTCTCGGTGGGGCCGTGGTTATATGAGCAGACCCTAAAATTAGCGCCCCTGTGTAATCCAAGCATTACGGTAAATGCAGCGAGCTCAACACTCAACACTCTAAAATATGTAATGCCACCATTGTCATCATTTACAATCTACATGTACGTTACGTGTGCCATCACGTCAGTACAATAATATGCAATTCCCCTGAGCAACGGGTCGTTTTAGTAGATGGTAGGTTACAGTTCTCTTTTTTGGGATACTGTAAATCCACAAATCTGAATAGGTACTGTACTGGCTAAGGTTGATGTATGTTAGTAGTTGACCTCTCTGACTATTCCCATACTCAAGTCAAAACTATGCAATTTTTAGTCTTGTTACAGGTTACAGTTCTCATTTTTGTGGAAAATCCACAGTTCTGAATAAGTTCTGGTCAAGATTAGTGAATATTAGTAGTGGACCTCTTTGTGTTGCTAACAGGATGGCGTCCAACACCGTCCATGAAGTGGATCTTTCAATGACTCCCAGGCCACGCAGCACAGTCCGCCCCTGGTTAGTGGACACTTAACGGTGTCGGTGCAGAAACTGTTACTGGACTACAGTTCTGCTTAGCTCGAGCTATGAATAAATTTTATGAGGAAGATAATGCATAAAACAAAATCAAAACGGTTCAATACATCCATGTGATACGTTATTCCCAGAGGTGGGTAGTAACGCGTTACATGTAGTCTGTTACATTTACTTGGGTAATTTTTGGAGAATAATAACTTCTAAAAGAACTTTTACTAAACCATTATTTTTACTTTTACTTGAGTAAATTTGTGAAGTAAAAAAAAAAAAAAAAAAAAACGCTACTCTTACACCGCTACTTTGGGCTACACAAGAGTTGTTGTATTTTTTTCCTCTTTATTTTTCATATTGGATTCGTTATTTTTTTTGCTAGCCATGCTATTGCTAAGAGTTACGTTACTAATTTCACCAACGAGACGTCGCAACAATAATCACATGACTCCATTACACCAATCAGACGCAATATTACCGTTCTATGATCACGCCAGCCTGTTCAATCACATGGCGTCTTTGAAGCACCGTAACAAATAAAGTATTTGACATAGAGCGCTGCCTTCAACATGAATTGAAAGCGTGGATTTTAATCTGTCTCCCAATTTTTATTTGGCACCGATTGAACACGGAAAACTGGAGATATGATCCTTTTAATTTCATAATAGTAACTATGAACTACTACTACTACTACATTCATTATTACTATTATTATTAGAGGTGTGCAAAATTTCCGATTCTTAGATTATTCGCGATTCGGCCGTGGAAGATTCGAGAACAATTCACAAACATCCAAATTCCGATTATTGAAATATGCGAAGTAAAGCGGAAGTACACAACACTCAGCGCGCCGCGCGGTCTTCGGGACGGAACGGAGCAAGAGTAGCTAAACATCATGCTTCCCATTACCCGGCCCCTCGGGTAATGCCAATGCTCAACTCGCGGCTCTAGCTCAACTCATGCAACGAGATAAAAAAAACACAAAAACATACCTGACTGCTGCCGAAAAGCTGCTACAAGTACATCCATATAATGTTACGGTGGATATCATTTATATAGGACTAGATGCAATACAAATTTGGTAGTGTTAGCAGCACATATACAAAAAGCTAGATGCGAGCGTTATAAACGGCCGCCATCTTAAAGCAGTACACTTCCCTGCAAGGCTGTTGTAGCGAACCTTCCAAGCAAACCTAATTAACTTTTTATCTAAAATACTCCTAAATCGGTAAAATATTGACTTGAATCTATCTTTAAAATAGTTTTAAAACTTTCACATGTCGAAAGTAGACAAAAGGGAAATTATGGAAAAACGGGAGCAATTTTAACAAATTTAACGGTTGATTCACAACATTAAATTAATTGAATGTAGTTTAAAGCGGCTGATACAGAATGGGGACTGGAGTTTTTTATTTAATGTTATTTTTGTAGATTTGTTTACTGCTCTATGTTTACTTGATACTGAAATAGTAGTGTGGTTTAGCCTGAGAGTATTTTTGAACAATTTTGGAACTAATCTACAAAAGATTTAAAAAAAAAAAAAAAAAATTTTTTAAAGAGGAAAAAAAAGGAGGGGGTGCATCAATAATCATTTTATAATCGAATTGGAGCCTCTGAATCGTAATCGAATCGTTAGGTGCCCAGAGATTCCCAGCTCTAATTATTATTATTAGTATTATACTACTTCATTATTCAAACTAGGAACTATTTTCTCCACTAGAGGGCTACTATTATTATTGTACTACTTCATCCACGTTCGTGTTTTTATAGTGCAAATTACATGATACATGCCAAGCAAAGTCCATTTGGCAAATATTCCAGGTGATTCTTTGCTTCACTTTATCTAAAGTGAAATGTTGCCATGTTTTAGGACGATCGTGTGCCTCGAGTCACTCGACGCTGCCATTGTTGTATTAATTTACAGTCTGTACTAGAGCTGGGAATCTTTGGGCACCTAACGATTCGATTACGATTCAGAGGCTTTGATTCGATTATAAAACGATTATTGATGCACCCCCCTCCTTTTTTTTTTTTTTTTTAATGTTTTGTACATTAGTTCCAAAATTGTTCAAAAATCCTCTCAGGCTAAACCAAACAACTATTTCAGTATCAAGTTAACATATAACAGTAAACAAATATACAAAAATAAGAGTAAATAAAAAAACTCCAGTCCCCATTCAGTATCAGCAGCTTTAAACTACATTAAATTAATTTAATGTTGTGAATCAACTGTTAGTTGTTCAAAATTGCTCCCGTTATTCCATAATTTCCCTTCTGTCTACGTTTGTCAAAGTTTTAACACTATTTCATCATTTAAAGATAGATTCAAGACAAGATTCTGCCGATTTAGGAGTATTTTAGATAAAAAGTTAATTAGGTTCACTAAAACAGTCTTCTCGAGAGGTCTACTGCTTTAAGATGGCGGCTGTTTACTTTCGCCGGAAAGTCTGTCATTTCGCATCTCTGTTCAATAATACATGTTCTAACACAGACTTCGTCTGTAATTTTGCATCTAGTTCTACATATATATATGATATCTACTGTAGCCGTATGTTTGTAGCAACTAGCAACTGGGTGTTGTTTGTAGCGGCTGTCGGCCGCAGTCAGGTATGATTGTTTTTTTAATCTACCGGCATGAGTTGAACATGATATTTACTCTCGTCATTGCGTCTCAAAGACCGTGCTGACTGTGTTTTACTTCCGCTTTACCTGGTATAATTCAATAATCGGAATTTGGATATTTGTGAATCGTTCTCGCATCTTCCAGGGCCGAATTGCGATTAATCTAAGAATCGGAAATTTCGCACGCCTCTGGTCATGCGCCTACATGGAGTACACCCACAGTTAGTTGCCTTCAATAATTGATCATCAAATTTGTTGGCAACAAATTTATTAATCGATTATTATCAAGTTAATCAATTAGTTGTTGCAGCCTTATGGTAGGTCTTCATATCTAATAAATCGCCAAATTGCAAGCTGACTCACGTAGTTCACTTTCTTCTATGTGTCGTTGCAGCTTTTGATTCTGTGGAGGAAAAAAATTTCGTTTTCATTAACTTTTTTTTTTTTTTTTTTCTCAAATAAAACACACTGCTTCATATTTTGCGCCATCTTACTTCAGCCGTTTTGGCTTCCAGTGTCTGTTGCTGTTGAATAATCTGCTCTTTTAGGCTGTTCATCTCCGATTTCAAGTAGTGTATCTGTGATTTCTCTTCACTGTTTGATTGTAACTCTGGTTTAAAAAGTAAAAAACACAAGAGCAAAAAAAAAAAAAAAGGTAATTACAGGGCAACTGAATTGTTTTACATTCAAAAGGATTTTCAAAGGACTATGACTTACGCATATCATTCTCGTCAGGGTGACGCCTCTGCATGTGACTCTGAAGAAATGAAGTGGTGAGGAACTTCTTGTTACAAAATGCACACTAAAAGACAATAAAAACGGGTATTAATAAGGCACAATACAGCTCATTGAAGTTTGATGTTTGTCATTGTTAGTCGTTTCTGAATACTCAGATACCGTGGCAATTTATTAATTTATTACAAAACATGCATTTGTTTTTTTGACATTATCATTGATTATTTTGATGCCGTTTAGCCATTTAAAAAAAAAAATTAAAAAGACAATCTTATTTTGTTGGTTTGTAGCCCTTAAATTTAAAAACAATCATAAAAATCCCAATCTTTTTCACCCAATTCAGATGTGCTTGGGCACGATATCTAATCGCGTGATCGGATTGGCGACATCTCGAATCGTAAAAACACACCTCCTTAAAACTAACTAAATTCCCTTGTTTTCAGTGTAAATCTACTACAAATAAGTGAAATTATCTGCCAGTCAAGAAATTTTACTCAGATTTCTTGAAAGAAAAATAGCTAGCTGAAAATAAGCTTCACATACTTCTTTTACACAATAAATTTGTATATTTAATCTTAAAAAAACTTGTGTGTCAAAAATGCTCTTAATTCAAGAATAGATATTGTTCAAAACATTATTTGAAAGCATTTTTTTTGTTGATTTAGGTGAAAAATGACCAACTTTTAGATGAATGGTCTTAATAAGAACAAATAGCAATACTTAACGTAAATGGAATAATCTGATGCATTAATATGATAACTGGATTTAAACAATCAAAACGAGATGTAGAAAATGATTTGACTAGATTTAAGAAAAATAAACTGATTAAGACGTTATAAATCTGCAGGGCACACCGCTGGATTATTGCTTATAGCCCTTAACTCATTCACTGCCATTCAAAGAGATAGACGTTAAATTCCTTTGAACAGGGAAACCTGTCATTGAGTGATCTTGTTGCGTGATCGAACAATCGCTGCCAACCCTCCCAGCCAAAATGGATTGGACGTCTACTGCGGTCAATTGCAGCCATTGAGTTGATTCTTGACAAAAAATTAAAATTTTATATCTTTATGTTTGAAGCCTGAAATGTGGCGAAAGGTTGCAAGGTTCAAGGGGGCCGAATACTTTTGCAAGGCACTGTATATACAACAAAGTGCCTTTGGGCTATGTATAAAAGTACAGCTGTGTATTGGAGTACAGCGAGTTCACATATATTACAACAACTGCCTTTGACAATAAAGAGCCTTAGAGAGTGCCTTTAGGCTATGTATTAAAGTAAACCAATCATATTTGGACACGAGATTCAAACAACAAGTGAACCAATAAGATTGCAGGCAGTGTGTCCACCTCTGTTCCCACGTGACATGCGCCAATAAATAGCCGGACATTTTCGGGCCGCGTTAGAGTCTTTAGAGTAGCTAGAGTCGTTGGGGCCATGGATGTTCCTGCGGTTGCCTGTCCTGTATTCCTTTGTAAACTCTGCCGGGGGTGTCAACTCTCCGCCCGCTTATCAAACGCTAAGGGTTTTGATTGCTATTCTCAAAGGAATATCTTGTAACAGTAGCGCGGGGATCTAGAAGTGACAATCTATATATCTAGCGTTCACAAAAGTGTGTGTAGCGCGGGGATCTTAGAAGTGACAATCTATATCTAGCGTTGTTGTGTTTGCTTTGTTCTTTAACCATAGCGCGTAGCGTTATTGTTGTTTGCTTTATATTTGTTTTCTTCGTTTTCCTACCAAAGTTTCATTTGCAATTTCTAATCAATAAACATTGTCTATTTCGCAAAAGTGTGCCTGTTACTGACTCACTGCGAACCTGAAACGAAATTTCTTTCATAAAAGTGTGATCCGGAAATTTCGTAAAAATTTCGTAAAACAGGCGGGCCCCCCCAGGGGGGCGCAGAGAGATGCTGGGGGTGGCGCATGTGACCTTGGGAAACATACTTACTGTCGTACTAGAATAAAGTGTGGGTGGCAGTGCCGCTTTCATTTTCAGCGTGTGCGCAGTATTTTTGAACCAAACAAGAGCACACAGAAGAGCACTGGAGATATGAAAAGCTTAGACAGGGAAATGTGACTAAGCGTATGTAGCATCTAGCTTTTGGCTTTGACTTTTATTACAGTGGGAGACATGGAAAGACCAGACTATTTACTTTGTTTAAAAATGTTCGCAGCTGACAGCAGGATTCCAAAAATCCTCCTGGTTTGTCAATGTTACATCAGTAAACCAGGGAGCACTGTCAGCATCGTATAAGGTGGCATACCAAGTTGCTTTGTGCAAAATAACCCTACACCATAGCAAAGGAGCTGATACTGCCAGCAGCAAAAATAAAAACTGTCCCTCTGTCCAATGAAACTGTCGTTTTGTTCTATTATTTTTTGTTTTCTCGGTCTAATTGTTCGACATATTGTCCTCCTGAGTTAATGTTGCTAATCAATTTGAATTTATTATTATTTATCGATTTTATTAAATTTTTATTTTTCAGTATGAAACGGTCAAAAATATCTTGAGTATATTTTTCTCATTGGATGTTTTTTTTACGCTTTATTGTAAGTTGATCTATAGACCCTACCCACCGACGTCACAAAACCACGTGCTCGCTGTATGGTTCTGCCCACTTGTCCGTCATTTTGTCTCTGTATTAGCATTGGTTTCAATTGATCGAGGAATTTAAAATGCATTTCATGGAAGACCCGGTGCTTTCTGATGCCGTAAACTCACTGGATGTGTTGCATAAAAGGCGTTATGTGGAAAAGCTTCGTTCTATAGACCCTACTCACCTACGTCACAAAATGGGCGTGTCGCTGTTTCCGGCCGCCATATTGTACCTCTTTTTCAGACCTATTCTCATTGTTTTCAATTAGTCGAGCAAGTTATAGAGCAATTCATGGAAGCCCCGGTGTTATCTGATGCTGTAAACTCATTGGATCCGTTGCATAAAAGGCGTTACGTGGAAAAGCTTCAGTTTATCCATTCGCCAGATCCGTATTTGATGCCTAAATCGATGTTTTTCGACCTGCTGGCTTCGCCTGACATCTGATATCCTGATATTTACAACTATCTTGTCCACACAAAATCAGCCTATTCTCACGAAAGTTTGAAAAACTTTAAGAGCTTGGAGGCTTATAAATGCTACGTTGCTGGTTGGGTGAAACATGTCCTCGTATACGAAAATTCGGCAGGAATCTTGTGCTCGGAAGGTGAGTTACGAAATTTTCAATTCAAAATCTTTTTTTCTTGCTAACATCCACTGTCAAGTCTAATGTATTTCATATCATTTGTCAATGGAGCTAGGGCTTTTAATGTTTATATGGTTTAGCGATAGCACTCTCACTATATACATATATAATACGTAATAAATATGAAGTGCGATAGCACTACTCCAGATTGTCCCTAGTTGAATTTATTTTTTGGCTTTTGACCTCAATAGTGAAATTGTAAATTAATTGTATGACAACTGTCTGATTATCCCCTTATAATTATATATTTTCAGGTAGTTCATTCACAACGTCTGAGTGTATGTTGTCGGCGATTAGCCTAGCAATGATCTTAATTGTGGTTGTCAGCCCAAAACCCTCTAAATATATATTAAATGCATCTTACCAGATATAAAATGACTACTACATAATCTGTGGTAGTCGTTTGGAGCCCAGTTTTCTCGTCGAATTGCAGCAGTCAATCTCGGTCTCCTCTTCGGGTCTCTCGGAATACGGTAAAAATTCAAGTCTCTCCGTCTATCTTCTCTGTTTTTGCAACCGACCGCCACACACGACTTCACCATTTTGATTATTAATGTTAACGAGCAGAAAAACACGCCATAATAGGAGGAATTTACGAAGCGCTAATGCATTAACATGACTAGTATCCGGACAACATGGCGCGGGGGCGTGGCTGTGACGTCACGTGAGTAGGGTCTATACAGTCGCCAGATCCATATTTGATGCCCAAATCGATGTTTTTTGACCCACTGTCTTCGCCCTGTCTGCCTGACATCTGCTACGCTGATATTATCTTGTCCACACAAAATCAGCCTATTCTCACTAAAATTTGAAAAACTTCAAGAGCTTGGAGGCTTATAAATACTTCGTTGCTGGTTGGGTGAAACAGGTCCTCTTCCACGAAAATTCGGCAGGAATCTATCTTGTGCTTGGAAAGGTGAGTTACGAAATTTTCAATTCAAAATCTTTTGTTCTTGCTAACATCCACTGTCAAGTCTAATGTATTTCATGTCGTTTGTCAATGGAGTTAAGGCTTTTAATGTTTATATGGTTTAGCGATAGCACTCTCACTACATACATACGTGTATGTTGTCGGCGATTAGCCTAGCAATGATCTTAATTGTGGTTATTTGTCAGCCCAAAACCCTCTAAGTATATCTTAAATGCATCTTACCAGATATAAAATGACTACTACATAGTCTGTGGTGATTTTTTGGTGCCCAGTTTTCACGTCGAATTGCAGCCGTCCATTTCGCTCTCCTCTTTGGATCCCTCGGAATACGGTAAAACTTCAAGTCTCTCCTTCCATCTTCTCTGTTAGTGCAACCAACAGCCACACACGCCTTCACCATTTTGATTATTAATGTTAAGGAGCAGAAAAACACGCCGTAAATAGGAGGAATGTATGTAGCCGTAACAGGTTAACACTATGTTTTGACGGACAATTGGGCGGTACCATTCAGGAGAGCGGAGTTGTGACGTCACGTGGGTAGGGTCTATATTACCTTTTTCACAATGTTATGCAGAGGTGTACTTACAAGAATTTTATATAGAAATGATACTACAGTAAATACTTACAGAGGCGGCAGAGAGGTGGGGGGGGGCGCGGAATGTTTAAGTCTTCCTGGGGGGGCGTAACATAAAATAATTGCGAAGTACTGGTCTAAAGCTAGGCTGTGCGAATTTCGTGCGAACTTCATGTTCCTTATCCAATTACTCGATTATTCGAACTAACTAGTTCATTGATTATTTGACTACGAAAATAATCGATAGCTGCAGCCCTTTTTTTAAAACCCAGATAACTCAAAGTAATATATTTTACAGCTGTAACTGCAATACCGTGATACCGTGAAACCCGTCAGAATATCATACCGGCACATGCCTAATTTTGAGTAACTGTCTTTCTAAAACTAGACGAAGACGAACACATTTTAAAATGACTAAAATAGGACTGAGACTAATAAGTACTTTGGTCCAAAAGACAAAAACTTAAACAAAAATTAAAAGGGCTCCCAAAAACAATACTGGACGTGATCAGGCCCCATTTCTGATCCTGTGATCTGATCATGGACATCCCTACGATGAATTATTCAGCAGTCACTGTTAGTGAACTGCTTGTGTACACCTAGCAACCCTGTCATGACACATAATCTTTCACCTTGACAACTGTTTGCCCCAGTCTGAGAGACAGTCTTTAAGAAATCTGCACTGCTCTATTGCAAAGGGGAACACCATAAACACAAAAGCCATGGAAAATTTTAAGTATAGAATTGTCATTGCTTGCGTGTCAGGAGACAGCTAGCCAGATTCAATAGCACTTGGCCCCCCTTTGTAAGTGGATTAAAAACTCAATTGAACTCACCATCTGCTAGGCAGCTGTAAATCTAACCCCTAGTGTCTAAAAACAAAGGTTTTCTGTTAATCATTGCTGAAAAAAAACAAAAAACACATAAAGTCAGTGGAGGTTCTGCAAATCTGACTGGATTTCTTTTCATTTCTAGGGTGATGCAACTCATTAAATATACTAGAACATAGGAGTGGGAACCTCTTGGTACATCACGATACGATTTGCGATACAAACGCAAATATATATCGATGATCTGACAATATGGCGATACAACGATTATCGATACATTGGCCAGAAAATCTTTCTAGGATATTCTACAAACAACTAATAAACAGAAAAACAAGCTTCTGCTGTGAATCGGTTTATCACTAGTAGACGTCCAATCCATTTGAACTGGGAGGGTGGCAGCGAATGAACATTCGTTCATTCGCTGCCATCCCTCCCACTTCAAACGGATTGAATGTCGACGGCCGTCAGTGGCATCCAATGCCAGGCAATGAGGTAATTTTGGGTCGTTTAATGACTCAAACTCAACTGGAAATTACCTGTAAATGCCCTAAAATGAACAGCAAGTGACCTGTAAATGCCCCGAAAATCGGACCGAATTACTTTGAATGCTCTGGTTTTGAATGGACAAAAGTTCTCAGTCTAAATGGATTGGGCGTCGAGCACCGTCAATGGCAGCATTAGAGTTAACTGAGACTAGGGCTGCAGCTATCGAATATTTTAGTAATCGAGTATTCTACTGAAAATACAATTGAATAATCGAGTAATCGGATAAGACATTTTTAAAGGTAAGGAGCAATTATTAATACACGAGAAAACAAGATACTACCCCTAATATTGACCCATTTTTAGACAATCAGTCTTTTAGATGTACATTGTTGAAAACAGCCAACAATTGCATCTAAAAAAATAAAACAACAAATTCACTGCTTTCACTCAATAAACTTAAGTTCTTATATATAAAAAAAAACAACAAAAAACTTGTTTCTTACCTAAAAATGTCATTACGCTTGATAAAACACATCACTTAAAAGTAGGGCTGCAGCTGTCGATTATTTTACTAGTCGATTAATCGATTAACTAGTTAGTTCGAATAATTGGATAAGGAACGTAAAAAAATTTAAAAACCTGAACTGAGTCTCAAACGGTATAAAAAATAAATGAGGATCTATGTACAACAAATGAACAATTGGCTAACTTACATAGCAAAAGTCAGCTAGCTTAAATGCTATAAAATGCTAAAGTTATTTGTTTATTTATTTTACAATTCTCTTAACAAATGGTTTGGACACATATTCCCACCAAAAAAAAAAAAAAAAAAAAAAAAAAAAAAAAAAAAACGGCTAAAAATACCTATAAACTAAATTATGAAAAAACATTAGTTAAAACAAAAACTTAGCTTATGTTGGATTTAACAGGGAGCAGCTGGATTCAGCAATGTGAAATAAGGCAGACTAGAGGGCAGTGTATCCACGCAAATCAATAAAACTAAATGCAAACACTTTCAAAACTAACCATTACAACACCACTTTAATTAAACGAATAGGCCTACTGGAAGCAACAAAATTTAATTAGATTTTTTTTTCTAATGGAATACTCGAATTAATAATTAATCGATTAATCGCAGCACTAACTGAGACATTATTATGGTGGAAGATTTTGGTAGCAACTTGTTGGTTCCATTTTTTTTTTTTTTTTTTTTTAAACATTGACACCTTTTTAAAATGATATCTCGATTCTTGGCAGGAGCATATCGATAACCTTTTGGGATACAAAGTAGGGTTGTTCCGATCATTTTTTGCTCCCGGTCCGATCCCGATCGCTTTAGTTTGAGTATCTGCCGATCCGGATATTTCCCGATCCGATTGCTTTTTTTTTTGGCTCCCGATTCAATTCCAATCATTCCCGATAATTTTTCCCGATCATATACATTTTGGCAATGCATTAAGAAAAAAAATGAATAAAACTCGGCCGAATATATACATTCAACATACAGTACATAAGTACTGTATTTGTTTATTATGACAATAAATCCTCAAGATGGCATTTACATTATTAACATTCTTTCTGTGAGAGGGATCCACGGATAGAAAGACTTGTAATTCTTAAAGGATAAATGTGACTTTGTATATTGTGACTAAATATTGCTATCTAGTGTATTTGTTGAGCTTGCAGTAAATTATACTCTAGCCATTTAACTGTTCTGCCCAAATGCATGATGGGAAGTGTAACCATGACTGTGCGTAGTGACACCAACTGATATATCTTCTCTGCGTTGAAAAATAACATATGGTATTAAGAAAAAGATCAACTACAACCTTTCATCCCCACATTGCTTCCCACGATATTTATAATTGTTGAGAGGGGGATTTTAATGCTTTAGCCAATTAAATAAAGGCTCCAAAGCCTGCCTAAATTCACTCTACTCATTTTACACTGCCTTTTAGCTCTATATATAGGTAAAACGGCGCCTTTATAGATTGAACGCGACAATGCGTGAGTGGGTCGTGCAGCGCAAGCGTTAATTGCATTAAATATTTTAACGTGATTAATTTTTAAAAAAATTAATTACCGCCGTTAATGCGATAAATTTGACTGTCCTACTCTAAGCCAAAACTAAAGACTCTGAATGAGTGTAAGACATTTTGTCTGTAACGTGAAATACAATTAGAAAACGATTTAATTAAAAAATATATATATATTAAAAAAAGGCATGTCCGATATTTTCTTGCCGACTCCGATACTTTGAAAATGACGTGATCGGACCCGATCGATCGGCATCTTTAATACAAAGTATCACAATATATCACCATTTCGATATTTTGTCACACCCTTACTACAACATAAATATAAAGAGACTATATCAAGTCAGCAATACCTTTTGGCTGTTGGTGATATGTGGCGCGAACAGGCTTTGCTGTTTACGTATAATTTTCCTCCGGTTCTTGAGCTCGGCCGTCATCGCCATCATGCTGTCGTCCTGCTTCTTCAACTGAGCCAGTAGCTGCTCGTGCTGCATGTTGGCGCTCGCCAACCTCTCCTCCGCTGCTTGCAGATTGACTGTGAGACATTCCTGACAATGGAGGAGCCACTCCACCGTAAGCTGAGCCAGCTGTAGGATCTTGATGAGCGCTCGGTCCACAGGGCTCTGACAGCGCTGACACCGCTCCCCGTCCAAGCTGCAGAAGGTCACGGTGCTTATGTGCTCCTGAAGGACATCCACCTCGAGCTGGCTGATCACCTGGTCAATATCTACAGCGTGGATCCGCCGCCAATCTACACTTTCCCGACGCTGGCGGAACCTAAAAGGCATAATGGCGGGTGGCGCGCCGGATGGAGCCATTCCCAGTAAAGACTGGACCTTTACTGAGCGCTGGCTGAGTGGGGAATTCAAGAGGGATGGGATCCCTGCTGACGAATGGTTCCCTTGGGTGTCACTGCTGTAGGGGTAGTAGACGCCGTCCTGAAATGGCTGCAACAGACAATAAACCCTGCCATTTACATGTGACTAGACACGCAAACCTGAACAATTCACGCATAATAAAGTGACCTACATTTTGGACAGTAGCATTTTCGTGTCAATTTGAATCTACCTGTTCTAGCCCGGATCCCTTACCATCTTTGAATCATTCAGGACTCCCGATGAGCCGTCGTCTCTCTGTGGTTCCGCCCTCTCGCAGCCACGAGGACAAACGCCGCGTTGCCGTGGAAACAGAAACCAGCTTCCCGAAGGGGACAAATGTTATCCAAACACTGCAGGTAATCACCTCAATGCTTCCCCAACACAAGCAGCGTTCAGACTGTGTCCTGTGGGAAAGAAATGCCGCTTCATAAACATGTGAAATCCACCATTTCGCGTTAGCAACAGCTAGCTTACCTGCAAAGCGCGAGGAGGACAATTTTTGAAAATGGTTGTCGGGTTTGTTCAATTCGTACCGCTAATCCCACGAACAATGCATGGGTGATGGAATCGGGGTTCGCATGACTTAAACATGCTTAAACTTGTCAGAGAAGCGCCAGTAATTTCGTAAGAAACCATAAAGTACAAAGCGTATTGTTGTTTTTTCCATTTCTAAGAGGGAAAATTCGTTCCCACAGATTTTAGTTAGCGTACACAAACCAACCGAGACCTTAAAAATGCCTATTATCGCAACGAACGTGAAAAGATGATATTAAAAAAATATCTTTAAAACATAATAAATGTAAAACAAACTTACAGTCGGGGTAGTCTTCGTTAAATAATATTTATACGACTTCGGAAAAGTTTCTCCCTGCGTTGACCCGAAGAATTTCGGGGTGACTCAGGGACTAACATCCGGTACCTTCAAAATAAATCAGATGATTTGAAGATTAAATTTACAATCAAACGTGAACATATTTCAAGTTAACATATTTCAGAAACAATGTGTTCAACATTTTTCCCATGAGAAATGTGTACAGGGAAAACTATTCGTGGAACGTTTAAAAAAAAAAAAAAGAAAAGAAAACGACCTCTGTGCTTATATTAACTTCGTCTTCGTTCGTGTAAACGACAAGTTAGGAAAATGCCATTTCTGAATTTGGCTAAGTGGAGTGGTCATTTTATATTCTGTTTAAATTTCAAGTCATTTGAATGTGTGACTATTTCCAAAAACAGGTCCATAGTTTTACTGATCTTTGTAATGGAAATACAACTTACATCGCGAGTTTTTCAACGGTTTTCCCGATGAATTGTGGGCATAATGTGGGTAAAAACAATCTCCACACTTCCGGTACCATCAAAGTAAAATCATATGACGAATTTGCCCAAAGTTCCCCCACATTTTTAATGTCTTATGTTCTCGTTGCTCCCCTCCATTACTTTTGTTTTGCTAATGTTGGCGATTGAGACGACAGCAAAAATGGCGTCTTTTGTCATTTTCCCATAATGAATTTGGGGAGGATAAAAGCATAATGTCCTTACATTTCCGGTACCTCCACAGTAAGTATGATGGCGATACGTTCTATTCAGTCTCTGATACGTCTCTTGTTGTTGTTTTTATTACGTTCATTCACCGCCAGTCTGAACTGGACGACAATTGAGAAAAATTACCTCTTTAGTCTTTTGAAAATATTAGTTGCATTTCATGTTAGAAGTCCCTTTTTATTATTATTATTATTGTTATATATATTTATATATATATATTTAACTGAGTCTATACAAATTTTGGTTGCTTAGCTTTCATGCAATAGGCATTTTTGATATTCTTATATTCGTGGTTTCAGAAATGGCTCATATGAAAGTTAAGACCCTCCTAAATTATGTTGAATGTACAAAAATATATGTTTCACCGAAAAAAGATGTATCATTTAATGAAGACACAAAGGTCAAATTTTGGCAAGACAAAAGTTTTGTCGCCTACAGAGAGTAGCGTGAAAATTGAACAAAAAATGTACTTCAAATACAAAAATATGTTACATAATAGTATTTTGTATAACTTCCATGGGCTTCGGCAAGGATTCATACAATTTATTGATGAAGTCATCAGGAACATCAAAGAAAGCAGTCTTGCATGCCTCCCAGAGTTCATCAGCTTTCATGGGTTTCGTCTTCCATGCTTCCTCTTTCATCCTACCCCAGACATCCTCAATGATGGTCATAACTGAAAAAAAGATTTATAATTTCATAAAGACATAAAGGTCAAATTTTGGCAAGACTAAAGTTTTGTCGTCTATAGAAAGTAGTGTGAAAATTGAACAAAAAATGTACTTCAAATACAAAAATATGTTACATAACATAAGCGAATTAAGTAGTGGGGCTTTGAGATCCA
The DNA here is from genome assembly GCF_030265065.1 of Corythoichthys intestinalis. Taxonomy (NCBI): domain Eukaryota; kingdom Metazoa; phylum Chordata; class Actinopteri; order Syngnathiformes; family Syngnathidae; genus Corythoichthys; species Corythoichthys intestinalis. The sequence goes on along the minus strand of NC_080396.1, from coordinate 9,571,128 downwards.
AATTTAATATTTTGTATGACTTCCATTTGCTTGACGGACTGCATCCATGCGGTACGGCAAGGATTCATACAATTTATCGATGAATTCATAAGAAACATCAAAGAAAGCAGTCTTGCATGCCTCTCAGAGTTAAATCAACATTCTTGGGTTTCGTCTTCCATGCTTCCTCTTTCATCCTGTTCATGTCTGGTGACTGGGCTGGCCAGTCCTGGAGGATCTTGATCTTCTTTGCCTTGAGGAACTGTGAGATAGAGATTGTAGTATGAGTACCATCCCGCTGCAGAATTTGTCCCTTTTTATGGTTAGGAATGTAAGAGGCAGCTAAGATGTGTTGATATTTCAGACTATTTATGTTGCCTTCCGCCCTGCAGATCTCTTGTACACCCCCATACTGGATATAACCCCAGACCATGATTTTGCCACCACCAAACTTCACTTTTTTGTGGATTTTTCAGATGAATCTTCCATTGAATTATACCACAGTCACCGCAAATATTGCAGAAGACCTACTGGATCCCGCATGGATCCGAGATTCACTCAGAAAACAGTGAAGTTTGGTGTTGGATGCAGTCCTTCAAGCCCATGGAAGTCATACAAAATATTCAATTTGGATCTCACAGCACCACTACTTAATTCGCTTATGTTATGTAACATATTTTTGTATTTGAAGTACATTTTTCGTTCAATTTTCACACTACTTTCTGTAGGCGACAAACTTTTCTCTTGCCAAAATTGGACCTTTATTTCTTCATTAAATGATCAATCATTTTTTCAGTGAAACAAATATATTTTTGAACATTCAACATCATTTGGGAGGGTCTTACCTTTCATATGAGCCATTTCTGAAACCAATCGAATAATTAAAAGTCGGATTATTAGCTATTGTTTCTACAAAAAGGATAAGCGACAAGACTTTCGTCAGGGACTATACATTGTCTTTTGCTTTTAGCCTTAATGTAGCAATGCTATCGCTGTGTACAGTGTGTACCGTAATTTTCGGACTATAAGCTGCTACTTTTTTCCCTCATTTTGAATCCTGCGGCTAATAGTCTAGTGCGGCTTATATGTTGATTTATTTGGGTAAATAGGAAACACATTATTTGACAGCGGCGTCATAAGACTGACATAAGACCGTTATAATTATGACATAACACTGTCATAGGCATTTATAAATGCTTATGACAGATGCCATTAAGTGTCATCTGGCAAATTATGTCACTCACTCCATTTATGTCCAGCTCAGATTTTTTACATCCACTCAAAAGTTAGATAATGTACCTTATTAAATTAAATGACATCTGTCATAAGCATTCATTAATGCCCATGATAGTGTCATGTCATAGTTATGACGGTCTTATTGCAGTCTCATGACGCCGCTGTCAAATAAAGTGTTACCAAATACCATAACTAGCAATTAATGAAACAACCGGAACAGTAACTGAAGAAATCATAGTACGGAAAATGAATTTTGATTGGTTTTTACATCTGTAGCACTGCAATGGATACTAGAAGGCATTTTGGTTGACAACAGTGTTGACAGCAGGATGACTGTCTCCCAAGGGAGCGGTGATGGCCAAATGAAGCTTCTTGAAACAATGAAGCTTTGCAGCCATTTGGTTCCAAGCTTCATGGTGGTTCATTTGGTATTATGACAGTCTTATGATACTGCTATCAATTAAAGTGTTACCGGTTAATATCTTTTGATGTAAATATCCCATAATACAGTGAGGACAGCTGCAGCTTATAGTCCATATATACATAAAGGTCTGCAGCTATCAATTATTTTAGTAGTCGATTAATCTATCAACTAGTTAGTTTGAATGTTCAAGTAATCAGATTAGGAACACTGAATGCGTTGCAGAATCAATTTTTGGAGATATAAAACATAGGCTTGCTAAGATTGCACTTTCAAAAGAGCATTAAATGCGGATACAAAATAAAATTCAAACTATGCAGGATTGCACTTTCATTTAAAAATAAATTAAAATACCTGAGCTTAGCCTCAAACGGTATGAAAAATAAATAAATGAGGAACTAGGTATAACAAAAACAAAAGAACAACAGGCTAACTTGCACACCAAAAGTCCGCTAGCTTAAAAATGCTAACTTTTTTTTTTTTTTTTTTTACAATGCTCTTAACAAATCATTCAAACACATATTCCCATTAAAAAAAAAAAAAAAAAAAAAAAAAAAAACGGCTAAATATACCTATAAACTAAATTACGAATGCATTAAAAACATTATCTTAAACAAAAACCTACCTTGGTCTTAACAGGGAGCAGCTGGATTCAGCCATGTTAAATGAGTTATGTCATATTCACTGTTGCCACTAGAGGGCAGTGTATCCACCCAAATCAATAAAACTAAATGCAAACCATTTCAAAACAAACCATTACTAAGCCATTTTAATTAAACGAATACTCAAAGCAGCAAAGTTTGATTTTTTTTCAATCGAATTACTTGAGTTAATCGATTAATCATTACAGCACAACATGCATCCATACATACATGCAGATATCTGAGTCCGTATTGAAGGAAAGAACCAAAAAATTCACTTAGCAGAATGAAAAAAACAAGCAATAAAATTGACTGCACTGTAAACAGAAGCTTAACAAGCTCAAAAACCCCAACATTTATCTTAATGGCGGATTGCAATTAACTATCAGGTGCATACCCCCACCTACTGTACAAGAGTGTGCAGCACTCATCTGACGTTTTATTAGTCCATATCATGTTCACCTGCCTAATCTAGTTTGTGCTCATGTTGCTGCCTCTAGTCTTCAATTTCGGTATACAGTAGTTTTGCGGGGTTTATCTATGCGCTGGAGGCATGAAAATGAAACTATCAATCCACAATGAAAAAAAAAAAGTTTAACACAGGCGACAATTTAAATAGTAGTGAAGTAAAAAATGCAGATAGGTGCTGTACAATGTAATGAAGTAAAAGTAAAAAGTACTGCTTCATATTTCTACTCAAATAAAGTGCAGATACACTAAATTGTAGTTAAATACAGTAACGAAGTACTTTTACTTTGTTACATTTCACCACTGCCCCCCACACGCTCATCCACGCACACAACTAAATCTTGCGTTGGAAAAAACAAAACAAGAGATTACATAAAAAAATGAGGTCAGATTCGGATTCAGCACCCCAAACTATGTAAGAACAATGTTTGATATCAATTTTTGATCAACAATTTTTAGTTATTCGGTGACTTCTTCCGCTTAGCCACAATTGTAAAATCAAGTACCGCCAGAAGAGGGCAGTACTCACTAAGGCTTGTCTTCTGCCCATTCTCGGTGTGGTGGAGACCAAAATAGCACACGTTGGTGCTGGAAGGTGAGAATCAACGATATATAAATATAAATGATAACACCAAAAGGTTATCCATACACTCCTGGAAAGAATCGATACATCATTTAAAAAAATGTCACTGTTAAAAACAACAACAAAAAAAAAACTAGTTGCTACCAAAATCTTCCACGAGAATATTGTCCCGGTTATCTCAATGGCTGCCATTGACGACGATAGACGTCCAATCCATTTAGACGGAATGAATTTTGAACGACTGTTCGTTCATCTGAAACCAGCGCATTCACAGCCAATTTTTTTTTTTCCTTCGGGGGATTTACAGGTCACTTTCTGTTGATTTTGAGTCAGTGCCTATTTATTTGGGGAGATTCCAAGGTCACTTCCTGTTCTGTAACCCAAAGTCAACAGAAGGTGACCCATAAATGCCCCTAAATCAACAGCAAATGACCTGAAATGCCCTAAAATTAAACTCTTTGGTTGCCATTGCCCGCCATAGATGTCCATTCGGTTTGAAGTTGGAGTTCAATACGAATTGGATGTGTGCTAGTGATAAACTCAATTCAATATGATACGTACACATAGTAAAATATTGGAGAATGATTTCCTGACCCATGTATTGAAAGTGTATCACAAAAGTGAGTACACCCCTCGCATTTCTCCAGTAATTTAAGTATATCTTTTCATGGGACCACACTGACAAAATGACACTTTTGACACAATGAAAAGTAGTCTTTGTGCAGCTTATATAATAGGGTTAATTTATTTCCCCCTCAAAATAACTCAAAATATAGCCATTAATATCTAAACCCCTGGCAACAAAAGTGAGTATACCCCTTAGAAACCACATCCCTAAATTTCCCAATTGAGTACTGCTTGTAATTTTCCCTCCAAAATGTCATGTGACTCGTTAGTGTTACTAGGCCCAGGTGTGCATAGGGAGCAGGTGTGTTCAAATTTGTAGTGCAGCTCTCACATTCTCTCATACCGGTCACTGAAAGTTCCAACATTGCACCACATGGCAAAGAAGTCTCTGAGGATCTTAAAAGACGTATTGTTGTGCTAAATGAAGATGGCCAAGGCTACAAGAAGATTGACAACACCCTGAAACTGAGCTGCAGCACAGTGGCTAAGATCATCCAGCGTTTTAAAAGAACAGGGTCCACTCAAAACAGGCCTCGGGTTGGTCATCCAAAGAAGCTGAGCGCACGTGCTGAGCGTCAGATCCAAATGCTTTCTTTGAAAGATCGTCACAGGAGTGCTGTCAGTCAATGTTCCCTCTAATTTTTCATGTGTCTGAGCAAACACACAAGCTCCCTGAGCACACTGCAGACCACGGTGAGCAACATCAGATGTGTACATGGCGGCCACACACCAGTATCACGCCTATTCACGCCTATTAGAATTTCTACTGCCCGAAATTATCTAGTAGTAACAGCATTTAATGATTAATATCCATAATTTAAAAAGCTTAATAAATGTCACTAGAATACACACAAATCTGACTTAATTTGTACCTTATTTTTCACGTCTGGCCTTCTCACTTCTCCAATGGCTGTACACTTTGTCCAGGTTGATGGCTTCGTCTGCTTCTTGCTTTGACTTTATGTGCATCAGCTGGTCCAGGTGTGCCACTTCAAGACGATTTCTGGATGCTGTTCTGATGTGACTCATTAAACTAAATCCTCTTTCAGAATCTGCACTGGAAGCTTGAAAAGTAGCACAAATATCCACAAGCTGTGAGATCTTTTTTAGCTCCTCGCATCAAAGTGTTGCATCAACCATATCTGAGAATGTGCTGATTGACCCTTGTTTAAGTTTTTGCTTCAATATGTACTTGAATTCGGCGTATTGACTGTTAATGGCCTCCATAGACTGTGGGTGGTGGAGAATGGCCTCATACTTCTTCGCCAATCTGGCAACATCTGCGATTCCATTGTCAAAACTGACGTCTGAGCTCAGTGCTTCAATGTCAAACGCAGACCACTCTTTTAACTCATCCTCTGGAAAACGAGCATCCATGTGATCACATAGCTAACTTATGAAAAGAGAATTCTCACCAGTATTTCTGCCATCATCTGAGGAGATCCCCATTGCCTCTTTGACATGGTCACTCAACTGTACATCCTTCTCCTTCAAGTATTGGGAACGCAACTTCTCAATCTTTGCTCTAGCAAAGCAGTGTCCTTCCATCACAGTTAGGTTATACCTTTGTAAAGTGAGGCAGAGTTGTGCTAGCTCACCCCAGTGGCGCCCCCAGGGGTGGCCACGGCCACCCCTATAAATTTGTTGGCCACCCCACTGGCCACCCTGCTAGCCACTAAATCGTAGATTGTTGTAGCATCAATAATGCATTTCATCCCAAATTCAAATCTGCTAGCATCTGTTTTTCCCCCAGTAATTATTTTGTTTTGTTAAATGTACACCTTCTGCCTAATATATACATAACCCAATAAAACAAAATTGTTGTGGAACTCAAAATGTTGACTGGACAGTTATGGACTATGCACATTAAATCATTAGTAACTAGGAGTGTCAAACAATTAAAATTTTTAATCGAGGTAATTAATCGCAATTCAAACCATCTATAAAATATGCCATATTTTTCTGTAAATTATTGTTGGAATGGAAAGATGAGACACAAGATGGATATACACATTCAACATATGGTACATAAGTACTATATTTGTTTGTTATAACAATACATCAACAAGATGGCATTACCATTATTAACATTCTGTTAAAGCGATCCATGGATAGAAAGACTTGTAATCCTTAAAAGATAATAAAATTTGTAAAATTTTCAATGAAAAAAATAAACTGGTAGCCCGCCATTGTTAATGCTAATAATTACTTACACAATGCTCATGGGTGCTGAAGCCTATAAAATCAGTCGCACCCAAGCGCCAGCAGAGGGTGACAAAACTCCGAAAAACACAACAAGTACACATTTCACTGTGCTGTCATTTTAATGTTTGAGCGGGGCATGTGCGTTAATTGCGTCAAATATTTTAACGTGATTAATTTAAAAAAAATAATTACCGCCCGTTAATGCGATAATTTTGTTAGCCCTATTAGTAACATCAAATATTACATAATACACCAAAGTATATCAGTAGCCGTGTCCTTAAGTCTTATAGTTTTCCCCCTGAACTTTTTACTGCAATAATATAATGAAAACCTGAAATTATGGCTTTTAGTTTTGGCCACCCCAAGATTTTGAGTGGCCCCATCTGGCCAACGCTATGAAAAATTTCTGGAGGCGCCACTGGCTCACCCAAAACATCTGCCAGAGCAGTGACAGTAACCTTAAACTTTGAACCACTCAGCTTTTTGTAGCAGTACTTTGCCACTGAATCTGTTTTCAGTGAATTCTCTTTTGCAGAATTCTTGAAGCAAATTGTAGTTCCTCAGAACAGCATTGACAGCTTGGTGCCACGACAGCCGTCGCACTTCATTCGGAGGCCTGAATGATACTGTATCTTCATTGAGAATCTTTGCTAGGTCCTCCATTTTCCCCCTCTTCACAGTGGACCAAGAAAAAGTGGAATACACAGCTCTAGGAAGAGTTTCCACATCTCGCATCAAAGGTACTTCTTTTCAGGCATCGTCAATACCCAAGTCCTCTCTATGGGCAACACAATGTTGTTCAGTTGGGTGTGGTATTTGGTGCTTTAACAAAGCTGCAACTCCGTTGTGTTTTCCTAGCATTACTGAGGCACCATCAGAGGTCAGCATCACCATTTTTTGCATGTCCAGTCCATGTTTGGAGTAAAACTGAGTTATTGCCTGCACAATATCTTGAGCAGTGCATGCTGTCAGCTGGATGATGCCACCGAACACAGTTTTATAGTTAACATCATTTTCCTGCCTATAGTTAATATATAGGACTAGCATTTTGTGTAGTGTTATGTCAGTGCTCTCATCTACTATCAGTGTATACCAGGGTGCATTTTTAACACTGCACATTGTCTCATTCTCCACTATCTCATTGATTGAGTTTACAAATTCAAAGGCATATTTTTTGCATCGCCAGCTTTCTGGTATAGAGCCTACCCACGTACCACGTGCTCGCTGTATGGTTCCGCCCACTTGTCCGTCAAAACATAGTGTTAACCTGTTACGGCTACGTACATTTCTCCTATTTACGGCGTGTTTTTCTGCTCCTTAACATTAATAATCAAAATGGTGAAGGCGTGTGTGGCTGTTGGTTGCACTAACAGAGAAGATGGAAGGAGAGACTTGAAGTTTTACTGTATTCCGAGGGATCCAAAGAGGAGAGCGAAATGGACGGCTGCAATTCGACATTTAATATATATTTAGAGGGTTTTGGCCTGACAACCACAATTAAGATCATTGCTAGGCTAATCGCCGACAACATACGACGTAGTACGACATAGTTTCAAATTCAAGATGTTTGTGACTTCCCTTTCTTCCACCATCGTTATTTTTTGAATAATATTTAGCTGGTACCAAGTGAAAGAAACTGGCCTCGTCTACGGGGCTGACAAATAACCACAATTAAGATCATTGCGAGGCTAATCGCCGACAACATACGACGTAGTACGACATAGTTTCAAATTCAAGATGTTTGTGACTTCCCTTTCTTCCACCATCGTTATTTTTTGAATAATATTTAGCTGGTACCAAGTGAAAGAAACTGGCCTCGTCTACGGGGCTGACAAATAACCACAATTAAGATCATTGCTAGGCTAATCGCCGACAACATACACGTATGTATGTAGTGAGAGTGCTATCGCTAAACCATATAAACATTAAAAGCCTTAACTCCATTGACAAACGACATGAAATACATTAGACTTGACAGTGGATGTTAGCAATAACAAAAGATTTTGAATTGAAAATTTCGTAACTCACCTTTCCAAGCACAAGATAGATTCCTGCCGAATTTTCGTGGACGAGGACCTGTTTCACCCAACCAGCAACGAAGTATTTATAAGCCTCCAAGCTCTTGAAGTTTTTCATATTTTCGTGAGAATAGGCTGATTTAGTGTGGACAAGATAATTGTAAATATCTGCGTAGCAGATGTCAGGCAGACAGGGCGAAGACAGTGGGTCGAAAAACATCGATTTGGGCATCAAATATGGATCTGGCGACTGTATAGAACGAAGCTTTTCCTCATAACGCCTTTTATGCAACAGATCCAGTGAGTTTGCGGCATCAGAAAGCACCGGGTCTTCCATGAAATGCATTTTAAATTCTGCCATCAATTGAAAACAATGCTAATACAGAGTCAAAATGACGGACAAGTGGGCGGAACCATACAGCGTGCACGTGGTACGTGGGTAGGCTCTATACGCACATACTTTTCCATGTGATCGTGGATTTGTTGAACGGACAGCATTGATGCATTCATTTTGATGGCAAGTAAAATATTGTCAATGAGAACTTTAACTTGCTCCGGGTCAGATTTGATTTTGTGTGATAGCTCGTTTCTCTTCTGTCGGTCTTTTGCATTCTCCCGCAATAATGTACCAATGCCCTGTCCCAACTTTAGTCTTTGTACATTTTCAACAGCTTTCAAATGACTTTTCTGCTGAATATGACGCTTGAGTTAGTCCAACTTCCAATCAGTCCACAATTTTCCCTCTGAAAACTCACTTGGTACTTTGGCTTCGCTGCATGTTTTGCAGAGCAGACCTTTCTCATTCGAAAAAGAAAAAATATCACCCAGTTTCACCGCTTGTTCGTCTATTTGCACGTGCTCTGACAACCACTCCATCTTAAATGAACCGCATTTCTTTTTTACTTTGGCTTGGTGAATGGATGTGTCGCTGCTCGTTCGTTTCGCCATGATAAGGGGTTGGCCTTTGCGTCTCTTAACTCCGCCGCACTCACGCACTGTTGTCAGGTTGCTAACCTGCACGGTGCCTATAGGCTGGGCAATACACACGCAATGTCAATGCTATGATTGGCTGCGTAGCGGAAGTAAACCTTATCGTGTCATTGGCTGGACATCTGTCACTCCCCGAGTTACAACGCAACTAATATGTTTCTGTTGGAATTTTTTTTGTGCGCAGCATAGATTATCTTGTGCGCAGAGTACGTAAAAGTAGTGCGCGATTGCTTCTCAGGGAACATTCCTGTCAGGATTGCTGCAGAGATCGAAGAGCTGGGGGGTCAGCCTGTTAGTGTTCAGACCATACGCCGCACTCTACATCAAATTGGTGTGCATGGCTGTCACCCCAGGCGGAAGCCTCTTCTGAGGACGGTACACAAGAAAGTCCGCAAACAGTTTGCTGAAGACATGTTAACAAAGCACATGGATTACTGGAACCATGTCCTATGGTCTGATGAGACAAAGATTAATTTGTTTGGCTCCGATGGTCTCAAGCATGTGTGGCAGCGACCAGGCGAGGAGTAGGCCTGTCGCGATAACAAATTTTAGTGTGCGATAATTATTCTCATAAATTATTGCGATATGCGATATTATCGTGCCCCCCCCCCACAATTTTTTAAAATCAATTTACAATAACACGGTGAGAATACAGTATATATTAATAGATCAAGTACACCCATTTAAACGCGATAAATATTTACTCTTAAATTCAAAAATACTTTTTAAGAAATCACAACTAAAAACAATAGCCCATGGCTCTTAAGTAAAAAACAACAATATTAATACCGCACAGAAACACAGAATAAATAAAATGTGTTTAAAAAAAAAAAAAAAAAAATTGCACTTAATAACTTAAGCATTTAGGCAAACGAAAACTTTTCCCATCATAGCTTCTGCAATGGTGTTCCATAGGGATGCAACGATACAGTTAAGTCATGGTTAAGTACAATTTTTTAATACAGGGGACATGATTTTCGATCCGATTCAATACATTTAATGCTCTGTAAAAAAACAAAGCAGAACAAAAAAAAAACGATTATATTTTTTGTTTCGTTTTTTTTGTTGTTGTTGTTGTTGTTTTGTGTCAAGTTCAAAAATAGATCCTTAGGTAGACATTGTAAAATTACCCCAAAACAAGGAGAGAAGACACTCAGTTTTCTTGGCCAAGGAGAGCAAAAGCGTGACTAGTGACAGTCACCAAAATTGATCTAAAGAAAAAAAATCGTCCTCGGTATTTTATTTAGGGGTTTGTCCTAAAAAATGGATGCCGCCCTGAGGGAGGTGGAGAGCAAGCTGGAGACACCCATGTGGTTTTCGATTGGATATGTGTGTGCATGTAGGTGGAACTAAGTAAATACACGGGTGTAAGCAAGGGCTCATGTAAACAATCATGTAAACAGTCAAAACAATCATGTAAACAGTCAAAATGACCCAGACACTTCAGTTATGCAACGCTGCGGCCATGGAAGATGTCCTCGGATGGAAAATTGTCCTCGAAGGTCTAGACAAAAGTCCAGACGCCAGGTGCTGAAGATGCCTCGGAAGGTCTAGTTATGCAATGATGCGGCCATGAAGCAAGGCAGTTGTCATCCCGACCCTCTTTTACTCTTTGTAACACTTAAGCATTATACTACAACCTGGTATAGCAAGCAATAATCATTTACTGGTTATATTAGTAAGAAAATATGGCAATATGTATTATTTATGGTATATATGAGCACAAGGAAATATTCAATCAATCAATCAAGCAAATATTTAATCAATCAAACCTCGATAATTACCTCAACATTATTTTTTCTTTTTTTGCTAACGAGTAAAAATTAAATTGCCATCATATAAACATGCATTTTAGTGCATAATATTTGCGTGCTTACTTCTTACTGATCTGAAAAAAATTTGTATAAAAGTGCTGAGAACAATCTTTACTGTTTGTAAAGTGAGGCAGGGCACACTGTTGATTGCTACAGCTCTCTTAGTAGCTAAGTTTACTACATGAGCAAGACATCCTATTTGTGGTCCGAATCTATCTGTGTCATGTACTGAATTAACAATATTTGCAACATTATCTATAGTCACTGGCAGGGGCGGACTGGGACTAAAAAGCAGCCCTGGACTTTGACTCAGCCCAGCCCACAAGAATCGCTGTACACAGACCCTCTAGGGGGGTCCGGGGGCATGCCCCCCCCCCGGAGAATTTAAAAAAATATTTTATTGTAAAATGGATCAATTTCGTCCACATTGAGAGAAAAATGAAGAAAATGTGTCTAGACTGTGACTGTCTGACTTGGGGCGCTCAAAGTACTGCAAGGCTGAACTGGAGTTGGATTCATCTTTCTGCCCTAGCTCTATAATCAACCTGAATAAACAAATAAAAGAATTTATTTTTGAAAGCAGGTTTTATGTATTCAATTGATTATAATAACACCTATCCCCTGTGTCTATAAAATGACTTAATTGTTTATGCCATAATCAATCTTGCCACACCAATAATAAATTTTAAATGAAAATACAATAAACATTTCAAGACAAATCCTGTATACATAACCTTTATTGGAAAGTATTAACCAGAAAACAAAACGATATATAAATGATTAAAAATATATATCAATTTAACTACCTAAACTTTAAAGTAAAACCATTCATTTTATTAATATTTTGTTATATTTCTTAATTAATATTGCTGCTGCGTGTGCATACGTTGTTTTACAGCTAAAATGTTTTTTGCTGGCACTAGCCCTTTATTTCATTTAAATTGTAGCTACCTGGTGGATAACAATTGCCAATATACCTAGCAAATAACCCTCTTCATTCCATCAGCCCGGTGGCAACTAGAAAGTCCGTCAAAGCTCTTATCGCTCTATCATTCTGTGGTGGCTACCACTACCACCACTATTTAGTGTTTCAAGATTTAGTTAATTATTTATGTGATATTTTTTTGGACATGTATTTTCTAATGGGTGCACACTTTAGTTAATATTTGTCTGAATGCTTACTAGATTTTATTTGCCAATTTGAGGTAACGACCACAGCTGTGTAAGATCTGGCACCTACCATTCTGAAGGGGGGTTATTTAAGTTAAGTTAATTATGATTGTTTTAGAGTAAAGTTTTCACCGTTTAAATGCACATTAGTTATTGTTTGATTATATGTACATTTCCATCTGTCATTGTTTTATTAAGTTACAATGTTTGGCTAATTTGTCATACCTCCTTCAGGTGTTCGTTAGTAGAGTCCACCCTGATTTAAACGGCCACAGAGAGGTGTCTGGAGGTCAGGTCAGTTTGGTTGAAGCATTTTGTCATGTTGGCCTTTTTTTATGTTGGGCCCAAGATATTTTGTTAAACTGTTGTTTTGTGACTTTATTAAATTGAATTTTTACCTAAGTTGAAACACCAGTGTCCACGTGTATGTTTGGTCCACTACACCTTCCCTTTCATGGGCCACACCAAGTCTTTCAGCCAGGCGCATTGCTGCCACCTGTCGGATTGGATGCGAACTGTAGATAATCACAGAGTATAGAGGGGATAAAAACAGTGATGTATGTATTGCGGCAGCCGGCCGTCCAGAGCACCGGCCGTTCTGTGATCCTCCAGAAACTACAGATTACCAGTCCGCCCCTGGTCACTGGTATGGATTGATTTGGCCTTCTTAACCCTTTAAGGTCTGGGCCTATTTTGTCTGATTTTGCATGCCTTTGAAGTTGCCTTTATTTTTCAAAGAAAGAATTGTTTACGATGGCCTGGTTTGGTCCCTTTTTTTGTGACACCTTGAACTTCATGTCCAAACGGTTGTTTCCTTCACTGACCAATTATAAATCATCATTTTGGGCCCAAACAGACCAAAAATTCCAAAATCGTTTTGTCAAATTTTTTAATATTGATGTGCAGTTGACAACCAAACATGCGTAACGAACCGTTTTGAAACTTTGTAATATTTATTCAACATGTTAGGATGAACATTCAACCAAAATCATTTAGAATAAATAGTCTTATATTTGACAATTCAACATAAACAACAGGTATAGCCATAGGCGTTTTTTGCCTTTATATATGCTCTAGTCAAAACAGGTTATATACAGCAGACCAAACAGTGAAGAACAGTGAAAAAATATATACCATCTAACACAAAAATTGTTTAGAGGCCATCTCTTAATGAGTTTAGGTATTGCGGCCCATCACCTGATGAAAACTACGTACACACAATCAAGCTTCTTGAACACACATTTATATACACAAATTGAGAAGACTGATTGTGGGAGAAAAAAATATATATAACATTGGGGAAAAAAGTATTTTCAAAAATATTTACAATAAACAAGTTAAATTTTTTTCAGGCATGCCACTCCGAAAAGCAGTTTCGTCCTGGAATTAGACACAGGGCTGCATCACACAGCCCACACTTCCATGGGGTGTCGGTCCTCTTTCCACCCTTCCATTTTCATTTCACTTTACTTTCATTGTCACTATAAATGTACATGAAAAAAGTCAGTATTTATGAAAATAATAAAGTATAAAATAAAAATATATACAGCAATAAATAATAATGGAAATCTATATGTTTGACAATAGAAAGAATACCATAGCTGAATATGTGCTACATCCCTAATCTTCATATAGAAAGAATAACACCACAAACTATAAATTCCTGCCTGGGATACACACAGTGCACGTACGACTTTGATCTGATATGCACATTTTATTATTATATACACAAACACACACTTATATTGCATCAAAATTTATTTTGTCTTGCAATATCAAAAGAAACTTTCAAAAAACTTTTTCAGCATTAAAAAAAAAAAAAGTGAGTTGGCTTACCTCTGCTCGTCAATGGCGTCACCCACGTGTTCAAATCTGTCACTTTCTTCACTCGAGGACTCTTCTGAAGAAGACGATGATGACGAATTTGGACCATCCTCTTCCTCAAGTTGATCAAAAAGCACAATTGCTTGCGCAAAACTTAAGTTTTCCGTTCATTCTCAAAGTCACACAAAGTCGCTGCTCGATCCAAACGGGCGTCGCTCGCCACCTCGCTGCTTCAGAACACTCCTCCCTCTTGTTCGGTGGAACCTCGCACGGCAGTTATATTTATTAAAAAAAAAACGCATTTTGTGCTTCCACTGTGACTTCGAAAGGGTTCGTTTGATTTGTGTTTTTTTCATGGAGCTTCCGTTTTGAAAAAGGACAAGAAATGATGGACATATAGACATAAACAAATGATCCATGCAGAGTTTTAATGTTTTTTTGAGAGGACAATAAAACTATAAAACTTAAATGACAATAGCTCACGTTTTAGTTGGTCGATTGACTTCAAATAATAACGAGAGTAAACCGCAACTTCCGCACTTTAAAACGAGACCAACCAACGGCATGTGGGTGACGTAATTAAAACGTGAGGGCGCTTCAAAGACGACGTGCGCTGAGGACGCGCCGGCGCGTCCTTCGACTCTCAAGGGTTAACTTCCATTCAGTCACGACAGTTTAGAATTCATCAATGTAGTATATGGACTACGTGTCCCATAATCACTCTGGGCTCACGTAGCCAATGGCATGGGACGTAGCACATCTAGTTTGCCATTTCATGATATCTACTGTGTGCGCTCAATAAAAAAGTTAGCAAGCGCCGCTGAAGTCACGTCTGCTCATTACTACACGACACAAGCATATATGACAATCGACTTTCATAAACAGGACGAGTTTGAAGCAGCTGTTCATCGTCAAAGCGAGGTTGTTCGTAGCAGCCAAGTCGGTAACAATGTTTTGGGGGACTTCGTTGTAAATATCCGGCGTTGTACCGAAAAATAGCCGCCCCGCGTGAAATGTCACTTCTGACGGGAGCGCCCACACGTCAACAACACCGGCGCGCCATAGATGGTCCACAGTCACTCCGGAGGACTGACGCGGCCGGTACACGTTGAACAATAGGATATAATGGGAACGATTGACTGCGGCGTTAGTTTTTGCCGGACCTGGAACGAAGATGCAAGAGAGTTACATTCCATTGAGGGAAACATAAACTCAACATGTACTGCAGCAGAGCATGATCCCCTCGATCCAGAAACTGGGTTGCAGGGCAGTGTTCCAGCATGACAATGACTCCAAACACACCTCCAAGATGACCACTGCTTTACTGAAGAGGCTGAGGGTAACGGTGATGGACTGGCCAAGCATGCCTCCAGACTTGAACCCAATAAAACATGTTTGGGGGATCCTCAAGCGGAAGGTGGAGGTGCGCAAAGTCTCCAATATCCGGCAGCTCCGCAACGTCGTCATGGAGGAGTGGAAGAGCATTCCAGTGGCAACCTGTGAAGCTTTGGTCAACTCCATGCCCAGGAGAGTAAAGGCAGTTCTGGATAATGGTGGACACACAAAATATTGACAGTTGACATGTTGTACTGTATGTTAATATTGACAACTTTCACTAAGGGGTGTACTCACTTTTGTTGCCAGGGGTTTAGATAATAATGGCTATATTTATATAGTTATTTTGAGGGGAAAATAAATTAACTATTATATAAGCTGCACACAGACTACTTTTCATTGTGTAAAAGTGTCATTTTGTCAGTGTTGTCCCATGAAAAGATATACTTAAATATCTGCAGAAATGCGAGGGGTGTACTCACTTTTGTCATACACTGTAATTGTTATATCGCCATATGGTGAGGTTATCGTTATTCCGCCTGTCTCATCAGACCATAGGACATGGTTCCAGTAATTCATGTGCTTTGTTGACATGTCTTAGGATACTGTTTGCGGGCTTTCTTGTACCGTCTTCAGAAGAGGCTTCCTCCTGGGGTGGCAGTCATGCATACCAATTTGAGGTAAAGTGCGGCGTATGGTCTGAGCACTAATAATAATCATTTAATAATCAATTAATGATTCTAAGCTAAAAATGTCAGACATTTTGAGGAATAAATACGATTACTTCTTTTTATTTCTTTGTTTGGATCGATCATTTATCATCTAAAATATTGGTGAAAATGCGACGGTAACAAAAAAATACAATCAAGCAATAGTTATGAGGTAGATATCCGTGACCTTTTTACAGACACCACTTTTTTCATCTGCTACGTAATTTGTTTAAAAGTTTAAAAAATGCGAGCGAATAGTTTTTATAAAGTCGTTTTTTTTTTTTTTTTTTTAAATATTAGACCTCAGTGATTCTAAGCTAAAAATGACAGGCATTTTGAGTAACAAAAATAAATTTACTTACCTTCTTTTTATGGCTGGGTTGAAACAAAAGCGTTTGCGTGACGTCTGTAAACAGGGGTTTCCAGGATAAAACTGACAAATTAAAAATAGTTTGGGGACTAAATGCTCCATGAATCTGCTATGGCAGCATATAGACATATTCAGTGCTTAGTTTGTAAATCATAAGGTGCCGGAACGCAAAGTACATATGAAAGCGCGGGGATGACGACATGGACCCAGGTCCCGGAACATACGCAGAAAATGGTGCTGAAAACAAAACGCAAATGCCCACTTGCCATGCAGTGGGACTTTTTTTTTTTTTCACGTTTTGAAACATCTTCCTTCTTTTTGAAAAAAGACAGTAAATGCAATTGTCTTTTTGGCTTGTTGAACTACCGTTTGATCCTGGCTGCTTGCTCTCCAGATAACGCAAACTTCAAAAGGTTTTTTTTTTTTTATGTCAGGGGCGTGATTTGTTGGTCCAACTTTTCAGTGGATCAACAAATCTCCGACTCTTTCAAATAACGTTAAATTTTTATAGTGTTCAATGTGTTAATGTTTTAATATGTTCTGTAAATGAATGTATGCATATTATTTATTTTATACTGAAATATCCGTAACTAAGTGTAATATTCTGATATTATGTTGTCCGAGGCACCATGAAGTGTTACTGTTGTTTTGGTCACGTGATGCAGGAGTGAGATAGAGAGGCACAGCCTGCCGAGAGCCCCAAGCTGTGTACCTGCTGTTAGCTCCATGTGTTAATAAAGAAACAAAGTTGTCAGCATGTTGTATGTTCGATACCTTTGTCAAAAAAAGAAAAGTTCAAAACAAGACACTATGCACAGTCCGTTTGAGACGCTGGGACTGGAGAGCTGTGAGTGGTAGGAAGCGAGAGGGAGACGGGCGAGAAGCAAGCGTTCGCGGTCGAATGTGGCGGCAGTCCACTGTTATTTTGCTTATTGTTTTCTTATTGTTGCCACAATAAAGTGGAGAAAGCCATCAACGACTCCCCCCCCAACGTTTTTATTTTATTATTATTTTAGATGCACGAGAGGTGCCAGATCTTTCCAAATAAGTCCTGGAACACAGCGAAGCCAAAATCAAGAGGTGCCGGATCTTGCCGGAACAAGATCCGGCTCAAATTAACCCCTGGACATATTGTTCTATCAAATGCAACAGTTCTTTTGCCTTAAAATACAGCAGTTTATTATAACCCTTTAACATCTAAGCCTATTTTGGCCGAATTTGCATGCCTTTGATGCAGCCTTTATATTTCAAAGAAAAAATTGTTCACAATGGCCGAGTTGAGTCCCTTTTTTTCAGGATACCTTGAACTACATGTCCAAACTGTTTGTTTTCTTCACTGACCAATTTTAATCCACATTTTGGACCCAAAAAGACAAAAAAATCCCAAAATCTTTTTTCAAAATTTGTAATGTTGATGCCCCACTGACAACCAAACGTGCTCGACCAACCGTTTTGAAGCTTGGTAATATTTATTTAACTTGCTAGGATAAACATTCAATAGACAAAAATAAGATTGAATAGTTTTAGGTTTGACAATTCAACACAAGTAGCAGGTATGGTCATAGGCGTTTTTGGCCTTTACACAAACTATGGTCAAAACAGGTGCAAAATAGTGAGAAATTTTTTTTATATATATCATCCAACACGAAAAGGGTTTGGAGGATATCTCTTTTTGAAGTTAGGTATTGTACCCGTCACCTTATCAAAGGTATATACAGTGCCTTGCAAAAGTATTCGGCCCCCTTGAATCTTGCAACCTTTCGCCACATTTCAGGCTTCAAACATAAAGATATGCAATTTAATTTTTTTGTCAAGAATCAACAACAAGTGGGACACAATCGTGAAGTGGAACAACATTTATTGGATAATTTAAACTTTTTTAACAAATAAAAAACTGAAAAGTGGGGCGTGCAATATTATTCGGCCCCTTTACTTTCAGTGCAGCAAACTCACTCCAGAAGTTCAGTGAGGATCTCTGAATGATCCAATGTTGTCCTAAATGACCGATGATGATAAATAGAATCCACCTGTGTGTAATCAAGTCTCCGTATAAATGCACCTGCTCTGTGATAGTCTCAGGGTTCTGTTTAAAGTGCAGAGAGCATTATGAAAACCAAGGAACACACCAGGCAGGTCCGAGATACTGTTGTGGAGAAGTTTAAAGCCGGATTTGGATACAAAAAGATTTCCCAAGCTTTAAACATCTCAAGGTGCACTGTGCAAGCCATCATATTGAAATGGAAGGAGCATCAGACCACTGCAAATCTACCAAGACCCGGCTGTCCTTCCAAACTTTCTTCTCAAACAAGGAGAAAACTGATCAGAGATGCAGCCAAGAGGCCCATGATCACTCTGGATGAACTGCAGAGATCTACAGCTGAGGTGGGAGAGTCTGTCCATAGGACAACAATCAGTCGTACACTGCACAAATCTGGCCTTTATGGAAGAGTGGCAAGAAGAAAGCCATTTCTCAAAGATATCCATAAAAAGTCTCGTTTAAAGTTTGCCACAAGCCACCTGGGAGACACACCAAACATGTGGAAGAAGGTGCTCTAGTCAGATGAAATCAAAATTGAACTTTTTGGCCACAATGCAAAACGATATGTTTGGCGTAAAAGCAACACAGCTCATCACCCTGAACACACCATCCCCACTGTCAAACATGGTGGTGGCAGCATCATGGTTTGGGCCTGCTTTTCTTCAGCAGGGACAGGGAAGATGGTTAAAATTGACGGGAAGATGGATGCAGCCAAATACAGGAACATTCTGGAAGAAAACCTGTTGGTATCTGCACAAGACCTGAGACTGGGACGGAGATTTATCTTCCAACAGGACAATGATCCAAAACATAAAGCCAAATCTACAATGGAATGGTTCAAAAATAAACGTATCCAGGTGTTAGAATGGCCAAGTCAAAGTCCAGACCTGAATCCAATCGAGAATCTGTGGAAAGAGCTGAAGACTGCTGTTCACAAACACTCTCCATCCAACCTCACTGAGCTCGAGCTGTTTTGCAAGGAAGAATGGGCAAGAATGTCAGTCTCTCGATGTGCAAAACTGATAGAAACATACCCCAAGCGACTTGCAGCTGTAATTGGAGCAAAAGGTGGCGCTACAAAGTATTAACGCAAGGGGGCCGAATAATATTGCACGCCCCACTTTTCAGTTTTTTATTTGTTAAAAAAGTTTAAATTATCCAATAAATTTTGTTCCACTTCACGATTGTGTCCCAGTTGTTGTTGATTCTTGACAAAAAATTAAAATTTTATACCTTTATGTTTGAAGCCTGAAATCTGGCGAAAGGTCTCAAGGTTCAAGGGGGGCCGAATACTTTTGCAAGGCACTGTATGTACTGTATATGCAATCAAGCTTCTCGAACACACATCTATATAAAAATTGAAAAAATTCATCATGAAGAAAAAAATATAACATTGAAAAAAAGTATTTTCAAAAATATTGACAAGTAGTTCAGTTCAATTCAATTTTTTTCAGGCATGCGACCCCCCAATTTTTTTTTTTTTTTTTTTGCGCACTCAATAAAGTTTGTTTTTGAACAGGTCACTGAGCTGCGTCACATACAACGTCACACAGCCTACTCTTCCGCCGTTTGAGCGCTGCTGTCACTTCTACTAGCCGAGACGCTGACTAATCCGAGGAAAACAACGACAAATCCAGCTCATCCTATTCCTTGAGTTAATGAAAAAAAAATGCATTAGCTTGCGCGAAATTTAGTTTTTGATTCATTCTGCACGTTTCAAAGTCGCTCGCGCAATCCAACCGGTGTTGCTTGCTTCGCATGCCTCCTTTTCCTTAGTTGGCGCCTAGCTCGGCAATTTATTAAAAATGTTCACATTAAGTTCGTCCTTCTTGACATCACAACGGCTCTTGGGATATGTAGTCTTTTGTGCTGCTTTCGGTTTTGAAAAAGGACAAGAAATGATGGAAATATGGAGATAGACACATGGTCCATGCAGCGTTTTAATGCATATTTATGAGTGCAATAAAACTATAAAACTCAAATCACATTATCTCCCGTTTTACTTGGTCAATTGACTTCAAATAAAAACTGGTGTGGACATCAACTTCCGTACTTTCAAATGAGAGCAACCAGGGGCACGTGCGTGACGTAATTACAGCGTTACGAGGCTTCAAAGATGACATGCGTGAACGTGTCGCATCCGACACGTTCGGTGTTAAAGGGCTAAGGAGGGGTGCAAGAGCAGAAACTGCTTTTTCAGCCTTGTCTGTGTTTTCCACCATATTTAATCTTAAAAAACTTGCTTGTCAGAAATGTTCTTAATTCAATAATACAACTAGGTAACGATATCATCAACATATTCATAGTTAGTGTAGGCATTCAATGTATTTGTTGTTGTTTGTGCTTCTTCCTTCTCTCCTTCTTTTCTTCTGTTCCCCCATAACCCTTTCCTGTTTGCTGCTTTCGCCTAATAAACGAGGTACATTAAATGATCACAATGGGAGTATGTCATACTCCCATGTGATATATTAAACCCGTTTAGACCAATCGGACACTCAGATCTCCATTCTCTGTGTCAAGCAGCTGAACAGGACAGGTTAAAGAAAACAAAAGGACTCCTTAATTCAAGAGTAGATATTGTTCAAAAACATTATTTGAAAGCATTTTTTTTTCTTGATTTAGGTGAAAAAATGACCAACCTTCAGATGTCTAGGCTTAAAAAAAAAAAAAAAAAAAAAAGGTAATATTTACTAAAAGTAAGTGGACGAATCTGACGCATTAATCTGTTAACTAGCCTTTAAAACTCAAAGCAAGATGAAAATTATTCGACGAGATTTAAGCAAAATTATCAGATTAAGACGTCATACTGTAAATTTGCATTGTGACAGTTAGTAGCTATAGGATTTATTTTGCATCAATCATCAAGCCTATCAATTAGGTTCTTATTAGAGGGAAATGTCGCCCTGACCGCCATTCACCCAATCTGTTTAGTCTTTTTAATGTCCTGTCCCCAGCAAAATGTGTACATGCAGGTTATGCTTTTATATCGTTCCTACCAACATTGAGCTCAAACCTACGCCCTTGGGTCATGGTGAGTCAGTCTTCCAAGACAGCGCTATTCAAGTCATCTGGTGAAAATTCTTCGAGTTTTAAAGTGCCTGTGACAGGAAAAAGCATGTTTATTTCATAATATACGCGGTATTTTATGCTCCTGAAGGAAATGGACCACTTGGATGTGTGAAGAAGCGATCGATATATTTATTCAATTTTTTTAAACCCGTGCTACGAAAATGACAGACTTCCGGCTTCGGTCTTGCATTGAGGAAGAGGGCGCTGTGACGTGTACGGGAGAAGGAGTTCTCTTCACTATACAGCCGTACTGTTGTATGAGAAGGACTAAGGATATAGCTGATTTTGTGGATTAATTCGTTTATTTTTCGCATCACGCAAGCCAAACGGCTGCAGAAAAATTTTGCTGCACCAGGGACATACGTGTGAGCCTTTTTGGGGTTTCAAAAGGTTCAAAAGGCATCGACTTGTCGCACATCCCCCCACCGGGAGAGCACTATACTCGGCTTATTGCCCTCTTCATGTGCCCTGTGTTCTGTCAAATTTTCCAACCGATCAGAAACGTCGACTTCGTGTTAAAAATAGCCGCAAATACAGCGATTACAAAGTAAACACTACACACTTCCTTTAAATAAAGGACTACTTACGTTTGATCATGGATGGGCATGTAAAAAGCTCCCCTCATACACATATTGTCATGTTAGCTGCATAGCAGCTGCAGCCGCCCTCCTATGGGTCTCTTGCTGTGTATGACTTCGCCATGTAGTAAAGCATTATTTTTGCCATATTTGTATTAACCATTTGGCAGCTACGCGCTCCTCCAACGTCGGCCGGTTTGTCTGGCGGTCATTGTCCAGCTGCTTCCCCGCAAACGAGCCCTCTGCCCTCAGCAGGGGAACGACGAGCTCTAATTTGTTCGCCGCCGGGCGGGTTGCCGATCGGCGAAGACAATCGACAACTCAGTCGTCATGTGAAATGATCCGGGCTAGTTATGTGTGATTTTCCGCTTCGAAGACTTTGGAACATCACTCTGTTCGGGTTAGCATGTCGGCTAGCTGTCACGCCTCTTGGTTTGTTTACATTCTCCGAAGCCGGCAAAGGGAAATGACGGAAGCCTCGACAGTTTTCCCTATTATGGAGTAATTTTGCCATGTTGTCCTGAATAAATGCATTATTTCATATTCCATTTAGCACAAGACTGTTATTTTTCATGGCCATGCCATTTATCTAGCTATTGGGGAAAAATACTTGGATAAAAACAATATCCTGTAAAAATATTGGAGTAGAGACACTGAAACAATGACATTTTGCGGCTCTCTTCGTCGCGTTTTCCTCATTCTGAATAATTCCCCCTCAATGGACTGCATACTAAATCAGATGAAATCTAGGGTTGGGAATCTCTGGCATGAAGCCGATTCAATATGTATCTAGATACACAGGTTACGATTCGATTAAAAAAAAGGTTACATTTTTAAGGCCGAGCGATTCGATACAGTGTAAGAACGATACGGTTCGATAGAGTGAAAACGATACGATAGTAAATATTTGTTGTGTGTGTTTGTACAGTATTTTAAACATATAAAAAGACCACATTTCTAATATAGCAAAATTAAACAACAAAATTTCATACCAATGTTATGTTTTATTTTTTTATGGAAAAAAAAATAAGGCTTACTATTGGCCGTCATTTTGTTGGATGGGATTGATAATAAAATAAAACTCCAGTGACAGACCACAATAAAGTGCAATAATTCAATTACTGTATTTCCTGGTGTTTTTAACACAAGAGGCAAGTAATTTAAGTGCAAACTTTCAATGTAAACATCTTACAAACAAAAAATATTAATTATTTGCAGCAGCTCTAGAAAAAAAAAGAATTAAACCTGCTAGTGTTATCATAAATAAATAATAAATTATGCTTTACGATCTCCCGTTCCACCACATCCCAAAGATGCTCTATTGGATTGAGATCTGGTGACTGTGGAGGCCATTTGAGTACAGTGAACTCATTGTCATGTTCAAGAAACCAGTCTGAGATGAGTCCAGCTTTATGACATGGCGCATTATCCTGTTCAAAGTAGCCATCAGAAGTTAGGTACATTGTGGTCATAAAGGGATGGACATGGTCAGCAACAATACTCAGGTAGGCTGTGGTGTTCCAACGATGCTCAATTGGTACCAAGGGGCCCAAAGAGTGCCAAGAAAATATTCCCTACACCATTACACCACCACCACCAGCAGCCTGAACTGTTAATACATGGCAGGATGGATCCATGCTTTCATGTTGTTGACGCCAAATTCTGACCCTACCATCCGAATGTCGCAGCAGAAATCGAGACTCATCAGACCAGGCAACGTTTTTTCAATCTTCTATTGTCCAATTTCGATGAGCTTGTGCAAATTGTAGCCTCAGTTTCCTGTTCTTAGCTGAAAGGAGTGGCACCCGGCATGGTCTTCTGCCGCTGTAGCCCATCTGCCTCAAAGTTCGACGTACTGTGCGTTCAGAGGTGCTCTTCTGCCTACCTTGGTTGTAACAGGTGGTTATTTGAGTCACTGTTGCCTTTCTATCAGCTCAAACCAGTCTGGCCATTCTCCTTTGACCTCTGGCATCAACAAGGCATTTCCGCTCACAGAACTGCCGCTCACTGGATATTTTTTCTTTTTCGGACCATTCTCTGTAAACCCTAGAGATGGTTGTGTGTGAAAATCCCAGTAGATCAGCAGTTTCTGAAATACTCAGACCAGCCCTTCTGGCACCAACAACCATGCCACGTTCAAAGTCACTCAAATCACCTTTCTTCCCCATAATGATGCTCGGTTTGAAGTGCAGGAGATTGTCTTAAACCATGTCTACATGCCTAAATGCACTGAGTTGACGCCATGTGATTGGCTGATTCGAAATTAAGTGTTAATGAGCAGCTGGACAGGTGTACCTAATAAAGTAGCCGGTAAGTGTATATCACAATATATCACAAACCCCCAAAAAGTCGCGATGTGAGTTTTTCCAATATCGTTAAGCCCTTTTATTTTGAACACTATTGTATGTGGTGAACTCTTCATCAGAGTCCCATTGCTGGAACAAGCGTCACGGGCTCACGTCAATGACTTGTGATATTAATTCCTGCCGACAAGCTGAGTGAATAGAAAGATCTACTCAGAAACATGAATAATACCAGACAAAACAGTAGGCTGTATTATGTACACTGTTAATGAAACCTGAGATCAAAGATGATGTCGAAGGTCTAACTTTGTCAAATGCAATTGACTTGAATAACAATTACCACGAGTCAGACAGGCTGCCATTTTGTTAATGCCAGACAAGCTGGGTATCAACTCATCTACAACTGGCACAATCTTTTTTTCTTTTGCTTGCTGAGTTTCAGCTGAGGCTTTGTTGTCTATTTTCAACAAGGCAGTCATGGGGGTCAGAAGTGTTGAATCAGCCTTGTGGGAAGGAATGATGGAAAAGCGTGGCGGTAGGAAGAAAGTGCCATCCTACAGTTTACTTTCACTGTCTGCGATGAGTAATGCCCCAGAAAAAAAGTATTGGCAAGGAAAAGATGAGGTGCGTGTTGACGTTCTTCATGCGTCTCACTTGAGGTGACCACACTTTTATAAGGGCAAGGAGAGAGAAACCTTGATGTACAGTATATGGTGTCTTGGTAGATGGAAGATGTGGTTGGTAATGCACGAATCCGATTTTTCATGTTTTTCCCGACTCCAGTGAGGCATTGACTTACGGTCCAACCGGACAAGTTGTATAAAAGTCCATCTTTCCATATCCGATCTGGGTCACTTCCGTATGCGGTTTAAATCCGATCTGGGCCACATTTTCCAGAATGTGGCGGCGGTCTGAACTGTCAAGTCTCCCTAATTGGAATTAATGCAGCAATTACGTCAGCAAAGAGCGAGAGCAGCATGCAAGACAGCGGCGATGTACAGTGGGGAGAACAAGTATTTGATACATTGCCGATTTTGCTTGTTTTCCCACTTGCAAAGCATGTAGAGGTCTGTAATTTGTATCATAAGTTCTCTTCAACTGTGAGGGACGGAATCTAATACATAAAAAACAGAAAATCACGTTGTATGATTTTTAAATAATAAATTTGCATTTAATTGCATGAAATAAGTATTTGATACATCACAAAAATCGAACTTAATATTTGGTACAGAAACCTTTTGTTTGCTATTACAGATACTAAACGTTTCCTGTAGTCCTTGACAAGGTTTGCACACAATGCAGCAGGGATTTTGGCCCACTTCTCCATGCAGATCTTCTCCAGAGCTTTAAGGTTTCAGGGCTGCTGCCGGGCAACACGGACTTTCAGCTCCCTCCGTAGATTTTCTATCGGGTTCAGATCTGGTGACTGGCTAGGCCACTACAGGACCTTAAGATGCTTCTTAAGGAGCCACTCTTTTGTTGCCTTGGCTATGTGCTTTGGGTCGTTGTCATGCTGGAAGACCCAGCCACGACCCATCTTCAGGGCTCTCGCTGAAGAAGGAAGGAGGTTGTCAGCCAAGATCTGGCGATACGTAGCCCCATCCATCCTCCACTCAATACGGTGCAGTCGTCCTGTACCCTTGGCAGAGAAGCAGCCCCAAAAAAAGATGTTTCCTCCTCCATGTTTGACGGTTTGGATGGTGTTCTTGGGGTTGTACTCATCCTTCTTTTTCCTTCAAACACGACGAGCCGAGTTTAGACCAAAAAGTTCCATTTTGGTCTCATCCGACCACATGACCTTGTCCCATTGCTCCTTTGGATCATCCAGATGGTCAGTGGCAAACTTCAGACGTGTCTGGACATGCACTGGCTTCAGCAGCGGGACCTTGCGTGCGCTGTAGGATTTTAATCCATGACGACGTGATGTGTTTCCGATGGTTTTCATCGAGACTGTGGTTCCAGCTCTCTTCAGGTCATTGACCAGGTCCTGCTGTGTAGTTCTGGGCTGATCCCTCACCTTCCTCATGATCAGTGATGCCCCACGAGGTGAGATCTTGCATGGAGCCCCAGAACGAGGCAGATTGACCGTCAACTTGAATTTCTTCCATTTTCTAATAATCGCTCCAACAGTTGTTACCTTCTCACCAAGCTGCTTGCTTATTTTCCTGTAGCCCATCCCAGCCTTGTGCACGTCTATTATTTTATCCCTGATGTCCTTACACAGCTCTTTGGTCCTGGCCATTGTGGAGAGGTTGGAGTTTGTTTGTTTGAGCATGTGAACAGGTGTCTTTTATACAGGTAACAAGTTCAAACAGGCGAGTTACTTCCGGTAATGAGTGGAGAACAGGAGGGGTTCTTAAAAAAGAACTAAGAGCCGAAATATTTACTAGTTGTACTAATCTATCAAATACTTATTTCATGCAGTTAAATACAAATGTATTATTTAAAAATTATACAATGTGATTTTCTGGATTTTTGTATTAGATTCCGTCCCTCATAGTAGAAGAGAACTTATGATACAAATTACAGACCTCTACATGGCTTGCAAGTGGGAAAACCAGCAAAATCGGCAGTGTATCAAATACTTGTTCTCCCCACTGTAGCTGTTCATTAGTATTAGCGCCTCGCGTGAACTCAGCTTTTACTACGCAGGCGGTCTTGACCACAGTCATAAAAAAACTACAATGAAGAAAAGGATAAGCCTGATAATGCTTGGTTTCTCACTTTGCGCCAAATGAGCAATATTTCAGTAGTGCTTACATGGCTGAGTCGGGCTAAACTGACACACATCATGCACACACAGTTATTTGTTCTGATGCCTCGGCGCATGCGGATCAGTTTGCTCAGCGTGTCTCGGCCTGCGAAGTAGTGCGCATGAGTAATACAGTTGGGCAAATAAGTATTTAGTCAACCACCAATTGTGCAAGTTCTTCTACTTGAAAAGATTAGAGAGGCCTGTAATTGTCAACATGGGTAAACCTCAACCATGAAAGACAAAATGTGGAAAGAAAAAAAAAATCACATTGTTTGATTTTTAAAGAATTTATTCCCAAATTAGAGTGGAAAATAAGAATTTGGTTACCTACAAACAAGCAAGATTTCTGGCTGTCAAAGAGGTCTAACTTTTAACGAGGGCTAACGAGGCTCCACTCGTTACCTGTATTAATGGTACCTATTTTAACTCATTATCGGTATAAAAGACACCTGTCCACAACCTCAATCAGTCACACTCCAAACACCTCTATGGCCAAGACCAAAGAGCTGTCGAAGGACACCAGAGACAAAATTGTAGACCTGCACCAGGCTGGGAAGACTGAGGTTCTCGTGTTTGGAGGAGAAAGAATACTGAATTGCATCCAAAAAACACCACACCCACTGTGAAGCATGGAGGTGGAAACCTCATGCTTTGGGGCTGTTTTACTGCAAAGAGTCCAGGACGACTGATCTGTGTAAAGGAAAGAATGAATGGGGCCATGTATCGAGAGATTTTGAGTGACAATCTCCTTTCTTTAGCAAGGTTATTGAAGATGAGACGTGGCTGGGTCTTTCAGCATGACAATGATCCCAAACACACAGCCAGGGCAACAAAGGAGTGGCTTCGTAAGAAGCATTTCAAGGTCCTGGAGTGGCCTAGCCAGTCACCAGGTCTCAACCCCATAGAAAATGTGTGGAGGGAGTTGAAAGTCTGTGTTGCCCAATGACAGCCCCAAAACATCACTGCTCTAGAGGAGATCTGCATGGAGGAATAGGCCAAAATACCAGCAACAGTGTGTGAAAAGCTTGTAAAGAGTTACAGAAAACGTTTGGCCTCCATTATTGCCAACAAAGGGTACATAACAAAGTATTGAGATGAACTTTTGGTATTGACCAAATACTTATTTTCCGCCATGATTTGCAAATAAATTCTTTAAAAATCAAACAATTTGATTTTCTGTTTTTTTTTTCCCACATTCTGTCTTTCATGGTTGAGGTTTACCCATGTTGACAATTACAGGACTCTCTAATATTTTAAAGTGGGAGAACTTGCACAATTAGTTGTTGACGAAATACTTATTTATATATGGATGGACGTCCTCGTTGCTACCCCCCGTCTCATCTGGCTAGATGGACCGCTTCTTGTTCCTTTACTCTACTGAGCCAACTTTGATGCAAAACAATTACTATAGTACTTCCTTTCATTTGACATTGTATTTCATGTTCTGGATGATACCATCATGTAGTGGGCCAATGATCAATGTTGCAAATCAGTACAGTACAGATTAAGTATGCATCTTTACGGACTGTAATTTCGCCTGCTAATTCCCATTAGCGGTCCTTGGGCTTCCTGTCTATCCGTCCTGGGAGTGGATCTCTCCTGACTGTGGTACTCCCCAAGGTTTCTCATTTTTCTCCCGAAGACTCTGGAGTTTGGAGTTTTTCCTTGCCGACATGGAAGGTCTAAGGATGGGGGAAACCCAGGACTTGAATTTATTTATTCATCTCTGTTGCTTCATTTGCTGTTTCTGATTGTGTATCATATTGCCTCTGCAAAGCCCTTTGAGACATCGTTGTTGTGATCCAGGGCTATACAAATAAAATTGAATTGAATTGTATTATTTGCCCCACTGTATATATCCGTCTTGTGTCTTATCTTTCCATTCCAGCAATAATTTACAGAAAAATATGGCATATTATAGAGATGGTTTGATTTGTGATTAGGTACGATTAATTAATTTTTAAGCTGTGATTAACTCGATTAAAAATTTTAATTGTTTGACAGCCCTAGTAATACTTGAACGGGCTCAATGGACGTCGGAACGGGCTCGCCAAAAAACATATGACAAAGAAATCAGAATTGTGCATTAAGACCTGCAGCACGAACCTAGTCTAGTGCCAGTGAAAGTGGTACAGACCCCCCAGATTAGGATAGCCTGGTTTTATTGCTTAAGGGTTTTTAATGTGTTGGTTTTTATCGGTTTTATTGTTTTATTTTATTTGCTGTCTGACTTTTATTGCGATGCACTGTTTTGTTTCATTTCTTTTTTTCTTAATGTCATTGTATAATACTTTCCTGCCTTTTATTTATCTTGAGCCATGTTTTTGTTGTAAAGCATTTTGAGGGCCTTTCGGGTTTTGTAAAGGGCTATATAAATAAATTTGATTGATTGAATGATTGAAAATTGCTGTCGCAAAAAGGCCCCCTTCAAATATGAGAGAACTGGAGTTCGCAAAATAAGAGTGGTCCAAAATTCCATCTGAGATTTGCATGAAACTTGTTGATGGTGTTGGAAAGGTTGCTTTGTGTTATTTCTTCTTGGGGATGTGCAACCAAATATTGATTGAGGGTGCCAACAATTTTGTCAAGCCCATTTTTGGCAGACTGTGTAAAATTGTGTACATTTTGTCTTTTTTGGTGGTGTTTTTTCTAATGCACATCCAAAAAAATAAACTCATCCACACTGAAAACATTTGTAATTGCGTTAATGTCTGGGAGAAACTATTTTCTGGAAAAATTCCAGGGGTGCCAATAATTTCATCCACGACTATATATAGACCCTACCCACCGACGTCACAAAATCACGTGCTCGCTGTATGGTTCCGCCCACTTGTCCGTCATTTTGTGTCTGTATTATCAATGGTCTCAATTGATCGAGCAATTTATAATGCATTTCATGGAAGACCTTTCGGATGCCGTAAACTCACTTGATGCGTTGCATAAAAGGCGTTATGTGGAAAAGCTTCAGTTTATCCATTCGCCAGATCCATATTTGATGCCTAAATCGATGTTTTTCGACCCGCTGTCTCCGCCGTATTTGCCTGACATCTGCTAGCTACCATGAACTGTACAACTATCTTGTCCACACAAAATCAGCCTATTCTCACGAAAGTTTGAAAAACTTTAAGAGCTTGGAGGCTTATAAATACTTCGTTGCTGGTTGGGTGAAACAGGTCCTCGTCCACGAAAATTCGGCAGGAATCTATCTTGTGCTTGGAAAGGTGAGTTACGAAATTTTCAATTCAAAATCTTTTGTTATTGCTAACATCCACTGTCAAGTCTAATGTATTTCATGTCGTTTGTCAATGGAGTTAGGGCTTTTAATGTTTATATGGTTTAGCGATAGCACTCTCACTACATACATACGTGTATGGTGTCGGCGATTAGCCTAGCAATGATCTTAATTGTGGTTGTCAGCCCAAAACCCTCTAAATATATATTAAATGCATCTTACCAGGTATAAAATGACTACTACATAATCTGTGGTCATCGTTTGGAGCCCAGTTTTCTCGTCGAATTGCAGCAGCCCATCTCACTCTCTTCTCTCCGGGTCTCTCGGAATCCGGTAGAACTTCAAGTCTCTCCGTCTTCTCCGTCCATCTTCTCTGTTATTGCAACCGACCGCCACACACGCCTTCACCATTTTGATTATTAATGTTAACGAGCAGAAAAACACGTCGTCAATAGGAGGAATGTACGTAGCCGTAACAGGGCAACATGATGTGTTGACGGACAATTGGGCGGCACCAGTCAGGAGGAAGGAGTTGTGACGTCACGTGGGTAGGGTCTATAGAATATACAGTGGGGCAAATAAGTATTTAGTCAACCACCAATTGTGCAAGCTCCCCTACTTGAAAAGATTAGAGAGGCCTGTAATTGTCAACATGGGTAAATCTCAACCATTAGAGACAGAATGTGAAAAAAAAAAAAAAAAAGTCACATTGTTTGATTTTTAAAGAATTTATTTCCAAATTAGAGTGGAAAATAAGTATTTGGTGACCTACAAACAAGCAAGATTTCTTGCGGTTAAAAAGGTCTAACTTCTTCTAACTAGGTCTAACGAGGCTCCACTCGTTACCTGTATTAATGGCAGCTGTTTTAACTTATTATTGGTTTAAAAGACACCTGTCCAGTCAGTCACACTCCAAACTCCACTATGGCCAAGACCAAAGAGCTGTCGAAGGACACCAGAGACAAAATTGTAGACCTGCACCAGGCTGGGAAGACTGAATCTGCAAAAGGTAAAACACTTGGTGTAAAGAAATCAACTGTGGGAGCAATTATTAGAAAATGGAAGACATACAAGACCACTGATAATCTCCCTCCATCTGGGGCTCCATGCAAGATCTCACCCCGTGGCATCAAAATGATAACAAGAACGGTGAGCAAAAATCCCAGAACCATACGGGTGGACCTAGTGAATAACCTACAGAGAGCTGGGACCACAGTAACAAAAGCTACTATCAGTAACACAATGCGCCGCCAGGGACTCAAATCCTGCACGGCCAGACGTGTCCCCCTGCTGAAGCCAGTATATGTCCAGGTCCGTCTGCGGTTCGCTAGAGAGCATTTGGATGATCCAGAAGAGGACTGGGAGAATGTGTTACGGTCAGATGAAACCAAAATAGAACTTTTTGGTTGAAACACAGGTTCTCATGTTTGGAGGAGAAAGAATACTGAATTGCATCCGATCAACACTGTCAAGTTCAAACAACAATCCTCAGGTAGACATTTATAATATTACTCAAAATAAGGAGAGAAGGCACTCAGTTTTTTGTGAACTTGCGCAAGGAGAGCGGGAGGGACTAGACAGTGAAATGCTAGATTACACTATACAGTCACCAAAATTGCTCTAACCTGAACCTTCCCGCACTCTTTTTTATTTGGGGGTTTGCCTTAGCAACAGATGGGTGTCTCCCTAAAAGGGAAGGGGAAGCAAGCTGGCGACAACCCTTGGAATTGTTTGGCTATGTGTTTGGATGTAGGTGGAATTATATACATGTGCGCTAATACATTTCATGAAGCAATGGCGTCTAGATAAATGCAACAACAAATATGATTTTTTAAATGTGCCAGACAGTCTAACTTCATAATGTCTGCGGCTTGTCCTGGAAGTTGACCTGTGGAACCCAGGCCGGTTTAAACCGGTCTGAATTTCATCATGATTCAAACATATTTAAAGTAAAGTAATCAATACAATAATATCTCCTTATTGCAGTTAATCATAAAGCATTTTATTGTAGCAGTTAATCATCAATACCGGAACTTTAATGTAAGCATTCATTATATTGTAAGCATTCATTAGCAAGAGTAAATATTGAATAAACCTTTTTAATGATTATTTCAACAAACACCATACCCACTGTGAAGCATGGGGGTGGAAACATAATGCTTTGGGCTGTTTTTCTGCAAAGGGACCAGGACGACTGATCTGTGTAAAGGAAAGAATGACTGGGGCCATGTATCGAGAGATTTTGAGTGAAAATCTCCTTCCATCAGCAAGGATAAGACACATTTCTGGGACATGCCCTTCAATGAAATCACATTACTGATTCTGCCATTGACACGTACACGTTGAATTTTCCTCCTGAGGCAATTATGGAACTGGTAAACTGGGCTCTGAGTTCGATGGACGGAATATTCTCTACGATGCGGCCTAACTCTGGTCAACGTCCTTGCCCAGTGACCACCTTCACGTCTGGATATGTGGAGAACGCCTGGGGTAAATGGAGGCCGCTATGCCTAACGTCCCTCCTGATAGAGGATGCTGAGGATCTGTACATCTTCGGCACGCTGCTGGCTCTAGCCTTCCTGATGCTACTGGCTGCTCTCTGGGTTCGTCGCGTCTCGATCAGGATGAAGAACCAACTCCATGACACACTGATGGTTGTTCGACGCAACGGCGACGAGTTGGCACTGTTAATCAAGGAGCAGGCAATGCTAAGTGACGCCGCTGCACGACTGGCCACAAAAATTGAAGCTGAGCTGCGTGATCATGAGAGACTCGCTCGGGAAAACCGGGCCAGAGATGATGATGACTAAGTTTCCTAAACCGGGCAAGGGACGCTGACTAGAAATCTTCTACGGTGGATACAACACATGAGAGCCTCCAAAGCACCCCAGGCCTTCACCCTTCACCTACTTGGACATGAACTGATCCTATATACTTAAATTACTATATGTGAAATCTCCATGGCAATTAATGACTTTTGAACAAAATGTGTTAAACTGTCATTGGACTGATCCAGAGCATGCTGCTTGTGCGACCTTGGTGGCTGGGGGACGGGTCCCGATAAGCTTCTGCTTTTTTCCCGTCTCCTTTGTCATGTCTATTCTCATCTTCTTTGGATAAACAAACATACGCGATGATTTCCTTCTTTCTTTTTCTCTCTCCTTTCTTGTGACATTGATTCTAATGTTGATGATGATGAAGATGATGATGATGAAGATGATGATGATGATGATCATGATGGTGATGATGACAATGACAATAAATTCAATTCATTCATTAAAATTTAACTGTGCAAGGGCATTGAAGATGAGACATGGCTGGGTCTTTCAGCATGACAATGATCCCAAACACACAGCCAGGGCAACAAAGTAGTGGCTTCGTAAGAATTATTTCAAGGTCCTGGAGTGGCCTAGCCAGTCTCCAGATCTCAACCCCATAGAAAATCTGTAGAGGGAGTTGAAAGTCCGTGTTGCCCAACGACGCCCCAAAACATCACTGCTCTAGAGGAGATCTGCATGGAGGAATAGGCCAGAATACCAGCAACAGTGTGTGAAAAGCTTGTGAAGAGTTACAGAAAACGTTTGGCCTCCGGTATTGTCAACAAAGGGTACATAACAAAGCATTAAGATGAACTTTTGGTATTGACCAAATACTTATTTTCCATCATGATTTGCAAATAAATTCTTTAAAAATCAAACAATGTGATTTTCTGTTTTTTTCCCTACATTCTGTCTCTCATGGTTGAGGTTTACCCGCACAGCCAAACTCAACAAAAAAAAAAATGAAAGCTCCTGTAAGCTGCTTTAAGACCACATAAATAAAAGGTAAAATTGAGGAGAAGTGGGTGGAGCTCAGTTCACTACATTTCTCACAGTTAATTTAACGTTAACAGTAGAAAACATTACATTATAAGCAATGTCAAAGTATTCAGAAATTCAAATTGCTGTATAAACATCAGGTCTGGTCACGATATACAGAAAGAAGTCTTTACTAGTCTTGGGTGTATGCAGAAATATTACATGTTTTATGGATAATATTTTGTACATATGTAATAGTTACTCATGTATTATTAGTGATGTGTATGTATATGTGTGTATGTGTATATATATATATATATATATATATATATATATATATATATATATATATATTGGTGTTATTATGATTACTGCAACTATTATTATTATTATTATTATCAATGTAATCATTATGATTAGTACAGCTGTTGTAGGGAAGTGACTGCATTCCTATGGAATTTTTGGAGTGAAATGGGGGTGGGACTCAAAAAGCTCGGCTTCTTCCCACTCCTTTTCGAGCTACACGTGTATGTATTGTTATAATTTTTGTTACATTCATCATGACTGTTTAATTTCTTATTGTATTTTATTTTTTCCATACTTGTTGTTTTTTGTTGTTATTGCTCGAAATAAAATCAATCAATCAATCAATCAATCAATCAATCACATACAGGAGGAATCTTCTCTCTGAGCAGCGTCCTAATTGAGTTTTGCACGTGAGCAAGTTCAAACAGTTTAATCTTATGCTAACTCTGATGCAGGTCAGACATTCAGTAGCAAAAATTAGGGGTGTGTTCCCCACTTCCACAACATTGATGTATTTTTACATTTCTTACAGCGGCTGCTACTTGCTGAAAAAAAACTTCTAATATCCTTGATATCTAACGTGTGTGTGTGTTGGGGGGTCAAGTCATCAACCAATCAAATAAGCGTTTCGGAGGGGGGAAAATGAACCGGCACATTCAGCAACTGAAAAGAGCTACATGTCCCAGATAGCAGACTGTCATTAAAAAGATTTTGGATCAACATTCCGCTATCGATCTTATATCATTGAATCAACGTCCCTTTTGCACCCTCAATGTTTTTTCAACGTTGCAATCCTTATAGAACCTAAACGTCATTTCGATTATTAATAATATTGGAACAACGCTGAATCAATGTTATGTTTTCGATCTAAAAAAGCCCGCTCATCCATAATTCAATGACTTTCAATCATTTTCAATTTTCAGAATAGTGTCTGAAAAGCTTGTGAAGAGTTACAGAAAACGTTTGGCCTCTGTTATTGCCAACAAGCGGGACATAACAAAGTATTGAGATGAACTTTTGGTATTGACCAAATACTTATTTTCCACCATGATTTGCAAATAAATTCTTTAAAAATCAAACAATGTGATTTTCTGGGTTTTTTCCCACATTCTGTCTCTCATGGTTGAGGTTTACCCATGTTGACAATTACTGGCCTCTCTCGTATATTCAAGTGGGAGAACTTGCACAATTAGTGGTTGACTAAATACTTATTCGCCCCTCTGTAAGTAGCTTTTCTTCTACACAAATCTACTCAAGTAAAAGTAAAAAGTAAAGCAATTTTTCTCAAAAAGTTACTGGACTAAATGTAACAAAGTAAATGTAAGACGTTACAACCCACCTCTGACTCATAGTCTGCCATCTTCAATATCTCTATTGCAGACATGTAAGAGTGCAGATGGAAAATCAGTGCTTAAAGAGAAATGTCGCTCTCTGACTGATGGCAACAATCCAGAGTTGGCCTTCTTTATATTCAGAAAGCATCTCGTTTTAGTGTTGGACCAGAGAAGCATGCACTTAACGTGACATTTAGAGATACTAAGATGTTCTCTCTGGAGGCCAAAGAGAGGCGGGGGTGAGGAATAACACAACCAATGGTGTTGTTGCAGGCATATGTTTTAAATGCCAGGAGGTCTGCTTTTTTTGTCAAAGAGCTTTAGCTGCAAAGATAAGAGAATAACCTGGCCTCGGGTCTTACACCTCCAGCTCTGGTACTGGAGCTCAAGCTAAATCTCTGGCTGAAATGGACTCATTTTTTCATCAGAAATGATCTCTGAAGGTTTAGGGAACAATCTTCTTAGATTGTACATTAGGGTTTCACTTATCCTTGGAAAAAAAACAAAAAACATGTTCGGGTGTATTTTGAAAAGTCACAAAATGAGGCACATTGATTTCGGACCAAAATCTCCCAAAAGTCCCAAATTTGGGTAATTTCAGGTCAGTCGTCACATGTATTGTTTTTTATTTTTTTTATTTACATTTACAGTCCCTGACAAAAGGCTTGTCGCTTATCCATTTTGTAGAAACAGTTGCTAATAACCTGACTTTTAATTCTTCAATTGGTTTCAGAAATGGCTCATATGAAAGATAAGACCCTCCCAAATGATGTTGAACGTACAAAAATAATATTTGTTTCACTGAAAAAAGATTTATCATTTAATGAAGACATAAAGGTCAAATTTGGCGAGACAAAAGTTTTGTCGCCTACAGAAAGTAGTGTGAAAATTGAACAAAAAATGTACTTTAAATACAAAAATATGTTACATAACATAAGTGAATTAAGTAGTGGGGCTGTGAGATCCAAAATTAATATTTTGTATGACTTCCATGGGTTTCGGCAAGGATTCATACAATGTATTGATGAAGTCATTCGGAACATCAAAGAAAGCAGTCTTGTATGCCTCCCAGAGTTCATCAACATTCTTGGGTTTCATCTTCCATGCTTCCTCTTTCATCCTACCCCAGACATGCTCAATGATGTTCATGTCTGGTGACTGAGCTGGCCAGTCCTGGAGGATCTTGATCTTCCTTGCCTTGAGGAACTTTGAGGTAGAGATTGAAGTATGCGATGGAGCACCATCCTGCTGCAGAATTTGTCCCTTTTTATGGTTAGGAATGTAAGAGGCAGCTAAGATTTGTTGATATTTCAGACTATTTATCTCTCGGGGTGCAGACGATTAAAAAAACCGTGTGGCATTTGCCAAGGCCCACAGCCTGTCAAAGGGATAGACGCTGGAAAAGTGGTAAAAGGTGGATTTTTTCAGATGAATCTTCCATTGAATTACACCACAAGCGCGCAATTATTGCCGGAGCTTGTATGCTTTTGTTATGCTTGCATGAGAACATTGTAGCATAGAGATATTAACCTGTTTGAGTGTGCCTTCCCATAGACTGTATCACAATATGTCCAAATATGGACTGTTATGTTCCTGTTTTCCGATATGCCCTAAATGAATACAAGGGAGGACTGTGTTTTTTTAATTTTTTTTTTTTTAATCTTCGTTCTAACCGGGACCAGTGCTCAAGGTCTCAGCTCAAAGATGTTTTTGTATGGAAAAATACCCAGGTTTGTGAGATGATGAGATCGTTTCTCAGTAAGTTTCGTTTCACGGTGGGCTTCGGCATCGCCCTTTCAACAGTATAAATGTCCAGCCTCTCTTGAACTTCTTTGTACTTTCTGGGTGATCACAGCTCCTGGCAGGGTCACATCATTTTGTACCCCCCAAGAGCTCTTGTTCATAAAGCTTTCAAAGACAATCCTTGGTTGAATGTGATTCATTTCTCATCGAGCTATCGAGTTGACACTTGTCTTGGAGTTCAAAGTTGAACTTCCCTGACAGGGGGTGTGCGAGAGATTTGCAGGGTGGAAGGCAACATATATAGTCTGAAATATCAACTAATCTTAGCTGCCTCCTACATTCCTAACTAGAGATTTCCTGATTGATCGGCATCCCGATTGATCGGGTCCGATCACGTCATTTTCAAAGTATCGGAATCGGCTAAAAAATATTTGCCATGGCTTTTTTAAATATATATATATTTTTTAATTAAATCGTTTTCTAATTGTATTTAACGTTACAGACATAATATGTTACACTCATCCAGAGTCTTAAGTTTAGGCTTAAGGTAGGGTTATCAAATTTATCCCGATAATGGCGGTAATTAATTTAAAGAAAAGATCACGTTAAATATTTAATGCAATTAATGCTTGCGTTGCACGACCCACTCACGCATTGTCGCGCTCAATCTGTAATGGCGCCGTTTTACCTATTTAGAGAGATAAAAGGCAATGTATAATGAGTAGAGTGAATTTTGGCAGCCTTGGGAGCCTTTTTTAATAGGCTAAAGCCTTAAAATCCCTCTCACTACGATTAGAAATATCAGGGGAAACAATGTGGGGAAGCAAGGTAGCAATTGATCTTTTTCTTAGCACCTTATGGTATTTCCCAACGCAGAGAAGATATATTAATTGGTAGCACTACACACAGTTGTGGTTCCACTTCCCATCATGCACTTGGGTTGAATGGCTGCAGTATCATTTACTGAAAGCTCAACAAATACCCTAATTTTCGCACTATAAGGCGCACCCGACTATAAGACGCCACCCACAAAAATTGGCATAAAAACGGCATTGTTCATAGATAAGCCACACCGGACTATAAGCCGCAGCTGTCCTCACTGTATTATGGGATATTAACACTAAAAGATATTAACCGGTAATACTTCATTTGACAGCAAAATCAAATGATTTTCATAAGACCGAATGAACCCCCATGAAGCTTTGAACCACTTGGTTGCAAAGCTTCATTGCTTCAAGAAGCTCATTTGGTCATCACTGCTCCCTTGGGCGAGACAGTCAACCTTTGCTACCACCTGCGGTCAACACTGTTGTTGTCCAACATGCCTCCTAGCATGCATTGCAGCGCGACAGATGCAAATAACTGTCAAAATTCATGTTCTGTGCTAATTATTTCTTCAGTTACTGTTCCAGTTGTTTCATTATTGCTAGTTATGGTATTTGGTAACACTATATTTGACAGTGGTGCCATAAGACTGTCATTAGACAATGATAATTATGATATGACACTGTCATGAGCATTTATGAATGCTTATAACAGATGTCATTTAGTGTTATCTGGTAAATTATCTCACTTTTGAATGTAAAAATTCAAGCTGGACATAAATAGAGTTAGTGACATCATTTGCCAGATGACACTTAATGACATTAGCATTCAGTAATGCCCATGACAGTGTCATGTCATAATTATGATGGTCTTATGACAGTCTTATGACACCGCTGTCAAATAAAGTGTTCCATTTTAACCGAAATAATTCAACAAATAAGCCGCACTGTACTATTAGCCGCAGGATTCAAAATGAAGGAAAAAAGTAGCGGCTTATAGTCCGACAATTACGGTACACTAGATGGCAATATTTAGTCACAATATACAAAGTCACAAGTCTTTCTATCCGTGGATTCCTCTCACGGAAAGAATGTTAATAATGTAAATGGCATCTTGAGGATTTATTGTCATAATAAACAAATACAGTACTTATGTACTGTAAGTTGAATGTATATATTCGTCCGAGTTTTATTCATTTTTTAAATTTATTGCTAAAATGTATATGATCGGGAAAAATTATCGGGAATGATTGGAATTGAATCGGGAGCAAAAAACAATCGGATCGGGAAATATCGGGATCGGCAGATACTCAAACTAAAACGATCGGGATCGGATCAGGAGCAAAAAAACATGATCGGAACAACCCTATTCCTAACCATAAAAAGGGACACATTCTGCAGCAGGACGGTTCTCCATTGCATACTTGAATCTCTACTTCAAAGTTCCACTAAGGCAAAGAAGATCAAGATACTCCAGGACTGGCCAGCCCAGTCACCAGACATTAACAGGATGAAAGAGGAAGCATGGAAGACGAAACCCAAGAATGTTGATGAACTCTGGGAGGCATACAAGACTGCTTTCTTTGATGTTCCTGATGACTTCATCAATAAATTGTATGAATCCTTGCCGAAACACATGGATGCAGTCCTTCAAGCCCATGTTAGTCATACAAAATATTACATTTGGATCTCACACCCCCACTACTTAATTCACTTATATTATGTAACATATTTTTGTATTTGAATTACATTTTTTGTTTAATTTTCACACTACTTTCTGTAGGCGACAAAACTTTTGGCTTGCCAAAATTTGACCTTTATGTCTTCATTAAATGATAAATCTTTTTTCAGTGAAACAAATATATTTTTGTACATTCAACATCACTTGGGAGGGTCTTAGCTTTCATATGAGCCATTTCTGAAACCAATTAAATAATTAAAAGTCAGGTTATTAGCAATTGTTTCTACAAAATGGATGAGCGACAAGACTTTCGTCAGTGACTGTATATGCTGTCTTTGATGATGCAATGTCCATTTGTTCCATTCACAAAATGTATATTCAGACTTTTTGACAATGTCCTGCTTTTTCCTTCATCTCATCTGACAGCCTGCGTGAGTGCGTTCTTCATGTGAATGCAAAACGTCATTGGTGCAGCTGGTGTGGGTGTATATGTTTATGTGCAGAGTGAGAAAAAAAATGTGTTAAAAAATTATCACGTGCATATTGACGTAGTCCACCGCGCGGAATTACGTAAAGTCCTAAAATCACCGTATGAATAGTTTGCACATGTAAATGAACTACATGTTCTATAGACTCCAAATGTCCACACCAACTCTTGTAAGAATTCCTGCAACATTTGAACAGAATAAATTGCTGTCGGGAAGCACAGCGTGTTAACGGTTAGCGCATTTCCATTGGAGTTGAGAGGTTTAATAATATTCATCCAACCGAAAGAAGATTAATTTTTCACAGGTGTAAATTTGAGTGTGAATGGTAATTTTACTCACTACAACTACATTTTGAGACTGCTTTCACAGGAACTGGAAAATGAAGGAACAGGGAGCAGCGGCTCTCCCATATGGAGGACCAAAGCTGCCAAAATTAAAAATAATTAGTAAATAAATAAAAGTGAAAATAAAAACGACTATAAATACAATAAGGTTCAGATATTTAAAATAAATGTGGAAATACATAAATAAATACAAATAAAAATGAATATACGGAGGTAATCACCAATACACGCTTCAAAATTTGCGTTTTCAGTTATTTGCGGATTTTTGAAGTACTGTACTAGTCTTTCGAAGAAAAAAAAAAAAAAATAGCATGATGTGATAAAGTTCAATATTTTCCATAATGTAATTATAAAAAATTAAACTTTCATATATTTTAGAATTATTACACACAACTGAAGTAGATGAAGCCTTTCATTGTTTTTATTTTGATTATTTTGGCAAAAAAGTAAAGAAAAACCAAAAATCCTGATCTAAAAAAAATTGGAATATTTCATCCGACCAAAAAAAAAAAAAATATATATAGTGTTTTTAATGCAAAAAAGTCAACCTTCAAATACAGTGCCCCCCATAATTATTGGCACCCCTGAAAAAGATGTGTTTTTTAGCTTCTAATATATTGGGATAATGTTTTTTAATGCATTCGTTATATATTTTATTTGTATATTAAGCCGTTTTTTGTGGTAATATGAGTCTTAACCATTTGTTAAGAGCATTGGAAAAAAACGTTAGCATTTTATAGCATTTAAGCTTACGGACTTTTGCCAAGTAAGTTAGCCAATTGTTCTTTTGTTTTACATACAGTGCCCTCCATAATTATTGGCACCCCTGAAAAGGATGTGTTTTTTAGCTTCTAATCAGGGGTCGCGTTAACCGAATATTTTCCGTCGATGACCGGTTTTTTAAAACGGTGACGGAAAAAACTGAAGTCCATCCGTCATTTTGACAGGTTGCAATTCACACCCCAGACCACAGGGTGGCGAGTGAGCATATTAATTAGCTATTGTCTCTCTTGATGCATGACGTCGTTGGCCTTTTTACTCGGAAAAATGTCAATACAACTGAGTGTTTGCCTGGCACGGCCAGACTGTTCTCCCTGTATTTTTCAAACACTGAGAGAAAAGTCTGGGACACAGCCTCTCGAGATGGTACAAAATCAATCGACAAATCAGATTTGTTTATTTGCGTGACGTGTTCTTCACGAGCAACGTCACTCTTGCGCGCCGAAAGTCGTCTCTACAACAACATGTATGGCGGGAGAGCCGAGAATATGTTCCAATCCGCGGTAAATTCAGTTTTAAATGAGCTAAAACACATCGACACGAGACATTGACAACAGTCTGTCTCGCGCTAGCCATGTTGAATAAACTCCGTTCTCCTCGTATGTTTATTTCCGCGCGCAAGACCCTCGTCCTGTCCTCGTCGGTATGCTAACTGCACGTCTGCCCGTGTTGCGCCGAAAAATAGCCGCCCCGCGTGAAATGTCCCCCCTGACGGGAACGCTTGTTTATATCGCATTATTTGAGCGTTTATTTTATTTATTCATTTGTTTATTTATTTCATTATTGAGCGCCCACACGTCACTTGTACAAACAGCTTTTTCTTACCAATCGATGGACATGGAAACGATTTTCTTGTGCCGTGAATATGTATTATTTTACTCTGCTTGAACTAATAAATGTCATACCTGTGTGATTGTCATTAGGATATGGTCGTGAAAACCTGTAGACTAATACATTTCTGTTCAAAGATGGTTATGTGGCCCAATCCAAGATTTGTTACTAAAATACAGTACTAGTATTTTGTGTAATATATTTAAAACTGATTTTACAGACGTAAATCCATTACTGTAATGCATCCATGAAAACATTTGATGTTTTCACCTCAATGAAGCGTTATAAATAAGCGTTCCCGTCAGGGGGGGACATTTCACGCGGGGCGGCTATTTTTCGGCACAACACCTGTCGCTGATTGGTGCACTTCGCTGTCTGTTTGCCTCTTGTTAAGCTTGTTCGGACAGAATATTAATTAAAAATGAATGAAAACGGAATACTATTGAATATGTCATTATTATCATTTTAAAAATATAAGTGACGGGTAAAGATAGATTATGACCGGATTTTTATGACACTGTCAGTCAAAATGACAGACAACGAAAAAGTCTAGCGCAACCTCTGCTTCTAAAAGAGAAAAATCCAACCTTCAATTCAAGTGCATTCATTCAGTGGGGAAAAAATCCCACATAAAGAAAAAAATATTTGACATCAAATAATGTGTGTCACAATTACTAGCACCCCTGGTGTTAATACTTTGTACAACCCCCTTTTGCCAGCAAAACAAGGTCTGGGGACTGAGATGGCCATGGGAGGAGCTTGATTTTGTGTCTGGTGAACCATTTCTGTGTAGATTTGGCCATATGTTTAGGGTCATTGTCTTGCTGAAAAACCCAGTGACGACCCATCTTCAGCTTTTGGGCAGAGGGCAACAGATTTTGATTTAAAATGTCCTGGTATTTCAAAGCATTCATGATGCCATGCGCCCTAACAAGGTTCCCAGGGCCTTTGGAAGCGAAACAGCCCCACAGCATCACTGACCCACCACCATACTTCACAGTGGGTATGAGGTGCTTTTCAGCATGCGCATCTTTCGCAGCACGCCAGATCCACTTAGAGTGTTTGTTGCCAAAAAAGCTCAATCTTGGTCTCATCTGACCAAAGGACACGGTCCCAGTTAAAGCCTGGGACCGTGTGTATTTTTGTGTGACACACATTATTTGATGTCAAATATTTTTTTCTTTATGTGGGATTTTTTCCCCACTGAATGAATGCACATGTATTGAAGGTTGGATTTTTCTCTTTTTTTCCATTAAGGTCCCATATTATTTGAAAAAAAACAAAAAAAAAACATTATATATTAGAAGCTAAAAAACATCTCTTTCAGGGGCGCCAATAATTATGGAGCTCACTGTAAACTCATTCGTCTTCTGGCCAACACACACCCTTCCAATATGTTTGACAACTATGCGAGTCATAGTCTCCTAAATATAAAGTGAATTATAGTGAGATGGTATTTTGTATTTGTGCATGGCTATCGACAATCAAATCCTGGCTCAACAGCCGGCAAGGCACCAAAATACTCGATAACGACACAAATAGGACATGCCGGAGAAATCTGTCTTCAAGTGTGAGTCATACCCCTCTTGAGGCCAGTTCTTTGTAATTGGGGTAGCAAAAAGACAAAGCACAAAGTTAATGCTTTGATGCGGGCTAACTCTAATCAACGAAAACTTGAATAATAACCATATACAAGACAACACGAGCCACTACCTCGTTGGGATCCATCAGAGAGAACTTGTAAAT
Organism: Corythoichthys intestinalis; assembly: GCF_030265065.1. Taxonomy (NCBI): domain Eukaryota; kingdom Metazoa; phylum Chordata; class Actinopteri; order Syngnathiformes; family Syngnathidae; genus Corythoichthys; species Corythoichthys intestinalis. The sequence continues at coordinate 9,526,888 of NC_080396.1, read as the reverse complement.
TTTCAAATTGCACAGCTATCTCATTACCACCTCTATTTGCAGCACAAAACAATGCAGACTGACTCCCTTTGGGGAATGGCCTATTTGTGGAAAATGAGTCTTCTGCAAAATAGAATGGAAGACACTTGCAAAGAGGTGGATGGAGTAGCCAAAAAATTTTACTCAAGTAGGAGTACTGTAAACATCAAAATAATATTCCTCAAGTACAATTAAAAAATAAATGGTGAAAAGAATACTCAAATAATGTGTAAATGCTCAGAATGTCTAATTTTCTTTACAAGCAAGGTTACAAATGAGTTCAACACTGGAGACGTAACCCGAATTTCCGTGTAAATCGGAATTAACACTCTATGTACCCCAGAATGCCCCCTAAATCTCAAAATAACTATTCAAAAACATCTATTACACGTCATTGTACTGTCCGTGTCAATACGTTGGAGCTACAGTGGTATGAAAAAGTATCTGAACCTTTTGGAATTTCTCACATTTCTGCATAAAATCACCATAAAATATGATCTGATCTTTGGCAAAATCACACAGATGAAAAAACAGTGTCTGCTTTAACTAAAACCACCCAAACATTTATAGGTTTTCATATTTTAATGAGGATTGTATGCAAACAATGACAGAAGGGGGGAAATAAGTAAGTGAACCATCATATTTAAATTTTTGTGGCAGCAATAACTCAACCAGACTTTGTGGCTGCAAATCAGTCCGGCACATCCATCAGGACGAATCATCAATTTATCGTCAATATATTATGAAGTCTTTGATGGAGACGCTTAGAGTCGCCCAACTAAAATAGTTTTGAATTTTATTGATTTAATGGCAGTGAATGGAAACACAATCATGGACCTGAAAAGCTCCGAAGCATCCAGTTGAATGTGTCCTAGTACATGAATATGGGAATTTTGTATTCATGAAGGCAGATGTGGAACCAAGACAGTGCCACCACAAAGCAATAACAAGATCAAGGTTAATGCAACCAAGCAGGTTTAATGTTGAACAATATAAGATATATTCCTCGAAATTTGAATGAAAAATTCTAAGATTGGGCCAGTCTTGGATTAGTGGTCTGATGATGCTGTTGGCATTAAGATAAAAACATACATTTTGGCCTGTTTAAAAATATGCTGTCCATTGTTATCAGTAACGCATTACTTTTTTCAGTAATGAGTAATCTCACGCGTTCATTTTTCTACACCAGTAATCTGATTAAAGTTAGTTTCCTTAGTGTCTCTGCGTTACTATTTTTTCATTGCTTCATAACGTATGTAGAATGAAGAATATTGTAGTCATGTACGAAGGGCATTTTGAATAGAAAATGCTAAAACAAAAGGTTCCGGGTACGTGTTTCTATAACAACCTCTTAGCCATTTCCTGTTTTGGTCTCGCGTCACATGTGTTGTGGGATTGAGAAAGGCGTGGGCCAGGCAGGTGGACATTCGAGCCGAGTGTTGAGACGTTGCGAGGGAATGTTGATCTGTGGATATCCATGAATGAAGGTGAGTATTTTTCCTTCATTCTGGAGGGTATCAGCAAAAGGTTGGACCCCCTACATGCGCGGCCGTTTTGTAGCTTTGCCATAGCAACGACGGGCAGTCATCGCTCCAAGTTGGCAAGCTTTGTTTACATCATATGCGTGTTGCACATTTATGCCGTGAGGTGATGTGTTGTAAGTCCATTTGAGTGTAAAGTGCTTAGTTGCCAACACGTTTTGTGGCCAAATTGACAGCGTGTGTGTTGAGAGGAGTACTTCCGGGTTGTGCCCACGCATCCGCGCCCGCCACCACCTTCGTGTTTATTGCACTGTACAATCCACTTGTGTGTTGTTGATTATTGTGCAGTCAGTTTGCATTGTTTTACATTAGCACTGATATGCTGTTAACAATAACCCGAAATTCATAAGTTTTGACATTAGAATTAATCTTAGAGTTAGCAGGGTTTAATTGGTCGGTGGAGTTGATTTAAATAAATTCCAAGCAGTTTGTCAGATATTTGTTAGTTTCAGGGCTCCGGAGTGGCTAAACTAGCGCAAAATTCTTATATTCCCCTTTATATTCAATCATCGGAAAGTCAATTACATGTGATGACATTTTTCTGTTGTCATTCTTATGTTGAAGTGGATGACATTTTTCTGTTGTCATTCTTATGTTGAGGTGGCAAAAGGAGAAGAATGGGTAAAAAGTAACTGATAGATTACTTTTAAAGTAACTTAGTTACTTTGATAATGAAGTAATCAGTAAAGTAACTAGATTACTTTTTTGAGGCGTAATCAATAATCAGTAATTACTTTTTCAAGTAATCTGTGACAACACTGATGCTGTCTAAATGACACTGATGCTGTCTAAATGAGAAGAAATTTGAATGGAAATTCACTTGGGTTTTAGCTTGCTAGCTTAGATAAATCGATTTTGAATTTAGAAAAAAATATATATATATATATTATCATTCCAAAGGGTTCGGTACCTTTAGCAAGGTTAAGAACCACTGATCTAGTGTAAAATCTGAGAATTTTATAGCCATGATTACTGTAATTTCCCGAGTATAACGCACACTTTTTTTCCCCAAAATCAACTTGTAAAATCATGGTGCGCATTATAAACGGGTACTTGGATGGAGACAGAAATGTTGTGTTGAAGAAACGTATGCGGCGATCCGTTGCCGACCATTACGGTACGTGACGTCACTATTTTGTTTCGGTAATACTTCACTCTGATCGGCCGCACGATTTAGTCCGTGTTAAATTCTGCTTTTTTCACTCTTCATAAAGCACAGAATTTAGTTTCTTAAACTCATTTGAGTCAACATTTATTGCAGCACCGCAAATCGGACCATAACAAACGCAACAACACAGACTTCTTATGTCTGTCAACTATATCTGTTCCTCGGGAAACTCAAACCCAGATAACAATAGTTCCTATTGTTACTGTTGTATCGACAGCGATGAGCTCTCTCGGATTTCCGACTTACGTTTTCACTTTCATTTTACCGTATCAATCCATGGAGGAAACATTTATTCATCATGATGAAACAAGCAAGTTATACAGCAGCCTTCAAAAGAAAAGTCACATCTGTTTTGTTTTCTCCTAGATTCTGGTAAATTGGAGAAGTTGTCAAATCATATTATTACCGTAAATATTGTCAGTTTATGGTAATGTTTTGAACTATCACTGTGCTATGCTTGTGCTGTTTCACCAGTCAGTAAAATGACATTTCTGTATCTGTACACGAGCTCTGTTTTCTTGTATTCTTCTATTTATTGGTGCTAAAATTAGGGTGCGTGTAATAAACGGGTACAATAATTTCCCCTAGATTTTACAAGTACATTTTGGGTGCGCGTTATACACGGGTGCGCCTTATATTCGGGAAATTACGGTATAATCCTCTAAATTTGAATGAAAAATTCTAAGATTGGGCCAGTCTTGGATTAGTGGTCTGATGATGCTGTCTGCATTAAGATAAAAACATACATTTTGGCCTGTTTAAAAACATGCTGTCTAAATGAGAAAAAATTTGAATGGAAATTCACTTGGGTTTTAGCTTGCTAGCTTAAATAAATTGATTTTAAATTTGGAAAAAAAAAATTCTAATTCCAAAGGGTTCGGTATCTTTAGCAAGGTTAAGAACCACTGATCTAGTGTAAAATCTGAGAATTTTATAGCCATTGTAAGTTTTGTTATACTTTTTTTTTTTTTTTTAAACAGAAACTTGTATTTTAGTTTGATTATATATACTTTAAAGCTGTCTTAGGTTTAGGGACAACCCTGCTACCCACTTCTGCACTTGCATATAAAGTAAATGACGACTCAGGATGAAGAACAAAAATAATTGAATTTTTAATACATTATTTGGAGATTGCGTTCAGCAAATGTTACATCCTGTCATGTTCCATAACAAGTTCTTAATAACATGCTCTTTGCTATACCGTGTCTTCATATAAATGAGTTTGGGCACAAAGAGAGGTAGACCACTAAATCCAGATAAAACCAACGTCAGAGGGCTTGAATCCTGAAAGAGGAAGCACAAGAATACAAAGTGCTTTCTTGTTAAATCCCATGCTAATGCTGTATATGTGACGTGTATTATAGTGCACTTCTTGGTACTCAAAAGATACATAAGAGAAAAAAATAATGGGTGAATCTTTGGCAGAAGACTTAATGCATTAGATCAGTAGAAGCTTTACTCGATGATGCTCTGACTATGGATAAGTGCATGTCAGTCACGTGTTCATTATCCAATAGTGTCATGAACTCCCATGAACAAACTATTGATTCTTCATTGGAAACTCTCCATGTCACTGAACGGCTAAGGCTGCTATCTCTGCTTTTGTTTCCTATCTTATCTTTTCTTTATAATTTATGCCTAATAAAACAATGCATCATATTGTTTAAAGTAATGGGAAATGGAAGCCAATAAGAATTTGGATTTAAGGCTGTATTGGCACATTTTTGGAATATAAAATACAGTTTGTGCTTGCTGTGGTTCTAAGCCAATCAAATGATTGTGTTAAATGCTTGTGACTTGATATATTCACAACCGGTTTGGCAGCAAGACAGGGACAGATGGAGGATGTTGTATCCATATTCTACGCCATTACGCGTAGAACTTGAGGCAATTCAGCGCAAATAACGGCACGTGTGTTTAGTAATCTGGTAGATGAGTCTGTGTCACTATATTTATATTGTGTATATACTGTATATACATGTGGTGGAAAACACTCAGGTGACGAAGATCTGCTCTGAGACCCCCAATTTAGCCAACTTTCAAAATTGGCCGATATGCATGTGTGATACATCATTGGAAAGCTTAAAATCTCAATTTTCTGGGGGAAGAAAAATTTTGAACAGGAGGGAATAAAAAAAAAAAAAAAAAAAGAAAAAATTGAACAGCAAAACCCTATCTGTAGGTGAAAGCACGCAAGAGCAGAATTACAGACGCCATGACTTTAACGAGATATTATCGCGTACTTACCTTGTTTCGATCCAAAAACTCCATGTAGCTTGTATAACTGAGTGTCAAGACACAGCTGTGAATGGCCACAGCAGGATTTTTTGGGGATTTTATGGGTGAAACATGGTAATATAGCAAGGGTCGCAATGCAGAAATCACAGACATCAAGGAGTGGTTGAGATTTTCTTTTTCGGATATTTACCATTTAAAGGTTTTTTTTTTTTTTTTTCAAATTTTCTTTGTTTTGATTGATACTTTATCATCTAACATATTGGAGAAAATGCGACAGAAACAAACAAACAAAAAAAAAACAATTAAGCGATACTTATGAGGTAGATATCCGTGACTTTTTTATACAGACACCATTTTTTTCATTTTAACATAATTTTTTAAAAAGTTTAAAATATGTGATGGAATAATTTTTTAAAGTCGTTTTTTTTTTTTTTTTTTTTTTTTTTTAAAAGAAATATATGGCGGAAAACACTCAGGTGACTTGAAGTTCCGCTCTGAGACCCTCAATTTGGCCAACTTTCAAAATTGTCCGATATTCATGTGTGATACATCATTGGAAAGCTTAAAATCTCAATTTTCTGGGGGATGAAATATTTTGAACAGGAGGGCATTTTCTTAAAAAAAAAAAAAAAAAAAAAAAAACATTTAAAGAGCAAAACCCTATCTGGAGGTGAGAGCATGCGAGAGCAGAATTAAAGACGCCCCGACTTTAACGAGATATTATCGCGTACTTACCTTATTTCGATCCAAAAACTGCATGTAGCATGTATCAATGAGTGTCAAGACACAGCTGTGAATGGCCAGAGCTGGATTTTTGGGGGATTTTATGGGTGAAACATGGTCATATAACAAGGGTCGCGATGCAGAAATCGCAGACATGAAGGAGTGGTTGAGATTTTTTTTTTCCAGATATTTACCTTTTAAACATTTTTCTTCTTCTTCAAATTTTCTTTGTTTGGATTGATTATTTATCATCTAACATATCGGAGAAAATGCGACAGTAACATAAAAAAAAAAAAAAAAATACAATTAAGCGATAGTTATGAGGTAGATATCCGTGAATTTTTTACAGACGCCATTTTTTTCATTGTGACATAATTTGTTTAAAAGTTTAAAATATGTGATGGAATAATTTTTTAAAGTTTTTTTTTTTTTTTAAACAAAAAATGAGACATCAATTAATGATTCTAAGCGAAAAACGACGGACATTTTGAATAATAAATATCATTAATTACCTTCGTTTTATGGCAGGGTTGTAACAAAAGCGGTTGCGCGACGTCTGTAAGCGGGGGTTTTCAGGGTGAAACGAACAAATTAAAAAGATTTTTCAATCAAAAAATAAACTAGTAGCCCGCCATTGTTGATGTCAATAATTACTTACACAATGCTCATGGGTGCTGAAGCCTATAAAATCAGTCGCACCCAAGCGCCAGCAGAGGGCGGCAAAACTCCATAAAACACAATTAACAAGTGGGCATTTCACTCTACTGACATTTAAATCTGTCTGAGCGGGACATGTGCGTAAATTGCGTCAAAAATTTTAACGTGATTAATTTAAAAAATGAATTACCGCCCGTTAACGCGATAATTTTGACAGCCCGTATATATATATATATATATATATATATATATATATATATATATATATATATATATTAGGGCTGTCAAACGATTAAAATTTTTAATTGAGTTAATTACAGCTTAAAAATTAATTAATCGTAATTAATCGCAATTAATCGCAATTCAAACCATCTATAAAATATGCCATATTTTTCTGTAAATTATTGTTGGAATGGAAACATAAGACACAAGATGGATATATACATTCAACATACGGTACATAAGTACTGTATTTGTTTATTATAACAATAAATCAACAAGATGGCATTACCATTATTAACATTCTGTTAAAGCGATCCATGGATGGAAAGACTTGTAGTTCTTAAAAGAAAAATGTTAGTAAAAGTTATAGAAATGTTATATTAAAACCCCTCTTAATGTTTTCGTTTTAATAAAATTTGTAAAATTTCCAATCAAAAAATAAACTAGTAGCCCGCCATTGTTGATGTCAATAATTACTTACACAATGCTCATGGGTGCTGAAGCCTATAAAATCAGTCGCACCCAAGCGCCAGCAGAGGGCGACAAAACTCCGAAAAACACAACAAGTACAGATTTCACTGTGCTGTCATTTTAATCTGTTTGAGCGGGGCATTTGTGCGTCAATTGCGTCAAATATTTTAACGTGAGTAATTTAAAAAATGAATTACCGCCCGTTAACGCGATAATTTTGACAGCCCTAATGTATATATATATATATATATATATATATTTTTTTTTAATCACAATAAATAATGAAATTAACCCTGAACGGGCTGATTAGAGCATTTACTGTAATATGGTTATTAGAACCATATTTGCAAATCAATGCTAAATGAGAGCACTCCAATGCTGCAGTGTCTCTTAAATGCGAAAACAATCATGAAATGGTTTCACTTACGGATTTTACTTTGAAATTATTTCCAATCGGATGCTTGTACTGACCCACTTCCGCTTTACCGGCTCACACTTTCTGTGACAGTACTAATACATGTGCATATTCCATTTTCGTCAGTACTTGCGAGCGCAGTCGCACACAAACGTCACGCAGATGAGCGCATGAAATACTTAAATTGATGAAGTGGACGTAAAGAGAGCAATGTACGTGAAATTTCTTCTCAACGTGACACCGTCAAGTTTCACCAGCGAAGCTGCGCGAGTGTCGGCATCGCTCACCTGCTGGCGGGACTTCTGCTAACGTGACCGCCCAGCATGCCAGACGCTCGGGAGGAGGATTACGTCTCGCTTGTGTCCGAGGAGTGACAGTTCCACCATGGAGGAGAAGTTCAGTCGACTCATCTTCATCCCCATCGCGGCCGTGCTCTGCTTCATGATCGGCTACCAGTACGTGTGTCCCGCGGAGAGTAACACCTGCTACTTTCGACGTGAAGAGAGTCGCCTTTTCGAACAGTATCCATCCATCCTCCACACCGGAGAGCAGCCGGAGGAGGACCTCGCCGCCAAGACCCCGTTCAGATTTAACTTCACGGAGCGCGACCTGGACAGGCACGTGGACTTTGACATCCGAGGAGATGACGTGATGGCGTTCCTGCACATCCAAAAGACCGGAGGAACCACGTTCGGGCGACACCTGGTGAAGAACATCCAGCTGGAGCAGCCCTGCGAATGCACGCCCGGCCAGAGGAAATGCACGTGTCACCGGCCCGGGAAAAGCGAGTCGTGGCTCTTCTCACGCTTCTCCACTGGTTGGAGTTGCGGCTTGCACGCAGACTGGACGGAGCTAACTAGCTGCGTCCCAGTGGTGATGAACAAGCGGGATAAAAAGAGTTCACGAAAGAGAAAAAGGTGAGATGTGCCGATTTCACTGGATACTAGAGGTGGGCAAGGGCGTAGGTTTGCATAGGGACGGTAGGGACGTAACACTACCAGCTTTTCAGGACCCTCGAATTGTCCCCACCAAATTTTAAGCAACCTTATTAGCATTATATGAGTTCAGTCATAAAGGCCATTTAGATTGTGTTCCCATATGTTGTAAGCAGGGCTGAACGTTTCTAGAATTTCTTGCAGGAACTCCCTGACGTGAAGGTCGCCACGAAGCCAGAAATTGTTATTTATTTATTTATTAGGGGTGTGGGGGGGGGGGACCTACTGAAACTACTGAAATGCAAAGAAAACTGTTTTGGCACAATTATTTCTATAACACATACAAAAACTGATTTTCATTCAAAATTGTATTTTTTCAATGATTTGCAAAAAAGTTAACAAAAACAGCAATAACACCAAGCTCCATATCGTAATTTTTATTTTCCCTCATTTCCTCACATACTAAATGCCAAATCTCAATTTTAACTAAGAACATATGATGCATATTAAAATTGAAGTCAATGCAAACACTTTTGCTTTATTTATTATTTTTTTAAATAATACAAATATAAGTAATTCAGAAAAATACAAATGACTTATATTAAGCTGAGTGAAATGGAATATATTTTGAAGATCGTGCATTGATTTTTTTAAATCATTAGGAAATGACTAAGTAGCCTAACATAAATGAACAAATATAAGTCCAAAGTGCACATTGTCAGCTAAGATGTTCTGAACCTCCCCATAAGAGCAAATAAAACTAAATATGATAAATAAGCCTCCTCAACTCTTTCCTTGCTCTTAAAGATTTGATCCATTTTCTGTTGCATTTCCCTTTTTTTGTCGCATCAATTCAACAAACTTTTTTCTGTTTTGTTGCTATTCCAGAAAACATGCACAATTGAACCAATCAGAGCTAACTATCTTTGCTGATCACATGTCAGTATGTCAGCCAATTGCTGCGTGCATTGGCGCATTGACGTGACTCATCATCATCAGACTCAAATAACTGCAGCAGCTAGGGAAACCTCCATGCCGTCCGTGAAATAAAATAAATATCAGTGAAAACGGATTACGCTACACAAGCACTTGATTATGCTTGTTGTTAACACGTGGGTATGTAAATCTGATGTTGGTAGATTGTTTTATTCTTAGAGTTGAAATGCATGTGTGGCAGCTTAGCATTTTTTGTTTTGTTTTTTTACATAAGTTTTTTTTTTTTTTTTTACATAACGTTTTGACAGTTGCCGTCATATTTTTGGAATCAAAGCACCATGTACCGGAACAGCATTCCGGCCCTGAATCTTATACCGGAACTGCGTCCCTGCCCTGAATCTTATACCGGAACTGCGTTCCTGACTGTTCTGTCCCACTTTCACCCCCGCTTACAACCAGGGGTGATTCCAAAAATATGACGGCAAATGTAAAAATAAAAAAAGGCTAAGCTGCCACACATGCATTTCATCTCCAAGAAGAAAACAATCTACCAACATCAGATTGACATACACAAGTGTTAACAACTAGCATAATAAAGAGCTTGTGTAGCGTAATCCGTTTCCACCCATATTTATTATTCATTTTATTCCACGGACGGAATGGAGGTTTCCCCATCTGCTGCAGTTATCTGAGTCTGACGATGATGAGTCATGTCAATGTGCGAATGCAAAGCAAAATGCCTGGACTCATTTATCCGTTCAATTGGCTGACATAATGACATGTGATCAGCAGAAATAGTTAGCTGTGATTGGTTCAAATGTGCATGTTTTCTGAAACAGCAATTAAAAAAAAAAAAAAAAAAAAAAAAAGGGCAATGCGACAGAAAATGGATCAAATCTTTAAGAGCAAGGAAAGAGTTAAGGTGGCTTATTTATCATATTTAGTTTTATTTGCTCATATGGGTAGGTTTAGAACATCATACTGTCGATGTGCACTTTGGACTTATATTTGTTCATTTATGTTAGGCTACTTATTCATTTCCTTATGTTTTAAAAAAAAAAGTCAATGTTTGTGCGATTTTCAAAATATATTCCATTTCACTCCGCATAATATAAGTCATTTGTACTTATTTTTCTGAATGTATGTTACTTCAATATTTATTATTTTAAAAAAAAGAAAGCAAAAGTAAATGTTCACATTAACTTCAATTTTAAGATACATCATATGTTCTTAAGTAGTTAAAATAGAGATTTGGTATGTGAGGAAATGAGGGAAAATAAAAATTTGGAGATGGAGGTTGGGGTTACTGCTGTTTTGGTTACCTTTTATTTTGCAAATCATTTTAAAAATACAATTTTGAATGAAAATCAGTTTTTGTATGTGTTATAGAAATAACCGTACCAAAAACAGTTTCTTTGCATTTCAGTAGTTTTAGGAGGTTTGACCCCCCCAAAAAATGAAACTAAAATAAATTAAATAAATAAATAAAATTTCTGGCTCCGTGGCGAACTTCACGTTGGGGAGTTCTGGCAAGAAATTCTAGCCACTTTCACCCCTGGTTGTAATGATAGAACAGACCCTACCATTAGTAAGTGAATTATTTTCATTATGTTCAGACTTACATTTATCCCTTTTCATTTGCTGAATGGTCCACCCCCTGCCCCCCAAACGCACATTTGATTGGCTGATTACTTGACTAGAGGTGGGTAGAGTAGCCAAAAAATTCACAGGAAGAGTAGTGTTGCTTCTAAATAATATTACTCAAGCAAAAGTAGTCATCCAAAAAAATTATTCAAGTACAAGTAAAAAAAAGTGTTCGTTGAAAATAATACTCAAGTAACTAGAAACTGCAATTTCTGGAGAAATTACTCTGGATCTTTGCTCTATGGTGATACAGATCTTAACCCCGCCAGGTTGGCTTGGGGACATTTCAGGGACAATATCAGGTCACATCCTGTTGATTTGGGGACATTTTTTGTTTTTGCCATTGAAAATGAATGGGAAAAAATTTGGACGTCCATGGACGTCAATGGCAGCACCCTCCATAAGCGTCAATGGAATCGGGGACATTTGTGAGACACTCCGTATTGATATCTGGTCATTTCCTGTTTATCTGGGGATTTTTTTTTTTCTTTGATAATGAAAGGGAAGATTTTTGGACGTCCATGGACGTCAATGGTATCGACTTACAGAGGCGTCAATGGAATCCAAGTACATTAGCATCAATAGAATGAAAAAACATGATTAAATGTCATTGAAAATGAATGGGAAACAATTTGGACGTCCATGGACGTCAATGGCAGCACCCTCCATAAGCGTCAGTGATTTTGGGGACATTTGGGGGACACGTCCTGTTGATATCTGGTCATTCCCTGTTGATTTGGGGACATTTTTTTTTACCCATTGAAAATGAACAGGAAAAAAATTTGACGTCCATGGCCGTCAGTGACATCGACTTACAGATGCGTCAATGGAATCCAAGTACATTAGCATTAATAGATTTGATATACATGGCCGTCAATGGCAACAATGCAATGTAAATTCTTTTGGAAATCCCATTGAAAGTGAATGGGACATTTCCCATTAAAAATGAATGGAAACAGAAGTTTTTGGCAAATTTCCGGGGAATAATTCTGTGTATAACATTTATGCCCCTCACCGTCCTGAAATTTTTAATGGCCAGATTGTGTGATTTGGTCAAAAATTGTTGGACTAGATACATTTTGAAACTTTTTTTTTTCTCATTAAAAATGAATTGGCAAGTTTTTGTCAAATTTCTGGGGAACCATAAAATTTTTCCAAATTCTGTATACAGCTTTTATGCCCCTCACCATCCTGGATTTTGTGATACCTAAATTATGTAATGTGGTCAAAAATTGTAGGACTACATACATTTTGAAAATTGATTTTTTTTTTTTTTCTTTTTTCGGAAAATTGCCGTTTTCGGAGCAACGGATATTTTTCGGAGCCGTTTGAAAAATTCCCTGGGGCGCGCAAAAATTCCGGACGTGTCGATACTTGACCCTCAAGCGGGTCGTGCTGTGCGGCGTGCCGAAGAAATCCCATTCAAAAAAAAAAAAAAAACAGAATAACACTACCTGGGTCTTTTTTAAAGACTCAGATAATGAGTAACATTGTGAGTAACTGCTTACAATGTTTGTTTTGGTATATTTTTTTCCTCAGCACAATTTGATTGATATGAACTGTTATTATTACTATATTATATTATTATTATTATAAGCTATTACATGACCATATTAAGCCAAAATAATGACAAAAAAATCCTCCAATTCAGACCAGAACAACAATATGAAATAAAGAGCGCGAGTGCCCTCTAGTGGAGAAAAATACATTGTTAACTCTGATTGGTATAATGGAGTCATGTGCTTGTTTCGACATCTCACTGGTGAAACTGAGATGGCCACTGTTGGCATCTCTGGCAATAATAAAGTCAATATGTAGAATGAAGACGAAAAATGTAACGACTCTAGTGTAGGCCAAAGTAGTGGAGTAAGAGTAGTGTTTCTTTACAAACTTACTCAAGTAAAAAGTATTGTTTGGTAAAACTACTCTAACAATGACATTTTTCGAGAAGAAGTTAGTCAAGTAAATGTAACTGAGTAAATATAACGCGTTACTACCCACTCCTGGACTTGACACAACCTGCCTCCTCCACTCCCTTCGAAAACGAGGGATATTTGAAGTGTTTTTTCGGCGAGCAGCAGTGGCCAGCTTGCTGGCCGCTAATGTAAAAATGCGTCAATGTTTCGGAAGTGGGGGACACACCACTAATTTTACTAAAGAAAGTCTGACTAGCATCAGAGTTAGCATAACATTAAACTGTGTGGACATACTAATATGCAAAACTACTGCAGTCAGGCCAGCCTCCACAAAGAAAAACAAAGTCAAGCTAGTTGACCCTCATTTGGATCTTTGTTTGCATTAAGTGCATTACAATAATGCAACGCATTGGTTTCAGAGTGGAAGTCCCTTTATTTAAAAAAAAAAAAAAAAAAAAAATTGAAAATTAGTTTTTTTTTTTGTTCCCATCATTCTTGGGGGGAATTCTAAATCAGGCTGCTTAGGACAGCTATACTTTTCGCCAAGATCGTCGTCCATTGAATTTAGTACTCCCGGCGGTATCGTGCCAATGTATTTACCCTCGTCAAAAATTGATCCCCTGGTGGAGCCACTGCGCTTAACGTATTTGCTTGATTTCTATGTGTTGGTGATGTAGTTATCTATGAGGTTTTAAAATATGGCCCATTCATCCCCAAAAAACAAACAGAAAAAAACCCCACCTTTTTTTCTGTCGTATAACATAACATATGTACTGAACATAAAAAAAGGCAAGGTTTTACTGTTTTACTGTAGGATGACCTATAACTGTTATTACTGCAATTCAAGTCCTGTATAGAATTTCTCCAATCCAAAATATACAGTCCCTGACAAAAGTCTTGTGGCTTATCCATTTTGCAGAAACAATTGCTAATAACCTGACTTTTAATTATTCAATTGGTTTCAGAAATGGCTCATATGAAAGCTAAGACCCTCCCAAACGATGTTGAATGCACAAAAATAGATTTGTTTCACAGAAAAAAGATTTATCATTTAATGAAGACATAAAGATCAAATTTTGGCAAGACAAAAGTTTTGTCACCTACAGAAAGTAGTGTGAAAAGTGAACAAAAATGTACTTCAAATTCAAAAATTTGATACATAACATAAGCGAATTAAGTAGTGGTGCTGTGAGATCCAAATTTGGTACGTGTGCTTTTAGTACAAGTACCATAATTTTCACACTATAAGTTGCACCTGACTATAAGCCGCCACCCACTAAATTTGACACAAAAATGACATTTGTACATGGATCAGCCACACTGGACTATAAGCCGCAGCCATCCTCACGGTATTATGGGATATTTACACCAAATGATATTAACCGGTTGTGAGAGAATTTTATTCATGCTTAAAACACAACCATTATACATTATATTTTGTATGCTTTTGATGACTTGCATTAGAAGATTGAGCATCATTGTTACATTAATCTGTTGAGTGTAGCCTTGACTGAATCACAGTATGCCCAAATATGGACTGTTATTTTCCTGTTGTTTTCCAATATGCCCTGAATGAATACAATGTCGCAACTGTGGCTTATCAAACTTCATCCTGGCCACACTGACTGGTGATTCAAGGTTATAGTTTAAGGTGGTTTTCCCCTATGAGAGATGGTTTTCTGTAACTTGAGATGTTTTTACTAAGTTTTCGGTTTCGTTTCTATGGTGTCAACCCATAAATAGAGGCATGCCCTGTATTTCTCTTTTGTCCACATGCGGAGAGGCGCTTTGTGCACTACTCCGCGTCTGTACCCGAGAGCTCTTGTACATAAAGAAAATCAATCCATGGCTGGGGTCGTATTTATTTCTCTAATCTAGCTATCGAGGTAACACTTGTCTTGGAGTTCAAACTTGAGCTTCCCTGACACCGGTAACACTTTATTTGACAGCGGAATCATACGACTGTCAAAAGACCAAATGAACCACCATGACGCTTTGAACCAATTGGCTGCAAAGCTTCATTGCTTCAAGAAGCTTCATTTGGCCATCACTGCTCCCTTAGGGGGAGACATTCAGCCTCTGCTGCCACCTGCTGTCAACACTGTTGTTGTCCAACATGCCTCCTAGAATGCATTGCACCGCTACAGATGTAAATAACAATCAAAATTCATGTTCTGTGCTAATTATTTCTTCAGTTACTGTTCCAGTTGTTTCATTAATTGCTGTTTATGGTATTTGGCAACACTTTATTTGACAATGGACCAGAAGACTGTTGTCAGACAATCCTAATTATGACATGAGACAGTCATGAGCATTAACGAATGCCTATAACAGATGTCATTTAGTGTTATCCGGCAAATTATCTCACTTTTGAATGGATGTAAAAGATCCGAGCTGGACATAAATGGAGTCATTTTCAAAGTATCGGAATCGTCAAAAAAATATCGGACATGCCTTTTTTTAATATATATATATATATTTTTTAATCGTATTCTAATTGTATTTAACGTTACAGACATAATATGTTACACTCTTCCAGAGTCTTTAGTTTAAGCTTAAGGTTGGGTTATCAAATTTATCGCGTTAACGGCGAGAATGAATATTTTTTAAATTTATCACGTTACAATATTTAACGCAATTAACGCATGCACTGCACGACCCACTCACACATTGTCGCATTCAATCTATAATAGCGCCGTTTTACCCATACAGTATATAGAGCTAAAAGGCAGCGTAAAATGAGTAGAGAGAATTTTGACAGCCATTGGAGCCTTTTTTAAAATGGCTAAAGCCTTACTATCCCTCTCCCAACGATTAGAATAATCGTGGGAAGCAATGTGGAGAAGAAAGGTAGTAGTTGATCTTTTTCATAACACCCTATGTTATTTCCCAACACAGAGAAGATATATCAATTGGTACCACGACGCACGCGCACAGTCATGGTTGCACTTCCCATAATGCATTTGGGCAGAAGTTAAATGGCTACAGTATCATTTACTGAAAGCTCAACAAATACATTAGATGGCAATATTTAGTCACAATATACAAAGTCACATTTATCCTTTAAAAATTTCAAGTCTTTCTATCTGTGGATCCCTCTCACAGAAAGAATGTTAATAATGTAAATGCCATCATGAGGATTTATTGTCATAATAAACAAATACAGTACTTTTGTACTGTATGATGAATGTACGTATATATTAGTCCGAGTGTTATTCATTTTTTCTTAATGCATTGCCAAAATGTATATGATCAGGAAAAATTATCGGGAATAATTGGAATTGAATCGGGAGCAAAAAAAAAGCAATTGGATCGGGAAATATCGGGATCGGCAGATACTCAAACTAAAACGATCGGGATTGGATCGGGAGCAAAAAAACATGATCGGAACAACCCTATTAGTAACATAATTTGCTGGATGACACTTAATGACATCTGTCATAAGCATTCAGTAATGCCCATGATAGTGTCAGGTCATAATTATGACGGTCTTATGACGCCGCTGTTAATTAAAGTGTTACCTATTACCCAAATACATCAACATATAAGCTGCACTGGACTATAAGCCGGAGGATTCAAAATGAAGGAAAAAAGTAGCGGTTTATTGTCTGAAATTTACGGTACACATAAGTTCTCGTGTCTGTAGTATATGTAAACATTCTTGCATATGCATATCCTTGTCTTATTTCGGCAACTTCAGTTTACAAAGCCTTCAGACCTCTGGCAACCTGGACGAAGACAAAGAACGTAACTCATAATTAAACAAGGAACCCCAAAAATATTTTTTACGGGCTGACAATCGACTTTTAAAATGCGAAAATCTCGGTGTAACCAGAACCGTGTAAGAAGTATTTTAAAGAAAAATAATACGAAAATCAACATGATCCAGCTTATTCTTACTCTTAGCAAGCAGTGTTATACTAATGATGTATACTACCAACACATCACACCTTGCTGAGCTGGTTAAGATGCAGGACTAAGAAGCTTGCCACATTTCATATTGTCGAATAAATTACCCATAGGCTTCCGAGCAAAACTTTCAAGATGCCAGTTCATCAGTAGGTCTGTTTCAATTTGCTGTAATTACAGAAACCAAAGAGGTAAGCCCCACAAAGTTAATCACTTAAGCAGGGCTGGGTGCTCTGAGGTGTGCCGTCTGCACGTTAAAGGTTCAGAAAGTAAATCTCCATATGTTACTCGGAGCGTTAAAAAGGGGTCACAGAGGAGGTCGGTCTTTTCAAGGATACTTCCTTTCGAGAGTCCACTTAAATGAACCTTCAGGCGCCTAGATTGAATTGGACGCGCTTTGAATCAGCACGCCATCAGTCAATACATGTCAGTTTGACATAATGGACTCTAGAAAATCTGGCACTGTGTGTTTTCTAAATGGCAGTTGCCTCGCTAAGTGGTCAGCTTGGGAATCGCTCAAAGGAAAATCAGTATTCTCTAGTTTAAATGGCACCGCCTGCAGTATTGTAATGCACTGATTGTATCTGCAGTGTGATTTGTTACGCTTGGGTCTTTCAGTTGTTGAACAACGGAACCACAATTCCAGTGTTGCAGTTTACGATACATGATTTTAACAGACTTGATGGCATGTCAGATATAATATATCTATGTATAGTATTCACAGAGTATGTGTTGTTGTAGTTAGTAAAAAAAAAAAAAAAAATGTATATACAGTGGGGAGAACAAGTATTTGATACACTGCCAATGGGAAAACCCATTGGCAGTGTATAAAATACTTGTTCTTCCCACTGTGTTTGTATATATGTGTATATATATATACATATTAGGGCTGTTCAAACGATTAAAATGTTTAATCGAGTTAATTACAGCTTAAAAATTAATTTATCTTAATTAATCGCAATTCAAACCATCTATAATATCTGCCATATTTTTCTGTAAATTATTGTTGGAATGGAAAGATAAGACACAAGATGGATATATACATTCAACATACGGTACATAAGTACTGTATTTGTTTATTATAACAATAAATCAACAAAATGGCATTAACATTATTAACATTCTGTTAAAGCGATCCATGGATAGAAAGAATTGTAGTTCTTAAAAGATAAATGTGAGTACAAGTTATAGAAATTTTATATTAAAACCCCTCATAATGTTTACGTTTTAATAACATTTGTAAAATTTTCAAGCAAAAAAATAAACTAGTAGCTGGCCATTGTTGATTTCAATAATTACACAATGCTCATCGTTCTGAAACCCATAAAATCAGTCGCACACAAGAGCCAGCAGAGGGCGACAAAACACCAAAAAACACAAGTAACAAATGGTAATGACACTGTGCTGTCATTTTAATCTGTTTGAGCGGGGCATGTGCGTTAATTGCGTCAAATATTTTAACGTGATTAATTTAAAAAATTAATTACCGCCCGTTAACGTGATCATTTTGACAGCCCTAATATATACATATATATACTGTATGTATAAATTAAAAAAAACACTCATTGATGGCAATTGACATCGAATCTGTTTGGACTGTTGATTGGACTTCTATTGCCGTCAATGGCAGTAAAGTGTTAAGCTCTGCAGATGTTCGTTGAAGTTTGGTAAACTTGTTAGCATGTTCTTTATGCTATAGTAATATGAATAACTCTTCATGGCTATGGCCACGTTCGCGTTCTGCCTTTCGCAATGTGTGTTCGATTGTATTATTGACTTTTTCATATTGAAATGCATGCTTTAGTTTGTGACGCTTTCACGCCCACATGAGGGCGCACTCGCACTTGTTTACATGAAGAAAACCGCTCACACGCCAGAAGAAGAATGAAAGCTACTCAGCTTGAGTGAGTGGGCGAGTTAGCGAGAGAGAAACACGGCTGCGAACCTACGTTCATTGTTTATGCTTGTAAAATATCTCTACAGAGGCAACGCCTGTGTGTATCATCTTTTCTGTTGTTGTTGTGTGTTTTCCACCCGCAGTTGTGTGGTTATTTGAACGATGTGCTAATGCTAGCGAACGCATGCTATCTGTTTGTGTCATTGCTGTAACAGCAGCTAATTATCATTTATTTACGTTGATGCGAACCTGTTTGGTATCGAGGACGAAATTGATTCCGCAAATTACACGGACGTCAAGCATCGTCATTTGGGAGTTTAGCTCGCTGTAGAGCCAGGACCGAGCCGTAGCATCCTGGTGAGGACAGTATATTCGCATTTCATTGTTCATGCACTGTACACTTATTCAGCATGTTGTTCTCTGTTGTATTTTTATATTAAATTGCCTTTCAAGATGATAGATCTGTTCTATGTGTTGGATTTTATCAAGTAAATGTCCCCCAAAATGCGACTTATTTTTATTTTTTTTCTCTTCGTTGGGCATTTTATGGCTGGTGCGACTTATACTCAGGTGCGACTTGTAGTCCGAAAAATACGGTACTCGTGATTGTTCATTATGTGTTATTTATTAGGAGAAAGCAGCGAGCAGGAAGGGGTTATGGGTGGACAGGGAGGTACGGAAGCATACAGAAGAGGAAAAGAACAAACAACAACCGGAAATACAATACACGCTTATGCTACCTATGAACATAGTGGTGCTATCGTTAGCTTAAGCCTGTCGCAATATGCATTATGCAATAAGTCAATTTATCGCAAGGTCAATAAAAAAGGGGGTGGTAATTTTCCCAGTTGTGACTTATCACTGCGTCTGCGCGTACGTGCGTGAATGCATGCATTTGTTCGTGCGCGTTTACATGTGCTTCGTGCACTTGGCACACGTGCGTGTTGATTGCACGTGAGGCTTCAGTTCCTTTCACAGATGTTTATTGGTCATCAACACGCTGTAGAAGTAAACTTCAGACATACAAAAAAAGGAAACATCTATATTAAACCATAGACTTCATAATGTATTGATGGGACGCGGGGCCGATAAATAAGGGGCCTGCACTGTTGGCGAGGCCGTCAAAGCTGACCGAGTGGAATCACAGACAAAGAGCTTTTTTCGTTGAAAATTCTGTGAATAAATGCTTAAATCCCTGAATTCTTTATAGATACGGGCGTAAAACAGTCTCGATTCTTGGTTAAAAGCAAAAAAAAAAAACGTGCAGTCAGCATGTATTTTACGTAAATATGTCAAATTACAATGCTAGTCTGTTAGTGAATGTAGCTAGAGGCCGACTTATGTAAACAGAGCTTTTCCCATGCAAATTCTTGTGAATAAATGTGTAAATCCCCGAATTCTTTATAGATATGGACATAAGACAGTCTTGATTCTTGGTTAAAAGCAAAAAAACCATGTGCATTTATTTTACATAAATGTGTCGAAGTACAATGCTAGTCTGTTAGTGAATGTAGCTAGTCTTATGTAAACAGAGCTTTTCCGGTGAAAATTCTTGCGAATAAATGCTTAAATCGCCGAATTCCTTATAAATATGGACGTAAAACAGTCTTGATTCTTGATTAAAAGTAAAAAAAAAAAAAACTAGGGCTGTCAAAATTATCGCGTTAACGCGCGGTAATTAATTTTTTAAATTAATCACGTTAAAATATTTGACGCAATTAACGCACATGACCCGCTCAGACAGTATTCTGCCTTTTGGTAAGTTTTACAGCAAGGCTTTTTGTGCTGTCTAACAGCGAACTCTTGTGGTCGCTTTGCGACATGGTTTATTGTTTTCTTGCCAGTTCAATATGGCTGCACGACGTCTCGGGCTGATGCCTACGTTGTAATGTTGTGCAGAGCTTTTCCCGTGCAAATTCTTGTGAATAAATGTGTAAATCCCCGAATTCTTTATAGATATGGACATAAGGCAGTCTTGATTCTTGGTTAAAAGCAAAAAAAAACCTTGTGCATTTATTTTACATAAATATGTCGAAGTACAATGCTAGTCTGTTAGTGAATGTAGCTAGTCTTATGTAAACAGAGCTTTTCCAGTGAAAATTCTTGCGAATAAATGCTTAAATCCCCGAATTCCTCATAAATATGGACGTAAAACAGACTTGATTCTTGATTAAAAGTTAAAAAAAAAAAACTAGGGCTGTCAAAATTATCGCGTTAACGCGCGGTAATTAATTTTTTAAATTAATCACGTTAAAATATTTGACGCAATTAACGCACATGTCCCGCTCAGACAGTATTCTGCCTTTTGGTAAGTTTTACAGCAAGGCTTTTTGTGCTAACAGCGAACTCTTGTGGTCGCTTTGCGACATGGTTTATTGTTTTCTTGCCAGTTCAATATGGCTGCACGACGTCTCGGGCTGACGCCTACGTTGTAATGTTGTGCTTATTTGATCCTTGGACAAGATTTGTCCCTAAGTATGGTTGTTGTAAAGAATGTACATATTATGTTAGTAAGCGAAATGTTATATTTTTTGTATGAGACGCTTTTTGTTTTTGTTTAGTGAACCTGTATGGCGTGCTAAGCTAACGTAAAGCTTGTAATGCTAATGCAATGCTTGTGTACTTTTTTTTTTGTAGTTTTACGACGGTCTAAAGAGGACAATGGTTTGAGGCCATTTTATTAATAAATCAGATGAAAAAGGAAGAAGTCTGATTATTAAGTTGTCGTTCACTAGCTGTCTAGCTTTGGAAAAAGTAGACGCTTCGGAGTGAGGACAGCATAGACAGATTTAAATGACAGTAGAGTGAAATGCCCACTACAGTCCTTATGTACCGTATGTTGATTGTATATATCCATCTTGTGTCTTATCTTTCCATTCCAACAATTTATTTTACAGAATATATATATATATAATTTACAGAAAAATATGGCATATTTTATAGATGGTTTGAATTGCAATTAATTGCGATTAATTACGATTAATTAATTTTTAAGCTGTAATTAACTCGATTAAAAATTGTAATCGTTTGACAGCACTAAAAAAAAAACGTAAGTGTTTTACGGAAATATTGCGAAGTATGATGCCAATGCAGTAGCGGCTAATTTCTCCCATTGATTTGTTTCACAGCGTTTCAAAATACATGCATGGTACGAAAAATATAATAATTACTTTGAATCCTTGAACAAATCAATCCTGAGACATTTCTTACTTTCTCAACAGAAATCCGGCATTAGATCGCTGCGCGTGCGTGTTTGTGAATAGCTCCTCTTGATGTGGGCAGCCCCCCACTTGAAGGCGATGTGCAGTGCATGCCTGATCTGACCCATCAATACCATAATAAAGTCTATAATTAAACATTGTAAAACGTCAGCATTGCTACATTGAGACAAATGGAAAAAAGGCAATACACTAACCACTTTAACCTGCTATAAAACATTGGCAGTCATCTGTAAAACGCAAAATTGCAGTTAAAAGGTGACACTTTAAACATGAAAACTCACTGGTTTACAACATTTACAAACAATGCAAACAAAAAGAAAAAAACCTATTACTGACACCATGCATGACAAAAAAAAGTGCACTTTGTTTTTTAACGGAGTGTAAAGCATAGATGCATGGATTGGACGTCTGCCTCCGTAAATGGCAGACAATGAGTTAAGCAGTGTCTGACCAACCTTCAACTGAGCATGTAGAAATTTTGCAATAAATATTAAAGTATATATTTAAAAAAAATAATAAAATAAAAAATAAAAAAGCTGTATCGCTGCAGTATTGGCATTGGCCTGCCTGGTCTTGGAATTGGTATCGGGAGCCAAAAAACGGTATCAGAGCAACACTAACCACTAGGTAGAAAAATATTATAAATAAAGGAAATCTGGTGAAAGATCAGTTACAACCCTTCCAGTTCAATAACAGCCAAGGACTTAAAAAAAAAGGGATGTGAAAACTCACAGAAACTACGACTGTAATTGTTATGTACTTCCTCAATGCTTCTTGAGAATGACGGGTGTTCTACTTCTACTTATACTTGTTTAATTCTAATTTTGGTAAATTCCTAATACAGTATCAGCTATGTTTTTTGTATTGTAACCATACATTGGGTGAATTTAACAAGTTCATGAATAGAATGTATACTTTAAAAAGCAGCTGGATGCCTGTTCCTACATGCCATCAACTGCTCAATATGTTATATTGTGTTCTGTACAACACTGTCTTTTGAAGCATGAGAGTTGAACTCTTACTCACCGTTGTGTCAGAGGGAGTTTACAGCATATGTCGTTATTAGTCACCTTTTGTGGGTAGATAGGTGTACAGTAACTGACGCCACTGTTTATTTTTGGAAAACATGGACACAGGTACATTTGAGTGATTTTATAGCCAGAGGTCGGTAGACTAGCCCAAAACTGTACTCAAGTAAGAACAGTATTACTTCAAAATAATAGAATAATACTACAAAAGTAAACGTAGCCATTCAAAAATTTCACTCAAGTACAAAACACAAATAATATATGCATATGATACAAAAGTATTCAGTGAAAAAAATCCTCAATTAATGAGTAGCTACAATGTCAGATTTTTTTGTTTTTAAAATATGCTATATTTTTTCTCAGCACAACGTCATTTATATGACCAGCTACTTTAATATTGTGCTATAACCTTATATTACATCACATGACCGTATTAGGGCCAAAACATAAACAACAATAACTGAATTCCGACTAGAAAATGAGCATAAGTGCCTTCTGGAGAAAACATATTTCCTACCATGAAATTAAACATTTTTGATTTTTTTTTTATTTTCATGGTCAATAGCCCGACGTAATAATACGACTTATTCTTGTACTATTTTCCATCCATCCATCCATCCATCCATCCATCCATCCATCCATCCATCCATCCATCCATCCATCCATCCATCCATCCATCCATCCATCCATCCATCCATCCATCCATCCATCCATCCATCCATCCATCCATCCATCCATCCATCCATCATCTACTGCTTAATCTGGGGTCGGATCACGGGAACAGCAAAAGACAGACGTAATTTATTGTTTTACTTACCTTTTTGACTGGTTAGAGGACCAGCGAGGCACTCACCTATGCAACTCGGCACTTGTATTCCATCTGGTCGTACAGCCGCCTTTGCATGATATAGTTGTGTTGCAAATGTTGCACTGAGCGGACTGGCATAGGCGAATCTACTATTCAGGCGAAGTAGGCGATCGCCTTAGGCCCCCAACCAGCTGCCCTTGCACCAACGAGCAAGGGCTTGACCGGGGCCAGCAGCACCCCCAACTATTCGTCATGTATAATTATGTTAGCATACCAAACAAACAAAAAAAACAAAAAAGAAAGCCATTTGAATGCTGCATTTATATTCTCTCCCCCACACACACGCACCACAATGAACTGTTCCACAACGACGGACTGAGTATCAGTCGCTTAGCTTCATTTAGCACCGTTTAGCTTCGCTTAGCTCCGTTTAGCACCGCTTAGCTGTTCGTTAGCTTCACTTAGCTCTCCCGCGTTTTTCACGCCACTAAGCTCGCTATTTTTACAGCTCACTTGCTACTTTGCACGTCGGCTATCGTTTATTTTGAACACACGAGCAAACGTGCTCTCCATGAGAGCCAAAGTGCAGTGAGGGAGAAGTTGAGAACAGGCCGCTAATGCCTCTTTTAACTTTCTTCTTCTTCACACTGAACATAAAATACACGACAGCACACCCTGTGGTGAAACAATGCAGTACAGTTCCAATCAGTCATAGAATAACACTCAACAGCTGGTTAACAGCATTTGCTAACGAAAAAAAAAATCTATTAGTGACATCACAAGCAATGACGAAGAATGTTTTTTTAACGGAGTGTAAAGCTTTCGGTTAGCGGTTTGGCGAACGTACCTCCGGTGAACGTTTCAAAATAAAAGCACATATTGTTCGTCATATAAATAACGATTTCTGGAGTTAATCCCACAAACTTCAGAATTAATATTATAATATGTAGAGTAAATGCTACAGAATACAGATTCTACACTAGGAATAACTTTCAAATGACACTGTTTATGACAAATATGATTGGCAATGAATAATTATTATAATTATTATACTACTATTATATATCGTAGTATACTATAATAATAATGCTAGAATTTTTTTAAAGAATTGTTTTGAACAATGTTGGAAAGGCAAAGTCAGTGTTCTGAATCTGTTTACTTTCCATTCTTTTGCACTAGTAAATGCTATCAGCATTTAACCTCATTGTTTATTTGTGATTAATTATTGTTATTTACATGATTATTTGTACTTTAATAAAGAATTAAAGTGTTCCAAAATGGTTTTGTGAATTAATAAGCGTCAACAAAAATTTAATTGTTAAATTAGTTAAAAAAAACAAAACAAAAAGAACATTATTAGATTAGTCGACTAATCGTAAAACTAGTTGGCTGACTTATCAGGAGAAAATTTGTCGTTCAGGATAGCCCTAGTGTACTGGAACATATTTCCTCCACACCCTTCTCGCCTTTTTAATCCCTGACCCATGAAGAGGGCCCCTGGATATGTTCGCCTTAGGCCCCAAAATTTCCAAGTCCGCCACTGCGGACTGGTCTTTTTTTTTTTTCTTTTTGTAAAGTTGAGCCAAACGCCGCTGCATCGTGTCCATGGTTGTAATCAAATTGCAGTGCACAAACAAGCGCTTCTTGTGGCTTCTTCTTCAAGGTTTTCAGCAGCAATTTTTTCCGCTCGGCGGTCAGGGCATCGAAACATGGAATCGAAATTTAAAAATTGGAACGGTTCCGGGACCATCGGAGTGTTAGAACCGGTCCCATCGATGACCGATGCCTGACCCTAGTTACTACCCACCTCTGCCGATAGGTTTGCCAAAAGTATCGAAGTATTTGATTGTAAAAGTATTAATACTCAGTTATTTGATTTTGAACGGAGAAAATTGTTATCATGAGGTAAAAATGATTTTGCACGACTCATGGATGGATGGATGGGATGGATAGATGGATGGCATACCTGTCAACCTGAGGCCGTTGGCAATCTTACAAATAGTGAAGTATGCCCTTACATGATAGGGATTTCTTTGTGTCGATCGGAAACTATCAGTCAGAACGAACCAAATTCACGTGTGGAGTCCCTCAAGGGTCAATTCTTGGACCACTCTTATTTAACATCTATATGCTTCCGTTAGCTCAGATAATGGAACAGTATGACATCTCATATCACGCCTATGGAGATGACACACAACTGTACATTTCTGTGTCCCCACATGATTATAGTCCCTTAGTCTCCCTGAGCAAATGCATTCATCAAATCAATGAATGGATGTGCCAGAATTTTCTCCAGTTAAATGTGGAGAAGACAGAGGTGATCATTTTTGGGCCAAAAAAGGAAAGGTCAAAGATAAGCGGCCAACTTAGCACAATGTCACTTACAGCTACAAATCAAGTCAGAAACCTTGGCGTAATTATTGACTCAGACCTAAAATTTGATAGCCATCTAAAGTCCGTCACTAAATCCGCTGATTACCACCTAAAAAATATAACCAGAATTAAGGGGCTTCTGACTCAACAAGACATGGAAAAACTTATGCATGCATTCATTTTCAGCAGATTGGACTACTGCAACGGTATATTTACAGGTCTTGATAAAAAATCAGTCAGGAAGCTGCAGCTAGTACAGAATGCTGCAGCCAGAGTCCTCACAAATACAAGGAAGCTGGACCACATTACACCGGTTTTGAAATCGCTACACTGGCTTCCAGTGAGTCAAAGGATAGACTATAAAATACTACTGCTCGTCTACAAAACACTTAATGGCCTTGGACCAAAATACATGCTTGACTTGTTAGATTCCTATGAGACATCTAGACCCCTAAGGTCGTCTGGAACCGCTCTTCTCCATGTTCCAAGAACAAGAACCAAGCAGGGTGAGGCAGCATTTAGTTATTATGCTCCTCACCTCTGGAACAAGTTACCCGGACGTCTGAAGTATGCTCAAACTGTTAGCTCCTTTAAATCAGGGCTAAAAACGCTTTTGTTTAGCACTGCATATCCATAACTGTCTATATAATTCAATCTATCTGCTTTCGATTCCTCTTGTGCTTATCTCCATTGCTGATTTCAATTATTATTATTAGTAGTAGTTTTTGTTTTATTTTTATTTATTTATTTTTATTCTGTGATTAAATGCGATCTTTTGCCTTGGTTTTTACATTGTGTTGATTTAAATGTGATTTTTATGGTCTTCATGTGATGTAAAGCACTTTGAATTGCCTTGTGTTGAATTGTGCTATATAAATAAATTTGCCTTGCCTTGCCTTACAAATTGGTGACTAATCTTACAACGTCATATATACCGTGCAATATGAAACAAAAATAAAACTCAATTCTAAAATAATATGAATTTATTGGTAATATTGTAACAAATAATCTTGTGCAATCATTGTACAATCAATATCTTCAGCTACATCATGATTATTAAAATTTAACAGTGACTCTTGTTATAATCGTATGTAGCACTTTTGGCAATTTCTATCATGTCTTTTGATGGCTGCACTTCAGCTCGCAATTCAGTTTGACTTGAAGGTAGTTCGTTAGTGTGTCTAATTATAAATTAAAAAGGTCAGTTGATAAAATGAATTTACCAATGCAATCTTTGAGTCAGGGAACATTTCTTTTGCTAATTCTGAGAAGTGATCAGCAATAGTTGCGGGCAAATTGTGTTCGGCAACAAATAGGCAGAATAAAACTTCGCTTTCGTCACTTTTCATTCTCCAGACTTCATCTTTATGACCAGTGTTGTTAATCTTACTTTTAAAAAGTAATTAATTACGGTTACAAATTAATTCTCCCAAAAAGTAATTGAGTTAGTAAGAGTAATTAGGTACTTAGCAAAAAAACTGGTGTTACCGTTCCTGTTTTTTTTTTTTTCATTAAAAAAAAAAAAAACATAGTAACCTTTGCGATGTTTGGAAGTCATTTAATGTTGTGAATCAACCGTTGAAGTTGTTAAAATTGCTCCCATTTTTGCATTAGTTCCTTTCTGTCTACTTTCGACATGTGAAAGTTTTAAAACTGTTTCATCATTTAAAGACAGATTCAAGTCTAGATTTTGCAGATTTAGGAGTACTCAGGTTAGCTAGGAAGGTTCACTACAACAGAGCCTTTCTGAGAAGTCTACTGCTTTAAAATGGCGGCTGTTTACTAACGCCGCCAAGTCTGTCATTTTGTATGTAGCTCTATATGCATGGGATATCTAGGCGTAGATTGTATGCTATCGGCTACAGTCAGGAAATATTGGAGCCACCTAGCCTTGCATCGCGTTTGCTACAGCGTCACAACACTCTTCTCCTTGTCTCTGACTTTTCTCGCGTCATTCAACCAACGTAGTAACGCATAGTAACGCAGATTGTCTCGTTGCCGAAACGGTGACAAAATCCGAACGGAGAAAAAAAAACTGTAATGCACGAAAAACATACAGATTTTGAACGTACGACGTACACATTTAAAAATCAGTGCTCACTCGTACAAATTACGCCGAAACCGTACAACTTGACAGGTATGGGATGGATGGGGAACACCAAAGTTTTGTCGTAAATACACTTTATTTCCTCATTAAAAGAGGAGAAAAGAGCATCCTTAAAAGTCTTGTTTTTGCGAGTGGGACGAGAAGAGTCATAGTCCAATCAGCAAAGATCGTCCAATTCTCATGAGTGATAACATCTTTATTTATCTTGGGGGAAATTAGCAGTAAAATTTTAAAAAACTAAAATCTCGATCAAAAAATCTCCCTCAGGAAATGATGAATTACTGTCCAGATTTTATTGTTGTAAAGGGCAAATAAATGTTGCCATTTGTGATTGTAGCAAATGTAGAAAATGACATCATTAAGAGTGAATTCCATTCAGTTTTGCCCCAATATTTGTTGTAATTCTTCTGAATAATTGCTGGGGATTTGATTTGGGAAAATATCAAATAAAAATCATTGTTAAAGCTTATACAAAATCTATCCCTTGCATCCGGACCTTGTGACACTGAGCCGTGTCTTGAGTCGTTGTGAGAAATGTAAGATATTGAGAGGATCTTGGTAATCTCCACACTCCTTAGGGGGATTAGGGGCACTCCAAGTCAGATTTTATTATACAAGGAAAGAGGAAGGGGGCGATTAATCCGCAAATCCACTCGAGTAGATTGAAGTTTATAGTCTTTATTTTAATATTATTTTGGCTAACTTTTGGGAGGAACACCTTCTCCCTTGATAAATTATTGTCCGATACGTAGACTGTGCGGATGGTTTGAGCGACAGTACAATAGATTTTCAAAGCTGCGGCACAAAATGCACCTCGCTCCAGCCGTCTTTCAGTCATTCCTTTATTCGCGTTGGCTGAAGTGACCTTTACTGACTCACATTTCTCTTTTCTGTATCTGGACTGTACGTATAGACATGGAGGACATCCAGTCAGACACCTCACAGGGATGCAAGATTAAGATGTGAAGCAAAGGTTAAGGCTAAGACTCTAAAGCTACATAAGCCTGGGCGATGCGAGTGTAGATATCCTCGTGAATGCTATACAAAACAGGCAAATTGACTCTGGGAATGAAATGAGAACACCTTTTTTTTCTATGGAATCAGAGAAATAACTACTGAAAATGAGGAAACTAAGCCTGAGAACCGAAACAGGGCTGCAGCTACAGTCCCTGACAAAAGTCTTGTCGCTTACCCATTTTGTAGAAACAATTGCTAATAACCTGACTTTTAATTTTTCAATTGGTTGCAGAAATGGCTCATATGAAAGCTAAGAGCCTCCCAAATGATGTTGAATGTACAAAAATATATTTGTTTCACAGAAAAAAGATTTATCATTTAATGAAGACATAAAGGCAGGGATGAAAGTGGTTAGAATTTCTTGCCGGAACTCCCCGACGTGAAGGTCGCCACGGAGCCAGAAATGTTATTTATTTATTTATTGATTGATTTGGGGGGATAAAAAAAATTACTGAAATGCAAAGAAAACTTGTGAAGAAACATAATGTCATGGCTCTCTTGAGTTTCCAGTTATTTCTACAACTCTGATTTTTCTCCAATAGAGTGATTGGAACAGATACTTCTTTGTCACAAAAAACATTCATGAAGTTTGGTTCTTTTATGACTTTATTATGGGTTAACAGAAAAAGTGATCAAATCTGCTGGGTCAAAAATATACATACAGCAACACGAATTAGCAATTTCTTGTGAGTGATTATTGACTTGAACAATCATTGACTTGAACAAGTCAGGAAAGTCACTTGGAGCCATTTCAAAGCAGCTGCAGGTCCCAAGAGCAACAGTGCAAACAATTGTTTGTAAGTATAAAGTGCATGGCACTGTTTTGTCACTGCCACGATCAGGAAGAAAACGCAAGCTATCACCTGCTGCTGAGAGAAAATTGGTCAAGAGGGTGAAGATTCAACCGAGAATCACCAAAAAGCAGATCTGCCAAGAATTAGAAGCTGCTGGAACACAGGTGTCAGTGTCCACAGTCAAGCGTGTTTTGCAACTCCATGGACTGAGAGGCTGCCATGCAAGAAGGAAGCCCTTGCTCCAAAAGCGGCACCTTAAGGCTCGACTGAAGTTTGCTGCTGATCACATGGACAAAGATAAGACCTTCTGGAGAAAAGTTCTGTGGTCAGACGAAACAAAAATCCAGCTGTTTGGCCACAATGCCCAGCAATATGTTTGGAGGAGAAAAGGTGAGGCCTTTAACCCCAAGTACACCATGCCTACCGTAAAGCACGGTGGTGGTAGTATTATGCTGTGGGGCTGTTTTGCTGCCAATGGAACTGGTGCTTTACAGAGAGTAAATGGGATAATGAAGAAGGAGGATTACCTTCAAATTCTTCAAGATAACCTAAAGTCATCAGCCCGAAGATTGGGTCTTGGGCACAGTTGGGTGTTCCAACAGGACAATGACCCCAAACACACATCAAAGTGGTAATGGAATGGCTAAATCAGGCTAGATTTAAGGTTTTCGAATGGCCTTCCCAAAGTCCTGACTTAAACCCCATTGAGAACTTGTGGACAATGCTGAATAAACAAGTCCATGTCAGAAAGCCATCAAATTTAACTGAACTGCAGCAATTCTGTCAAGAGGAGTGGTCAAAGATTCAACCAGAAGCTTGTGGATGGCTACCAAAAGCGCCTAATTGAAGTGAAAATGGCCAAGGGACATGTTACCAAATATTGGTGCTGCTGTATGTATATTTTTGACCCAGCAGATTTGATCACTTTTTTCTGTTCACCCATAATAAAGTCATAAAAGAACCAAACTTCATGAATGTTTTTTGTGACAAAGAAGTATCCGTTCCAATCACTCTATCAGAGAAAAAGTTGTAGAGTTGTAGAAATAACTGGAAACTCAAGAGAGCCATGACATTATGTTCTTCACAAGTGTATGTAAACTTTTGACCACAACTGTACATACAAAAACCGATTTTCATTCAAAATTGTATTTTTTAAATGAGTTGCAAAATAAAAGTGAACAAAAACAGCTATAACCCCAACCTCCATCTCCTAATTTTTATTTTCCCTCATTTTCGCACATACTAAATGCCAAATCTTAATTTTAACTACTGAAGAACATAGGATGTATATTAAAATTGAAGTTAATTTAAAGTGCATGTGACACGAAAAAGCATGTTTATTTCCTAATACACGTGGTATTTTATGCTCCTGAATGATATGGACTGCTTGGATGTGTGTGGAAGCGATCGCTATATTTATTTAGTTTTTTGAATCCCGCGCCATGAAAATGTGTGATTTCAGGCTTCGGTCTTGCATTGAGGAGGAGGGCGCTGTGACGTGTACGGTAGAAGGCGTCCTCTTCACTATACAGCGTACTGTTGTGTATGAGGACGAAGGATTCAGCTGATTTTGCGGATTAATACGTTTATTTTTCGCATCACGCCAGCCAAACGGCTGCAGAAAAATCATTCCCTAACCCTATGAGGGAGAGGCGTATGCGCCTTTTTGGAGTTTCAAAAGGTTCCCATTCACCGTGGATATTGGCCAATACAAGCCCGACTACTGTGGGACCATTAGACTTACGAGGAAGTGAGTAAACGTCTTGTTTAGTATTATGTCAAATATTAATACAGCTATTACAAAGTAAACACTACAAACCTTTAAATAAAGGACTACTTATGTTTGATCATTGATAGGCATGTAAAAAGCTCTCCTCATGCACATTAGCAGCACGTTAGCTGCACAACAACTGCAGCCACCCTCCTCCGGGGAACGAACTGTAAATTGCTCTCCGCCGGGCGGTTTGCCGATCCGCGAAGACCATCAACAACCCAGTCGTCATGTCAAATAATCCAGGCTAGTTTTGTGTTTTCCACTTCGAAGACTTTGAAACATCACTCATTTCGGGTTAGCATGTCGGCTAGCTGTCACGCCTTTTGGTTTGTTTACATTCTCCGAAGCCGGGAAGGGAAATGACATACGTATGTCCGACTTAGGTGTCATAAAATATCGTTCGGGAGGTGCGACAGTAAAGGTGAAGTCGACAGTTTTGACCATTATGGAGTAATTTTGCCATGTCGTCCGAAATAAGTGCATTTTTATGATTTCATATTCCATTTAGCACAAGACTGTTATTTGTCATGACCATGCCATTTATTTAGCAATTGGGGAAAATACTTGGATAAAAAGAATATCCTGTAAAAATATTGAAGTAAAGAGACAGTAACAATGACATTTTGCAGCTCTCTTCGTCGCGTTTTCCTCGTTGTGAATAGTTCCCCCTCGACGGGCTGACTGGTCCTTCTCAAGCCATTTATATAGCTATTGGGGAAAAATACTTGGATAAAAAGAATATCCTGTAAAAATATTGGAGTAGAGAGACTGAAACAATGACATTTTGCGGCTCTCTTCATCGCGTTTTCCTCGTTCTGAATAATTCCCCCTCAATGGGCTGAATAGTAAAACCGATGAGCCCAGTCTACCGCTGACGTCATCCACCTGTTGGGGACGCTAAAGCCCTGTAATGGTAGGCGTGGCTAACCGGCAGATTAAAAGACTAATTTTTTCGTCATCTGCGCTTTGCTAAATTGTTGTATATAGTCAAATCGTCTCAAAATATGATTCTAATTCACATAATAATGCCGTTTAAGACTTTTTTTCCCCTGTCGTATGCGCTGTAAACATTTACTCTTACTTTTTTTTTTTTTAATAATAAAGATAGATATAACAACAATACATTCAAAAAATAAGTACAAATGACTTATATTATGCAGAGTGAAATGGAATATATTTTTAAGATCGCGCAAACATTGACTTTTTTAAATTAAAAGGAAATGAATAAGTAGCCTAACATAAATGAACAAACATAAGTTCAAAGTGCACATTGACAGCTAAGATGTTCTGAAGCTCCCCATCAGAGCAAATAAAACTAAATATGATAAATAAACCACTTCAACGCTTTCCTTGTTCTTAAAGATTTGCTCCATTTTCTGTTGCATTGCCCCTTTTTTTTTTTTTTTTTTTTGCTGTTTCAGAAAACATGCACATTTGAACCAATCAGAGCTAACTATCTCTGGTGATCACGTCTGTATGTCAGCCAAATGAACGGATAAATGAGTCCAGGCGTTTTGCTTTGCTACGTGCATTCGCACATTAACGTGACTCGTCATCATCAAACTCAGATAACTACAGCAGCTGGGGAAACCCCCATGCCATCCGTGGAATGAAATAAATAATAAATATCGGTGGAAACTGATTACGCTACACAAGCAATTTATTATGCTTGTTGTTAACAGTTGTGTATGTAAATCTGATTGTTGTAGATTTTCTTCTTGGAGATGAAATGCATGTGTAGCAGCTTTGTATTAAAAAAAATTTTTTTTTACATAGCGTTTTGACAGTTGCCGTCATATTTTCGGAATCAAAGCACCGTATACCGGAACAACGTTCTGGCCCTGAATCTTATACCGGAACTGTATTCTGGCCCTGATTCTTATACCGGAACTGCGTTCCAGCCCTGAATCTTAAACCGGAACTGCGTTCCTGACCGTTCCCGTCCACCTTCACCCCTGCATAAAGGTCAAACTTTGGCAAGACAAAAGTTTTGTCGCCTACAGAAAGTTGTGTGAAAATTGAACAAAAAATGTACTTCAAATACAGAAATATGTTACATAACATAACCAAATTAAGTAGTGATTCTATGAGATCCAAATGTAATATTTTGTATGACTTTCATGGGCTTCGGCAAGGATTCATACAATTTATTGATGAAGTCATCAGGAACGTCAAAGAAAGCAGTCTTGCATGCCTCCCAGAGTTCATCAACATTCTTGGGTTTCGTCTTCCATGCTTCCTCTTTCATCCTACACCAGACATGCTCAATGATGTTCATGTCTGGTGACTGGGCTGGCCAGTCCTGAAGGATCTTGATCTTCTTTGCCTTGAGGAACTTTGAGGTAGAGATTGAAGTATGTGATGGAGCACCATCCTGCTGCAGAATTTGTCTCTTTTTATGGTCAGGAATGAAAGAGGCAACTAAGATTTGTTAATATTTCAGACTATTTATGTTGCCCTCCACCCCACAGATCTCTCACACACCCAAATACTGGATGTAACCCCAGACCATGATTTTGCTATCACCAAACTTCACTCCAGTAGGTCTCCTGCAATATTTCAAGTGACTGTGGTATAACTCAATGGAAGATTAATCTGAAAAATCCACCTTTTTTCCACTTTTCCAGCGTCCGTCCTTTTGACAGGCTGTGGGCCTTGGCAAATGCCACACGGTTTTTTAAATTGTGTGCACCCTGAGAGATCTGCAGGGTGAAATATCAACAAATCTTAGGGTCTTAGCTTTCATATGAGCCATTTCTGAAACCACTTAAAAGATTAAAAGTCAGGTTATTAGCAATTGTTTCTACAAAATGGATAAGCGACAAGACTTTTGTCAGGGACTTTATTGATTATTTGAGTAATCGATTAATCTATCAATTAGTGAGTTCGAGTAGTTGAGTAATCGGATTAGGAATTTAACGCATTGCTGAATAAATTCTAGGAGATGTAAAACAAAGGCTTGATAAAAGTGCACTTTCAAAGGAGCATAAAATGTGATTACAAAATAAAATGACTGAGGCAGACATGTGGCCCCTGTATCATAAAAATCCTACAACCGCCACTGGCTACTAATATATTACTCTATCAATTTCAAGAAGAAAAGCAAATTCCAGTTGAGAACTTTTTCATGGGAGGAACCTTTAAAATATATAAGGCTTCTGATTGGACGATGGCGCTTATCCAGGCTTCGTTGTAATGGTGGGTGAATTAGCAGGACAAATATAGATCTTTTGTTGTCAATTGCTTTTACTCTTTTTCAAGGCTGTTGACATGGTGAAAGGGAGGCAGTTGGATTGAACGAAAGTCAATTAGTCATGCCTACAGATTGAGACCCATTGATAGTGTCTGCTATGTTGGCTGATCTGAGTTGACATTTTCCAATGCTTTTAGCGTGTGAGAACACCATACACTAAAATAACAACACAAAAACGTTGGGTATTTCGTAGTGCTTTGGATTAAGGTCCGAGTTGTAAGCATTATAGGAGTTAATAAGTATTAATAATTCCTACATATGATGCTTATCAACAATAATATTTGTTTATAAGTTTACATAACAGGTCATAATAGGCTTAATGTCAGGAAATCAGAGATCGATAAGTACTATAATTTAACGGTTAGCACGCGAATGCGCGTTAGCATTTTGTGTGTGTGTTTTATTAAATATTGTGGTAAATGTCTCAGTGTTTACATGTTGTAGCATGTGAACATTGTTGTCGTTTGTTATTTCAGTTTTATACCTTCTTGAGCCAACTGAATAGTGATTAAAAAGTAAAACATCATCAACCAGTGTCATCTTTAGAGGAGATAGCTATCACTAAAAAAAATGGGGTGTTGAACTGACATAAAAAAATTATGGATAGAATTTGCACCTGATAATATTGCTTTCCTTCAGCATTTAGCAATTGTGTCCTTTTAACATAAAGCACACGTCTCGCCAACATTAGGCACTTATGCTGCGCGAACATAACGCACTCTTGTTGAGCCAACATAAGGCACTCATGGTCACCCCAAAATACATGTTGAACCGACATTAAAGAAACACATAATTTCCTCCTGATTAAATTGCTTTCCTTCAGTATTAAGCAGTTGTGTTCTTTCAACATAAAGCACACAAGTTGAACCAACATTAGGCACAACTACCGCTGTCAAATTTACCATGTTAACAGGCGGTAATTAAATTTTTTTAATTAATCACGTTAATATATTTAACGCATGCACGGAACGACCCACTCATGCATTGCCGCAAACAGACTACAATGGCGCCGTTCTGCTCACATATAGAGTTTAGAGGCAGTGACAAGTGAGTGGAATGAATGCAGGCATTCATTTGGACCATGCATTTATTATCTAAAGCTTTGACGTGTCTTCCACAACAATACTAACTGTTGAGGCGAGCAATGTGGGGAAGACTAACAGGAATTGCTCTTTTTCTTAGCACCCTACATTGTACACAACACTGAGACGATATAGTATTTGCAGCCGCTACACACAGTCATGGTTACCCACTACCCATCATGCATATGGGCAGAACAGTTTTGTCACTACATTATCTTTTACTGAAAGCTCAACAAATACACTACATGGCAATATTTAGTCACAATATACAAACTCACATTTATCCTTTAACAATCTATCAGTGGATCCCTTTCACAGAAAGAATGTTAATAATGTTAATGCCATCTTGTGGCTTTATTGTTATAATAAACAAATACAGTACTTATGTACAGTATGTTGAATGTATATATCCGTATTGTCTTATCTTTCCATTCCAACAATAATTTACAGAAAAATATGGCATATTTTAGAGATGGTTTGAATTGCGATTAATTATGATGAATTAATTTCTAAGCTGTGATTAACTCGATTCAAAATTTTAATCGTTTGACAGCCCTAATTTTAACGTAAATGGCCGTCAATGGCATCAATTTACATATGCCTCAATGGAATCCAGTACATTGGCATCAGTAGTAGCGACATTCATGATAGTCAATGGCATGGACGTACATACTGTAGCTGTCAGTGGTATTGACTTAGGTGCCACTTCAATGTCAATGGGCTGTAATGGTAAGTGGTCAAAAATCACAACCACCTATGTTTTCCTGTCATTGAAAATGAAGGGAAAATGTTTGCCATTAAAAATGAATGGAATTCCGGTCATTTTGATATTGAAACGGTGCCGTTCGTTCAAACGATTTGGAGTCTCCACTGCACCGAAAAAATGTGGATAATAAGATAAAAATAAAGTTGAGGAATTTTACGAGCTGGGCCTTTGCCTTTAAAAGTCCCGTCTAATAAAACATCTCTTATCACATACAAAATAATAATTCAATGGTGACGGTACCAATGAGGTGTACCTTACTTTTTCAGGGAGATGGCAATCCTACTTTTAAATCTCGCGAGAAATCACGAGACTATTGCAATTAGTTGGAAAGACACATTAACATTGTGTTGCATCAACAATATCTAATCAAGCTCCTCATTCACTGTTCATGTTTATGTAGAGACTGCATGACTCAATCATGCTCACCTTGGAAACATGATGGTTTCTTGCTGAAAATGCACACTGTCTTTTAGTAAACTTTACAACCTGCCTGATTCATTTTTTTGAGTGTGCAGCGGGGAAGTTTTGAGGGCAGAATAGTCATGTACAGGAGCCTTTTCATATAGCTGCTAAATCAACACCAAACAATTGGGGTTCGTGCTTTTGCCAACTTGCAATCGCGCTTTAGGAATTGGGGATCGTGTTGTGGCAGTTTGCATTCGTGCTTTTTTCTTTTGCAAAGCGTTTGCAATTTGGATTCGTGCTTTTTTTCTATTTGCAAAGTGTTTGGACTTTGCATTTCGCCTGACACCTCTCGGCCACCATAGACAGCCATTCCATCTTAAAATAACCACATTTCTTTTGTACTTTGGCTTGATGAGTGTATAATCGCTGCCCATTCCTTTCGCCATGATTAGGGGTTTAGCATTTGCGTCTCTACTCCGCTGCGCATATTTTGGCTAGCTAACCTGCAAGGCACCCATGGGCTGCGTAGCATAAGTGAAGTGAACTGTGTCACATTATTGGCTAGACACCTGTTGATCATTGAGTTACATTAAAAAAATGGTACAGAAAACCTTCCGTAAATCAGCACAGGAGTCGAGCTCACTTTTCACTCTTTATTTTTCCCCAAACCCACCCAGGTCATGGACCTCACAACTGTATTCAATCGTGGCGTAGTAACCACACAATGGGAGCGTCGCGTTGCCGTATCGAACGCACCAGTAGGAGTGCCGTGCTGTGGCGCCGACAGTAGTCCTAGTGACACTAAAATAAGTTTCTGTTGAATTTTATTTTGTGCGCTGCATCGATTTTCATGTGTGCTGAGTTTGTGCAAGCAGTGCGCGATTGGGCACGCGCGCAGCTTAGCGGGAACATTGGTTACCGGGGCCCCCCTCTGGAGCCAGGCCTGGAGATGTGGCTCGAAGGCAAGTGTCTGGTGACCAAGCCTGTATCCATGGGGTCCGGCCAGGCACAGCCATAAAAGGAAACGTGGGTCCCCCCTTCCCATGGGCTCACCACCTCTGGGACGGGCCAAAGGAGTCGGGTGCGCAGTGAGATGGGCGGCAGCCAAAGGCGGAGGCCATGGCAGTCCAACCCTCAGCTAGGGAAGCTAACTCTTGGGACATGGAATGTCACCTCTCTGGCGGGGAAAGAGCCCGAGCTGGTGTGTGAGGCAGAGAAGTTCCGACTAGATATAGTCTGACTCACCTTCACACACAGTTTGGGTTCTGGTACCATTCCTCTTGAGAGGGGTTTGGCTCTCTTCCACTCTGGAGTTGCCGAGGATGAGAGATGCAGAACAGGTGTGGGCAAACTTATTGCCCCCTAGCTTGGCGACTGTAAAGGTTTACCCCGGTAGATGAGAGGGTAACCTCTCTCCGCCCCTGGGTGGCGGAACGGGTTCTGACTGTTGTTTGTGCCTATGCACCAAACAGCAGCTCAGTGGACCAACCCTTTTTGGAGTCCTTGGAAAGTGTGCTGAAGAGCGTTCCTTCTGGGGAGTCCCTTGTTCTGCTGGGGCACTTCAAAACTCATCTGGGCAATGACAGTGAGACCAGGGGGGCATGATTTTGAGGAACGCCCTCCCCGATCAGAAACCAAGCGGTGTTCTGTTAGTGGACTTCTGTGCTCGTCGCGGATTGTCTATAACGAACACCATGTTAAACAGAGGGGTGTTCATCTGTGCACTTGGCACCAGGACCTCCTAGACCGCAGTTCGATGTTCAACTTTCTAGTCATATCATCGGATTTGCAGCCGCATGTTTTGGACACTTGGGTGAAGAGAGGGGCGGAGCTGTCAACAGTTCACCACCTGGTGGTGTGTTGGCTCCGATGGCAGGGGAAGCTGCTAGACATACATGGCAGACCCAAATATTTTGTGAGGGTCTTCTGGGAACGTCTGGCAGAATTCCGAGCCACCACAGCTGGCTTCTCACCCTGTTAGTATTTCAATTTTAAATAAATACAGTGGGGCAAATAAGTATTTAGTCAACCACTAATTGTGCAAGTTCTCCCACTTGAAAATATTGGAGAGGCCTGTAATTGTCAACATGGGTAAACCTCAACCATGAGAGACAGAATGTGGAAAAAAACATTGTTTGATTTTAAAAGAATTTATTTGCGAATCATGGTGATAAATAAGTATTTGGTCAATACCAAAAGTTCATCTCAATACTTTGTTAACTTTGTTATGTACCCTTTGTTGGCAATAACGGAGGTCAAACGTTTTCTGTAACTCTTCACAAGCTTTTCACACACTGTTGCTGGTATTTTGGCCCATTCCTCCATGCAGATCTCCTCTAAAGCAGGGACGTTTTGGGGCTGTCGTTGGGCAACACAGACTTTCAACTCCCTCCACAGATTTTCTATGGGGTTGAGATCTGGAGACTGGCTAGGCCACTCCAAGACCTTGAAATGCTTCTTACGAAGCCACTCCTTTGTTGCCCTGGCTGTGTGTTGTCCTGCTGAAAGACCCATGAAAGACCCAGCCACGTCTCATCTTCAACGCCCTTGCTGATGGAAGGAGATTTTCACTCAAAATCTCTCGATACATGGCCCCACTCATTCTTTCCTTTACATAGATCAGTCGTCCTGGTCCCTTTGTAGAAAAACAGTCCTAAGCATGATGTTTCCACCCCCATGCTTCACAGTGGGTATGGTGTTCTTCGGATGCAATTCAGTATTATTTCTCCTCCAAACACGAGAACCTGTGTTTCTACCAAAACGTTCCATTTTGGTTTCATCTGACCATAACACATTCTCCCAGTCCTCTTCTGGATCATCCAAATGCTCTCTAGCTAACCGCAGACGGGCCTGGACGTGTACTGACTTCAGCAGGGGGACACGTCTGGCAGTGCAGGATTTGAGTCCCTGGCGGTGCATTGTGTTACTATAGTAGCCTTTGTTACTGTGGTCCCAGCTCTCTGTAGGTCATTCACTATAGGTCCCCCCGTGTGATTCTGGGATGTTTGCTCACCGTTCCTATTATCATTTTGACGCCACGGGGTGAGATCTTGCATGGAGTCCCAGATCGAAGGAGATTATCAGTGGTCTTGTATGTCTTCCATTTTCTAATAATTGCTCCCACAGTTGAGGTCTACAATTTTGTGTCTGGTGTCCTTCGACAGCTCTTTGGTCTTGGGCATAGTGGAGTTTGGAGTGTGACTGACTGAGGTTGTGGACAGGTTTCTTTTATACCGATAATGAGGTAAAACAGGTGCCATTAATACAGGTAACGTAATTAGTACAGGTAAATACAGTGGAGCCTCGTTAGACCTCGTTAGAAGAAGTTAGACCTCTTTGACAGCCAGATATATACTTTTTTTTCTCCACATTCTGTCTCTCGTGGTTGAGGTTTACCAATGTTGACAATTACAGGCCTCTCTAATCTTTTTAAGTAGGAGAACTTGCACAATTGGTGGTTGACTAAATACTTATTTGACCCACTGTATTTCAGCCTACTTTTAGTTTTACAAGATTTCAGTTCATCACTGCAGCTATTCCAGAGTGTATTTCCCTTCATTAAGACACAGTGAAATTTCATATTTGTTCTAACTTTTCTTTTATAAAGATAAAACTAGTTCCTCAGAGGTCATGTTTTAATTTATCTCGCAATTGGAACTATTGGATGCTTTTTGGTAACTGTTGAGCTTTCATTTTAGATACATACTGTACCTTGAATTGTTTTAAACCATTGTTCTAACCAAATCCTTAAATTGTACAGTAATAATAGTGATAAAGAGTTGGTTTGTTGGTTTGTGTC
Source organism: Corythoichthys intestinalis (assembly GCF_030265065.1). Taxonomy (NCBI): domain Eukaryota; kingdom Metazoa; phylum Chordata; class Actinopteri; order Syngnathiformes; family Syngnathidae; genus Corythoichthys; species Corythoichthys intestinalis. Next base: position 9,485,771 of record NC_080396.1, on the reverse strand, counting down.
CTGTTTGTCCTGTTCTTGTACAAGCATTTCTGTACATTTATTAGTGAATCTGAAGTACTTTGTTTTGCAGTTGCTTCAAGGCTGACCAGAAGTTATCAACAGGATGAGATGAAATAGCGTTCAACTTTTCATTTAGTTTCTGCGTCTGACAACCAGAAGGTCACTTGATCTTTGTGTACAATTTCTTTTCCTTTTTTAACTATGTTGTTTAGAAAACTACTGAGCGCTGACTCCCTGCTTCACCTCAACGGTGCTGTGGTAATCACTCAACTCGAGTAAATAATGGAGGCTGAGTTCAAAAACGATATAGCCTTGCAGAGTTCATCTTTTACGGAGATGAACTCTGGAGGTGGTAGATTGTGTGATCAGTAGAAGAAAATGACAAACAACCTGCACTGGCTATCTGACTTCATTGCGAGTCGAAAGAAACACAAGTCACATTGCGTTTCTGCTCAACACCTTCATGCACTCACTCATCTCACTCTTTAGCTGCAGACATTTGAACTATGGTTTCCATCCCCAATTTTGTTTTGACGTGTTTACAGCAAGCGCTACGGAAAATATCCATCCATCCTTGTCTACAAAATAGGTTGAGAATGCCGCTAACCCTTTCAAAATGTTTCTTAAATAATTGATGGTAGCTTTGCATATAATACAAAAGTTACCATCTATAATATTCCTTTGTTTTTTTCTATGGCATACAGTGGAGCAAATAAGTAGTCAATCACCAACTGTGCAAGTTCTCCTACTTGAAAAGATTAGAGAGGCCTGTAATTGTCAACATGGGTAAACCTCAACCATGAGAGACAGAATGTGGGGGGGAAAAAAAGCAGAAAATCACATTGTTTGAGTTTTAAAGAATTTATTTCCAAATTACAGTAGAAAATAAGTATTTGGTCACCTACAAACAAGCAAGATTTCTGGCTGCCAAAGATGTCTAACTTCTTCTAACGAGGTCTAACGAGGCTCCACTCGTTACCTGTATTTACAACTGTTTTAACTCATTATTGGTATAAAAGACACCTGTCCACAATCTCAGTCAGTCACACTCCAAACTCCATGGCCAAGACCAAAGAGCTGTTGAAGGACACCAGAGACAAAATTGTAGACCTGCACCAGGCTGGGAAGACTGAATCTGCAATAGGTAAAACACTTGGTGTAAAGAAATCAACTGTGGGAGGGAGCAATTATTAGAAAATGGAAGACATACAAGACCACTGATAATATCCCTCAATCTGGGGCTCCATGCAAGCTCTCACCCCGTGGCGTCAAAATGATAACAGGAACGGTGAGCAAAAATCCCAGAACCACACGAGAGCTGGGACCACAGTAATAAAGGCTACTATCAGTAACACAATGCGCCGCCAGGGACTCAAATCCTGCACTGCCAGACGTGTCCCCCTGCTGAAGCCAGTACATGTCCAGGCCTCTCTGCAGTTCGCTAGAGAGCATTTGGATGATCCAGAAGAGGACTGGGAGAATGTGTTATGGTCAGATTAAACCAAAATAGAACTTTTTGGTCGAAACACAGGTTCTCGTGTTTGGAGGAGAAAGAATACTGAATTGCATCCGAAGAACACCATACCCACTGTGAAGCATGGAGGTGGAAACATCATGCTTTTGGGGCTGTTTTTCTGCAATGGGATCAGGACGACTGATCTGCGTAAAGGAAAGAATGAATGGGGCCATGTGTGTCGAGAGATTTTGAGTGAAAATGTCCTTCCATCAGCAAGGGCATTGAAGATGAGACGTGACTGGGTCTTTCAGCATGACAATGATCCCAAACACACAGCCAGGGCAACAAAGGAGTGGCTTCGTAAGAAGCATTTCAAGGTCCTGGAGTGGCCTAGCCAATCTACAGATCTCAACCCCATAGAAAATCTGTGGAGTGAGTTGAAAGTCCGTGTTGCCCAACGACAGCCCCAAAACATCACTACTCTCGAGGAGATCTGCATGGAGGAATGGGCCAAAATACCAGCAACAGTGTGTGAAAAGCTTGTGGAGAGTTACAGAAAACGTTTGGATTCCGTTATTGCCAACAAAGGGTACATAACAAAGTATTGATATGAACGTTTGGTATTGACGAAATACTTATTTTCCACCATGATTTGCAAATAAATTCTTTAAAAATCAAACAATGTGATTTACTGATTTTTTCCCCACATTCCTTCTCTCATGGTTGAGGTTTACCCATGTTGGCAATTACAGGCCTCTCTAATATTTTCAAGTGGGAGAACTTGCACAATTAGTGGTTGACTAAATACTTATTTGCCCCACTGTATACTGTACATGCTAAAAACGTATGGTTCGGCCAAAATATGCCACAAACATACCCATTCATTTTTAATAGGCAAAATTTCTAATGGTCCTATTCGCCATTCATTTCAATGGCACAAAAACTTAAATTCACTCTTAATATAAACTCAACAGGAAGTGACCCGATATACGAACCATGGCAGCAAAGTTGCATTTTCTAGGTTGCATACATTTCTTTGGTGGTTTCTGCTACTTTGTCTCCAAAAGTACATTTTTCAGAAAATGCCATTTGTTCAACCAAACTTAATGGAAGGAAACTGAGAAAAAGCTCTTATGCAGTAAAAGCTGAAAGTAGCAACACTTGAAGAATGACTCAACTGTTGTTTACACTTGTATAAGAGATTTAACAAGCACCCCACTTTCTCTTTCTCTCCCTGTACAAGTTGAGCATGTCTTTATGTGGTCAGAAGCAGCACTAATATAGAAAAAAAAAACATTATTAAAAAAAAAAAAAGATGAAAATGAATCAATATATAAAAACGGAATATTTACATTAGTGTCTAAAAAAGAAACAATTATCGTATTTTCCCCACTATAAGGCTCACCTAAAAGACTTCAATTTTCTGAAAAGCAGAGAGTGCGCCTTATAATCCTATGCACCTTATATATGAATCAAAATTGGTTAATCATGGCAGATGTATAATGTAACCCCAACCACTACTACTGCGCCTTATATAGGCAGTTATGCAGTTATGGTAGTTATGCTTCTGCGGCAGACCTACGCCGTCAAAACAGACCCGATTTACGACCCTCCGCCATAGCCTGATGTGCACCTCCACATATTCCTGACTGGGCGATGCAAGTCAATGCATGGTGGCGTGACACAAATGGACCTTGATTGGTCCGATCGGACTGTTGTTTCCGGTTCAGCATGAAATCACCGCCATTTTCAAACATTGTTGTCCTACACGCAAAAATGGACCAAGCCGACGAGAGTATCATCGAAGAGGTCCGCAAGTACGACAACCTCTACAATGTCTCGTCAAGACATTATAAAGATTGCCAAACGGCAAGCAATTCGTGGAAGGAGATTGCTGAAAATACGGGGCTGGAGGTCAACGATTGCATAAAAAAAATGGAAGAACCTCCAAGACAAGGATGTGTGTGTTGGGAAGCGAATGGCCACACGTAGCGGTGACAGTTGGCCAAAAACTGCCAGCTTTTTATCACTTTGTCGTATTTTTGGTTGGTGCACTTCATCATTTGTTGTGTACGTATGCTTGCTGTGAGTCTGTGTCTTTTTTACATTTTACACTTCAAGTATATCAAGAATAAAGCGCAGGTTTGGTGTCAAAAGAGTCTTGATGTTTAATTTTCAACAGCTCACACACTTGATACATCATCAGCGATTGAGAGTGCCTCGGTGCTTTTATGATAACGCGTTTATCCGTCAAGGCTTCCAACGCAGTTAGGGAAGTTTCGTTTTAATAAAATTTGTAAAATTTTCAATCGAAAAATAAACTAGTAGCTCGCCATTGTTGACGTCGCCGAGCGGTGACGTCACAGCCGTTCTTCCACAGTGTCATTAACTACGTAAGGTAGTAATTGAAATACACCACAAGGGCAAGTTTTAAATTAATTAGAGATCTAGCCAAGTTTTTCTAGTGCGTTTTGCCCCTCGACTGATGTCGTAGTTTCCGGGTTCATTGTACCATTTGAGTGTTGACTTCACAACGTACGAGACCTCTGATAGTTATTATATTGTGACAAAATATTGCCATCTAGTGTATTTGTTGAGCTAAACGAAATGTTTGAATAGAGTTTGACCAAGTCTGAGTAAGTTTTATGTGTATTTTACATAGCTATATTGATTGGGAATGCCAGTTCTCTTTGCATTGAGCGCTTTTCTTTTTGTGAACATTATTTTTTTTGGGAGAGATGGGAATATTATTTTTGTTGTGCTTTCAATAAATTATACTGTAGTGACTTAACTGTTCCGCCCAAATGCATGTGGGGAAATTGGGCAACCATGACTGTCAGTGGTGGCTGCAAATGGTATATGTTTCGCATTGTGTTCAAAGAAGCGTGTTAAGGAAAAGATCTGTCATTCTTTCCCATGCCGCTCGCCACAATTGTTATGATTGTTGTGAAAGAGTTGCCAAAGCTTATGATAATAAAAGCCGCAGCCCCAATGAATGCCTGTATCCACTCGCTTTTCTCTGCCTCTTAGCTCTCAATGAACAAAAAATATCGCCATTGTAGTCTGTTTGCGGCAATGCAGTAGGGGGTCATTCCGCGCATGTGTTATGTGCGTTAAATATTTGAATGTGATTAACTAAATTAATTAATTACTGCCCGTTAATGCGTTCAATTTGACAGCCCTATATACCATATAAAATAAAAAATATGTAAAATATATGTATATGTATATATATATATATATGTGTATTTATATAATATAAAATCAAATGTATATAATATATATAAATTAGGCATGGATGATATTGGAACGACATTGGAAAAAAACTATCATTGCGATTTTTGGGGGGTTTGCGATACATTGCGATATTATATTGCGATATTAAAACTACAAGAATTTTCACCAGATAACTTGAATAGCTCTGTTTGGCCTGGATGATATTGGAAAAAAAACAACATTGCAATATATTTGTAATTCATATGAGTGAGTCCACTCAAATTCACTCACACTGCCGAGAACAGCCTCTAGTTACTGAAGATTGATTAAACGATGATTAACATGTTTGTACCTTAATCGTAGAGCTACAGACCCTTCACTCGCCAGATCAAAGCTACAAACCTGTCAATCATCATTAACTTTAAGTAGCAAACTCCAGCTGCAATGCTGACCAAGAAATGCATCAGGAGGGAGAGCGAGAGGCTGTACTAGCATGAAGCAGAAAAACATGAATATATTTTTAAAATAAAAACCCGATCTTTTTCACCCGATTCCAATCCTCAGAAAAATGGTGCGATTGGCCCAATATCCGATCACGTGATTCGATCGGGACAACCCTAGATTGGACATCGTCAATGGCAGCCAGTGGCTGCGTTCCAATCACGGTTTGAGTTGCCCTCGCTCACTTGCCCTGAGCACTTGCTATGATGTCACACACTTGGAGGCCACTTGGAGGGCGGAGGGAAAGTGGGCGGAGGGGGAGCAAAAGACATAAATGGAACGGACCTGCCGTCGTTCACTCACAGGCAAGAAAATCATGGAACAACCACAAGGTGTTGGATTAGCGCTAATCAATGGCGCCTCCAAAATTCTTCATAGAGGTGGCCAAATGGGGCCACTTAAAACCTTGGGGTGATACACCAAAAAATAAAAGCCATCATTTCAGGTTTTTATATGTTGTAGTAGTAAACAGGCCAGTACAAAATTGTCAGAAAGACTTCAAGACACACCTTCTGATATACTTTTGTTGATTGTGTTATATTGTATACTATTATATTGTCTTAATGTACATAGTCCATAATAGTCAGGGGTGAAAGTGGCTAGAATTTCTTACCGGAACTCCCCGACGTGAAGGTCGCCACGGAGCCAGAAATTTTATTTATTTTTTTCTTTCATTTTTTTTTTTTTTTTTGGGGGGGGGGTCAAACCTCTTAAACTACTGACATGCAAAGAAAACTGTTTTAGCACAGTTATTTCTATAACTCATACAAAAACTTATTTTCATTCAAAATCCATCTCCTAATTTTTATTTTCCCTCATTTCCTCACATACTAAATGCCAAATCCCAATTTTAACTACTTAAGAACATAGGATATATATTAAAATTAATGTAAACATTTACTTTTTTTAATAATAAAGATAAAAGTAACATACATTTAGAAAAAATAAGTACAAATTACTTTTTACTTTTTATTATGAAGAATGAAATGGAATACATTTTGAAGATCGCGCATTGACTTTTTTAAATCATAAGGAAATGAATAAGTAGCCTAAAATAAATGAACAAACATAAGTCCAAAGTGCACATTGACAGCTAAGATGTTCCGAACCTCCCCATCAGAGCAAATAAAACTCAACATGACGAATAAGCCTCCTCAACTCTTTAGTTGCTCTTAAAGATTTGATCCATATTATGTTGCATTGCCTTTTTTGTCGAATCAATTCAACAAGCTTCCTTTTTTTTTTTTTGCTGTTCCAGAAAACATGCACATTTGAACCAATCATAGCTAACCATCTCTGCTGATCACATGTCAATATGTCAGCCAATTGAATGGATACTTGAGTCCAGGCGTTTTGCTATGCTGCATGCATTCGCACATTGACATGACTCATCATCGTCAGACTCAGATAACTGCAGCAGCTGAGGAAACATCCATACCGTCCGTGGAATAAAATAAATAATAAATATTGGAGCTTTTAAATATTGGATCTTGAAGCTTAAATGCATGTGTGGCAGCCAAGCATTTTAGGAACAGCATTCCGGCCCTGAATCTTATACCAGAACAGCATTCCGGCCCTGAATCTTATACTGGAACTGCGTTCTGGCCCTGAATCTTATACCGGAACTGCGTTCCTGACCGTTCTGGCCCACTTTCACCCCTGATAATAGTCCAGTCAACATTTTGAGTTCCACAGCTACTACAATCTGACATTACACTGGCGAGTGCGGTGTCCAACAAATTCATTGGGGGGAGCCGCGGCCAGGCCTGGCCACCCCCTGGTGGCACCGTTATTCCACATCGCACAAAATATACTGCGACTCATGTAATAAGCCGGACAAGTATTCCGCACTTGATGGCAATACGTTGGTACCTGGGAATGATCAGAATTATTAGTTTTGTATCAAATTTTATTTAGCCAATTCATTATTTATTTATTTATTTGTCTATACCTTACAATCTGTAAACAGATTTGTTGTTGAAATACATTTAACTTACATATTGGAAGTTTAGTTTCAGTCCCTCCCAACACAATTTGATTGATAGACCATTCCTTTCGTTAAAAGGAAAAGCGAAAAGTCGAGCGAAATAGAAACGTCAATGACAAAAATTGTCAGTTTTTTCCTTTTCTTTACTGACAAAAATGAAAGTCAATAGAAAAGTAACTTTACCCTTTATTTATTCATTTATTTCTCTTTATCTTTTTTTCTTTATTCACGTGTTTTTTTATGTTGGCACTCCTGTGATTCCATCCGTTCTGCCATAACTGCTACATACAGTCTAATTTATTTCTATATATTAACAACAATGATAAATTTTACAATTCCGAAGGCAGTTTGGTATCACATTCAAGCACTGTGCTGGCTCCGCCATTCATTTTCTTCTTCTTTGGTGGTAAATAGACACGAGCCAACGGTATTTGAGCTTCGTTATCACCACCGCATGGACATGTTTTCCGTGTACCACTGCAATGAATTGTGGAATACAGGGAGCTCTGGAGTGACCATCGTTTTTCACTGAATCACTGAGCCCTCTGAGGGTCCATCTCACCAAGTTCACTTCGCTGTTTTGGGAATGGGGTACCGCACGGTACACGTCACTTCCGCTCATTAATATTTATGACGTTAGCTTCTGTGGCTCTGCTGTTAGCTAAGAGAGGACAAGCTCTTGTTTGTCCCTAATAGGAAATGAATAGGAATAGTGTACGAAGGAGATGTTTACAGAGCTAAACCTAACAATTCTGTCCGAAATTGATGTCCCTGGTGCCAAATTCACTGGTAAAGATGTGGAAGAACATACAAATGTTCAGTTGAAGAGATGGCTGGAGTGTTGACGGCTGAAAAATATGGAAAAAAACGAGCCGACCTAAGCTTAGCCTTAGCTTTTTTTATCGACACCTTTTTCTTACGCCACTGACAATGACATTCTCCTGTTCCAACAATCTATCATTTACCAACATAAGCCCCATCTTTTTTATACATTATATCTTCTGGTTGTCTTACGTCTCTGACCGTTCTTTTGGGGGACATTGCTGTTTTGTGTCGCGATCGCAAATGCTACTCGTTGACAGCCAACGAACACTTCATTTTTTCATTAATAACAAATCTTAATTCAATTAATTTATTTACACTTCCCCCTTACTAAAGTTGTTTCTTTACAACAGAAAAGGTAACAATGGTGGCAGTCAGATACCACTTTAATTTTTTTTCAGGTCATTCATTGTCAGACAGAAGCAGCACAACAAAACGCCACGCAGCACTACAAAACGCCACGCAAAAAAAATGTCAAAAATCAAAATGGCTTACCTCTTGGCCCAAACAAAAATGTTTACTCCATATGAAATGTGAACGGCTTCACTTTGCTGGCGTTAAACTGGTCTTTTAGACGTCCGCGCCATAGTACTGTAGCATAGTAGCTGCAGTCTTCACATTTCTTCCTCCGAGTTTTTGGTTCGGGAAGAGTATGAAGAAAACATCCTTTATATGTCGTAATGTTTAGAGTCATTTCAAGTTCCATAGTAGCAGTGAATAATCGGCATGTCATTTTTTGAAAGATTACCGGAGAAAAAAGTCCGAAAAATAATAGTTTGCATGCGAGGGCGTGTATATAATGTCCTACTTCCGCTTTACGATGCGACGTCACGGTCTAAAAATAGCATGCGTGCGGAAGTAGAGTAGAAGTGGGACATTTTAGACCCGCCCTCGCATAGAAGTAGGGATGGGAATCGAAATCCGATTCCAATTCGGAACCGGTTCCGAGTGTTTCGAGGCCTCGACATCACCATGAAAAAGCCTTAACGATCCCTTTAACGATTCCTAAAGACGTGTATTGCGTCGTGACGTGTGTTGTTGTCCAGACGCATCAAACTAGCATGGCGCTAAGAACCACTCGCTCCAAAGTTTGACTACACTTCACCAGGAAAGAGTGTGAAAATGAAAGGTTACGACGGGTAAGCACGAGCATTGCAGCCATAAACATAACAATGACAGCACGTAGGTTCAAACGCTCGAAAGTGTGTCTTCACTTCACGAGGAAAAATTACAACAAAGCGACTTGCAGTCATTGCAAGGGGAGGGAATACGACTGCGCTGTCCTCACAGAGAGGCTAAGGCTCATTCCTGGCTATTAAAAAAAAAAAAAAAAAGTCCCGGCTATACAGCTAGCTAAACTCCCAAATGACGATGCAGAAGACGTTGGTATAATTTGCTGACTTTATTCAACCATCACTTGAAGAATGAAACTAAGAATAGAAATGAAACAAATCAATTTCGTCCCCAATAACAAACAGGTTTGCATCAAAGTAAATCAGCGATGATTAGCTGCTAATAACAGTATGGTTAGCATTCGTTCGCTAGCATTAGCACATCGTTCAAACCACTACAAAACTGGATTTAAGTGTCCGATCGCGAGTGGAAACACAACAACAACAACACAAAAGATGATACATACAGGCGTTGCCTCTGTAGATATTAACATTAACAAAGAATGTAGGCTCGTAGAAGTGTTTCCCTCTCTCACTCACTTGGATGCGGCATTTCTTCTTTGGGTGTATGCGCGCTCCAGGAGTCCTCAAACTGCGGCCCGCGGCCCAAATACGGCCCGCCTCCACATTTGGTCCGGCCATTTTGAATTTATTATTTTTTTTCTCAATCGTGTTATTTATTTTCTGGCCTTTTCCTTGAAGAATTCAGAGAGGGTTATTTGGTTATTATCTATTTAATTAATAGTGTTTTTATTATTAATTATTATTATTATTATAAAGAATCCCGAAAGGGTTATTTGATTGTGGCTTTCTGAAAAACAATAATTTTTTACATTTATGCACTTCTGCAATCGTCACACTTTTTCTGTAACAAACTGACCCCGGCCCCTCATCAGAGAAGGGAAAGGTTATGTGGCCCTCACAGGAAAAAGTTTGGGGACCCCTGCTTTAACACATATTCCCAAAGGCAGAACAAAAACCTATCTGCCTATATATACCAATATTTTTTATTTCTATTAGATAAATGTTTCAGTAAAATGTTACACATTCTTGTGTATTTGCCACTTATTGCCACAGTTAACATTGAGGCTTTGGGCCTCTTTTGATCTCGTTGTGAATTTATAAGGTTGTGACTTCTGATTAAACAAACTCGATGCCAATCAAAACGTTTGTTCTTTTCCCCCAAATTAGAATCGATAAAGAATCGAATCGTTAAGCAATATCGATAATGGAATCGGAATCGTAAAAATCCTATCAATTCCCATCCCTACATAGAAGCAATGGAAAATGTGCTACTTTTCTCTGGTAATCTTTCAAAAACGAGCATGCTGATTAGGGGTGTGACAAAAAATCAAAATGGTGATATATCGTGATACTTTGTATCCCAAAAGGTTATCGATATGCTCCTGCCAAGAATCGAGATGTCATTTTAAAAAGGTGTCGATGTCTAAAAAGGAACCAAGAAGTTGCTACCAAAATCTTCTACATATTACCCAGATAGCAGACCGATATTGAACAAACATTGATTTTCCATCAAAATCATCAGTATGGTTAACATCAAAATTTTCGACGTCAAGTGATGTTGAAACAACGTTGTTCTATAGTATGTCAGGCGATGGTTGGGTTAACATTGTTTTATAGTTGATGAACTAATGTTGGCAAATAGTTGATATTATGATTGACCAAGAAATATGATTGAAAAGTCATTGAATTATGGATGAGCGGGCGTTTTGGTCGAAAACATAACATTGATTTAGCGTTGTTCCAATATTATTAATAATCGAAATGACGTTTAGGTTTTGTAAGGATTTTAACGTTGAAACAACATTAATTGAGGGTGCAATAGTGACGTTGATTCAACAGCGGAATGTTGATCCAACATCTTTTCAACGTCGGTCTACTATCTGGGTAGTGTCCGTTAACTCTAAGGCTGCATTAACGGTGCTCGACGCCCAATCCATTTAGGCTGGGAACGTTCGTTCATTCGAAACCAGAGCATTCAAAGTCATTCTGCCCTATTTTCAGGGCATTTACAGGTCACTTGCTTTTTATTTTAGGGCATTTACAGGTCATTTCCTGTTGAGTTTGAGTCCCTGCCTATTCATATGAGTGATTCCCAGGTCACTTCCTGTTCTGTAACTCAAAATAAACAGGAAGTGACCCATAAAATACCCCAAAATCAACAGGAAATAACTAAAAAGCAACAGGTAAATGACCTTAAATGACCCCAAATTACCTCATTGCCTGGCATTGGCTGCCACTGACGGCCATTGACGTTCAATCCGTTTGAAGTGGGAGGGATGGCAGCCATTCGCTGCCACCCTCCCAGTTCAAATGGTTTGGACATCTACTAGTGATAAACTCATTCCAATTCACAGCAGAAGCTTGTTTTCCGTTTATTAGCTTTGTTTGTGAGCTTTGTATCGCAAATCGTATCGTATCGTGAGGTACCATGAGGTTCCCACTCCTAATGCTGATCACACATTGCTTTTTTGGAACTTGTAGAAACGACTCTAGACATTACAACATATGAAGGATGTTTTCTTCATACGTTTCCCGAAACTAAAAACTCTGAGGAGAAAATGTGAAGACTGAATCAACTTGCGCGGACTTTTAACGCCAGCTCGGCAGTAAACATTTATGCAGTAAACATTTCGTTGGGTTGGCATTGTCTTTCAGAGGACAAAGAGGTAAGCCATTTTGATATTTCTAACTTATTTTTTGGCGTGACTTGCCGGGTGCTGCTTCTGTCTGACAATGAATGACCTAAGAAGAATTAAAATGGTATCTGACTGCCACTGTTACATTTCCTGTTGTAAAAAAAAACAACTTTAGTAAGGGGGAAGTGTAAATAAGTTATAGAATTAAGATTTGTTAACAATGGAAAAAATTAAAAGTGTTCGTTGGCTGTCGCCGAGTAGCATTTGCGATCGCTACACAAAGCTAACTAAATTACCCCCAAGAACGGTAAGAGACGTAGGACAACCAGAGGATATATAAGAAAGACAGGGCTGATGGTAAAGGATAGCTTGTTGAAACAGGAGAATGTCATTGTCAGTCGTGTCGATAAAAAAGCGAAGGCTATGCTTAGGTCGGCTCGTTTTTTTTTCGTCTTTTTCAGCCTTCGACACTCAAGCCATCTCTTTAACTGAACATTTTTATGTTCTTCCACATCTTTGCCAGTGAATTTGGCACTAGGCACGTCATTTTCGGAGAGAATTGGTAGGTTTAGCTCTGTAAACATCTCCTTCGTACACGATTTCCATTCATTTCCTATTAGGGACAACCGGTGGCTTGTCCCTACTTAGCAACAGTAGCTAATGTCATGAATTCTAATGAACGGAAGTGACGTGTTGCTTGCGGTACGCCATTGGAACGGCCCTTAAGATGGCGGTGGGGATTACCCCAGGGGGGCGGTGGCTAGGGCAAGTGAGTGAGGGCTCATTTAAACCGCGATTGAAACGCAGCCATGGTGTTCTCTATTAAGGGTTGAACTAAATACCCAAAGAAATAGAAGAGCACATAATACCATACAGTACTTAATTTAATCCCTTATTTTTTGTCTTCTATGCAGGAATTTCTACTACATCACCATGCTACGTGACCCTGTGTCCCGATACCTTAGCGAGTGGAAGCACGTACAACGCGGCGCCACCTGGAAAACCGCCCTCCATATGTGCGACGGCCGTCCGGCCACTGAGGATGAACTACCCGCCTGCTACAGCGGCGAGGACTGGACTGGCGTGACCCTGGCGGATTTCATGAATTGCCCCTCCAACCTGGCCAACAACCGGCAAGTGCGTATGCTAGCCGACCTCAGTCTGGTAGGCTGCTACAACATGTCGTCCATGAACGAGCTGGAACGAGGCCGCGTGCTGCTCGCTAGCGCCAAGGCGAACCTTCTCAACATGGCCTTCTACGGTCTGACGGAGTACCAACGTAAGACGCAGCACTTATTCGAGCGGACGTTCAACCTGCGTTTCATTCGGCCTTTCACGCAAATCAACAGCACGCGTGCCGCTAGCGTGGGTATCGACAAGAAAGCGCAGTGGCGCATCGAGGGCTTGAACGCCCTCGATATGGAGCTCTACGAATACGCCAAGGAGCTTTTCCTTCGTCGCTACCAGTACAACCGTCAAAAGCAGCATCAGGAGGAGCGTCTCCGGCGGCGACAGGAGAGGCAGCGGCTGCACAGGACCTACCTGGCAGAGTTGCTGAGATTAGGCGGAGGGGAAGACGAAATGGAAGATATGAAGTTCCTTACCACTACAGAGGACTATAACAGTCAGGTTGTGCGATGGTGAGAAGGACAAAACATTAACCAAATTGGTCCGTGTACATTTCGGTTATTTTTCTTCTAATTTCAGAAAAAGGAAAATGGAAAACAAGCCTATTTCCAATCGTGCGTGTCAACAAAAACGGGGAATAAATCGCCTTCTGTTTCCCGATTCAGACATTTGTAAAAAAAAAAAAAAAAAAAAAAAAAAAAACAGAAAACAAACCGTTAGCAATTGTTCCCTTATAAGTTTATTTAACGCTATTTGGCAAATAAGATTTTAAAGCAACACTAGGTAACTTTTCAACCTTTATAAAATATTTTCATAACATTTGTGATGATGTATTCACTGACAACTAGGGTTGTTCCGATCATGTTTTTTTTGCTCCCGACCCGATCGTTTTATTTTGAGTATCTGCCGATCCCGATATTTCCCGATCCGATTGGTTTTTTTTGCTCCCGATTCAATTCCAATCATTCCCGATAATTTTTCCCGATCATATACATTTTGGCAATGCATTAAGAAAAAAATGAATAAAACTCGGACGAATATATACATTCAACATACATTACATAAGTACTGTATTTGTTTATTATGACAATAAATCCTCAAGATGGCATTTACATTATTAACATTCTTTCTGTGAGAGGGATCCACGGATAGAAAGACTTGTGACTTTGTATATTGTGACTAAATATTGCCTTCTAGTGTATTTGTTGAGCTTTCAGTAAATGATACTGCACCCATTCAAACCAAATGCATGATGGGAAGTGGAACCATGACTGTGCGTAGTGCTACCAATTGATATATCTTCTCTGCGTTGGGAAATAACGTAAGGTGTTAAGAAAAAGATTAATTGCTACCTTGCTTCCCCACATTGCTCCCCATGATATTTTCAATCGTAGGGAGAGGGATTGTAAGGCTTTAGCAAATTAAAAATGGTTCCAAAGGCTGCTAAAATTCACTCTATTCATTTTGCGCTGCCTTTTGTATCTCTATATAGGTAAAACGGCGCCATTACAGATTGAGCGCGACAATGCGTGAGTGGGTCGTGCAGCGCATGCATTATTTGCGTTAAATATTTTAACGTGATATATTTTTATAAAAATTTATTACTGCCGTTACTGGAATAAATTTGATAACCCTACCTTAAGCCTAAACTAAAGACTCTGGCTGAGTGTAACATATTATGTCTGTAACGTTAAATACAATTAGAAAACGATTTAATTAAAAAATATATATATTAAAAAAAGGCATGGCCGATATTTTTTTGCCGATTCCGATACTTTGAAAATGACGTGATCGGACATGCCGATCGATCTGGACATCTCTAATTGTTAAACTAGCTAACAATGCGGCAGAGTAAGAAGCAGAAGAAGAAAGTCTTCTGTGTCACAGAAAAACAAATAATGGTTGTATTTGTTGTTGTTCGATTTGTTTTCTGTTATTGTGGAGTCTGTGGACGACGATTCATTTCCCGTTTTTTTTCCCGACACACATAACAACAAAAAAGTTATCTTTTTCCCAAAATCGGAAGAAAAAACGATTGGCCGAAAGGTAACACGGACTGAAACTGACTCTGAATCCCTCCTTTTGCCGTCAATCTGCCAAATTCTGTCTCCCTTTGTTGGCTGGCCAAAAGGTGTCTTAATATTTATGATGGATGTATTTGTAACATTTTGTATGTGTTGTTTCTTAAGGCTATTTTTGGCACTGCAGTTGTGAAACGCGTTTTATTTTAATGAACAAAGCAAAATGTTTTGTACGTTTGGCTTATTGTTAGAAGAAACTGGCTAAAGGGTTCCTTTGTGTAATACTCTAGCAATGTTGACTATTGAAAAATTGTATTTATGTTGTGGCTAGGTCAGAAAATCAAAGCACAAACTTGGCTGTAGTCTTTCTTTTCACTCGCTCATTGACCTCCTCCAGTGGAATGCAATCAGAGCGGTTCCTTTGCAAAAATTGTGTCAATAAAAATATATAGCATCCTTGAGAGTAAATTTCTTCTTGTTTGGTTTCTATTCTCACTTTGTAGAAACAGCTAGCTTGGTAAATGCATCTGCAAAGGCTTTCAATGAATGCTTTTTCATTGTTTTTTTCCTGTTGTATATTTTGTTTTCCTCCATAATCTAAAAATCACAGAATTAATCAGATGGTCTCTCAACACAATCGACCAAATTTCCTCAGCAAGAAGATAGAGCCCACCTGCCCTGACAAACAGAGGTGTTCAGTAACAAGGCAGTGGCGCCTCCAGAATTTTTTCATAGGGGTGGCCAGATGGAGCCACTTAAAATCTTGGGGTGGCACACCAAAACTAAAAGCCATAATTTCAGGTTTTCATTATATTATTGCAGTAAAAAGGTCAGGGGAAAACTATCAGAAAGACTTAAGGACTCGGCTACTGATATACTTTGGTGTATTGTGTAATATTTGATGTTACTAATGATTTAATAAGCATAGTCCATAACTGTCCAGTCAACATTTTGAGTTCTACAACAATTCTATTTTATTGTGTTATGTATATGTTAGACATAAGGTGTACATTTAACAAAACAAAATACCGTAATTTCTGGACTATAAGGCGCACCTGACTATAAGCCGCCACCCACCAAGTTTGAAAAGAAAACGGCATTTGTTCATAGATAAGCCGCAGCTGTCCTTACTGTATTATGGCATATGTACACCAAAAGATATTACAGGGTACCCGCGGGTTATTAAAAGTATTAAAAAAGCATTGAATTTAGTTTTCCATTATTAAAGGTATTAAAAGTATTAAATTAGCTGTCGTAAGTCTGGAATTTTTTCACCGTGGTTTTAATTTTCAAGAACATCAGTGCAACCTAAATTATATCCGTGACGAACACGACACGTAGAATTTTTACGATGCACTGCACCTCGTGGGTGCGCGCCGTTAGCATTATTAGCATCAACGTCACAACAGCAGGCAATCGCACAGTACTGTGTGCTAATGCAAGGAACTGCTCAGATGCCTTAGTTGTTATGTTCGACGAAAGCCTCAACAAGACAACCAAGTCCAAACAGTTGGACCAGCATGTGAGGTATTGGATCGGCGACCAAGTCGCATCCAGATACTTTGGGTCGCAGTTTATGGGTCATGCGAAGTTGCCTGGTACACCAGACTCACCGCTGTTCCAGCGATTGAGTCTGGCCACCATTCACGCGGATACAATTTCCAGGGCGGAGCAAGCCACAGCAAACAGACAGCGGAGTGGACCAATCAGTGACAGGCAGACGTGACATTAGTAAAATGACGAGGGAAGGACGAGAGACTTGCACGCGGAAGTAAACATACGAAGAGAGTGGAGTTTATTCAACATGGCAAGCGCGAGACATACTGTTGTCAATGACTCGTGTCGATGTGTTTTTGGTCATCTAAAATGGATTTTACCGTGGTTTGGAACATATTCTCGGCTCTCCCGTTCACCATCTGTGTTGGAGACGACTTTCGACGCGCAAGAGTGACGTTGCTCGTTAAGAACACGTCACGCAAATAAACAAATCTGATTTGTCGATTGATTTTGTACCTGCTCGAGAGGCCGTTAATGGGCTGGTTCCCAGACTATACTCTCAGTGTTTGGAAAAATACAGGGAGAATAGTTTGGCAGAGCCAGGCAACATGCGAAGGCAGTGGACCTGCTTAACATTTCAAAGTAAGTTGCCAATTTCTCCAATTAAAATGTGTTAGATGCAATAATGTATTTCTGCACAGTTTGCCTTTCGAATGAATGTGAATTTCGCAGTTTTAACCCAAGAGTTAGCCATGTTCAATGGGGTATTGGCAGGTGCACTAGCCTTAGCATGGATAAACCGGAGTCGTAGATTCACCATTCACTCTCAGATACACAACACGGTTGACACTGTCTATTATTGGAACGAGTGCGGAGTAACGTTGATCTGAATAACATAGCATGGTGATAGGCAAATTATATTGTAGGTGATAGTAAAACACCTCCTGGTATATTTAAATGTTTTTCTTGATTAAATAAGAGTATGGATTTTCTCTATCTGATTAAAAGAAATGTCTTCAAATAGCTAACAAAGGATTAACATGTGTTTTGTATACTTCTTGTAATGTGATTAGGAAAAAAACGATTACCAAGGGAAATGGTCATGTGTAACTTTTTTATTTTGTGGTCATTAATGGTAAACTACTGCCATTTAGTGGCTGTTTTTTAAACTTTCACTGCCAATTGCAAGCACTTTACAGTTAAGGTGGCCAATTTAACAATCCTTAACTTGGTCCTCTTAAAAGGGAAACCTGTTGTATTGCAAATGTAATTTCTGAAGTTGCTTTACAATAATAGTGTAAAATACATTTTATCCGGGGGAAAAAAATTCTGAAAGACCTTATATTTAAATGTGTTTTAATTGTATCTTCAATAAATGTGCATTCTTTTGTCAAACACACTTAGTAATTGAGGTTAAATTTGATGTTCAGTGCTTTATTTTTTTAATATGATTCAATATTATTATTATATTATTATACAATTATTATTAATATCTAAATAATGGGTGCGAGAAAAGTATTAATTTTCAGTTGAAATGGCATTAAAAAGGTCTTAAAAGTCTTGAATTTAGATTTATCAATCCTGGGGGGACCCTGTATTAACCGGTAACACTTTATTAGACAGCTGCATCATAAGACTGTCATAATACTAAATGAACCACCATCAAGCTTTGAACCAATTGGCTACAAAGCTTAATTGCTTCAAGAAGCTTCATTTGGCTATCACTGCTCCCTTGGGGAAGACAGTCAACCTCTGCTGCCACTTGCTGTCAACACTATTGTTGTACAACATGCCTCCTAGCATGCATTGCAGCGCTACAGATGTAAATAATAATTAAAATTCATGGTCTGTTCTAATTATTTCTTCAGTTACTCTTCCAGTTGTTTCATTAAGTGGTATTTGGTAACACTTTATTTGACAGTGGCGCCATAAAACTGTCATAAGACCATCATAATTATGACATGGCACTGCCATTAGCATTAATGAATGCTTCTGACAGATGTCATTTTGTGTCATCCGGCAAATTGTCTCACTTTTGAATAGATGTAAAAGATCCGAGCTGGACACAAATGGAGTGTTGGTGACAAAATGTTCTGGATGATAATTAATGACATTCATTCATTCATTAATGTCCTTGATAGTGTCATCATCATCATGTCATAATTATGACGGTCTTATGGCAGTTTTATGACACTGCTGTCCCAATTAAATCAATATAAAAGTCGCACTGGACTATAAGGATTCAAAAGTAGGGGGGAAAGTAGCGACTTATAGTCCAAAAATTACGGTAATTACTGGGGAAAAGCAGGTGCTGGCATAATTGAACTTGGAATTAAATGCATAACTGATGCTACAACAATTTAACGATAGACTGGCAAGCGGGGTGACCAATGGGGTGGCCAACAAACCCCCTGGGGGCGCCACTGTAACAAGGCTGTAACAAAATATCAAAATGGGTGATATATCGTGATACTTGCATCCCAGAAGGTTATGGATAAGCTCATGCCAAGAATCGAAATATAGTTTTAAAAAGGTATCAAACAACAAGTTGCTACCAAAATCTTCCACCACAAAAGTGTCTCGGTTAACTATGACTGCCATTGGCGGCGCTCGACGTCCAATCCATTAAGACTGGGAAGGGCGAATGAACGTTCATCCGAATCCAGAGCATTCACTGCCCATCTTTCCGATTTTTTATTTTATGTGTTTGTGTATATACATATACACATATACATATGGCGGAAAACACTCAGGTGACTTAAAGTTCCGCTCTGAGACCCCCAATTTAGCCAACTTTCAAAATTCTCCGATATGCATGTGTGATACATCATTGCAAAGCTTAAAATCTCGATTTTCTGGGGGAAGAAAAATTTTGAGCAGGACGGCATTTAAAAAAAAAAAAAAAAAATTTAAACAGCAAAACCCTATCTGGAGGTGAGAGCACACGAGAACAGAATTACAGACGCCATGACTTTAACGAGATATTATCGCGTACCTACTTTGTTTCGATCCAAAAACTCCATGTAGCATGTATCACTGAGTGTCAAGACACAGCTGTGAATGGCCACAGCTGGATTTTTGGGGGATTTTATGGGTGAAACATGGTCATATAACAAAGGTCGCAATGCAGAAATCGCAGACATCAAGGAGTGGTCGAGATTTTCATTTTCATATATTTACCCTTTTAAATGTTTTTTTTTTTTTTTCAACTTTTTTTTGTTTGGATCAATTATTTATCATCTAACATATCGGAGAAAATGCGACAGTAACAAAGAAAATACAATTAAGTGATAGTTATGAGGTAGATATCCGTGACTTTTTTACAGACACCATTTTTTTCATTGTGACATAATTTGTTTAAAAGTTTAAAATATGTGAGTGAATAATTTTTTAAAGTCTTTTTTTTTTTTTTAAACAAAATATGAGACATCAATGAATGATTCTAAGCTAAAAATGACAGACATTATGAATAATAAATGTAATTAATTACCTTTGTTTTATGGCTGGGTTGAAACAAAAGCGGTTGTGCGACGTCTGTAAACGGGGGTTTTCAGGGTAAAACGGACGAATTAAAAATAGTTCGGGGGCTTAATGTGCCATGAATCTGCTATGGCAGCATATAGACATATTATTCTATCAAAACACAACAGTTGTTTTAGCTTAAAATACAGCAGTTTCTTTCAAAGAGGAGTGCCAGAGCAGAAACTGCTTTTTCAGTCTTGTCTTGTTTTTCCGCCATATATATATATATATATATATGAACCTTTTGGAATTGGGTGCAGTGTCAAAGTGTCTTTTTGCGAACATTAAACGAGAAACAATGTTTTTTTTAATTTTTTTAGATAGCAGTGGCTTCCTCTGTGGAGTCCTCACATGAACACCATTCTTGGCCATAGTTTTACAAATAGTTGATGTACGCACAGGGATATTAGACTCTGCGAATGATTTCTGTAATTCTTTAGCAGACACTCTAGGGTTCTCTTTTACCTCTCTGTGTATTCTGCGCTGAACTCTTGGCGTCATCTTTGGTGGACGGCCACTGCATGGGAGAGAAGCAACAGTGCCAAACTCTCTCCATTTGTAGACAACTTCTCTGACTTTCGATTGACGAACATCCTGACTTTTAGAGATGGTTTTGTACCCTTTCCCAGATCTATACAAATCAACAATCCTTGATCGCAGGTCCTCAGACAGCTCTTTTGACCCAGCCATGATGCACATCAGTCAATGCTTCACATCAAGACAATTCTTACCAGGTGTGTGTTTTATAGTGGGCAGTGCAGCTTTAAACCACTCATCAGCAATGTTCCCTCTAAGCTGTGTGCGTGACAAATCTTAGCTGCCTCTTACATTCCTAACCATACAAAATGGACAAATTCTGCAGCAGGATGGTGCTCCATCGCATACTTCAATCTCTACCTCAAAGTTCCTCAAGGCAAAGAAGATTAAGATCCTCCAGGACTGGCCAGCCCAGTCACCAGACATGAACATCATTGAGCATGTCTGGGGTAGGATGAAAGAGGAAGCATGGAAGACGAAACCCAAGAATGTTGATGAACTCTTGGAGGCATGCAAGGCTGCTTTCTTTGATGTTCCTGATGACTTCATTAATGAATTGTATTAATCCTTGCCGAACCACATGGAAGTCATACAAAATAATAAATTTGGATCTCACTGCACCACTACTTAATTCACTTGTTATGTAACATATTTTTGCATTTGAAGTACATTTTTAGTTCAATTTTCACACTACAAAACTTTTGTCTTGCCAAAATTTGACCTTTATGTCTTCATTAAATGATAAATCTTTTTTTTTTTCCCCCAGTGAAACGAATATATTTTTGTACATTCGACATCATTTGGGAGGGTCTTAGCTTTCATATGAGCCATTTCTGAAACCAATTGAATAATTAAAATTCAGGTTATTAGTCATTGCTTCTACAAAATGGATAAGCGACAAGACTTCGGTCGGATTCATTTTACAAGACTATCTTAGATTGCAATCCAAAATACCACCTCGTGTTCCCAGCCTTTCTGGCAATGACACATCAATATCAACAATCCCAAACTGTGTAAAAATGTTTATTTTACAAAATGCTTCTGCTAATAATTTCCTAGGAACTGGTGGGATGATGATGAGTCTTTCAAGAGGTGGGTGGGCCTTCACGGTACATATTCAAATGATCAGTGCAAGGTCAAATAGGCACAGACGTGATTATAGAGAACGAAAGGCGTCTACATGAACGCCTACAGTTTGGGCATCCTGGCTGCATTGAGTCGCATGGAAACGCAGGAAGCACCGGCGGCGTAACGCATCTCCCTCAGCATGCCGCTCCACTGCTTCTTGTCGTTCTCGTACCTAAAACAGAGCCTTGTCAAATCGTGTCCTGTGCAATGCGATGCCTTTAAATGAAGACTTACTGCCAAACGTCGGTGACCTCAGTAGGCGCCACCTCTTTGTTCTCCATCTCGATCATAGCGAAGCCGCCCACAGCGTACAGGGCGCCACCAGTACTCACTAAATTGACGGAACTCCTCTCCTGGGGGAATTCTGTGAAGGGCTCCCACCTGGTGAAATTAAAATCACAGAGTAACAACAAGCAGATAACACATTGCACACCTCTCTGCAATAAGCAGATTTTATGGGGGGGGGGCAGCCCCCCCCGGTGGCCGAAAAGTGTCATGGCATGTAATTGACTTTCCTATACAGGGTGACCCAAAAAAAGGTTTACACTGCCATAATACAACTTAAATGCCATGTTTATTCATCTTAGAATTAGAATTTAATCACAAATTATACATTATTGTAAAGAACATGTACAGTACACTCTATTTTTCAATGTGTCCTCCATTAAGTGTCACAACAGCCTCCAGGCGCCTGCGGAACGCTTGACAGGTCTTCTTTATGTAAGATGCTGTCATCTTTTCCCAAGATCTAACAATGGACCTCTCCAAGGCTGCCACAGAAGTTTGTGGCTTCTTACAGGCACTGTCCTCCACAGTTGCCCATATGCTATAATCCAGGGGATTGAGATCTGGACTCTGGGGTGGCCACATATCACCTTGTCAATCAACTTTTTGGTCCGCACAGATCGGGTTTTCCAGACCCAGGTTTTCGTGAGGCTGTTCCAGTATCTTTCAGCTTCTTTTTAACTTTGTAGACTGCACATCTGGATATTCTCAGATTTGCTGCAATCTCAGTAGGTGTCAGACCGGCACGCAGCAATTCAGGTACAGCTAAAGTTTTTTTCATTTTCAGCAGAAGCACAGGAATTGTAGAGAGTGACCTTAATGAATCACTTAAGCATGACATGTTTCAATGGCTTTTAAACAAGCAGTCAACTGAGTGTAAACTTTTTTTTTGGGTCACCCTGTAAGTTGTAAAGCAATAAAACTGCAACAAAAATGAATGAAATGAACAAAAAAACATTTTTATAATGGGTCGAAATTATTTTTTGAGCACGTTAGACAGTCATTTGCTTCGCATATTGTTTTAAAATATGTATATATATATATATTTATATATTAGGGCTTTCAAAGGATTACAATTTTTAATCGAGTTAATTACAGCTTAAAAATTAATTAATCGTAATTAATCGCAATTAATCGTAATTAATCGCAATTAATCGCAATTCAAACCATCTATAAAATATGCCATTTTTTTCTGTAAATTATTGTTGGAATGGAAAGATAAGACACAAGATGGATATATATATTCAACATGCGGTACATAAGGACTGTATTTGTTTATTATAAAAATAAATCAACAAGATGGCATTAACATTATTAACATTCTGTTAAAGCGTGGATAGAAAGACTTGTAGGTCTTAAAAGATAATGTTAGTACAAGTTATAGAAATTTTATATTAAAACCCCTCTTAATGTTTTCGTTTTAATAAAATTTGTAAATTTTTCAATCAAAAAATAAACTAGTAGCCCGCCATTGTTGATGTCAATAATTACTTACACAATGCTCATGGGTGCTGAAGCCTATAAAATCAGTCGCACCCAAGCGCCAACAGAGGGCAGCACAACTCCACAAAACACAATTAACAAGTGGGCATTTCACTATACTGTCATTTAAATGTGTCTGAGCGGGGCATGTGCGTTAATTGCGTCAAATATTTTAACGTGATTATTATTATTATTTTTTTTTTTTTGAATGAAGCAACTTTTTGGGGAATTGAATGATTTAGACACAAATGTCCTAATCATAATATGGCCCAAACACAAAAAGGATTGCTTCAATCAAAGAAAACTTTTGCAATGAAAAATTAAATGTTCAAATGCAAATTTTTCAATCTCAAATATTTTTTCGCATTCAAAAACTTTTTTCTATTATTGAAATTTTTCTTTTTTTTGATTGAAGTGATTTTTCCCTTTGAAAATCTTTTTTTTTTTTTAAGCAGCTTATTTTTTGGTTGAATAATAAAGCGAAAACTGTCCTAGCCAAAATATGGCCCAAACACAAATCAACATGACTTCATTCAAAAAGTTGCTTCAACCAAAAAAAAAAAAACTTGATTTCAATCAATAGAAAAAAGAAAAAAATAATTAAAGAAAAATAAATTAAAAGAAAAATAAAAAAGATTCAACTGAGCTCCAAAGCACAATGCTGGAAAACCATTTTAAAGCAATAAAACTGGCCACTGGAGGGCAATAGCGCATTTGGTAAGACCCGCATCCCCAACTCAATGGAACGAACGGCCGGGCCGCACGGCCGGGGCGCCGGTGGAAGATGACCGAATGGACGTCCAGGATGCCAGGCGGCGGACGACTGAGCAAAACAACCGGGAGGACCCCCGGGATGCCAGGCGTTGGACGACCAAACAGAGCGACCGGGACCACCAGTGCAGCGGACGATGCCGTTGAGTCCGTGCTGCTCGCCGAGCAGAGACAGGCGGCGATGAGGGAAAAGTTTTCACCAGCTGTCGCGGCCACAACAGCGTCATCTCTCAGTTATTTATGTGTAAATAAATTGTTACTTTGCTATCAAAAGCTCTATTTGTCTTGTGTTTTATGTTATGTTGTAAAAGGAAAACATTATTCAGATGTTTGGGATGTAACAAAAGCAAAAAATAGCTGTGTTAAAGTCAAAGTTATGTTTGAAATGTATGCTTTCACAAAAAGCTCAATTTCTCTGTTTTTTCATCAGAAATTGGAAAATTGCTCATTTTCTAATGCTGATTTCCAAAGAATGGAAAAAGATATGAACTTACTTTTTTTCCTGCTGAAAGAAGAGAGTCTAATCTTTCTTTTGGTGGGTTCCATGTTTATATAGCAATAGAACAGAATTTTCTTTGGGCCTTGCAAAATCAGTCAAAATCCAGTAAAACGGCTGGGAACGAAGGGGGTTGCACCGGTGAAAATGAGTTAAGTCATGTATTTTATATATAATATATATTATAACCTTGAATATGGTATTATTATTATTATTCACGCGCGCTACTGCCCTCCAGTGGCCAGTTTTATTGCTTTAAAATGGATTTTCAGCGTTGTGCTTTGGAGCTATGTTGAATCAGAACCCAGAGCTATCTCTTGTGAAAAAAAGACATACGTCTTTGGGACACTGAAAGAATTAAAAATAGAACGTATTTATATGTTTCTGGGAGCAAATGAGTTAACATTAATTTACATATACATTAGTGCATTAATAAATAGTTATTAATGTATACCGGTACTAGTAAGTGATTGTTATTTTAAAATGAGAAACATTGCTCTGTGAGTCCTTGGGTGCTGCTAACCTAACCTTTATTCACCATTACTGAATGCTTTTTGGACCTTTATTGTAAAGTGTAGCACATACTGTATGTCCCTGAGAAATTATAAATGCTTGAGGTAACAAACCCTAACCCTAAATCCTATTCCTATATAGGCCTGTATACATTTTCAATTTGACCAAACTATTAGTTCCTGCCTGGTTATGCATTACTAATGCATTAACTCATGTTAATTAATATATTAATAAATGTTAAATAAGCAATTATTTTAATTATTGTAATGTTACCTAAACATTAGTTATTGTCTTAAAATGGATTAACTAATGCATTAACTCATGTTAATTAATATATTAATAAATGTTAGATAAGGGATTAAATGAATTATTGTCATGTTACTTAAACATGAGTTATTGTCTAAATATGCATTAACTAATATTAATTAAGGGAGCCTTATTGTAAAGTGTTACCAAATCCAGAAATAACAATGCGTGATTTTTTAAAACAATTTATTTGTGTCATACAGCTGCAAATAAGTTTTTCAACACCTGTCTATCAGCTAGAATTCTGACCCTGAAAGACTTGTTAGTTCACCCAATAAAAGCCCACCTCTACTCCATGTTTTATCCTGAATCAAATGCACTTGTTTGAGGTCGATGGAAGCATAAAGACACCTGTCCACCCAATACATTTTTTAAGACTCAAACTTACGTAACACGGTCAAAACCAAAGAGTTGTCCAAAGACACCAGAGACAAAATTGTTCACCTCCACAAGGCTGGAAAGGGCAACGGAGCGATTGCCAAGCAGCTTGGTGATAAAAGGTCCACTGTTGGAGCAATCATTAGAAAATGGAAGCTAAACATGACAGCCAATCTCAATCGGAGTGGAGCCCCATGTAAGATATCACCTCGTGGGGTCTCAATGATCCTAAGAAAGGTGAGGAATCAGCCCAGAACTACACAACAGGAGTTGGTCAATGACCTGAAAAGAGCTGGGACCACCGTTTCCAAGGATACACTAGACGTCATGGTTTGAAATCATTCATGGCACAGAAGGTTCCCCTGCTTAAACCAGCACATGTCGAGGCCCATCTTAAGTTTGCCTATGACCATTTGAATGATGCGGAGGAGTCATGGGAGCAATTTTTGTGGTCATATGAGAGTAAAATAGAACTTTTTGGTCATAGTTCCATTAACCGTGTTTGGAGGAAGAAGAATGATGAAAACTATCTCAAGAACACCATCCCTACTGTGAAGCATGGGTGTGGTAGCATCATGTTTTGGGGGTGTTTTTCTTTGCATAGGACAGGACGAGTGCACTGTATTAAAGAGAGGACGACTGGGACCCTGTATTGTGAGATTTTGGGAAACAACCTCCTTCCTTCAGTCAGAGCATTGAAGATGGGTCGTGCCAGGATCTTCCAACAACAACAACCAAGGAGTGGCTCCGTAAGAAGCATAACAAGGTCCTAGCCGGTCTCCAGACCTAAACCCAATAGAAAAGCGGAGGTCAAACTCCGTGTCTCTTAGCGACAGGCCAGAAACCTGAATGATGGGTGGGCCAAGATCCCTCTTGCAGTGTGCAGACCTGGTGAAAAACTAAAGGAAACGTTTGACCTCTGTAATTGCAAACAAAGGCTACTGTACCAAATATTAACATTCGTTTTCTCAGGTGTTCAAATACTTATTTGTATCACACAAATAAATTGTTAAAAATTCATACATTGTGATTTCTGGATTTTTCTTTTTAGATTATCTCTCTCACAGTGGACATGCAGATACGATGAAAATTTTAGACACCTACATGATGTCTAAGTGGGAGAACTTGCAAAACAGCAGGGTGCTCAAATACTGATATGATTTTTCTCCACTAGAGGGCACTCATGCCCTTTGGTCGGGTTATGTTTAATTTTTGTAGTTTGAATTCAATGATTTTTGTGTATTTTTTCCGCCCAATATGGTCATGTAATAGGTTATAGTTCCATTATAATAATAACAGGAGGTGACATTGTGCTGAGAAAAAAAATACTATTGTTTAAAAAAAACAAACAGTGTAAGCAGTTACTCACAATGTTACTCATTACTTGAGTATTCCTTTCACCGAATATTTTTTTTTGCTTGAATTTGAGTATATTTTTGTATGACTACTTTTACTATTACTTCAGTATTATTATTTTGAAGTAAGGCCACTCTGACATGAGTCAAATTTTTGGCTACTCTACCCACATCTGCTACCCACCTCTAGTTTTTGTACCAGCTAAACCAGAGTCAAAACACAATACTGGTATTGTTGCGTATTGGTACTGGTCTTGCTGGTTCAGAAACCAAAATATGCAGAATTTTTTGGCAAGAGCATACAGTAGATTAAAGTTCCTGTGACAAAAAAAACATGTTTATTTCATATTACACGCGGTATTTTATGCTCCTGAATGAAATGGACCGCTTGGATGTGTGTGGAAGCGATCGATATATTTATTCAATTTTTTAAAATCCCGCGCCATGAAAATGAGTTACTTCCAACTCGGGTTGAGGAAGAAGGCGAATGTGACGTCCACCAGGTAACCATCGCAGAAGGACTGCGGATTCAGCTGATTTTGCGGATTAATTTGTTTATTTTTTTGCATCACGCCAGCCCAATGTGCTGCAGGGTTTTGTTGCTACACCCGGGAGAGTGGTGTGAGGCTTTGGTCCACGGAACCGTCTTCTTTTACTGTTCCTCGATTTATTGCTTTCAGCCATTTGCTTCTCCTTTTCTTCTCACACGGAAGAATCAAGAACTTCAAATGCGGCTTTGAACTCTTCCTTGTGTTACAACCCGCAACACAGCAACTTTTAGTCATTCCGACGGAAAAAAAGATTGCAAAAAAGACAAAAGTTCAACGTGTTTGTACCACAATGCACGACAGAGCAACTGCTTGTGACTCGTGTTTTGCCCCCTTTTCAATATGGCGACGCTTTGTTGTGGCTGGTGACGTCATTAATGCCTGGATGTCCGACTGCGAGAATACCGTACACTCTTTTCTTCGTTCCAGAAGGCGGGGCATTGAAATGACAAAAGACGGACTAGCTCCGGTGGCATAAAATACTGTTCGGGAGATACCATACCATTTATTTAGCAATTGGGGGAAAATACTTAGATAAGAAGAATATCCAGTAAAAATATTGGAGTACAAAGATTGAAACAATTATGACATTTTGCTGCTCTCTGTTGCATATTTCTCGTTTTGAACCTTCCCCCCACAATGGGCTGAATTCTAAATCAGCTGAAATCGTTACCCTGCAGACGTCATCATCCGGCTGGGGACGCTAGAGCGCTATAATGACAGGCGGGGCTAAACGGCAGATTATAAACTAATTTCTAGTAATCTGCACTTTACCAAATTGTTGTATTTAGTCGAATTGTCTCAAAACCTGATTTCAATTCAAATAATAATGCTATTTAAGACTTTTTTTTAATCCTGTCACAGGCACTTTAATGTAACACCTACTTGTTTGTTGCAAAGTTGTAGCTTTCGCAGGAAGAGGTAAGGCCTCCTTCGTTCACTCCACCGGTCACAATGATCTTTCCATCGTGGATGACGGACCCAAACATTGCTCTGGGTGTCTTCATGCCCGCCAACTCTCTCCACTCTGACTGCTTATGGTTGTACACAAACATCTTGCTGAGAGCTTTGCTGCAGGGGACATGAAAGATAAGAGATGTTGTTGTGATTGATTGATTGATTGACATTGTCATGACTGGTCATATTTTTATAAGTCTTCATTTTGTTGTATTGCTTCATGTACATTGCTGGCCAAAAGTATTGGCACCCCAGCAATTCTGTCAGATAATGCTCAATTTCTCCCAGAAAATGATTGCAATTACAAATGCTTTGGTAGTAATATCTTCATTAATTTTGCTTGCAATGAAAAAACACAAAAGAGAATGGGAAAAAAATTAAATCAATATCATTTTACACAAAACTCCAAAGATGGGCCAGACAAAAGTATGGCACCCTCAGCCTAATACTTGGTAGCACAACCTTTAGACGAAATAACTGCAAACAACTCTTCCGAAATCCACCAATTAATTTCTTACAATGCTCTGCTGGAATTTTAGACCATTCTTCTTTGGCCATCTGCTCCTGGTCTCTGAGATTTGAAGGGTGCCTTCTCCAAACTACCATTTTCAGATCTCTCCACAGGTGTTCTATGGGATTCAGGTCTTGACTCATTGCTGGCCACTTTAGAAGTCTCCAGTGCTTTCTCTCAAACCATTATCTAGTGCTTTATGAAGTGTGTCCTGCTGGAAGACCCATGACCTGTGAGGGAGACCCAGCTTTCTCATGCTGGGCCCTACATTATGCGGCAAAATTTGTTGGTAGTTATCAGACTTCATAATGCCATACACATGGTCAAGCAGTCCAGTGCCAGAGGCAGCAAAGCAACCCCGAAACATCAGGTAACCTCCACCATGTTTGACTGTGGGGACCGTGTTCTTTTCTTTGAAGGCCTTGTTTTCCCCCCTGTCAACTCTATGTTGATGCCTTTTCCCAAAAGCTCTACTTTTGTCTCATTTGACCAGAGAACAGTCTTCCAAAACGTTTTTGGATTTCTGAATTAAGTTTTGGCAAACTCTAGCCAGGCTTTTTTCATGTCTCTGGGTCAGAAGTGGGGTCTTTCTGGGTATCCTACCATAAAGTCCCTTTTCCTTCAGATGCCGACGGATAGTACGGGTTGACACTGTTGTACCCTCGGACTGCTTGAACTTGTTTGGATGATAGTCGAGCTTCTTTATCCACCATCCGCACAATCTTTCATTGAAATCTCTCATCCATTTTTTTTCCCCGTCATCATTTCAGGAGGTTAGCCACAGTGCCATGGGCTTTACACTTATTGATGACAATGCGCATGGTAGACCAAGGAACATATCAGGTCTTTGACTTTTAGCCTTAAGAATGCCCATGCTTCCTCACAATTTTGCTTCTCAAGTCCTAGGACAGTTCTTTGGTCATCTTTCTTTTCTCCATGCTCAATGTGGTACACACAAGAACACAGGGCAGGGGTTGAGTCAGCTTTAATCCATTTTAACTGGCGGCAAGTGTGATTTAGTTATTGCCACCACCTGTTATGTGCCACAGGTAAATAACAGGTGCTGTTAATTACACAAATTAGAGAGGCATCTCATGTTATTTGAAAGGGCTCCAATTTTTTTGTCCGGAGTTTTGCGTAAAATGATAATGATTTTTTTGGTTCATGTTCATTATATTTGGTTCATGTTCCAAGAACAAGAACCAAGCAGGGTTAGGCAGCATTTAGTTATTATGCTCCTCACCTCTGGAACAAGTTACCTGAACGTCTGAAGTATGCTCAAACTGTTAGCTCTTTTAAATCAGGGCTAAAAACGCTTTTGTTTAGCACTGCATATCCATAACTGGCTATATATTTCAATCTACCTGCTTTCTATTCCTCTTGTGCTTATCTCGATTGCTGATTTCAATTATTATTATTAGTAGTAGTTTTTGTTTTATTTTTATTTCTGTTTTATTTTTATTTATTTATTTTTATTCTATTTGTGAGTAAATGCGATCTTTTGTCTTGGTTTTTACTAGTGTTGCACGATACCATTTTTTGGCCCCGATACCGATACCTGGCTGTGCAGTATCGGCCGATACCGATACCATACCGATACCACCCCGTTTATATATACAGTATATATATATATTTTTTTTTCTTAATTTTTTTTTTTTTTTTCCCAAAGAGCTACATAATTGGATGTGAAATCATTGCTATCAAGGCTTTGTCAGGCTGTTGCTTACCTTTGCAAAATAGGAAAAAGTACACTAAACCCTAGTAGACAATAGTTGAATAAACCTTTGGCTCTCAGAGGCCAAAATAGTGCTAAATTTGGGAAATTAATAAAACATGTATAATACTAGCCCAACAGTAAGAAAGTAAAAATACATTCATAATAATAAACTCTGAATGAACTGAATAAACTTTTTTAAACCTCTCGAAGTCCAAACAGTGCAACTTTCATGAAATTATTGTCACATTCTGCTGCTGGTTAGATTGTGTTTTGTTGCTGGGCGTGGGGGCGTGGCACTTGAATCCAATGCAGGCTCATCAACGCAGCATTTAAGCACAGGTGATCTCAGAGAAGGCTGCCGAGATATTTGCCTTGCTGATCGCTATTTGACATCTGGCACAATAATCTCGCTACATTTGCTTGTTATGCCCCTGCATTGGGTTTTTCTGTTAGTGTGCTGCTCTCGTTTGTAACCGCTGCCTATCGTCTTAGTTTGTCCGTCGACCTGCTGTCACGGACTCCTTTTGTTATTTCTACTATCCCGCGATCGCGTGTTATTTTTTGTTTGCAATCATTAAACCCTTTTATGTATCCCCCGCTTGTTGTCTGCTTCGAGGTTCAACCTTGTTTCCGCATTTGCGGACGCTAACAATTATAAGTAATAATAATTGACCACAGCATCCCGTCTCTCCTTTTTTTCGGGAGGTGGGAGTCCCTTATTTCTATTTCTGAAAGGTGGCAACAATACTTTGGAAACACTTCCCAAATTACTGCGGCATTTCTTTCAGTAAAAGACGATAAAAGTAAAGTAGACGAAGTGAACTGACCAGAGATTGTTGCTCCGGTCCAGCGGCCTTCTTCCTCTGGATAGCAGTCCTGCTCTTGCAGGCTCAAAGTCGTTGTGTTCGTTCATGTTTCGTCTTCAAATGTTTTATCAAGTTCGAGGTATTGAAACTGGCCGATTTAACTCCACATCTCCAAACTTTCAGGCCGCAAATCTTGCATGCAGCCATTGATTTTAATCGACGGGATTTCTATTTGGAAATATTTCCTGACCGCCACCATATTTCCTGGTTTGTTTTTCATCCATATGAAAAAGCCCCCTTTTGATTGGTCAGGAGTGGCTATTGGCCCACTCTCATTGGTCTGGAGCAGGCCAATAGCGATAGCTGCTTGGTCTTCACGTGTCATCACACAACACAGAGACAGAGTGTAGTGAGCGCCAGGAGGAGAAAAAGGCTGTGGTCAAATGTAATAATAATGGACCGGTAAATGGTATCGGCGCCGTCTTTGTTGGTACTCGCCGATACCGATACCACCATTTCGGGCCGGATCGGCGCCCCCTGCCGATACTAGTATCGGTATCGGTGCATCTTTAGTTTTTACGTTGTATTGATTTAAATGTGATTTTAATGATCTTCATGTGATGTAAAGCACTTTGAATTGCCTTGTGTTGAATTGTGCTATATAGATAAATTTGCCTTGCCTTGCCTTTTTTTTTTTTTTTTGCCCATTCTCTTTTGTGTTTTTTCATTGCAAGCAAAATAAATGACGATATTAATACCAAAGCATTTGTAATTGCAATCATTTTCTTGGAGAAACTGAGCGTTATCTGACAGAAGTGCAGGGGTGACAATACTTTTAGCCAGAAATGTATGTATTTAACCCTTTATTCTTGTAAAATAAAGTAGTAATGTGCTTTATAATCCGATGCGATTTATAGGCATGAACATATGGCTGCCACTGACGGTGATGGACGTCCAATCAGTTATTTTATTCTTGGAGAAGAAGTCAGTAAATGATCCTGTTTCAGTGCCATTGACGTCAATTGCTGATTGATTTAAGATTTAAATATAATTTAAACCCAGCCTTCCCCTTTTCATATGTGCATTTTGCTTTCATTTTAAAAGACCACTAATTACTAGTTTCTGTTACCATGAAGCAGTATAGCTTGCGTGCATGAAGCACCCTTGTCAAATTTAACACGTACACATTGCGATAGCTGCTTCACACATAAAGTGTATCTATATTTTTCAGCTGGAAGTGACACCTGCTTATCACTTGCTGTGCTTGACCGAAAGCTCAATACGTAGATAGCGAGGCAGCAGAAAAACACTTCCATGCAAGGCTCTGTTTATCTGATGAATTTCAGTTGCATTTAGTGCTGCAGAAAGAATCATACTACTGTATAGCAGTCTGCCAGGATTATATCCTCAACTAAATTAAGCAAGAGGTCCACTAACTCGATCAGCAAAGGTGCCCAGGGTCCGAAAAATTTTACAGTGCCTTGCAAAAGTATTCGTCCCCCTTGAACCTTGCAACCTTTCGCCACATTTCAGGCTTCAAACATAAAGATATAAAATTTTAATTTTTTGTCAAGAATCAACAACAAGTGGGACACAATCATGAAGTGGAACAAAATTTATTGGATGATTTAAACTTTTTTAACAAATAAAAAACTGAAAAGTGGGGCGTGCAATATTATTCGGCCCCCTTGCGTTAATACTTTGTAGCGCCACCTTTTGCTCCAATTACAGCTGCAAGTCGCTTGGGGTATGTTTCCATCAGTTTTGCACATCGAGAGACAGACATTCTTGCCCATTTTTCCTTGCAAAACAGCTCGAGGTCAGTGAGGTTGGATGGAGAGTGTTTGTGAACAGCAGTCTTCAGCTCTTTCCACAGATTCTCGATTGGATTCAGGTCTGGACTTTGACTTGGTCATTCTAACACCTGGATACGTTTATTTTTGAACCATTCCATTGTAGATTTGGCTTTATGTTTTGGATCATTGTCCTGTTGGAAGATAAATCTCCGTCCCAGTCTCAGGTCTTGTGCAGATACCAACATGTTTTCTTCCAGAATGTTCCTGTATTTGGCTGCATCCATCTTCCCGTCAATTTTAACCATCTTCCCTGTCCCTGCTGAAGAAAAGCAGGCCCAAACCATGATGCTGCCACCACCATGTTTGACAGTGGGGATGGTGTGTTCAGGGTGACGAGCTGTGTTGCTTTAATGCCAAACATATCGTTTTGCATTGTGGCCAAAAAGTTCCATTTTGGTTTCATCTGACCAGAGCACCTTCTTCCACATGTTTGGTGTGTCTCCCAGGTGGCTTGTGGCAAACTTTAAACGAGACTTTTTATGGATATCTTTGAGAAATGGCTTTCTTCTTGCCACTCTTCCATAAAGGCCAGATTTGTGCAGTGTACGACTGATTGTTGTCCTATGGAAAGACTCTCCCACCTCAGCTGTAGATCTCTGCAGTTCATCCAGAGTGATCATGGGCCTCTTGGCTGCATCTCTGATCAGTTTTCTCCTTGTTTGAAAAGAAAGTTTGGAAGGACGGCCGGGTCTTGGTAGATTTGCAGTGGTCTGATGCTCCTTCCATTTCAATATGATGGCTTGCACAGTGCTCCTTGAGATGTTTAAAGCTTGGGAAATCTTTTTGTATCCAAATCCGGCTTTAAACCTCTCCACAACAGTATCTCGGACCTGCCTGGTGTGTTCCTTGGTTTTCATAATGCTTTCTGCACTTTAAACAGAACCCTGAGACTATCACAGAGCAGGTGAGATACGGAGACTTGATTACACACAGGTGGATTCTATTTATCATCATCGGTCATTTAGGACAACATTGGATCATTCAGAGATCCTCACTGAACTTCTGGAGTGAGTTTGCTGCACTGAAAGTAAAGGGGGCCGAATAATATGGCACGCCCCACTTTTCAGTTTTTTATTTGTTAAAACAGTTTAAATTATCCAATAAATGTTGTTCCACTTCACGATTGTGTCCCACTTGTTGTTGATTCTTGACAAATAAAATTAAATTTCATATCTTTATGTTTGAAGCCTGAAATGTGGCGAAAGGTTGCAAGATTCAAGGGGGCCGAATACTTTTGCAAGGCACTGTATATTTAAAATAAAGTCTGTATTTTCATTCAGCTGAACACATACGGACAAATGAGCAATGATACTATTACCTTATTCTGTCAACAGATTTTGCTGAACATTTCTTGATTAAAATATTTTAGCGCTGTCAAATTTATCGCGTTAACGGGCGGTAATTAATTTTTTTCGTTAATCATGTTAAAAAAGGCAGAGAAATGTGAGTGGACACAGGCGTTCATTGGACCGCGCCTTTTATTGGCTTATGCTTTGGCAATTCTTTCACAACAAATATAAGTATTATGGCGAACAACGTGGGAAGAATGATAGGAGTCGATATCTTTCACGCTTAATTGAACCATTTGCAGCCACCAGTGACAGTCATGGTTGCCCAACTTCCCATCATGCATTTGGGCAGAACAGTTAAGTTGCTACAGAAACTTTAGTGAAAGCACAACAAAAATAATATTCCTATCTCTCACAGGAGACCATCTTTTTCTTAACACGCTTAATTGAACACAACGCAGAACATACTGTATACCATTTGCAGCCATCAGTGACAGTCATGATTGCCCAACTTCCCATCGTGCATTTGGGCGGAACAGTTAAGTCGCTGCAGTATCATTTAGTGAAAGCATAACAAAAATAATATTCCTATCTCTCAAAAAAATAATGTTCACAAAAAGAAAAGCGCTCAATGCAAAGAGAACTGACATTCCCAATCAAAATAGCTATGCAAAATACACATAAAACTTACTCAGATTTTGCCTTAGAGGTGGGAATCTTTGGGCACCTAACGCTTCGATTACGATTACGATTCAGAGACTCCGATGCGATTATAAATTGATTATTGATGCCCCCCTTCCCCCATTAAAAAAAAAAAAAAAAAATTATGTTTTGTATATTTGTTCCAAAATTGTTCAAAAATCCTCTCAGGCTAAATAAACCAAACTAATATTTTAGTATCAAGTTACCAGTTAAAAACAGTAAATAAAATACTCAAGTCCCCATTCTGTAACAGCAGCTTTAAACTACATTCAAGTAATTTAATGTTGTGAATCAACCGTTAAAGTTGTTAAAACTGCGCCCGTTATTCCATAATTTCCCTCATGTCTACTTTCGACATGTGAAGGTTTTAAAACTGTTTCATCATTTAAAGATAGATTCAAGTCAAGATTTTGCCGATTTAGGGGTATTTTAGATAAAAAGTAATTAGGTTCTCTACAACAGAGCCTTCGAGAGAAGTCTACTGCTTTAAGATGGCGCCTGTTTACTGGCGCGGGAGAGTCTGTCATTTCACATCTAGTCTAGATATATGTGATATCTACTATAGCCGTATGTTGCCGTATGTTTGTAGCAACTAGCAAATGGCCGCTGTTTGTAGCGCCTGACGGCCGCAGTCAGTTATTGTTGTTTTTTTTTACCTAGCGGCATTAGCTGCACATGATATTTACTCTCGGTCCGTTCCTCATTTCGTCCCGAAGACCACGCTGACTGTGTTTTATTTCCGCTTTACCTGATATAATTCAATAATCGGAATTTGAGTGTTTGTGAATCGTTCTCGAATCTTCCACGGCCGAATCGCGAATAATCTAAGAATCGGAAATTTTGCACGCCTCTACTTTGCCTTGGCTAGATCTCTAATTAATTTAAAACTCGCCATTGATGCCTTTGGTGTATTTCAATCATTACCTTACGTAGTTAAGGACACTGTGGAAGAACAGCAGGTAGCCCATGTGACGTCCCGCTCGGCGACGTCAACAATGGTGAGTTATTACCGTATTGGCCCTAATATAAGACGGCGTTTTTTGCATTGAAATAAGACTGAAAAAGTGGGGGTTGTCTTATTTTCGCGGTCTAGACATTATACCCATTCACGACACTAGATGGCGCCAGATATCATTGAAGCAATGTTCTGTCATGAGAGATCTCATCTACTCTCAAGTTTAACCAGTTCGCATTATTTTATTGCAATGTTTTTCCTTATTCAGATTTGTTTCAAGACTACAATTACAATTATACTTCACTTTGATGGTTAATGCAGTTATTGCAATTTTGTTGTTTTATCACAATAGATTGGTTTATTTACATTTCAAAAACCAGAAGACATTCATTTATGAATGTGATTGCACTTTAGTTCGAATATTTAAATGTTCAGATATTAAGATTTGAATGAGGCAAAATAGAATGCTTTTTCTGTCAAATATATTGTTATAATCATTTGTTTCAGGTGTACTGTAATTATTTTCTGTATAAAATTAATTTGGTGTTCAAGAAGTCTTTTTTCAAACTTGAGTCTTGAAAAAGAGGGGGTCGTCTTATAATCAGGGCGGTCTTATATTCGGGCCAATATGGTAGTTTATTTTTTGATTGACAGTTTTACAAATTTTTTTAATACAAAATTAATTAATTACAAAAATTAATACAAAAGAACTACTAGTCTTTCTATCTGTGGATCCCTTTAACAGAAAGAATGTTAATAATGTTAATGCCATCTTGTGGATTTATTGTTATAATAAACAAATACAGAATTAATGTAGAGTATATAGAATGTTTATGTCCGTCTTGTGTCTTATCTTTCCATTCCAACAATAATTTACAGAAAAATATGGCATATTTTAGAGATGGTTTGAATTGTGATTAGTTACGATTAATTAATTTTTAAGCTGTAAATAACTCGATAAAAAATTTTAATCGTTTGACAGCCCTAGTTATTATCTATTGTTTCTATAAAATGGATACGTGACAAGACTTTTGTCAGGGACTGTATATTATTTTTGAAGTAACACTACTCTTTCAATTGAAAATTTTAATCGTTTGACAGCCCTAAAATATTAATTTGTTTTGTGAAAATATTCACATCCTGATGAAATAATTGGGTAGCTCAAGATAGGATACGATTTGTGATGGTTCTTAATTGGACTAAGTTTATCACTAGTGGACGTCCAATCCTTTTGAACTGGGAGGGTGGACGTCTATGGCTGTGGCAGCCAATGCCAGGCCATGAGTTCATTTTGGGGCATTTACAGGTCACTTCCCCTTGTTGGAATAAAATAAAATTGCGTCTGATTTTGTTTGGTTGTAAGGTTTCGGCGTAATTTGTACAAGTGAGCACTGATTTTTAAATGCTTACGCCGTACGTTCAAAATCTGTACTTTTTCGTGCATTAGGGTTTTTTTTCTCCGTTCGGATTTTGTCACCGTTTCGGCTACGAGACAATGTGCGTTACTATGCGTTACGTTGGTTGAATGATGCGAGATTCGGCGGCGTTGGTAAACAGCCGCCATTTTAAAGCAGTAGACTTTTCAGAAAGGCTCTGTTGTAGTGAACCTTCCTAGCTAATCTAAGTAACTTTTTATCTAAAATACTCCTAAATCAGCAAAATCTTGACTTGAATCTATCTTTAAATGATGAAACAGTTTTAAAAGTTTCATATGTCGAAAGTAGACAGAAGCGAACTAATGCAAAAATGGGAGCAATTTTAACAACTTTAGCGGTTGATTCACAACATTTAATGACTTCCGAACATAGCAAAGGTTACTATGTTTTTTGGCATTGTTTTATTTTGTTTTTTGAAAAAAAGGTTAGGTTTAGGGTTATAACTGTTGTAACTGCTATTAATTACTTTTTAAAAGTAAGATTAACAACACTGGTCATAAAGTCTGCGGAATGAAAAGTGACGAAAGCGGAGATTTTATTCTGCTAATTTGCCCGCAACTATTGCTGATCACTTCTCAGAATTAGCAAAAGAAATGTTCCCGGACTCAAAGATTGCATCGGTAAGTTCATTTTATCAATTGACCTTTTTAATTTATAATTGGACACACTAACGAACCACTTTCAAGTCAAACTGAATTGCAAGCTGAAGTGCAGCTATCAAAAGACATGATAGAAATTGCCAAAAGTGCTAGATACAATTACAACAAAAGTCACTGTTAAATTTTGATGGAGCTAAAGATATCGATTGTTCTTTGATTGCACCAGGTTATAAGTTACAATATTACCAATAAATTCATATTAGTTTAAAAATTGAGTTTTATTTTTGTTTCATATTGCACGCTATATACGACGATGTAAGATTAGTCACCAATTTGTAAGGGCATACGTCACTATTTGTAAGATTGACAATGGCCTCGGGTTGACAGGTATGCATGTGTATAATTAATTACATAATTAATGTGTATAGCCTTAATCGTATGATAACACTTTGATTTAAATGTACTCAATATTCTATTAATCAGCATTAACTGACATCCACTCAGCAGAACGTACCGAACAGTCACATGCATGTAAACGTTGTCCTCTTGAGATGACTTCATATTTTCATACTTTAAGGGTTTTACTTCCTTTGCAATGCGTCAGGAATTTATCACCCAGAGTCCAGGTACAATAAATCGTTAAGATCAGCAAAGTAATAGCTATAGACTTCACTATCAGTTGACGGGAAACTTAAGATTCAAATATTTTCAAAACCAAAGCCGCTAGCGAGCTAAAACCAAAACAGGCACCTCCCTTAGGCATATATGAGTCTCCAGGAGCAACGGCATAATTTTGTTTTAAAGATGTACCCTAATAAAATCACGATTAATTATTTTTTATATCAGTATAAGAAAACTTTAAATGTCTATAAAATTCTCAGATTTTACGCTAGATGTACAAAAATCAGGAAATGCAGCGATAATCACCTATAGGTTCAGTATCAATAACAATATTTAACTTATCATATAAGTTTTTGCCCGAAATAGCAACTTATTTTTTATTTATGTATTGCAATTATGACAGTTTTCAATAGCTAATAAATCACTCGATTTTCCCATCAGTAACATAATACTTGAGGAAAGCATGCAGAATCATCTTATTTTTAATTTAGAAAAAAAAAAGCAAATTTTGCATCATTTTATATATAATATATAATAATTCCGATGTCATTATTGCCTCAACACGTCTTGCCGGCTGTCTGGCCCTCGTCATTTTTAGATTAAAAAGCCGATTTTTTTTTTTCATATGGACACAGAAATGTCTAAATTACAAATTTTTTGCCTATAAAACGGGCAGTTTGCCGAAAATTACCAGCTTATTTGAATGTAAAGTTACGCTATTGTGTATGGATACAAAATCCAACA
Source organism: Corythoichthys intestinalis (assembly GCF_030265065.1). Classification (NCBI taxonomy): domain Eukaryota; kingdom Metazoa; phylum Chordata; class Actinopteri; order Syngnathiformes; family Syngnathidae; genus Corythoichthys; species Corythoichthys intestinalis. Next base: position 9,445,797 of record NC_080396.1, on the reverse strand, counting down.
TGGTGGCCATTGCCAAACAAAGAGCTTTTTAAGTTGAAAATTGTTGTAAATAAATGCGTAAATCTCAGAATTTTTTCTTGGTTAAAAGCAAAAAAAAAAACAAACAAAAAAACGGGCAGCTATCATTCATTTCACGTAAATATTTCAAGCTAAAGTTACGCTAATTTTTTTTCTATTCATTTAATTATTTTCACGTTTCAAAGTGCTTGCATGGTGCTATTTTATACAATAATTACCTTGACTCCTCGACTAAATCACTCTTGAGACATTTGCCTGCTTGTATGCACTAAAACTTTCATCCTGTTTCCACCTAAATCTGGCGTTAGAACGCAGCGTGAGTTTGAGTTTATAACAGTGAAAACTGTCACGACGCTCATCCTGGTCGGCCCCTACGAGAAGCCGTGGCGCAATGTCTGTAAGAGCTGTCTCATCAACTGATAGTGAACTCTATGCAACAGGTCACGACGCCTCCAGACGGGACCCAGGAAATGGGAACTGCCCCAATGGCAGGTGACAGTGTGCCGGATACGGCGTCAGCTCGCCAGATTCACATATCACACTCGCTGAATGTCAGTTCGCCAGATACGGCCGGGATTATTAATCTGACAGTCCAGATGATAGGGTACGCACTGTTGTGGGGCGGACTGTGCAGACCGGACGCGCTCAAAATCTGAAATTCAACGGTCGACGTGTAATGTCACAACATTGTGAACCCTTAAAGCGGGCATCCGCGCTGCGACACTAAAAGGAGAACACGCAGGGGTCAGGACACAGCATCTCGGCGGCCAGCAAATTTTTATCGTCAGTGCTTTATTCAAAGTCATCATGGCGTTTTTAAGTCACTGCTTGAATGTTAAACAAGTTATTTAATGGAGCGTTAATAAATATTCAGGTGATCTGCCATGTATCCAAGTTTAGTCATTGAAAGTTAGTTGCAGAACAACATATGGAGGGAGAAGGTATTTACTATGTATTGCTATAAATGTTTCAATGTTGGAATACTGTCCTCCTTGTGTTTGTGTTTATGTTTGTGTATGTGTGTCACTGCCTTGATTGTAAGATTAGACAGATGAGTGAATCTGGGTCCAGGGGACAGTTATCATTGTCAGCAGCTCACTTACACCAGTCCTTGGCCTCACATCATCGTCAGATTAACAACTCAACTACACGAGTTTAAGACTCCAGCTTTCAGCTAACAAAGAATCTTGTAATCCTGATACAGAGTTCATTTTTGTTTTTGTTCTTTTACGCTAGATCCTGTACGGCTTGCCTGCCAAAACTTCTGCCTGCCCGTTGCAGCTTTTTAAGCTTCTGTTTACAGTGCAGTCAATTTTATTGCTTGTTTTCTGCACAGAGTTAAATAAAATTGAGCAGTCAATTAATTTTCCTGTTCTTTCTTTGAATATTGACTCAGATCTTTGTATGTATGTATGTATTAGAGGTGGGAATCTTTGGGCACCTAACGATTCGATTACGGTTCAGAGGCTACGATTCGATTATAAATCGATTATTGATGACCGCCCCCCGCTATTAGCTGCTTTTAATTTTTTGTACATTAGTTACAAAAACTGTAACAAACAAACAAAAAAAAGCCTCGCAGGCTTAAATGAACGACTGTTTCAGTATCAAGTTAACAGTTAAAAACAATAAATAATATACTCAAATCCCCATTCTGTATCAGCAGCTTTAAACTACATTCAATTAATTTAATGTTGTGAATCAACCGTAAAAGTTAAAATTGCTCCCGTTATTCCATAATTTCCCTTTTGTCTAATTTCGACATGTGAAAGTTTTAAAACTATTTTAAAGATAGATTCAAGTAATTTTTTTACCTATTTAGTATTTTAGATAAAAAGTTAATTAGGTTCGCTTGGAAGGTTCGCTACAACAGCCTTGCAGGGAAGTCTACTGCTTTAAGATGGCGGCCGTTTACTAACACCCGCATCTAGCTTTCTGTACATGTGCTGCTAACGCCACTGAGTCTATATTGCATCTAGTCCTATATAAATATGATATCTACGGTAACATTATGTGGACGTACTTTGTAGCAGCTGTCGGCAGCAATCAGGTATGTTTTTTTTTTTTTTTTTAATCTCACGGCATGAGTTGAGCTAGAGCCGTGAGTTGTGCATTGGCATTACCCGATGGGCCGGGTAATGACAAGCATGATGTTTAGCTACTCTCGCTCCGTTCCTCATTGCGTCCCGAAGACCGCGCGGCGTGCTGAGTGTGTTTTACTTCCGCTTTACTTGACATATTTCAATAATCGGAATTTGGATGTTTGTGAATCGTTCTCGAATCTTCCACGACCGAATCGCGAATAATCTAAGAATCGGAAATTTCGCACACCTCTAGTATGTTTGTATGTATGTATTTATATTAATATACATATTACATTTTACAAAGTAAATTTTACAAAAGTAATACTTCTGTGCTTTTACTTAAGTACATTTTTTTCTTTGATGCCTGACCTTTTACTGAATTTTTTGAACCTGTATTTGTACTTTTACTTAAGTAAAAAAAAGTGACTACTTCATCCACCACTGTGCACTTGTAAGCTATTTGTTAGGGACTGCATTATTACCTATGTTGCAACGTGTTGCATGCTCATACTGTCGTTTCTGTTCACTTATTTTCCGTTTTCTCTTTGCTGATCCTGACCAGTAGTTTTGTGACTTGTTTCATAATGCCGTTTGATGTTGGCCCTTTTAAAAAGGGCAGCAGGGTCCGTGCATATAAGGCACACTGGCCTTGGAAAACTCACTGCGAGCAAAATAAAAGCATAACCTTCACTCATCTAAGAGGGCACAGTTTGCAGAGTACACTTTTCTTATTCAAGGCAAAGCCATTATTCAGTCAAGTTTCTCACTGCACGTACCACTAATACAACAGCACAACAGTTATGACCGTCACCCAATGTTGCTCCTGATAAAATGTCAAACAAAAGCGATTGCTACAGGACTGCGAGGGAAGCTCATCTTACCCCAATATGTCAAAACGTAAGTGGTCAAATGTATACTGTTGTGTGTATATGTCATTGACGAAATGCGTGCAACGACTTTTGTTCAGAATTAACTAGTAACGATGCGGCTTGCTTTCCATTCTTTTGCGGAGCTTCACAGTCCTTTGAACAGTTTGGACACTGTCCGTCTCCATTCAAACAGCAAAGTGAAAATGACCGTCGCCATTTTGTTTTACCACAAATTTTGAACAGTCATAACTTGGCAGACATACAACATATCCGCGCCAAACTTCTCATTTTACTTATACCTGTCTTCTTTTCAGGTTGGTCATTGTAGTTTCAAAACCTTTTGTCATTTACATTTTAAGGTTCATGTCCATATGTCTCTGTCTGTTGCCATGACGACCCTTTGTTCACCATTAAAAGGAAGTAGATTTTTTGAGGGGCTTAGTCAGCTTATATAGCCACGGAATTTGACACACTTGATCAAATTGGCCCAATTAGAAGATTAATTTTTGTTTTGAATAAGGGCGTGGCTGCACAGCTCAGTAGCGCCTCCTTTTTTTTTTTTAAAGTACTGTCTCCAATTGGGGTTTTTCTCCTAGTTGTGTGAATTTATTTCAAATTTTTAAATAAGGTGAGTTTCGAGCATGTTCGGTTCTCATTGGTTGATTAGAGGGGGACAATCTGTCACCACCCTAACCTGCATGCATCCGAGTTTGCGTGACGTCTGAGTTCCGCCAAACTGCGATGGCCCGTTCAATCATGCTTGCAGGCCTAGTTCTTATTGTTATTTATCATTTTTTTCATGTCATCTTGTCATAAAATGTGCACCTTCCTCTGTCCAATAGCCCATAGCAAAAATTTGCTACTTATCTGTTGCTTAATCTCGTCTCGTGAGACGAATTTGATCATCTCAAATTTATCTCATTCTCTGCTTATTTGTTTCTGAGTTTGTGCTCCTAAGGGTAGCAAGTGATGAGTCAAATTGAGCAAAGACATCATTGAGACAAAGGAGGTTGATTTGAGAAAGCCAGGTTTGAGCAATATTTGAGAAGAGAAAAACTCTTAATTAAAAATGGAGTTAGACTTGTACAGCACCGTTCGGGCACTCAAAGCACTTTGACACTATAATCCTCATCTACCTGCTGGTGACGCAACAACGTGGGGTTCAGTGTCTTGCTCAAGGATACTTAGATGAATTCATCAGGACAGAGAGTTGAACTCACAACCTCTGGGTTGGGGAACGACTTCTCTACCACTGAGCCACACACGGGCTCAGATGCACTGTGGTCGATGTGACGTGGCACATAAATGGAAAGCAACTTTAGAAACAGCGTGTAGCAGCGATGAAGAAAATGTATTATATTTTTGTTCATTTAATAATTTATATTTCTTTCATATTCCAAAAAAACCCCCCTTCCAAATTGCAGACATGTTGCCTGTGAGCCAGTAGTTTTAGCGAGACTTTGTCAGCCAGCGTGTTGCCTGTTTTGATGATGTCATCAAAAAGAGGACTAAGGTTCTTCACACTATTTTATGGTAAACTTTCAGTCTTCGAAATCAAAAACCGATAATGCATTTGTAGCGGCTGATAGTTTTCGGCGCCGAATTTTTGGTCACATCTCTCATTTTTACATTGAACAAGATGAACCAAATGAACCAGAAGTTATTTAATTATTTGACCAATTATAATATTTTCTCAGATTTTGGCATGAGATGAATTTAGATGTGATTGGACAGTTCAGAGCAGGCATTACTCTTTCTTACAGTGAAAGAATCTTGAAAACCCAAAATGAGCAATTGCAGACTAAAACATCAAATTAGAGCTGAAACGAATACTCGAGCAACTCGAGTAACTCGAGTTTAAAAACTAATCCGAGTAATTTTATTCACCTCGAGTAATCGTTTATTTTGACAGCTCTAAGCATCACGTTTTGCTCGGACTACTTTTAATGCGGGACAACGCGCTGATGTCACGTGCGTATAGGAAGCAGCAAAAAAAAAAAACTTACTGCAGCCGACAGCCGCTATAAACGCAACGTTGCTAAATACTTGCCCGCACCATGCTACGTTGGTAGCAGGTAGCGTCTGATGAGTCTCATAGAGATCACATGTATGTTGAACTAGATGCGAAATGACAGACTCGGCCGCGTGTGGGCAGCGTTAGTAAACAGTCGCCATCTTAAAGTAGTAGAGCGCTAAGCGCTAATAAAGAGCGCTAAACGCTAATAAATAAGATTAACGTGACTGTCACAAGCTCACGTAACGTTAGCCCTGCGGAGGGCTAGGTTTCTATTAATTATGACCACTGTCGATGCGTGGCTAACGTGTCTTACATACAGGCTTTAACGTAACATAGCGTTGTGGAGTGATGAGGGTGTAAAATAAAAACTCAATAATGCTAACTATCAATTTTAGCTCAGAAGTCATTGCTGGATAAAACACCAAGTAGCACTGGTCCCTAATGTGCTCCAATACAGCCTGTATCATACATTTATTTTGAACACTGCAAAAACTCAAAATCCTATCAGGACTTACAGTTTAGACTAACTTAAAACTTAACTAGAACTTAAAAATGGCTAGACACAAATAGAAATTCAATTGAAACACGTGGGAAAAAATCCTAACTTTTAAGTGATGTGTGTTATCAAGCGTAACGGCATTTTTAGGTATATATTAGGGCTGTCAAACAATTAAAATTTTTAATCGAGTTAATTACAGCTTAAAAATTAATTAATCGTAATTAATCACAATTAATCGCAATTCAAACCATCTATTAAATATGCCATATTTTTCTGTAAATTATTGTTGGAATGGAAAGATAAGACACAAGATGGATATATACATTCAACATACGGTACATAAGGACTATTTGTTTATTATAACAATAAATCAACAAGATGGCATTAACATTATTAATATTCTGTTAAAGCGATCCATGGATAGAAAGACTTGTAGTTCTTAAAAGAAAAAAATTAGTACAAGTTAGAGAAATTTAATATCAAAACCCCTCTTAATGTTTTCGTTTTAATAAAATTTGTAAAATTTTCAATCAAAAAAAAAAAAAAACTAGTAGCCCGCCATTGTTGATGTCAATAATTACTTACACAATGCTCATGGATGCTGAAGCCTATAAAATCAGTCGCACCCAAGCGCCAGCAGAGGGCGGCAAAACTACATAAAACACAACAAGTGAGCGTTTCACTGTGTACTGTCATTTAAATCTCTCTGTGCGGGGCATCGGCGTTAATTGCGTCAAATATTTTAACGTGATTAATTTAAAAAATTAATTAACGCCCGTTAACGCGATAATTTTGACAGCCCTAGTATATGTGTGTATATATATATATATATATATATATATATATATATATATATATATATATATATATATATATATATATATATATATTGTTTTTTTTTAAATAAGATCTAAAGGTTTTTTGAGTGAAAGCAGTGAATTAGTCTTTTTTTTAATTCTAGTTACATCTGAGATACAATTGTTGGCTGTTTTCAACAGTATACATCGAAAATAAAGACATTGATTGACTGAAAATGGTTCAAGATTAGATGAAATGTCTTGTTTTGTCATGTATATTTTTAATTGCTCTTCACCTAAAAATATATTTGTTTTATCCGATTACTCAATTAATCGATAGAATTTTCAGTCGATTACTCGATCACCAAAAAAAATATTCGATAGCTGCAGCCCTAGATCAAATTGAGAAATATTTGTGACTGGCACAATATAAGCGAGATCAGTAAAAGAGGCAGCTTTGAGCTAAGTCTCTTGGTGAGATCTTGAAAGGAGACAGCTGTAAGAAATTATTGAGAAATCGTGCCACTGGAATTATTTCTCAAAACCTTGTCACGCAATGCTCACTGTGAGACTCATTTCTCACGAGACAAATTTAAGAAAACTGAGAAAACCACTCTGGTCTCAATCGTTGCTCAATTGATACTGATTCACTTCTCGGAGATGTAAACGAGACATTAACGAGATCTCATCGTCAATTTTGCTTTGCTATGGGAGCATAAAAGCATAGAGATAAAGAACAATCAGTATCTTCAGCTACATCATGATTACTAAAATTTAACAGTGACCTTTGTTATAATTTTACATGTGGCACTTTTGGCAATTTCTATCATGTCTTTTGATGGCTGCACTTCATGGCACCTCAGCTCGCAATTCAGTTTGACTTGAAGGTAGTTCGTTAGTGTGTCCAATTGTACATTAAAAAGGTCCATTGATAAAATTAACTTATCGATGCAGTCTTTGAGTCAGGGAACATTCCTTTTGCTAATTCTGAGAAGTAATCAGCAATAGTTGCGGGCAAATTGTGTTCCAACAATTTCAAACAGGTGCAGTTACTTCCGGTAATGAGTGGAGAACAGGAGGGGTTCTTAAAAAAGAACTAAGAGCCGAACTATTTACTAGTTGGTAGTGTATCAAATACGTATTTCATGCAGTTAAATACAAATTTATTATTTAAAAATTATACAATGTGATTTTCTGGATTTTTGTATTACATTCCGTCCCTCACAGTTGAAGAGAACTTATGATATAAATTACAGACCTCTACATGACTTGCAAGTGGGAAAACCAGCAAAATCGGCAGTGTATCAAATACTTGTTCTCCCCACTGTATAGTAACGGATAGTAACGTACATTGTCTCGTTGCCAAAATGGTGACAAAATCCGAATGGAGAAAAAAACGTAATGCACGAAAAACGTACAGCTTCTGAATGTACGGCATACACATTTAAAAATCAGTGCTCACTTGTACAAATTACGCCGAAACCGTACAACTTGACAGGTATGTAAAAGATACCTGCTGTTGTTGCAGAATTTTTTTCATTTCCTCTACACTCATAACAGTGGACTCTCTCTATCTCACTCTTTACTTACTTGTCATCTGTCTTCCCGCCAATGCAGTAGAGAAGCCCCTTGTGGGACATCACAGCATGTCCATGGATCTTAAGAGGTAGCTTTTTAGTTTCACTCCACTTCATCTTCCTGAAGAAGCAACAAGAAGGTTAAAACATATTGGTCCTCTCACTCTTTCACCAAGATATACAGGTTGGTTGATGAAATGACCTCCCCTATCCAGCATGGATCTTAATAGGACCAACATGGTGAAGTAAAAGAGGAGGAAATAACCAGAGGTGGGTAGAGTAGCCAAACAAGTAAGAGTAGTGTTACTTCAAAAATAATATACAGTCCCTGACAAATGTCTTGTTGCTTATCCATTTTGTAGAAACAATAGCTAATAACTAGGGCTGTCAAACAATTAAAAATTTTAATCGAGTTATTTACAGCTTAAAAATTAATTAATCGTAATTAATCGCAATTCAAACCATCTATAAAATATGCCATATTTTTCTGTAAATTATTGTTGGAATGGAGAGATAAGACACAAGACGGATATATACATTCAACATACGGTACATAGGTACTGTATTTGTTTATTATAACAGTAAATCAACAAGTTGGCATTAACATGATTAACATTTTTCTAAAGTGATCCATGGATAGAAAGGCTTGTAGTTGTTAAAAGATAAAAGTACAAGTTATAGAAATTTTATATTAAAACCCGTCTTAATTTTTTGTTTTATTAAAATTTGTAAAATTTTCCATCAAAAAATAAACTAGTAGCTCGCCATTGTTGATGTCAATAATTACACCATGCTCACTCATGGTACTAACCCATATAATCAGTTGGACCCAAGCGCCAGCAGATGGCGCCAAACACCAAAAAACAGGTAACATGCGGACATAACACTGTACTGTCATTTTAATCTGTTTGAGCGGGGCATGTGCGTTAATTGCGTCAAATATTTTAACGTGATTAATTTAAAAAATTAATAACCGCCCGTTAACGCGATCATTTTGACAGCCCTACTAATAACCTGACTTTTAATTATTCAATTGGTTTCAGAAATGGCTCATATGATAGCTAAGACCCTCCCAAATGATGTTGAATGTACAAAAATATATTTGTTTCAATGAAAAAAGATTTATCATTTAATGAAGACATAAAGGTCAAATTTTGGCAAGACAAAAGTTTTGTCACCCACAGAAAGTACAGTAGTGTGAAAATTGAACAAAAAATGTACTTCAAATACATGTTACATAATATAAGCGAATTAAGTAGTGGTAATGTGAGATCCAAATTTAATATTTTGTATGACTTCCATGGGCTTCGGCAAGGATTCCTACAATTCATTGATGAAGTCATTAGGAATATCAAAGAAAGCAGTCTTGCATGCCTCCCAGAGTTAATCAACATTCTTGGGTTTCGTATTCCATGCTTCTGCTTTATCCTACCCCAGACATGCTCAATGATGTTCATGTCTGGTGACTGGGCAGGCCAGTCCTGAAGGGGTCTCCATCTTCGTTGCCTTGAGGAACTTTGAGGTAGAGATTGAAGTATGCGATGGAGCACCATCCTGCTGCAGAATTTGTCCCTTTTTATGGTTAGGAATGTAAGATTTGTTGATATTTCAGACTATTTATGTTGCCTTCAACCCTGCAGATCTCTCGCACACCCCCATACTGGATGTAACCCCGGATCATGATTTTGCCACCACCAAACTTCAGTTTTCTGAGTGAATCTCGAATCCGTGCGGGCTCCAGTGGGTCTCCTGCAATATTTGTGGCGACTCTGGTGTCATTCATCTGAAAAATCCACCTTTTGCTACAAAACAGTGAAGGCAAAGAAGATCAAGACCCTCCAGGACTGGCCAGCCCAGTCACCAGACACGAACAGGATGAAAGAGGAAGCATGGAAGACGAAACCCAAGAATGTTGATGAGCCCTAGGAGGCATGCAAGACTGCTTTCTTTGATGTTCCTGATGACTTAATCAATACATTGTATGAATCCTTGTCGAACCGCATGGGTGCAGTCCTTCAAGCCCATAAAAGTCATACAAAATATTAAATTTGGATCTCACAGCACCACTACTTAATTCGCTTATGTTATATAACATATTTTTATATTTGAAGTACATTTGTTGTTCAAATTTCACACTACTTTTTGTAGGCGACAAAACTTTTGTCTTGCCAAAATTTGACCTTTATGTCTTCATTAAATGATAAATCTTTTTTCAGTGAAACAAATATAGTTTTTGTACATTCAACATCATTTGGGAGGGTCTTAGCTTTCATATGAGCCATTTCTGAAACCAATTAAATAATTAAAAGTCAGGTTGTTAGCAATTGTTTCTACAAAATGGATAAGCGACAATTGTCAGGGACTGTATATAAGATCGCAGTTCGCGCATGTGTAATGACACCAAAACCTACTTATTTTAGGAATTACGACCCTACTTATTTCTCCCGACACCGGCCTACCAATCCACCTGTGAAATCCCCGTATGCCAGTCCACTAGAGCTGAAATGAATACTCGAGCAACTCGAGTAACTCGAGTTTAAAAACTGATCCGAGTAATTCTATTCACCTCGAGTAATCATTTATTTTGACAGCTCTAAGCATCACGTTTTGCTCTGACAACTTTTAATGCGGGACAACGCGCTGATGTCACGTGCGTAGAGGAAGAAGCAAAAAAATAAAAAAAAACTTACTGCAGCGGACAGCCACTACAAACGGCGCCGACCTTGCTAAAAACTAGCCCGCCTGATGCTACGTTGGTAGCAGGTAGCATCTGATGCGTCTCATAGAGATCACATGTATGTTGAACTAGATGCGAAATGACAGAGTCAGCGGCGTTAGTAAACAGCCGCCATCTTAAAGCAGTAGAGCGCTAAGCGCTAATAAATAAGATTAACGTTACTGTCACTACTAGCTCACGTAACGTTAGCCCAGCGGAGGGCTAGGTTTCTATTAATTATGACCACTGTCGATGCTTGGCTAACGTGTCTTACATACAGGTTTTAACATAACATAGCGTTGTGGAGTGATTAGGGTGTAAAACAAAAACTTAATAATGCTAACTATCAATTTTAGCTCAGTAGTCATTGCTGGATAAAACACCAAGTAGCACTGGTGCGTAATGTGCTCCAATACAGCACAGCATTTATTTGGAACAGTGCAAAAACTCAAAATCCTATCAGGACTTAACAGTTTAGACTAACTTAAAACTTAACTAGAACTTAAAAATGGCTTGACACAATAGAAATTCAATTGAAACACGTGGGAAAAAAATCTAACTTTTAAGTGATGTGTGTTATCAAGCATAATGTCATTTTTAGGTAAGAAGTATATATATATATATATATATATATATATATATATATATATATATATATATATATATATATATATATATATATATATATATATATATATATATATATACATATATATATATATATATATTTTTTAATTAAAGCAGTCAATTAGTCTTTTTTTTTATTCTAGTTACATCTGAGATGCAATTGTTGTGTTTTTTTAACAATGTACATCGAAAATGAAGACATTGATTGACTGAAAATGGTTCAATATTAGATGAAATGTCTTGTTTTGTCATGTATATTTATAATTGCTCTTCACCTAAAAATATATATGTTTTATCCGGTTACTCGATTAATCGATAGAATTATCAGTCGATTACTCGATTACTAAAATATTCGATAGCTGCAGCCCTACAGTCCACCTTTGTCTGATTGGTATGATGGAGTCATGTGATTATCGTTGCAATGTCTCATCGGTGAAACTGGTAGAGCCACTGTGCTGGCAAAAATAAAGTCAAAACTCAGGAAAATTATCATGACTGTAGCAGACAAAGAGTCGCGTAGCTTCTTCACAGATCTACTCAAGTAAAAGTAAAACGTATGGTGTGGTAAAACTAATCTTAGAAGTACATTTTTCTGAAAAGGTTACAAAAGTAAATGTAATGGATAAATGTAATGCATTACTACCCACCTCTGGAAATAACAAATCTACTCACTCAATATCGTAGCACATGACGGAATCCAGTGACTCATTTGTCTGCAGGTCTTTTCCAGCCACGGCAAATAGCAGGTTATCGCTCTCACCGATACTGAAAAGGCATCTCGGAGAGGGCATGGGTGGCAGGGCGACCCAGTCGGAAGCAAGTGGATCCAACTAGCAGGAAATGGACAAGTTTCTGGGTGAATTTACAGGGAACGTGACACAAGCATTTTGTGTGTTTGATGGATTCACCACCATTGACAGTAATACAGTAGACATCAAATCCATTTTATCTGGGATGGCTTGATTTGAGTAATCTGGGGGGGGGGGGGGGGGGGGGGGGGGGGGGGGGGGGGGGGAATTTTGATGACCCCGAAACGCAGTGTCAGCGATAAAATATATTGCTTACAACAATACACATACTGTATATATGGTGGAGAACACTCAGGTGACTTGAAGTTCCGCTCTGAGACCCCCAATTTGGCCAAGTTTCAAAATTGTCCGATATGCATGTGTGATACATCATTGGAAAGCTTAAAACCTCAATTTTCTGGGGGAGGAAAATTTTTGAACAGGCGGACATTTAAAAAAAAAAAAAATTTAAACAGCAAAACCCTAACTGGAGGTGAGAGCACACAAGAGCAGAATTACAGACGCCATAACTTTAACGAGATATTATCGCGTACTTACCTTGTTTCAATTCAATAACTACATGTTGCATGTATCACTGAGTGTCAAGGCACAGCTGTGAATGGCCACAGCCGGATTTTTGGGGGATTTTATGGGTGAGACATGCAGTGGCGCCTCCAGAAATTTTTCATCGGGGTGGCCAGATGGGGCCACTTAAAATCTGTGCCAAAAAAACTTGTGTTTGACAAAACAATATTGTTCTGTCAAACACAAGTTTTTTTTGCTTAAAATACAGCAGTTTATTTTAAAGAGGGGTGCAAGAGCAGAAACTGCTTTTTCAGTCTTGTCTGTGTTTTCCGCCATATATATATAGTGGGGCAAATAAGTATTTAGTCAAGTTCTCCAACTTGAAAAGATTAGAGAGGCCTGTAATTGTCAACATGGGTAAACCTCAACCATGAGAGACAGAATGTGGGGAAAAAAACAAACAGAAAATCACATTTTTTGATTTTTAAAGACTTTATTTCCAAATTAGAGTGGAAAATAAGTATTTGGTCACCTACAAAAAAGCAAGATTTCTGGCTGTCAAAGAGGTCTAACGTCTTCTAACGAGGTTCCACTCGTTACCTGTATTACTAGCACCTGCTTTAACTCATTATCAGTATAAAAGACACCTGTCCACAAACTCAGTCAGTCACACTCCAAACTCCACAATGGCCAAGACCAAAGAGCTGTCGAAGGACACCAGAGACAAATTTGTAGACCTGCACCAGGCTGGGAAGACTGAATCTGCAATAGGTAGAACACTTGGTGTAAAGAAATGAACTCTGGGAGCAATTATTAGAAAATGGAAGACATACAAGACCAGTGATAATCTCCCTCGATCTGGGGCTCCATGCAAGATCTCACCCCGTGGCGTCAAAATGATAACAAGAACGGTGCGCAAATATCCCAGAACCACACGGGGGGACCTAGTGAATGACCAACAGAGAGCTGGGACCACAGTAACAAAGGCTACTATCAGTAAGACAATGCGCCGCGAAGGACTCAAATCCTGCACTGCCAGATGTGTCCCCCTGCTGAAGAAAGTCCATGTCTAGGCCCGTCTGCTGTTTGCTAGAGAGCATTTGGATGACCCAGAAGAGGACTGGAAGAATGTGTTATGGTCAGATGAAACCAAAATAGAACTTTTTGGTAGAAACACAGGTTCTCGTGTTTGGAGGAGAAAGAATACTGAATTGCATCTGAAGAACACCATACCCACTGTGAAGCATGGGGTGGAAACATCATGCTTTGGGGCTGTTTTTCTGCAAAGGGACCAGGACGAATGATCCGAGGAGGAGATCTGCATGGAGGAATGAGCCAAAATACCAGCAACAGTATGTGAAAAGCTTGTGAAGAGTTACAGAAAACGTTTGGCCTCCATTATTGCCAACAAAGGGTACATAACAAAGTATTGAGATGAACTTTTGGTATTGACCAAATACTTATTGTCCACCATGATTTGCAAATAAATTCTTTAAAAATCAAACAATGGCATTTCTGTTGTTTTTTTTAATTCCACATTCTGTCCCTCATGGTTGAGGTTTACCCATGTTGACAATTACAGGCCTCTCTAATATTTTCAAGTGGGAGAACTTGCACAATTAGTGGTTGACTAAATACTTATTTGCCCCACTGTATATATACACATCTTGATATTGTTCGTGCTCAATCCTCGGTTTAACCTCAGTTGTTTTGAAGCTTTTGAAAGGTTCGGTTTAAAGAAATTCTAAATATCCATCCCCAGTTGTAGTTAATATATCAAAGGTGTTAGTCACGTGATCCATTCGAAAAATAATTTTGACCCATTATGAAATACTTTGTAGGATTCTTTTAATTTCAATTATTTTTGTTGTTTGTTTTATTGCTTAAACTTTTATAGTCAAAATTTTCACGGCTAGGTCTTTATTTTGAAATAATTTTCAGAAAGACAATTACTTGAAATGATACAATTTAACAAGAATCTTTTGTTTTCTGATTTGTAATAGTGTCGAAAAAAATGCTATGATTTGGGGCAATTACAGAATTTGAATTTTTTAAAAATAAAAATTACATCCTCTAAATGGCTGCATTTTTTAAATCCACTGTTGAAATTCCTCAGTGGCCGCTGCCAGATCTCGGCCGAGATACTGTAAATTTCCTACTGAATTCACTATGGTTACTATAATTGCTGACTATTTACTTGCTCAAGGTCATGCAGTGCTGCCACTTGCTCATGTCTGCAACTCTACACTTCAAAATTTCCCTTTTTTTTTAAGTTGTCCAAGCAGATTTCAAGAATGCATTCGTACACCAGGACACCTTTTAAAGGACGTAATTTTTAATAAAATGAAAATTCCATAATTGTTTCTTAAATGGCATGTTTTAAGGTTTCAATTACCGTCAATAAATATTTTTCTTACATAATTCTCGTTTTTTTAATTGGAATGCTAAAAAGTTTCCGTTTTGTTAACGTCACCCTGTATACCGTATTTTTCGGACTATAAGTCGCACCTGAGTATAAGTCGCACCAGCCATAAAATGCTGGAAAAAAACATATATAAGTCGCACCGGAGTATAAGTCGCTTTTTTGGGGGATGTTTACTTGATAAAATCCAACACATAGAACAGATATGTCATCTTGAAAGACAATTTGAAATAAAAATACAATAGAGAACAACATGCTGAATAAGTGTACAGTATGATAATGTTACATGATGCATGAACAATGAAATGCGAACGTGGCCGGTATGTTAACGTAACATAGCTATCAAAAGTTGTTCAGATAACTATAGCATAAAGAACATGCAAACAAGTTTACCAAACCATCAGTGTCACTCCAAAACACCAAAATAACATGTGAAATGGTTCAATAATGTGTTAATAATTTCACACATAAGTCGCTCCTGAGTATGAGTCGCACCCCCAGCCAAACTATGAAAAAAACCTGCGATTTGTAGTCCGAAAAATACGATATATATTTTTTTTAATTTAAAATGTTCTTTTTAATTTTTTTAATTTAAATTTAGGTATCTTAACAAGAAACAAAGTTTTCAGGCCATATGGTTATGAGTTTATAAAGGTGTTCTACCACCACTGTAAATCAAACTTGTATTCTTCAAAAGTGCTTGAATGCAGCCAAGAATAGCCATCGCCATATGTCCCCTAGGACAGTGTGATACACGGACGTCACCAAACATATTTTACTGGGACACGTGCCCCAGTATTGATCTGCAGTGCCCCAGTATAAATTTCACCAGTAAAAAAAATACTTTGGAGTTTTAAGTCTATATACTGTAGCATAATGTACAGAATGTGCCCATTTAATATGTTCATATTATTCTATTAATTCCATATACACATTCTGCACATGGTTCCTTAATATCGTAATTTATGCACGTAACTGTTCCAAAATGGTTGACCCCATTCTAAATGCCTCTCGGAAATAAATCTCGGAAAATACTTGATGTATCTTAATGAAACTAAATACACTTTATGTTGAAGGTCATAAGTTTTATTGGTTAAATTTACAAAGAAAAGTACAAATATTTGTTGGTTCTATGACAGATCTTCATAAATGTTTAATATGAGCGCCGCCTGTGACTGCACACGCCTAGTCAGTATTCGAGTTCGTGCCAAACTCGCTGAAATTTCTTGAAATTAATTTGTTTTGTAGTTGGTGCCTTCTTTGCAAAATTTGTGAAAAAGCATGCTGCACTGTCTTCGGTGACTGAGTCCGAGCATACTCTAACACGCAAAATGCCTTTCCTGTTAAAGTGAACGGCATTTCTTAACCTGAAAAGATAGAAATGCCAAACGTTACACATTAAAACTTGAAACGTTTCTACACAAGCTGTGAAAATTTGAGGTCATTCCAAAGAAAATTGTCAAAATGATTGGCCTACGAAATGTGGCCAAACATTTTGGAACATATTAGAGAGGCCTGTAATTGTCAACATTGGTAAACCTCAACCATGAGTGACAGAATGTGGGAAAAAAAAAGAAAAAATTGAAAATCACATTGTTTGATTTTTAAAGAATTTATTTGCAAATCATGGTGGAAAATAAGTATTTGGTCAATACCAAAATTTCATCTCAATACTTTGTTATGTACCCTTTGTTGGGAATAACGGAGGCCAAACGTTTTCTGTAACTCTTCACAAGCCATTCAAACTGTTGCTGGTATTTTAGCCCATTCCTCCATGCAGATCTCCTCTAGTCTAGAGCAGTGATGTTTTGGGGCTGTCGTTGGACAACACGGACTTTCAACTCCATTCACAGATTTTCTATGGGGTTGAGATCTGGAGACTGGCAAGGCCACTCCAGGACCTTCTTCTTTCGAAGCCACCCATTTGTTGCCCTGGCTGTGTGTTTGGAATCATTGTCATGCTGAAAGACCCAGCCACGTCTCATCTTCAATGCCCTTGCTGATAGAAGGAGATTTTCACTCAAAATCTCTCGATACATGGCCCCATTCATTCTTTCCTTTACACAGATCAGTCGTCCTGGTCCCTTTGCAGAAAACCAGCCCAAATCATGATGTTTCCACCCCCATGCGTCACAGTGGGTATGGTGTTCTTCGGATGCAATTCAGTATTCTTTCTCCTCCAAACACGAGAATCTGTGTTACTACCAAAAAGTTCTATTTGGTTCCATCTGACCATAACAAATTCTCCCAGTCCTCTTCTGGATCATCCGAATGCTGTCCAGCGAACCGAAGACGGGCCTGGACGTGTACTGGCTTCAGCAGGGGGACACATCTGGCAGCGCAGGATTTGAGTCCCTGGCGGCGCATTGTGTTAGTGATAGTAGCCTTTGTTACTGTGGTCCCAGCTCTCTGTAGGTCATTCACTAGGTGCCCCCGTGTGGTTCTGGGATTTTCACCGTTCTTGTTATCATTTTGACGCCACAGGGGGAGATCTTGCATGGAGCCCCAGATCGAGGGAGATTATTAGTGGTCTTGTATGTCTTCCATTTTCTAATAATTGCTCCCACAGTTGGTTTCTTTACACCCAGCGTTTCACCAATTGCAGATTCAGTCTTCCCAGCCTGGTGAAGGTCTACAATTTTGTCTCTGGTGTCCTTCGACAGCTCTTTGGTCTTTGCAATAGTGGAGTTTAGAGTGTGACTGACTGACTTGTGGACAGGTGTCTTTTATACCGATAATGAGTTAAAACAGATGGCATTAATACAGGTAACGAGTGGAGCCTCGTTAGACCTCGTTAGAAGAAGTTAGACGTCTTTGACAGCCAGAAATCTTGCTTGTTTGTAGGTGACCAAGTACTTATTTTCCATTCTAATTTGGAAATTAATTCTTTAAAAATCAAAAAATGTGATGTTGTTTTTTTTTCCACATTCTGTTTTTCATGGTTGAGGTTTACCCGTGTTGACAATTACAGGCCTCTCTAATCTTTTCAAGTAGGAGAACTTGCACAATTGGTGGTTGACTAATACTTATTTTCCCCATTGTATATGTATTAAAACAATTATTAAAATTTAGGTATTCTAATGAGTAACAAGGTTTTCAGGCCATATAGTTGTGGATTTATAATGGTGTTCAACCACCACTGTAAATCAAATTTGCATTCTTCAAAAGTGTTTGAATGCAGCCAATAATAGCCATCACCATATGTCCCCTAAGACAGTATGATGACATCAGAAGAGAATTACTTTACAGCGATATGACGCGAGACTTTGGAACTGATCCCGAATAAGAACAAAGCGACACAAACTTGTTGGTAGGAATATTGGAAAAAAAAAACGTTTGTGTGTTTCCCTTGAAACTGAAAGAAAATGAATAAATTGCCTACCAAATAGAAGTAGCATTGTAGAGGCACGTCCTTGTTTTCTTCATCCACAAAGAGCCCCCCGATGATGTAGAGCTGGTTCTTCTGTGACGTTAGGCTGACGTGGTTGCGTGGCACCTGCTCTGACATAGCCGCCAGGAAGCACTCGTTCTCGTTGACGTCGTACGCCACCGCCGCCGAGTCGTTCACCATGAGGATGAAGTCCCGCATGAACATTCCTTGTCGGCGATTGTCGTTCAAAAAGCCGGGGAAGGGGCTCTCCTCCTCCTCGTTTCCTTCCTTTTTCTCGGGCTTCTCCGGCAGTTTCCCCTTGAAGGCATCTCTTATAACCTGAATTGTCTTCTGGAGCTCCGGGTCCGCCTTGATGATCTCGTCAGTCTCCACTTTCTCCTTAAAGTACTTCTCAGGCAGCAGGCGGAAGCGAACGCAGTTGAAAGCGTCTTTCAGGACTTTAACACGCTTATCCTTATCGTGGCGAACCCACGCCATGACCGATTCAAACACCAGCTCCTCCTTCTCCACATTGAGCGAATCTCCACCAATGATGGCGAAGAGTTCGTGGGGCGCGAGTCTGAGGAACTCCTCGTCTTTGTAGAGCGTCTCAAAGTGGTCGGCGATGAAGTTACGAGCGGCGATGGCTAGCCGGGGACAGCTCAGCACCAGGCCCATCCTGAAGATTGCCATGCAGTTCCCTGCCGAGATCTTCTTCTGCAGGTAGTTGACGCAAACCGTGAAAACTGACGGGATCTGGAATTTGTTCGCAACGGCGATTATATCCTGAACGTTATCATCGGTGAGGTCGATCTCGGCAGAGTAGAGGTACTGAATGACCATCTCCAGGGTGGACGGATTAACATCCTCTAGGACCACCTCTTTGGTGTTCTCCACCTCCTTCCCATCTTCCGTGAAGAAGATCTCTCTGAAATAAGGGCTACAGGCGGCCATGATCAGCCGATGGCAAGGAAGGCTGCGATCGCCGACTTTCAACGTGCAATCGACAAACTTGTTCTCGTTCAGCAGCTCTTTCAGACCGTCCTGGAGTAGAGTGCTTTGAAACAATCGCAACTCCTCCTTGATGGTGTTGGGATCCATGATGGCAGGGAGATCTGGAGAGGAAGGAAGGAGACGTCGAGCGGAGGTCCGTCAGCCAGTCGGTCCTGGATGGAAAAGGGCAGTCGAGATAAAAGGTTTGCAGTGTGAAGACCCTGGAATTGAATCCAGCCACCCCTCTAAATATAGCACCCCCTGCCTACCTCATCGGTTCAGGAATCTGCCTGCGCCAAATCACAGCGCAGCACCGGCCTTGGGCTGAGCAGCAGCTGCTGTCCCAGACGGAATGGAGCAACTGGCAGCTGAGGGTATTCCATCATGATTCAGCTTTTCAAGTGTCACAAAGCCAGATTAGAGTGAAGACAATAGTGTCATAGCCCTGGAATAGCTTGACTAGAAGGGTATATTTTAAGGCTGGCTGAGTTTACTCACATATTAATCAACTTACCATAATTTTCACACTATAAGGTGCACCTGACTATAAGCCGCCACCCACCGAATTTGACACGAAAACAGCATTTGTTCATAGATAAGCCGCGCTGGTCTATAAGCTGCAGCTGTCTTCCCTGCACTATGGGATATTTAAACCAAAAGATATTAACCAATAACACTTTATCTGACAGTGGCATCATAAGACTGTCATAAGACCAAATGAACCACTATGAAGCTTTGAACTAATTGGCTACAAAGATTCATTGCTTCAGGATGCTTCATTTGGCCATCACTGCTCCCTTGTGGGAGACAGTCAACCTCTGCTGCCACCTGCTGTCAACACTGTTGTCGTCCAACATGCCTCCTAGAATGCATTGCAGCGCTACAGATGTAATTAACAATCAAAATCATGTTCTGTGCTAATTATTTCTTGTATTTCTTTCTAGTTGTTGCATTAATTGCTAGTTATGGAATTTGGTAACATTTTATTTAACAGTGGCGCCACAAGACTGTCATAAGACCATCATAATTATGACATGACACTGCCATGAGCAGTAATGTATGCTTTTGACAGACATCATTTTGTGTCATTCGGCAAATTATCTCACATATATCCGAGCTGGACATAAAAGGAGTTAGTGACATAATTTGCCGGATGGTACTGAATGACATCTGCATTCATTAATGCCCATGACAATGTCATGTCATAATTATGACAGTCTTATGGCAGTCTTATGACACTGCTGTCAAATAAAGTGTTACCTATTAACCCAAATAAATCAAAAAATAAGCCGCACTGAACTATAAGCCGCAGGATTCAAGACGAGGGGAAAAACTAGCGGCTTATAGTCCGAAAATTACGGTACTCTAATCATTTTTGGACTATAAGGCTCACCTGATCAGAAGTTACACTCACCCCATTTCACAAGAAAACAGTATTTCCTAATAAATGACTCTGGACTATAAATCGAGTGGGTTTAAAGCGGTGGAGGAAAAAAAGTAACGGCCTATTAGGGATGGGAATTAATGGGATTTTTACGATTCCGATTCCATTATCGATATTGCTTAGTGATTCGATTCTTTATCGATTCTAATTTCTAATAAACAAACGTTTTGATTGGCATTGAGTTTGTTTAATCAGAAGTCACAACCTTACAAACTCACAACGAGGTCAAAAGAGGCCCAAAGCCTCAATATTAACTGTGGCAATAAGTGGCAAATGCACAAGAATGTGTAACATTTTACTGAAACATTTTTCTAATAGAAATACAAGATTTTGGTATATATTGGCATATAGGTCGTTGTTCTGCCGTTGGCAATATGTGTTAAACATAGTGTTTTATTTAATTTGTATGCTGATGACTGTCAGATCTATTTTCCAATGGCGCAAAATGGCACTTTCTGTCAACTTATTGAATGCCTCAACGATATAAAGTCGTGGCTCTCATGTAATTTTTTAAGTTTGAATGACAGCAAGTCTGAAGTCATGGTGTTCAAACCAAGTAGCCAGGCCTCCCTGAATGTTGACCTGGGTTCATTGTCTCCGTTTCCTAAGAATTAGGCTAAAAAATCTAGGGGTCCAATTTGATTCTGATTTTAAATTTGAGAAGCAGATTTCTTGTGTTGTACGGGACTGTTTTTATCAGCTTCGCCAGATTGCTAAGGTGAAATCTATTGTTTCACGCTCTGATATGGAAAAATTGATTCATGCTTTTGTCATAACTCGGCTGGATTACGGTAATTCTTTGTATGCAGGTGTCGGTCAGGCGGCACTGGCCCGTCTGCAACTTGTACGAAACTCTGCTGCCCGACTCTTAACTAGTACCCGCAGTTGCGAACATATCACCCCGATTTTAGCATCTCTTCACTGGCTCCCGGTACATTACCGAATACATTTTAAGATATTATTATGTGTTTTTAAATGTTTGAATAATCTTGCGCCGCCATATCTGTCAGAACTGCTTCAGCCTTACAGTCCAACCAGAACCCTCAGATCAGCTGACCACCTGCTTCTAGTAGTCCCAAGATCAAGGCTGAAGCTTAGGGGTGACCGTGCATTTGCGGTGATGGCGCCCAGGCTGTGGAACCAATTACCACTTACTATTAGACAGGCCCCCTCACTTACGGATTTTAAATCACGCCTTAAAACATTTTATTTTTCTCCAGCTTTTAATGTGCAATGACAGTTTATGACCTCATCTTTTATTTATTTTATTCTATGTGTTTGTTTTATCTTTAAAAGTTGACTTATTTTGCTGTGTTATGCTATGTAAAGCACTTTGGTCTCCTTGGCGGATTTTTAAATGTGCTTTACAAATAAAGTTGATTGATTGATTGAACTTGCAGGGGTCCCCACACTTTTTCCTGTGAGGGCCACATACCTTTTCCCTTCTCTGATGAGGGGCCGGGGTCAGTTTGTAACAGAAAAAGTGTGACAATTGCAGGAGTGCCAAAATGTAAAAAAAATATTGTTTTTCAGAAAGCCACAATCAAATAACCCTTTCTGGATTCTTCACGTAACAAAAGTAAATAAAATAAAAAATAATAATATAATATAATAATAATAAATAAAAATAACACCATTAATCAAACAGATAACCAAATAACCCCCTCTGAGTTCTTCATAGAAAAAGGCCAGAAAACAAATAACACTATTGAGAAAAAAAAAAAAAAAAAATCAAAATGCTCTCTGGTATTGCTCAGGGGGCCGGACCAAATATCGGGGCGGGCCGTATCCGGCCCGCGGGCTGTAGTTTGGGGACTCCTGTTAAAGTGTATTAATGGGAAAACCCATTGGCAGTGGTTCAAATACTTGTTCTCCCCGCTGTATTTTGAGTTATTTTAAGGAGAAAATAAATTAACTCTAGTATATAAGCTGCGCACAGACTATTTTTCATTGTGTCAAAGTGTCATTTTGTCAGTAATGTCCCATGAAGATATACTTAAATATCTGCAGAAATGTGAGGGGTGTACTCACTTTTGTGATACACTGTAGTGTTTTTATTTTTGAATCAGTTAGTATGCTCAAATATGCTGAAATACTTGATTTGAAAGATGTCATAAAATGTAAAATCTAATAATGTGTAGAACATTAAAAGTAACGCAAGTTACTTTGCTGAGTAACTAATTACTTTTACAATAAGGTAAATTGAGTTACTAAATTACCTTTTGGGAGAAGTAATTTGCAACTGTAATCAATTACTTTTTAAAAGTAAGATGAACAACACTGGTCACTTCCTTGTAATTTTAGGTTACTTGCGGGTCACTTCCTGTACATTTTGGATAATTTCCTGCTGATTTTAGGGCATTTCTGGGCCAGTTCCTGTTCATTGGTTATTGCCTGTTGTTTTTTTGGGCATGTCCAAGTTACTTCCTGTTGATTTCTGTTCACTTCCTGTTGGTTTTGAGGGCCATTTTGGGTCATGTCCTTGTAAACTCATTGGCTGCCATTGACAGCACTAGACGTCCAATCTATTTCGACAGAGAGGGGGCAAATGAATACTTGAAAAGCTCATTTTAATTCTCAATAGAAGGATAAAAAAAAAAGTTACGTTATTGGATGTCTGTCATTCTCAATGGCACTGGAAGACTTAAAAATGGTTTGAGCCACCTCATCTCTCCCACGTCTGATTCTGAGCAGCATACGTCAAACTGTACCTTCCCGTCATAAGAAGTGGAAGTGTGAATGTATCTTCTCTTAATCAGGAGACTTGGCAAATTTCTTATCACTCAATACTCAACACTGGTCAACAAAATCTGGTGCATTGATGCAAAACACTTGCTCTTACATAATTCTGGGGTGTATAAACTGTATATATGTGTATATATATATGTACAGTCTACAGTGCCTTGCAAAAGTATTCGGCCCCCTTGAATCTTGCAACCTTTCGCCACATTTCAGGCTTCAAACATAAAGATATGAAATTTAATTTTTTTGTCAAGAATCAACAACAAGTGGGACACAATCGTGAAGTGGAACAACATTTATTGGATAATTTAAACTTTTTTAAAAAATAAAAAACTGAAAAGTGGGGCGTGGAATATTATTCGGCCCCTTTACTTTCAGTGCAGCAAACTCACTCCAGAAGTTCAGTGAGGATCTCTGAATGATCCAATGTTGTCCTAAATGACCGATGATGATAAATAGAATCCACTTGTGTGTAATCAAGTCTCCGTATAAATGCACCTGCTCTGTGATAGTCTCAGGGTTCTGTTTAAAGTGCAGAGAGCATTATGAAAACCAAGGAACACACCAGGCAGGTCCGAGATACTGTTGTGGAGAAATTTAAAGCCGGATTTGGATACAAAAAGATTTCCAAAGCTTTAAACATCTCAAGGAGCACTGTGCAAGCCATCATATTGAAATGGAAGGAGCATCAGACCACTGCAAATCTACCAAGACCTGGCCGTCCTTCCAAACCTTCTTCTCAAACAAGGAGAAAACTGATCAGAGATGCAGCCAAGAGGCCCATGATCACTCTGGATGAACTGCAGAGATCTACAGCTGAGGTGGGAGAGTCTGTCCATAGGACAACAATCAGTCGTACACTGCACAAATCTGGCCTTTATGGAAGAGTGGCAAGAAGAAAGCCATTTCTCAAAGATATCCATAAAAAGTCTCGTTTAAAGTTTGCCACAAGCCACCTGGGAGACACACCAAACATGTGGAAGAAGGTGCTCTGGTCAGATGAAACCAAAATTGAACTTTTTGGCCACAATGCAAAACGATATGTTTGGCGTAAAAGCAACACAGCT
Source organism: Corythoichthys intestinalis (assembly GCF_030265065.1). NCBI lineage: Eukaryota > Metazoa > Chordata > Actinopteri > Syngnathiformes > Syngnathidae > Corythoichthys > Corythoichthys intestinalis. The sequence continues at coordinate 9,421,242 of NC_080396.1, read as the reverse complement.
CATCACCCTGAACACACCATCCCCACTGTCAAACATGGTGGTGGCAGCATCATGGTTTGGGCCTGCTTTTCTTCAGCAGGGACAGGGAAGATGGTTCAAATTGACGGCAGCCAAATACAGGAACATTCTGGAAGAAAACCTGTTGGTATCTGCACAAGACCTGAGACTGGGACGGAGATTTATCTTCCAATAGGACAATGATCCAAAACATAAAGCCAAATCTACAATGGAATGGTTCAAAAATAAACGTATCCAGGTGTTAGAATGGCCAAGTCAAAGTCCAGACCTGAATCCAATCGAGAATCTGTGGAAAGAGCTGAAGACTGCTGTTCACAAACACTCTCCATCCAACCTCACTGAGCTCGAGCTGTTTTGCAAGGAAGAATGGGCAAGAATGTCAGTCTCTCGATGTGCAAAACTGATAGAAACATACCCCAAGCGACTTGCAGCTGTAATTGGAGCAAAAGGTGGCGCTACAAAGTATTAACGCAAGGGGGCCGAATAATATTGCACGTCCCACTTTTCAGTTTTTTATTTGTTAAAAAAGTTTAAATTATCCAATAAATTTTGTTCCACTTCACGATTGTGTCCCACTTGTTGTTGATTCGTGACAAAAAATTAAAATTTTATATGTTTATGTTTGAAACCTGAAATGTGGCGAAAGGTTGCAAGGTTCAAGGGGGCCGAATACTTTTGCAAGGCACTACATATATATATATATATATATATATATATATATATATATATATATATATATATATATATATTTATTTATTTATTTATTTACCCAGATCGATATTATTTTTGAGCAATACAAAATTATTGCAAAGCAATACATACATTTCATTAACAGAGTACATTAGAAAGCTGACACTTAAAAAACAATAGTCCAAAAGTTACACTACGTAGCAACATAGTACTTGTTATCCCATGTATTAGACCACTGGTGTCACATGTGCAGCCTATGGGTAAGAAGCGGCCGACCAAGTGTCCAATTAGACATGGATTTTTCCTCCATGGTATTTATGGATGTATATACAGTATTATTTTATATATTTTTATATATCCCATTGCATGCCATTAAAGCCTGTGCATGCTCATCTTTCAGTGCCATTGACGGCACTCGACGTCGAATCACCCCTCCCAGTCAAAATAGATTGGTCAATGCCCCAGCCAGTAAATTAATTTATTTTGCCAAAAATAATTTATTCCGGCCCACATGAGATCTAATTGCCACAAATGTGGCCTGTGAACCAAAATCAGTTGGACACCCCGTTTTAGACAACTGCAGAGCAAAGGCAGTTAAGGTAGCCGAATATTTTACTCAAGAGTAGCTTACTGTACTTAAGTGGTACAGTAATATAGTACAAAATAGTATTAATCAAGTAAAAGTTAGTCATCCAAAAAAATGTACTCAAGTACGAATAAAGTTTTCAGTGTAAAGAATTCTCAAGTAATGAATCACATTGTAACTGCTTACAATGTCTGATTACTTTTATTATTATTATCTAATGCCATTGTTATATACCATTGTTACAATGGTATTTAACAAAGGCATGGCAACAATGGCTAACCCTTTTTTCAGCACGTCAACTAAATAAACTGATATTATTAAACTGAACTATAACCCATTACATCAAGGGCGTAGCTTAGCATAGGGACGGAAGGGACAAAACATTACCAACTTTTCAGGGTGCTCAAATTGTCCCCACCAACTTTTAAGCAACCTTATTTGCATTATATAATGTGTTCAGTTATATACAGTGGGGCAAATAAGTATTTAGTCAACCACCAATTGTGCAAGTTCTCCTACTTGAAAAGATTAGAGAGTCCTGTAATTGTCAATCTGGGTAAACCTCAACCATGAGTGACAGAATGTGGAAAAAAACAACAGAAAATCACATTGTTTGATTTTTAAAGACTTTATTTCCAGAGTAAAGTGGAAAATAAGTATTTGGTCACCTCCAAACCAGCAAGATTTATGGCTGTCGAGGAGGTCTAACTTCTTCTAACGAGGTCTAACGAGGCTCCACTCGTTACCTGTATTAATGGCACCTGTTTTAACTCATTATCGGTATAAAAGACACCTGTCCACAATCTCAGTCAGTCATACTCCAAACTCCACCATGGCCAAGACCAAAGAGTTGTCGAAGGACACCAGAGATAAAATTGTAGACCTGCACCAGGCTGGGAAGAATTTGCAATTGGTAAAACGCTCGGTGTAAAGAAATCAACTGTGGGAGCAATTATTAGAAAATGGAAGACATACAAGACCACTGATAATCTCCCTCGATCTGGGGCTCCATGCAAGATCTCACCCCGTGGAGTCAAAATGATAAGAACGGTGAGCAAAAATCCCAGAACCACACAGGTGGACCAAGTGGATAGAACTTTTTGGTAGAAACACAGGTTCTCGTGTTTGGAGGAGAAAGAATACTGAATTGCATCCGAAGAACACCATATGAAGCATGGGGGTGGAAACATCATGCTTTGGGGCTGTTTTTCTGCAAAGGGACTAGGACGACTGATCTGTGTAAAAGAAAGAATGGGGCCATGCATCAAGAGATTTTGAGTGAAAATCTCCTTCCATCAGCAAGGGCATTGAAGATAAGACGTGGCTGGGTCTTTCAGCATGACAATGATCCCAAACACACAGCCAGGGCAACAAAGGAGTGGCTTCGTAAGAAGCATTTTAAGGTCTTGGAGTGGCCTAGCCAGTTTCCAGATCTCAACCCCATAGAAAATCTGTGGAGGGAATTGAAAGTCCGTGTTGCCCAACAAAAGCCCCAAAAGATCACTGCTAGGAGATCTGCATGGAGGAATGGGCCAAAATACCAGCACCAGTGTGTGAAAAGCTTGTGAAGAGTTACAGGAAACGTTTGGCCTCCGTTAATGCCAACAAAGGGTACATAACAAAGTATTGAGATTACCTTTTGGTATTGACCAAATACTTATTTTCCACCATGATTTGCAAATAAATTCGTTAAAAATCAAACAATGTCATTTTCTGTTTTTTTTCCACATTCTGTCTCTCATGGTTGAGGTTTACCCATGTTGACAATTACAGGCCTCTCTAATATTTTCAAGTGGGAGAACTTGCACAATCGGTGGTTGACTAAATACTTATTTGCCCCACTGTATATGAACTGTTATTATTATACTGTACTATAACTTATTACATAGCCACTTTAAGCCCAAAAAATTCTATTTTGGTTTCATCTGACCATAACACATTCTCCCAGTCCTCTTCTGGATCATCCAAAATGCTCTCTCGCGAACCACAGACTGGCCTGGACGTTCCTGGACTTTCTTCAGCAGGGGGACATAACTGGCAGTGCAGGATTTGAGTCCCTGGCGGCGCATTGTGTTTGTTACTGATAGTAGCCTTTGTTACTGTGGTCCCAGCTCTCTGTAGGTCATTTACTAGGTCCCCCAGTGTGGTTCTGGGATTTTTGCTCACCGTTCTTGTTATCATTTTGACGCCACAGGGTGAGATCTTGCATGGAGCCCCAGATCAAGGGAGATTATCAGTGGTCTTGTATGTCTTCCATTTTCTAATAATTGCTCCCACAGTTGATTTCTTTACACCAAGCATTTTACCTATTGCAAATTCAGTCTCCCCAGCCTGGTGCAGGTCTACAATTTTGTCTCTGGTGTCCTTCGACAGATCTTTGGTCTTTGCCCTAGTGGAGTTTGGAGTGTGACTGACTGAGATTGTGGACAGGTGTCTCTTATACCGATAATGAGTTAAAACAGGTGCTATTAATACAGGTAACGAGTGGAGCCTCGTTAGACCTCGTTAGAAAAAGTTAGACCTCTTTGACAGCCAGAAATCTTGCTTGTTTGTAGATGACCAAATACTTATTTTCCTCTCTAAATTTGAAATAAATTCTTTAAAAATCAAACAATGTGATTTTCTGTTTTTTCTTTTTCTTTTTCTTTCTTTCTTTCTTTCTTTCTTTCTTTCTTTCTTTCTTTCTTTCTTTCTTTCTTTCTTTCTTTCTTTCTTTCTTTCTTTCTTTCTTTCTTTCTTTCTTTCTTTCTTTCTTTCTTTTTTTTCTCTCATGGTTGAGGTTTACCCAGGTTGACAATTACAGGCCTCTCTAATCTTTTCAAGTAGGAGAACTTGTACAATTGGTGGTTGACTAAATACTTATTTGCCCCACTGTATTGTGATGTATTGACCATCACAATGCACATTGGGATATCCAACATCCATGCCAAAGTTGAAAATAACTACTAACCCTTGTTCGAGTTAGCCAGATGATCACAAAGCGTTCCGAAAATGGAACAGCCCAATTGCTGTGCAGCAGCTGTGAGCACAAACAGGTGAAAACACACATGGCGGACCAGCTTTTTAGCCGTGGTTCAAATTTATTGCACAACAAGCTGTTGCATAAACTAAGGCAGTACAGGTATTTTTCAGTAAAAGCAGTTGCTGATTTGACTGGATGGGTTGCAGCCAGGATTTCCGTGTTCTTCCATTCGCCTGACAGTGTGTGAGGAGTGCGTAGAGTTGGGTAACATTTCTCCAGTGGGCAGTTCTAAAGATAGATCAGACTATGCCACTTGTCGAGGTGTATCTCGCATGTAATTTAAGAAGAAGGGAAAAGCCAAGTCTGTTGAAGAAAGCTGTGTTGCACAAACACAGGTGCAGGGGGTACAAATGACACATTTATCGATGAATCCTGGTAGAATATTGAAGGATTGTATGCAAATTGTAAATAGTAAAAATAATTTCAATTTCTGTTTCAAGATCCTTGACAGAAAAGTTATTTCTTGTTTATTAGTCAAGTTAGATTCTATTCAAAATGTTAATTTATTCATTTTTATAAATTACCAGATGTTCAAATGGTATTGAAGTTTAGACATGCTGTTCTAAAGCAAACTCTACTTAAACTAAGTATTATTATCTCATTGGAAGACTTTCCGCTTGTGTATAAAATGCTGTAATAAAAGCAACAACAACAAAAAATTCTTCCTCTACAATGTCAACATGTAAATTTCCCAATTAACTTTAATTGACCGCCACTGACAGCACCAGACGTCCAATCATAAGCGGATTTTAAGGGGGGGCCAGGCCCCACCTGGTGGCCGAGAAGTGTCATTACATGAAATTGACTTTCCTATATATATATATATATATATATATATATATATATATATATATAAGTTGTTAAGCAATAAAACTGCAACAAAAATGAATGCACAAAAAAAAAAAATTCATAATGGGTCAAAATTATTTTTCAAAGAGATCATGTGACTTTAGACGATCATTTGCTTTGCATATAATTTTCAAAACAAAACAAAAAAATAGGTGAGGGCAATTTTATTTTCCCAATGTTTTTTTGAAAATATTTTTTTGATTGAAGCAACTTTTTTGGGATTAATGGCCCAAACACAAAAAGGATTGCTTCAATCAAAGAAAACTTTTTCAATGAAAAATTAAGTGTTCAAAAGCAAATCTTTCAAATATTTTTTCTTCTTCAAAAACGTTTTCTATGATTGAATTTTTTTCTTTTTTTGATTGAACTGATTTTTCTTTTGAAAATATATATTTTTTGTACGAAGCAACTTATTTTTTGATTGAATAATAAAGACAAAAACGTCCAAGCCAAAATGTGGCCTAAACACAAATCAACATTACTTCAATCAAAAAAAAAAAAAAAACGACCCCAATGAAAAAAAAAATTCAAGAAAAATGGCTTTCACATGCATTTTTTTGAGTTTCAAATTTATTTTTGCATTTAAACACTTTTTTTGTTTTGTTTTTATTGAAGCGACTTTTTTTGTTTGAAAATATATATTTTGATTGAAGCAACTTTTCTTTTTGTTGAAGCAACTTTTTTTTTGGATTGAATAATAAAGACACAAATCTAATCTAAATCTAATTTTTGACTGGGGTAACTACATTGGAACGACACCGGCGGGCGTACCACATTCAATGGATGACGATCTTGGCGAATAGTATAGCTGTCCTAAGCAGCCTGATTTAGAATTCCCCTCAAGAATGATGGGAAACAAAAAAACGGTCATTGTCAACTTATTATTATAAATATTCTTGTAAGTTAATTTTTTGGCTGATACTGCGTTTCGAGGTCATCAACATGTTCTGCCCCCCAGCCCCAAAAGTCAAACTCCGCATACGCGTCCAATCTATTTGAAGTTCGAAAATTCATTTCAATTCACAGCAGAAGGATGAAAGGAGCCATGTGATTGGACGCCGATTACTGTCAATGGCAGCTAATGAGTTAAGATGAGGCTGCAAACACTAATAAATGTTCAAGAATGTGAATATTTTACTATATTTACAGTGGTGAGAAGATTAATTTCCGCATTTGCCTGTGTTTTAATCAAAGGCGGTCATTTTCAACTTCACGCAGAGACGGAAAAAAAATAAATCCGGTCCCATGGGGAGAAGATATACACGGCATCTGTTCCTGAGTCGGAGCAGTGGGGAATGGCGGACTCTGAAGCAAAATCAGAATCTATATTTTGCCTTCACTCAGCCTCCTAAAAGAATTAAAAACGGATCATTCAGAACCCAACATTAACTTAATGAGAGTAATTGTTATTTTATACCTGAAGATGTAGTTAGAACACAAGTCCTCTTGCATTCTTCCTCTGAGTCAAAGCGGTTCTTGTTCCCGCTGCAACCTCCGAACCAGAACTGAGCACATGCGTTGGCCTGCTTGTCATAGTACCAGCGGATGACGTATTCGCGGCACAAGCCCTGCTCCAAAGCCAAATCACAGCGAGGGTCTGATGGTTTAGTCACTGTATAAAAACAGAAGAGAAAGAGCTGTTTACTGCTTTTGATCCGTCTAGCAAATTGCCCTCTGAACAATCACAACACGCTGAATTTGTTGACGATGTAGTCTTAAAATTTAAGTTGAGCACAATTTTAGCATTAGCATTTAGCTGAAATAATTCAATCGAACCCAAATACTTTTCTGCCAGCATTGGTAGACAGTTGGGTTGCCAAAAGTCCCGGACTGTGCAGGACATCCTGGAATTTAGGAAGTTCTGATTGGCAATCCTGCTAGACAGATACAGTATAACAGAAAGACAGACAGAAAGATGTTTGTTGTGACAGCCAGATAGACAAACAGCTACAACAGACACAGACAGACAGGCAGACAGTGTACATACACAGACTTCATAATACAGTGGGGCAAATAAGTATTTAGTCAACCACTAAGTGTGCAAGTTCTCCCACTTGAAAATATTAGAGAGGCCTGTAATTGTCAACATGGGTAAACCTCAACCATGAGAGACAGGATGTGGGGGAAAAAAAACTGAAAATCACAATGCTTGATTTTTAAAGAATGTATTTGCAAATCATGGTGGAAAATAAGTATTTGGTCAATACCAAAAGTTTATCTGAATACTTTGTTATGTACCCTTTGTTGGCAATAACGGAGGCCAAACGTTTTCTGTAACTCTTCACAAGGTGGAAAATAAGTATTTGAAGGGAAAAGGTACCGTTCTCGCACACACCATATAATTGTTTGCATTAGTATAACACATTCATTTAACTATAGTTTAGGCAGACTCCACTCAGTGGCCTTGAAAAGTAAAGTGAAAAAATGAAAAATGGTACCGTGTCTCGTAGGCACCGTCTAACTGTTTGCATTACTCGAACACCCGTAACATAATCAATCAGGGAATAGTATCATTTCTCATATTCACTGTAGCACTGCAATGCTCTAACACACCTAATGTAAAATAAATAGCACACCATAGTTTAAAGAAACAGAATATATATACACAACGCCATCTTATCACAGAAGCCCAAAACGTGTGCGCCACGAGCAAGATTGACGCACCAAACTCTGGCAATCAGTCCTGCCGACAAACGAACAAGGACAAAGATCAGCGCGCTTTGTCCTAAAACAAGTAGTGCCAGCCCAGATAACAAAGTTGATAGCAGGCGCTTGTGACGTCAACACCAGCGTCGGTCGCTGTGGCAACCACATCCCATCCACGCACGAACCTAAACAGCCCAAAACCGGTCGGAGAGGGATGATCCCAAAGCAACGCCCGGACACACCTTCGGCCGGCCCACGGACTTAAAAAACACTGGACACTGAGATAAGACAGATTTGCTGCCCGGAAACATGTAGCCTTGTTTTGGATCCAGAATTGTCCCTCCGTCATCTGTTTTTGCCTTGTTTCTGACCATTCTCGATGAATACATTGTCAACCTGCTTTTGGCGAGTCTTTTTCAAACTTTTGGAACATGGAGTCAGCACAAAGGGGTTAATATCAGAGATGAACGCGCGAAGTTCCGCCTTCCCGGTTGGCGCGCGCGGAGGCAGCATCGGCAGAGCGGCACTTTGTTCAGCTGTCGCTGTTTCCGTGCGGCTTGTCTGGGGAGGCGAATTTGAACAGTCAATACCAAAAGTTCATCTCAATACTTTGTTATGTATCCTTTGTTGGCAATAACGGAGGCCAAACATTTTCTGTAACTCTTCACAAGCTTTTCACACACTATTGCTGATATTTTGGCCCATTCATACATGCAGATCTCCTCTAGAGCAGTGATGTTTTGGGGCTGTCGTTGGGCAACACGGACTTTCAACTCCCTCCACAGATTTTCTATGGGGTTGAGATCTGGAAACTGGCTAGGCCACTCTAGGACCTTGAAATGCTTCTTACGAAGCCACTCCTTTGTTTCCCTGGCTGTGTGTTTGGGATCACTGTCATGCTGAAAGACCTAGCCACGTCTCATCTTCATTGCCCTTGCTGATGGAAGGAGAATTTCATTCAAAATCTCTCGATACATGGCCCTATTCATTCTTTCCTTTACACCAGGGGTGTCCAAACTTTTTGCAAAAGGGGCCAGATTTGGTGTCGTAAAAATGCGGGGGGGCCGACCTTTGCTGACGTTTTTTATGTGAAACAATTAGGGCTGTCAAAATTATCGCGTTAACGGGCGTTAATTAATTTTTTATAATTAATCACGTTAAAATATTTGACAATTTTAACGCACATGCCCCGCTCAAACAGATTAAAATGACAGCAAAGTGTCATTTCCACTTGTTACTTGTGTTTTTTGGTGTTTTTACGCCCTCTTCTGGTGCTTGGGTGCGACTGATTTTATGGGTTTCAGGCTTCAGCACCATAATTATTATTGACATCAACAATGGCGAACTACCAGTTTATTTTTTGTTTGAAAACTTTACAAATTATTTTAAAACAAAAACATTAAGAGGGGTTGTAATATAAAATGTAAATAACTTGTACTTACATTTATCTTTTAAGAACTACAAGTCTTTCTATCCAGGGATCGCTTTAAGAGAATGTTAATAATGTTAATGCCATCTTGTTGATTTATTGTTATAATAAACAAATACAGTACTTATGTACAGTGTGTTGAATGTATATATCCGTCTTGTGTTTTATCTTTCCATTCCAACAATACTTTACAGAAAAATATGGCATATTTTAGAGATGTTTGAATTGCGATTAATTACGATTAATTAATTTTTAAGCTGTGATTAACTCGATTAAAAATTTTAATCGTTTGACAGTCCTAAGAACAATATATTTAGGCAAATTTTAGCAAGCCATTCTGTGCGTCACATTTGCTTTATTATTTTTTTAAATGAATAATTTCAACAATCTCACAACTAGCCTTTGTGGCGGTCTTTTTTGACTCTCAGGCTCTTGTGAAATACTACTGTGAAATAAACTAGCTTCAAGTTGCTTCAATTTCTCACACCGTATCTTCCCTGTAATCTTGTCGTACATGTCAGCGTGTCTTGTTTGGTAATATCGCCTCACATTGAGCTCTTTAAAAACAGTGACTGTCTCTTTGCAAATGAGGCGGACACAGTTGTTGTGTATTTTTTTGAAGAAATACTCCAATTTCCACCTATCCTTGAAGCGTCGGCCGTCACAGTCAGCTTTCTTTTTTTTTGTTGATTGTCGTAGAAAATTGGGAGTAAAGGGTCACATGGGGTAATGTTGCTTCGAGTGCTGCTGCCTTTTAGTGGGTAAATGAGGAGCAGTATTTAGTCTGTAAGCTACTTCATTTGCTGGTAGCAGTACTGCTGACCAACTTATTAAGTCTGTGTGCGGGCCAGACGTTATTGATTTTAGGACAGAGGCTGGGGGCCGGATGAAATTTGACCACGGGCCCCATTTGGCCCCCGGGCCAGACTTTGGACATGCCTGCTTTACACAGATCAGTCGTCCGGGTCCCTTTGAAGAAAAATAGCCCCAAAGCATGATGTTTCCACCCCGAAGCTTCACAGTGAGTATGGTGCAATTCAGTATCCTTTCTCTTCCAAACGGGAGAACCTGTGTTTCTACCAAAAAGTTCTACAGTGATACCTCAGCTCACGAACGCTTAAGCTCACGAACTTTTCGCCTCAAGAACATTAAATTCGCGAGCATATAGTCTCTGCTGACGAACTAGTTTTCGGCGGACGAACCAATTCACGCGGTCGAAAAGCGCCACGAGAAGCTGACGCACGCTCACGGCGTCCCAGTTCGTCCCCTCACTTTCGTTGAGTGTGGACGTGGTTTGTGTTTGATAGACATTTTGGACCATATTGAGTGTACTTTTGCTATTATGGGACCGAAAAAGAGTTACCTACAGTCCTTATGGAAGGTGACTCGTGTTACCAATTCGCCCTCGACTGGTAATTGGCGGTGCTTTCAGCTTCCCACCGTAGTGAGAAGTGGACCGGCGAGTCACGTTGGCTCGTTGTCGTCGGTTGTCTTCGGTTCGCCCGATTTCCTCTCCATAAAGGAGGCGGCGTGCATACAAACACCCAGAGGCGTCGGATGGCTTTTTGTGGGCACTTTTATTAACAACCAAAAGCATGTGGGGGGGCACAGCAGTGGAGTCTATGCTAACTGCGCACTTTGCCGGTAACACTCTCCTTCCAAACAGTAACTACCTCCCTCCCCCCCTCCTCCTCCCACTCCATTCCATCAAGCCATCAACTACCATCACAAAGGTAAATAAAACGACTTTATTATACAGTACAGTTTATTTCTTTAATTATAATACAATAGCACATTTATTATACATAAAATAAGGTATATTTTTGTGTAGTTTTAAGGCTTATTTAGTAGAAAATTATGTTTTATGGGGACCTGGGAACGGATTATTCTCATTTTAATGGTTTCTTATGGGAAATAAATGTTCGGAAGACGAACTTTTCGCCTTACACACACTTTCTGGGAACCAGTTATGTTCGTGAGCTGAGGTATCACTGTATTTTGGTTTCATCTGACCATAACAGATTCTTCCAGTCCTCTTCTGGATCATCCAAATGCTCTCTAGCGACCCGCAGACGGGCCTGGACGTGTACTTTCTTCAGCAGGGGGACACGTCTGGCAGTGCAGGATTTGAGTCCCTGGCGGCGAATTGTGTTACTGATAGTAGCCTTTGCTACTGTGCTCCCAGCTCTCTGTAGGTCATTCACTAGGTCCCCCGTGTGGTTCTGGGATTTTTGCTCACCGTTCTTGTTATCATTTTGACGCCATGGGGTGAGTTGAAAGTCCATGTTGCAACGACAGCCTCAAAACATCACTGCTCTAGAGGAGATCTGCAAGTAGGAATGGGCCAAAATACCAGCAACAGTGTGTGAAAAGCTTGTAAAGAGTTACAGAAAACATTTGGCGTCCGTTATTGCCCACAAAGGGTACATAACAAAGTATTGAGATTAGGGCTGCAGCTATCGAATATTTTAGTAATCGAGTAATCGACTGAAAATTCTATCGATTAATCGAGTAATCGGATAAAACATTTTTTTTTCCAGGTAAAGAGCAATTATAAATATACATGATAAAAAAAGACATTTAATCCAATATTGAACCATTTTCAGTCAATCAATGTCTTTATTTTCGATGTACATTGTTGAAAACGGCCAACAATTGCATCTAAGATGTGACGAGAAAAAAACAATTCACTGCTTTCACTCAAAAAACTTCTAGATCTTATTAAAAAAAAAAAAAATCTTACCTAAAAATGTAATTACGCTTGATAACACACATCACTTGAAAGCTACGTGTTTTTCCCACGTGTTTCAATTTAATTTCCATTTGTGTCAAGCTATTTTTAAGTTTTAGTTAAGTTTTAAGTTAGTCTAAACTGTAAGTACTAGTAGCATTTTGAGTCTTTGCAGTGTTCAAAATAAATGTATGATACCTGCTGTATTGGAGCACATTTATTCAGTAATGACTACTGAGCTAAAACTGACAGTTAGCTTTATTATAATTCTTCATCACTCTACAGCGCTGTGTTTTTACAGATTAAATAAAGCCTGTATGTAAGACACGTTAGCCACGCATCGACAGTGGTCATAATCAATAGAAACCTAGCCCTCCGAAGGGCTAATGTTACGTTAGCGAGTGACAGTAACGTTATATTTATTAGCGATGAGAAGTCTACTGATTAAAGATGGCGGCTGTTTACTAACGCTGCCCAGACGCGGCCGAGTCTGGCATTTCGCATCTAGTCTCAAATGCATGTGATATCTAGGAGATGCATCGGACACTACCTGCTACCAAACTAGCATCATGCGGGCGTAGTTTTTAGCAACGTCGGCGTAATTTGTAGCGGCTGTTGGCTGCGGTAAGTTTTTTTTTTTTTTTTTTTTTTAAATTGCTTCTTCCTCTACGCACGTGATGTCAGCGCGTTGTCCCGCATTAAAAGTCCGGGCAAAACGTGATTCTTAGAGCTGGCAAAATTAAACGATTCCTCGAGGTGAATAAAATTACTCGGATCAGTTTTTATACTCGAGTTACTCGATTTGCTCGAGTATTCGTTTCTGCTCTAATTGAGATGAACTTTTGGTGTTGACAAAATACTTATTTTCCACCATGATTTGCAAATAAATTCTTTAAAAATCAAACATTGTGAGTTTCTTTTTTTTTCCCCACATTCTGTCTCTCATGGTTGAGGTGTACACATGTTGACAATTACAGGCCTCTCTAATATTTTCAAGTGGGAGAACTTGCACAATTAGTGGTTGACTAAATACTTATTTGCACCCACTGTAGATAGAGAACACAGGAACACTGCAAAATTGTATCCATAAATCACCTCAGCAAATTGATACACACGCTGCTGCCATAGCTACACAAATTAGAAAGATGGAATGAAAGTACAATATAGGGTTTCTAAACGATCATACAGGGTCAAGTTCATTTTTCCCATTTATCCTGAAAAACATTTTGTATGAGATCAAAGTCTGACCCCAATGTACTGTTTTTTCGTTGATGATTGATGTTTTAATGAGTTGTACTCAAGTTCTTCCAGATAAAACTTCAATCCTTACTGTTGTTAATCTTGCCAAATTTTGATTGTACCATTCAAACATGGACTTGTACTTTGAGCGTTTTGATTATAATCATGCTTGAACAGTCTTTGAAAAATTAGTCGAAAGGCATGCTTAATTAGATGGGCACAAGCTCCCATCAAATACTTTTTTTTGCATAGGATGTATGATATCAGCAATTAAACAGATTACAATTAGAGATGTCCCGATCGAACAGCATCCCGATCGATCGGGTCCGATCACGTCATTTTTAAAGTATCGGAATCGGCAAAAAAATATGGGACATGCCTTTTTTTTAATATATATATATTTTTTAATTAAATCGTTTTCTAATTGTATTTAACGTTACAGACATAATGTGTTACACTCTTCCAGAGTCTTTAGTTTAAGCTTAAGGTAGGGTTATCAAATTTATCGCGTTAACGGCGAGAATGAATATTTTTTACATTTATCACGTTACAATATTTAACGCAATTAATGCATGCGCTGCATGACCCACTTACGCATTGTCGCGATCAATCTATAATGACGCCGTTTTACCCTACAGTATATAGAGCTAAAAGGCAGCGTAAAATGAGTAGAGTGAATTTTGGCAGCCTTTGGAGCCTTTTTTTAAATGGCTAAAGCCTTACAGTCCCTCTCCCAACAATTACAATAATCGTGGGAAGCAATGTGGGGAAGAAAGGTAGTAGTTGATCTTTTTCTTAACACCCTATGTTATTTCCCAACGCAGAGATGATATATCAATTGGTACCACGACGCACAGTCATGGTTGCACTTCCCATCATGCATTTGGGCAGAAGTTAAAAGGCTACAGTATCATTTACTGAAAGCTCAACAAATACATTAGATGGCAATATTTAGTCACAATATACAAAGTCACATTTATCCTTTAAGAATTACAAGTCTTTCTATCCGTGCATCCCTCTCACAGAAAGAATGTTAATAATGTAAATGCCATCTTGAGGATTTATTGTCATAATAAACAAATACAGTACTTATGTACTGTATGTTGAATGTATATATTTGTCCGAGTTTTATTCATTTTTTTCTTAATGCATTGCAAACATGTATATGATCGGGAAAAATTATTGGGTATGATTGGAATTGAATCGGGAGCAAAAAAAAAGCAATAGGATCGGGAAATATCGGGATCGGCAGATACTCAAACTAAAACGATCGGGATCGGATCAGGAGCAAAAAAACATGATCGGAACAACCCTAATTACAATGAATTTGTAGAAATCTCAATTGACGAGTCCAAATACTGGTACTGATGAACAAAATCCCTTCCCAAATATACCTGATGATGATGAAGGAGATGATACATTTACAGTAGATGAGTCTTGTGTGGCAGAAGGAATAGGTTGGAATCCTGTGTTGCCACGGTTAAACGTGTCCCCACGTTCAGTCCCCCAGTTTGTTATATCTGGACGCACATCCTAAAGAAAAAAAAAAATCAAACAAGTTTCTTTACAGTTTACCCGTTATGCAATCGTTTATACACGGTCCATACTTGTCTTGTGTTGGATCCTTTCTGGCCTTTCTGGTTGTTCAGGCGCTCCCGGTCAGTGGTGGGTCGGTACCCACTGCCGCCTTTGGCATACTTCTCATTGTTGCCATTCCTGCTGTTGCTATGGCCATTGTTTCCGTTAGTTAGCCTGTTATATATCAGGTCTCCATTCTCGTCTTCACAGAACTGGCTGACCAACTTGGATTCCATTGCTGCGAAAGAAAGACACCATAAAAATCTGCTCTAATTGTGTGCCCTTTCTGTGAGATTTGTTACCCTGGCACGCATTCCAAAGACTACGATTTACAGCCTTGCGTGGTAGCTCAACCTTTAGCATCAAATTATTTCAGTAACAAGATCCAGAATGATACAGATATGTTGGTTTTGTATTTCTTAGCAATTGACATTTAAAGGAAACAATTAATTGAAGTGTTTTTTTTTTAAAACAACTTTTTGACCCTTTAGCACATTAGACTTTTGCGAGAGGCCACTCGACACCGCCCCTTCGCTTGTGTTACCATGATAACTTGGGGCGGCACTAAGGAATGGCTACTTGTTGAGCCCTGATTCTTAAAACGTGAATGTTTGGATAGTATTTGTCGAAGTAGCGCTTCATCACACGGCCTCTCAATTACATTGTCAATTGGTGTAAAAGATCCTTGCCTGTGACACACTGACATTTTGCCAAACACAAATACCAAACACTCAAAGGTTGAAAACAAGGGCTCAGCTAGCATATATTTCAGTAACAGAAGCTAACATTAATAACTGAACTGGTGGGTAGAGCAGCCAAAAATCTTACTCAAATAAGATTACCGTGACTTCAAGATAATATTACTCAAGCAAGAGTAAAAGTAGTCATCCAAAAAATGTACTCAAGTACAAGTAAAAACGTATTTGGGTGAAAAGAACACTCAAGTAATGAGTAACATTGTGAGTAACTCCTGCTGATGTTTGATTTATTTTTAAACAATGGTATTTTTTTTTTCTCAGCACACAGTTATCTATATGAACGGTGATTATTACACTGTACTATAACCTATTATATAACCTCATTAAGCCAAAGAAATACACACACACAAAAAAAATCACTGAATTCCGGCGAAAGAAAAAAAATCTGCAGAACTGAAGAATCATTCGTCCAAAGAGCATGAGTGCCCTCTAGTGGAGAAAATAGTTCCTAGTTTGAGTAGTTGAATAGTGAGGAGTTCCTTCATAGTTCCTATTATGAAATTAAAAGAATCATATCTCTGGTTTTCCACGGTCAATCGGTGCCAAATAAAAACTAGGAGCGAGGTTAAAATCCGCACTTTTGAGTCATGTTGAGGGCAGTGATCTATGTCAAATACTTAATTCTTTATGGTGCTTTAAAGTAGAGTTCGACCAATACGAGATTTTCAGGACCGATACCGATTATAAGTAGTTAGAGGAGCCGTTAACAGATTTTTGGAGTCTATATTCATTTTGAGTAAAAGAGTAAAAATTGACGTAAAAAAATTGAATAATGTAAACATTGAACTTCATTAAAATGCCTAAGGCATGTTTACTGAATCACACAAATATAAATAACAGCTCCAGAAGTGGCTGAATTTCCTAGACTCAGAAACATATCTTATAAAGTTGAAAAAAAGGTTAAATAAATTGCTCTCCGGAAAATAAGTGTTGTTCCATTAAAAAAAATATAAAAATTAAACATCTTAATGTCCCACCAAGCCGCCTTCATAATGCAAATTATTTTTAAACAAGAATAACGTAGAAAAATGCTTGTCTCTATTACCGTAATTTCTGGACTAAGCCGCACTGGACTAAGCCGCAGCTGTCCTCACTGGTTTATGGGATATTCACACCAAAAGATGTTTACCGGGAACACTCTATTTGACAGCGGCATCATTCGACTGTCATAAGGACCAATTGAACCACCATGAAGCTTTGAATTAATTGGCAGCAAAGCTTCATTGCTTCAAGAAGCTTATTTTGGCCATCAATGCTCCCGTGGGGGAGACAGTCAACCTCTGCTGCCACCTGCTGTCATCACTGTTGTCGTCCAACATGCTTCCTAGCATGCATTGCAGCACCACATATGCAAATTTTAAAATTCATGTTCTGGGCTAATTATTTCTTCAGGTACTGTTCCAGTTCTTTCATTGATTGCTAGTTATGGTATTTGGTAACACTTTATTTGACAGTGGCGCCATAAGACTCAGAAGACCATCATAATTACGACATGCCACAGCTATGAGCATTAATGAATGCTTATGATAGAAGTCATTTTGTGTCATCCGGCAAATGGTCTCACTTTTGAATGGATATAAAAGATCCGAGCAAGACATAAATGACGGTTGTGACCTAATTTGCCAGATGACACTAAATGACATCTGCTATATGCATTCATTAATGCGTATGATAGTAGTAGAAAGAAAATAAGTGAATAAGTAGATAAGTAGTAGCCTTAGTCTTAGTTACCTATTAACACAAAAAAAATCAACAAATAAGTCGCACTGGATTATAAACAGTAGGATTGAAAACGAAGGAAAAAAATAGCGGTTTATGGTCCGAAAATTTCGCTAAATGCTTCATTGAGTGAGTCCAGTCAAATCCGCTCACTGCTTAGAACAGCCGTGCACACACATGATGAGTTGCCACAGCACACTAGTGTTGAACAAGCTAATGATTGACACATTCGGCGTCTTTGAAGGTAGCGCTGCCAAGCTTCTCTCGCAAGATCAACGCTTCAACGCCTGTCAATCATCGGTAACTTTAACATGAAAAATGCACAGTGCACTGCTGGCCAAAAAAAGCAGCAGGAGGGAGAGTGAGGGAGTACGAGCATAAAGCAGAAAAAACATTAATATATTTTATAAAATTAAAAATCCAATCCTTTTCACCTGATTCCGATCCTCTGCAAAATGGCGCGATCCCATATACCTATCCCTAGTTATCTGGGTCTTTGAAAAAGACCGAGACATTGCTATTGTGTTTTTTTTTTTTTTTGAATGGGTTTTCTTTGGGGCGCCACATAGCCCAAACTTTTTGACCGATCGGCACCGTTCATATATCGAAACGACCGGAATTTTCACATGACACAGGGAATTTTTCGAATAACCTCGAAAAATTTTCCATTCACCCGTAAACGCAGATTTTTGGAAAAAAAAAAAAAAAAAATGTATCTTGTCCTACAATTTTTGACCAAATAAATAATTTGGACATCAAAACTTCCGGGACAGTGAGGGGCATAAAAGGTTTATACAGAATTTGGAAAAAATGTACGGTTCTCCGGAAATTTGCCAAAAACTTTCCCATTAATTTTTAAGAGGATACGACATTGGTTCAAATTTCCTATGCACTTCAATGGAATTTCCAATGGAATTTACATTACATTGATGCCATTGAAAGCCATGTATGTAGAATCTATTGATGACAATGTACTTGGATTCCCTTGACGCATATGTAAGTCAATGCCATTGACGACCATGGATGTCCAAATTTCCCGTTCATTTCCAATGTCATTCGCATTGCATTGAGTCCAATTTAGACATATGCCATTGACACCCATGTATGTCAATTCTATTGATGCCAATTTACTTGGATTTCATTGACGCATATGTGAGTCGACGCCATTGACAGCCATGATCGTCCAAATTTTTTCCCATTCATTTTCAATGGCAAAAAAGCCAATGTCCCCAAATCAAAAGGAAATAAACAGGTATCAATAGGACACGCCCCCCAAATGTCCCCAAATGACCTGATGTGACCAGGCCACGCCCCCCAAATGTCCCCAAATGACTTGATGTGACCAGGCCACGCCCCCAAATGTCCCCAAATGACATGTGACAGGCCATGCCCCCAAACGACCTGATATGACTAGGCCACGCCCCAGATGTCCCCAAACGACCTGATATGACTATGCCACGCCCCAAATGTCCCCAAATGACTTGATATGACGGGGACACGCCCCCAAATTTCCCCAAATAACCTGGTATGACCAGGACATGTCCCCCAAATGTCCCCAAATCAACAGGAGGTGACCTCATATTGTCCCCGAAATGTCCCCAACCAACCTGGGCGGGGCTAAGATCTGTATCGCCACACAGCAAAGACCCAGAGTTTCTAGTTTTAAATTGATTTTTCATTTCGGCCGGTCGGATTACACAAAAAAAGGCCGATAGCGATATACGTCAAATTTCCCAAATATCGGCCCGCTATATATACATAATATATATATATATATAATATATATATATATATATATATATATATATGATATATATTTATATATATATATCATATATATATACATAATATGCCGATTTATGGATCTATCTCTGCTTTAAAGGCCACGTGATTGAACAGGCCGGCGTGATCATAGAACGGCAAGCTTCAGTCTGATTGGTATAATGGAGTCATGTGATTATTTTTGCGACGTGTCATTGGTGAAACTGGTAGAGCTACTGTTGGCGTCACCGGGGAAAAAAAAAGTAAAATCTAATATGTAGGAAAAAAAAGTAAAATCTAATATGTAGGACAAAAAGAAAACAATGTAACGACTAGTGTAGCAGACTAAGAGTAGTGTTTCTCGTTCACAAATCTACTCAAGTAAAAGTAAAAAGTATGGCTTTGTAAAACTACTCCTAGAACTACATTTTTCTCAAAAAGTTACTCAAGTAAATGTAACAAAATAAATGTAACGCGTTACTACCCACCTCTGGATTTAGCAGAATCACACTAGTAAAATCGCAAATAATTATGTTGGGTTCACTATGTGGATAGTTATGATCAAGTAGATTTTATAGTTTTCATGTCCTGTACATGTTGAAGTATTGTATTGCAATTAAGTACTCCACATACTTAATATACAAATGTGCACACTTTCATGTTAGTGTGGGAAAAAACTAAACATTTTTAGAATCACAGTGACATGATAATCGCGCTGCTTTTACCTGGCAATGTGTTGAAGTCATCAATAAGGAACATGTGCTCGGTGTCAGGATCAGAGGCGATCAAGTTGAGCTCTCTGAGAAACTCTGCCTGCGTTGGGTCCGAAGTGTTGACAATCCCGAGGGCGAACATTTCAATATTGGCAGCGTGAGCTTCTCGTACGGCGATATCGAGCTTGACTGGCTCTCGTTTGTCTGCTTGTCCGTCCGTAATAACGATGGCAACTTTGCTAACTCCGAGGCGTGAACTGTAGAAGGCTTCCTGTGTCGCTTTCCGTATAGCCGTACCGGTGTAAGTGCCCTCTCCCATATATTGTATGTTCCTAATAGCCTGTTTGATGTCCTCTTTGGCTACATAGCGGGCCAGGTTGAATACCAACTTGACCTCCAGGCTGTACAGAACCAGGCCAATTCTGGTGGAGTTGCGACCAACTGTGACTCGGTCGACTAGCGCGTTCACAAAGTCTTTAATGATCTCAAAGTTCTCGGGACCCACGCTTTCTGAGCTGTCAATGACAAACACCAACTCCATAGGCCTTTCCTTACACTTGATTCCGCAACCTGTAATGACAGAAGATGTAAGTAAAAGTAAGTTTAGCATGGGGAAATTTTCAACCAAAAGGTGGTTTCTAAAACAAAAAAAAAGGAAAAAAAAAAAAAGATTTACACGCCATAGGCAAAGTTTGACTTTTGGGGCACGTGGGGCACAACATGTTGATGACCCCGAAACGCAGTGCCAGCAATAAAATTAACTTAATATTTATTAAAGATGACGTCATTTTCAAAGTATCGGAATCGGCAAAAAAATATCGGACATGCCTTTTTTTAATATATATATATATTTTATTTAAATCAAAATCAAAATTTTAATTTCAATGAATCTATAACGACGCTGTTTTACCTATAGATATCGCTAAAGGCAGCGTATAATGAGTAGAGAGAATTTTGACAGCCTTTGGAGCCATTTTTTATGTGGCTAAAGCCTTACTATACCTCTCTCCGCAATTAAACTTAACGTGGGAGGCAATGTGGGGAAGAAAGGTAGTAGTTGATCATTTTCTTAACACCCTATGTTCTTTCAGTCATGGTTGAACTTCCCATCATGCATTTGGGCAGAAGTTAAATGGCTGCAGTATCATTTACTGAAAGCTCAACAAATACACTAGATGGCAATATTTAGTCACAATATACAGAGTCACATTTATCCTTTAAGAATTACAAGTCTTTCTATCTGTGGATCCCTCTCACAGAAAGAATGTTAATAATGTAAATGCCATCTTGAGGATTTATTGTTGTAATAAACAAATACAGTACTTATGTACTGTATGTTGAATGTATATATTCGTCCGGGTTTTATTCATTTTTATCTCAATGCATTGCCAAAATGTATATGATCGGGAAAAATTATCGGGAATGATTGGAATTGAATCGGGAGCAAAAAAAAAAAAAAAAAAAGCAATCGGATCGGGAAATATCGGGATCAGCAGATACTCAAACTAAAACGATCGGGATCGGATCGGGAGCAAAAAAACATGATCGGAACAACCCTAATATTTATAATAATAAGTTGACAATGAGCGTTTTTTGTTTCCCATCATTCTTGAGGGGAATTCTAAATCAGGCTGCTTAGGCAATACTTTTCGCCAAGATCATCATCCATTGAATATGGTACGGTGTCATGCCAATGTAGTTACCCCAGTCGAAAATTGTATCCCCTGGGCGGAGCAATATAGAGGTAGATTTGTGTCTTTATTATTCAATTTAAAAAAAGTTGCACCAATAAAAAAAAAAAAACATATGTTTGAATGCAAAAACTTGAAACTTACAAAAATGTAGGTGAAAGCTATTTTTCTTAGATTTTTTTTTTTTAATTGAAGCAACTTTTTTGATTGAAGTAATGTTGATTTGTGTTTGGGCAACATTTTGGCTAGGACGTTTTTGTTTCTATTATTCAGTCAAAAAATAGGTTGCAGAAAAAAATGTTTTCAAAAAGAAAAATCACTTGAATCAAAAAAAAAAAAAGAAAAATTTCAATAATAGAAAATGTTTTTGAATGCGAAAAAATATTTGAGATTGAAAAATTTGCATTTGAACACTTAATTTTTCATTGAAAAAGTTTTCTTTGATTGAATCAATCCTTTTTGTTTTTGGGCTATATTATGGGGAAGGCATTTGTGTCCAAGTCATTCAATCCCCCAAAAAGTTGCTTCAATCAAAAAAACATTTTCAATCAAAGAAAAAAATCATTTGAAAAATAAAATTGCCCTTCCCTAATTTTTTTTTTTTTTTTTTTTTTAAATACTGTATATGCAAAGCAAATGACCGTCTAAAGTGCTAGTCACATGATCTGTACGAAAAAATTTTAATTTAACCAATGAAGTTTCTAATAAAACAAGCAGCACTTGACTGCAATCAACTGATTACACTTGTAAGACACCAGATTGGTGAAACGGTGTCGTCTTGTTTTGTTCGAATGAAATCCAGCCCCCACTGCGGCCCTATGTGGAATAGTTTGGACACACGTTCATAATGAACTTATACGGCACATTAACTTGAATTAACAGTTGCGTTCCGTATTGAACCAATACGGAATATATACAACCCTGTGCAAAAAGTATGGACTCACCAGTCTCGGACGAGCACTCACTCAGACATTTTATCATGTAGAACAAACTCAGATAAAAAGCTTGAAAAAAATAATGAATTAGTTCTAATGTGCAACTCTTCAGCATTCAGAAACACTAAAGAAATTAATAAAAACATTGTGGTGGTCAGAAAATGTTAATTTTATAGAGCAAGTGCAGGGAAATACATATGGAATCACTCCATTCTGAGGAAAAAAAATATGGAATCATGAGAAACAAACAAAGAAATAACAATCAAAACACATCTCTAGTATTTAGTAGCAACACCTCTGGCTTTTCCGACAGCTTGCAGTCTTTGAGGCATGGACTTGAGTATTCTTCATCAATTTGGTGTCAACTCTCTTTGTTTGCAGTTGCCAGATAATCCTTGCAGGTCGGAGCCTTGCTGTGGACCAACCTTTTCAATTTCCACCACAGGTTATCAATAAGGTTGAGATCTGGGCTATTTGCAGGCCATGACATTGACTGGATGAGTCTTTTTTCCAAGGAATGCTTTAACGGTTTTAGCTCTGTGGCATGATGCATTGTCATCTTGGAAAATGACAAACATATTTTCAATTGAAGAGATAATAAAGCTGTCTAAAATTTCAATGTAAATTTGTGCATTTATTGAAGATTTAACCACAGCCATCTCTCCAGTGCCTTTGCCTGACATGCAGCCCCATATAATCAAGGACTGAGGGAATTTTGATGTCTTCTTCAGGCAGTCATCTTTGTAAATCTCACTGTAACAGCACCAAACAAAAGTTCCAGCATCATCACCTTGTCCAATACTCCTCAAGTCCATGCTTCAGAGACTGCAAGCTCTCATAAAAGCCAGATGTGGTGCTACTAAATACTAGCGATGTGTTTTGATTGTTATTTCTTTGTTTGTTTCTCATGATTCCATATTTTTTTCCTCAGAATGGAGTGATTCCATATATATTTCCCTGCACTTGCGCTATAAAATCAACATGTACTGACCACCACAATATTTTTTATACTTTTGAACTCATTCATTATTTTTTAAAGGTTTTTATCTGACTTTGCGCTACATGATTAAATGTCTGAGTGAGTGCTCGTCCGAGACTGGTGATTCCATACTTTTTGCTAGGGGTTGTATACATAGATACATTTCTATGCATTTTAGGAGTTTTGGGGACGTCCCTTTTTTCCGTCGCCTGTACAGCTCTGGGCGTGAGGGGGGCGACCCTTATTTCTGTTTCTGAATAATGGCAACACTAGTTCGCAGGAATTTTAGTGGGAAAGTGGCAAACATACGGTACATGTCGTTGTGTCTATCTATCTATCAATTGCATAGGCAACGCAGATGAAGCAGAGACACTGTTCAAGTGGGGTTGACGTAATTTGCTGTCGATAGCGGCCGATGTGCGCATGTGCGTGAGATCAGGACGTAAACTCGTTTTAATCGCTTTGTCAACTAATTTAAGAAACCCTTTTGAGAAGATGGCTAAAAGGAAAAAAGATGAGGAGTATCAAATATTTCAGCAGGAATGGACAGAGGAATTTGCCTTTGTGAAGAGAGCAAAATGAAGAAAACAAAAAACAAAAGTAATGTGTAATGCAGACGACAATTTGAAAGGTAGTTGAGTAAAAGTACAGACACCTGCTGTAAAATGTCGTGAAGTAAAACATAAACTTAATAATGATATTGACGGGACGCAGGGCGCGGGGCCGAATAATAGGGGGCCTGCATTGCTGGCAAGGTGACTGAGTGGAATCACAGACAAAGATTTATTTCTTGTTGAAAATTCTTGTGAATAAATGCTTAAATCCCAGATTTTTTAACAGCTATGGACGCAAAAGTCTCGATTCTTGTTATAAAGCAAAAAAAAAAAAGCGTGCAGTTAGCATTTATTTAACGTAAATATGTCAATGTACGATGCTAGCCTGTTAAGTCAATGTGCCGGCCGCCATATGTATAAAGAGCTCTTCAGGTGAAAATTCTGGTCAATAAATGCTCAAATCCCTGAATGCTTTATAGATATGGACATAAAACTGTCTCGATTTTTGGTTAAAAGAAAAATTAAAAGTGCAGTTAGCATTTATTTTACGTAAATATGTCGAAGTACGGTGCTCATCTGTTAGTCAATGTGGCGGCCGCCTTATGTAAACAGAGCTTTTCAGGTGAAAATTCTCGTAAATAAATGCTTAAATCCTTGAATTCTTTATAGATATGGACATAAACAGTCTTGATTCTTAATTAAAAGCAAAAAAAAAAAAAAACGTGCAGTTACTAGTCTGTTAGTCAATGTGCCGGCTGCTATGTGTAAACAGAGCTTTTTTCGTAGAAAATTCTTGTGAATAAATGCTTAAATCCCTGATTTTTTTTTTTTTTTTATAGATATGGACGCAAAACAGTCGATTCTTGGTAAAAAGCAAAAAAACAACAACATGCAGTTAGCATTTATTTTACATAAATATGTCGAAGTAAGATGGTAGTCTTGCCTGGTATACCAGACTCACCGCTGTTTCAGCGATTGCGTCTGGCGACCGTCCGGCGGATCAAATTCCGAGGGCGGAGCAAGCCACAGCAAACAGACAGCTGAGTGGACCAATCGGCGACGGGCAGACGTGACGTTGTTAAAGCGACAAGTAATTAGCGTGAGCGGAGAATGGAGAAGTTTATTCAACATGGCCAGCGCGAGCCATGTTGACTGTTGTCAATGACTTGTTTCGATGTGTTGTTAGTAATTTAAAACTGGTTTTACTGCGGATTGGAACATACTCTCGGCTCTCCCGTTCGCCATCTGTGTTGTTGTAGAGACGACTTTCGGCGCGCAAGAGTGACGTTACTCGTTAAGAACACGTCACGCAAATAACCGAATCTGATTGGACGGTTGATTTTGTACCTTGCTCGAGAGGCCGTTAATGGGCTGGGTCCCTGACTATTTCTCACAGTGTTTGAAAAATACAGGGAGAATAATCTGTAAACAGAGCTTTTCCGTTGAAAATTCTTGTGAATAAATGCTTAAATCCCTGAATTCTTTATACATATGGATGTAAAGAGTCTCAATTCTTGGTTAAAAGCAAAATAAAAACGTGCAGATGCAAGCCTATTAGTCAATGTGGCGGCAGCCTTACAACAAAGAGCTTTTTACGTTGAAAATTCTTGGGAATAAATGCTTAAATCCCCGAATTCTTTATAGACATGAACATAAAACAGTCTCGATTCTTTGCTACAAGAGCAAAAAAACAGGAAGTTAGCATTTATTTTACGTATATATGTCGAAGAATGATGCTAGTCTGTTAGACAATGTGGCAGCAGCCTTACAACAAAGACCTTTTTACGTTGGAGATTAAACGACAAATAATAATAATTACCGCGAATCCTCGAACAAATCACTCCTGAGACAATCCTTCCTGTTTGTATGCGGTACAGCTTTTGTACTTTTTCAACCTAAATCCGGCGTTGGATCGCTTCATGTGTCGCTGCGACTGACTAAACACTGAAGCGGATTGTGGGATGGGCCCCTGCTTGAAGGCGTGGCAGAGTGAATGTCGACTCTGACCCGTCAAAATCATTATGAAGTCTGTGAGAAAAAACTACCAATTCATATTTGTACTTAATTAAAGTACAGATACACAAAAACGTGTTAAAGTACAGCAACGTTAAATTCTACCACTGGTAAATAGAGTATATAAAATTTAATCTAATTAAAAATTATTTTGGAATATTACTGACACTTTTTTTTTTTTTAATTTATAAAAAAATTAGGAACTCTAAAACAAAATAATTAGTGGTTTCATAAGGAAAACCTTGGCCTGAAGTTGACAGATCGACAGATGTTAGTGATGTATTAAAGAACGCGCTTCATTAATAAACACCTTACCACAAATTTCTTTGATCAATTTTATGACGTCTTCCCTCTGTAAGAAGCGCACAATTCAATCATCAACTCCATATACATGAGATTAGCGGGAATAAGATGAACAAGTCAACAAGAATAACTCACTGTAAGGCCTGCTTCTCCTTTGGCACCCGCTCGGCCCTTTGATGAGAAAACACATTTGTACATTGATAAAAGTTTGTTTACCTAGAGCAGTACTTCTCAAATAGTGGGGCGCGCCCCCCCAGGGGGGCGCAGAGCGATGCCAGGGGTGGCGCGTGTGACCTCGGGGAACATGCTTTTTTTTTTCTTTTTTGCCGTACTAGAATAAAGTGTACTTGCACATCCACTCAGTGGATGGCAGTGGCGCTCTCATTTTCAAAGTGCGTGCAGTATTTTTGAAGTAAGCAAGAACACACGGAAGAGACTCATGAAGAGCTGGAGAGCTGTGCTTCAGTGTGCACAGTTTTCGAAAGCCGTTTTCCGGCCGGACTCACGCAGCGACCCACTGTCTTCTCCGGTTCTCACGTGTCCGCCCGAGAAGGGCCGTTTTCAGCTTGGGATCGTCACGACGACAGCCCTCACCTACGGTTCTCCCTCGGCCGTCGAGAAATGCGCTTTTTTCGGGCCGTTTGCCTTTTGGCTTTAACATTTAATACAGTGGTAGATAAGGAAAGACCACTGTTTACTGTGTCTAAAAATGATTATAGCGGACAGCCGGAAGCCAAATCAATTAAGATGCCACTTAAAGACATTAGACCCCAATCTCATTGATAAGCCGCTTGGTTGTTTTTCAGCGAAAACATGCCGAATATTGCCAACAATCGTCCCGCTTTGTCAGTGTGATATCAGTAAACCAGTGAGCACTGTTAGCATGCTCAGTGCAAAATAACCCCACACCATTGCAAACTGGAGGTGATACTGTGAGCAGCGAAAAAAAAACCTGTCCTTCTGTCCAAAGACACTTTTTTTTTTTTTCTTCTATTCAGTTTTGTTTTTTCAGTCAATTTTTTTGGCATATACCGTATTGGCCCGAATATAAGACGGTGTATTTTGCATTAAAGTAAGAATGAAAACCTGGGGGACGTCTTATAACTACGGCCTAAAAAAAACAAAAAAACAAAAAAACAAAAAACTGCGGCCTAGACATATACCCATTCACGACGCTGGATGGCACCAGTCATCAATGAATCGAATGCTGAACGCGACTCCGGCGGCCAAAGCGAACCCCTGACAGTTAGACAGTTACAGTTAGACTTCACTTTGATAATTAATGCAGTTATTGCAATTTTGTTTTATCACAATATTTTTTTCTTATTTATATTTCAAAAACCAGAAGCCATTCATTTATGAATTTGATTGCACTTTAGTTTACATATTTAAATGTTAAATGTTTAAATGTTCAGATATTAAGTTTTGAATGCGAAATTAAATGCCTTTTCTCTCAAATATATTGTTATAATCATTTGTTTCAGATGTATTGTAATTATTTTCTGTATAAAAATTAATTTGGTGTTCAAAAAGTCTTTTTTCAAACTTGAGTCTTGAAAAAGAGGGGGTCGTCTTATAATCGGGCCAATACGGTAGTCCTCATGAGTCAATGTTTCTATTCAAGTTGAATTTGTTATTATTTACTGATTTTATTTTTCAGTATCAAATGGTCAAAAATGTACCTTGAGTGTATTTTTACAGTTTGGATGTGACTTTTTTTTTTTTTTTTTAATTCAGGCAAATTGATGCGCGTTAAGTCTTTTCTGTTACAAACAAAACAATGTTAATAAAGTTATACTTTATAAGTTGATCTCTTATTTTGTCTAATAGAAAAAAAGGATACAATGTGAGGCAGAGGCATACATATAATAGTAATATTATAGACAAATGATACTATTTACAGTGGCGGCAGAGTTTGGGGGGGCGCGATACATTTATGTCTTCCTTGGGGGGGGATTAAACAGAAAATAATTGAGAAGCACTGACCTAGAGCAAAATTACACTTACACTTGGCCCGGGGCTGCCTGGGTCACCCATATCTCCTTTGAAGCCCTTCTGGCCTCTCTCCCCGGCAGAACCGCGGTCTCCCTGTCACACAGTCCATAACTTTAGCAAAACATCATCATAAGCATAAAATATCAAAAAGTTCAAAATTTCAAGCACTTTAGCTCCAGGAAAGCCTTCTCCAGCAGGCCCCCTTGGTCCTGTCACACCCTGGACCCCCTGTTCACCCTGTAAAATGGACAAACAAAGGCGAATAAAGCTTGTTTGTTGGTTTTAGTTGTTTTTAGTAGCTAAAAACAATATATATCTACCTTTGGTCCTTGGACTCCCACTCCCGGTGGCCCCACTGGCCCCAACAAACCCGGCCGCCCAGGATGACCCTACAGTCAATTGTTTATATGCAATATCATACATTACTCACTTTGACTGTTTCATTTCATACACTTCAATGGCAGTGCATCACGGTATTAAATCTATAAAAACCAAATCTTGCCTTCTATCTGGACAAGAAGTACTTTTATTGATATAATCTGCAAAAATGTTTGACAACCATAGACTTCATAATGGTATTGACGGGTCAGATCAGTCATGCACTGCGCCTCGCCTTCAAGTAGGGGGCCGCCCACATCAAGAGGAGTTATTCACAAACACACCCTGGATTTCTGTTGAAAAAGTACGAAAGATGTACCGTATACCAAGGGTCCCCATCCTTTTTTTGCACCACGGACCGGTGTTATTTGGGTCTTTTTTTCACGGACTGGTGTTCTGACAAATTTTGCAACCCATCAAAAATTGCAACAATGCGGTTCTGCGCATGCGCGTAACGTTAAACATAGCCGCAAAATGCGCAAATGCAACGATTCCAAAGTAAACACTACAAACTTTCTTGAAAGAAAGGAAGATTAACTTACGTTTGATCATGGAAGGACTTTTAGAAAAGTTCTCCTCAGATTCATCCTGCCATGTAAGCTTCACACAACAGCTGCACACCGCGCTCACCATTAACGCCTTCTCCTTGTCGTTAAACATTAATTAAGAAGCCCACTTCACCAAGATACGATGTTGGAATTTGTAGCAAGGTTTTCAACGCTCTTGTCGCGATGTCAGGATATTCCAGAATGACTTTAATCCAGAACCTCAGTAGAGTTGTTGTCTCAAATGTACGTTTAATAAGGTCGCCGTCATTTGCGGTCTCTCTGTTTATTCACAAACGGGTCACGAGTCCACTCCTTCGCAGTTCATGGGTCTTCGAGGTTGTAGGCTCGTCAGGTGCCCTTTTCGCCGTAAAAATATCCTTTTTGCCGTAAAAATATTTCCAAACACGTCTGTTTTCCTGTTATCTTCACTCGTGTGGGGGCTAATTATTTCCAGGAACAAATGTGCTGCGCCGCGGCGTAGTAATACGCTATTATCGAGGACAAGCACACATAGATATATTACAGTGCCTTGCAAAAGTATTCGGCCCCCTTGAACCTTGTAACCTTTCGCCACATTTCAGGCTTCAAACATAAAGATATAAAATTTTAATTTATTGTCAAGAATCAACAACAAGTGGGACACAATCGTGAAGTGGAACAAAATTTATTGGCAAATTTAAACTTTTTGAACAAATAAAAAACTGAAAAGTGGGGCGTGCAATATTATTCGGCCCCCTTGCATTAATACTTTGTAGCGCCACCTTTTGCTCCAGTTACAGCTGCAAGTCGCTTGGGGTATGTTTCTATCAGTTTTGCACATCGAGAGACTGACATTCTTGCCCATTCTTCCTTGCAAAACAGCTCAAGCTCGGTGAGGTTGGATGGAGAGTGTTTGTGAACAGCAGTCTTCAGCTCTTTCCACAGATTCTCGATTGGATTCAGGTCTGGCTTGACTTTGCCATTCTAACACCTGAATACGTTTATTTTTGAACCATTCCATTGTAGATTTGGCTTTATGTTTTGGATCATTGTCCTGTTGGAAGATAAATCTCCGTCCCAGTCTCAGGTCTTGTGCAGATACCAACAGGTTTTCTTCCAGAATGTTCCTGTATTTGGCTGCATCCATCTTCCCGTCAATTTTAACCATCTTCCCTGTCCCTGCTGAAGAAAAGCAGGCCCAAACCATGATGCTGCCACCACCATGTTTGACAGTGGGGATGGTGTGTTCAGGGTGATGAGCTGTGTTGCTTTTACGCCAAACATATCGTTTTGCATTGTGGCCAAAAAGTTCCATTTTGGTTTCATCTGACCAGAGCACCTTCTTCCACATGTTTGGTGTGTCTCCCAGGTGGCTTTTGGCAAACTTTAAACGAGACTTTTTATGGATATCTTTGAGAAATGGCTTTCTTCTTGCCACTCTTCCATAAAGGCCAGATTTGTGCAGTGTACGACTGATTGTTGTCCTATGGACAGACTCTCCCACCTCAGCTGTAGATCTCTGCAGTTCATCCAGAGTGATCATGGGCCTCTTGGCTGCATCTCTGATCAGTTTTCGCCTTGTTTGAGAAGAAAGTTTGGAAGGACGGCCGGGTCTTGGTAGATTTGCAGTGGTCTGATGCTCCTTCCATTTCAATATGATGGCTTGCACAGTGCTCCTTGAGATGTTTAAAGCTTGGGAAACCTTTTTGTATCCAAATCCGGCTTTAAACTTCTCCACAACAGTATCTCGGACCTGCCTGGTGTGTTCCTTGGTTTTCATAATGCTCTCTGCACTTTAAACAGAACCCTGAGACTATCACAGAGCAGGTGCATTTATACGGAGACTTGATTACACACAGGTGGATTCTATTTATCATCATCGGTCATTTAGGACAACATTGGATCATTCAGAGATCCTCACTTAACTTCTGGAGTGAGTTTGCTGCACTGAAAGCAAAGGGGCCGAATAATATTGCACGCCCCACTTTTCAGTTTTTTATTTGTTAAAAAAGTTTAAATTATCCAATAAATGTTGTTCCACTTCACGATTGTGTCCCACTTGTTGTTGATTCTTGACAAAAAAATTAAATTTCATATCTTTATTTTTGAAGCCTGAAATGTGGCGAAAGGTTGCAAGATTCAAGGGGGCCGAATACTTTTGCAAGGCACTGTATATACACAAACAAGATGTACTGCTAGCAGTCCAATCAATGGACTTCTATGACAACTTGGTAATCTATCCCGTAGTATTATATCTAGAGTAGACAGAGATATTGGTGTGTTAAGCAGGGGCACAGGATTAATTCGGCCAGAATGCGGTCGTTATTAAATTATTTTTTCTTTGCGGCCCGGTCGCAAATGCGCCACGGACCGGTACCGGTCCACGGCCCGGCAGATGGGGACCCCTGCCGTATACAACCAAAAAGATTGTCTCAGGAGGGATTTGTTCGAGGATTCAAGGTAATTATTATATTTCTTGTACTATGCATACATTTTGAAACGTTGTGAAAAAAAATCTTTTTTTTTTTTAACCAAGAATCGAGACTGTTTTATGTCCATATCTACGGTATAAAGAATTCGGGGATTTAAGCATTTATTCACAAACATTTTCACCGGAAAAGCTCTTTTTACACCAGGCAGCCGCTAGCTACATTCACTAACAGACTAGCATTGTACTTCGACATATTTACGTAAAATAAATGCTAACTGCACCTTTTTTGTTTGCTTTTGTTTTACGTCCATCTCTAATGAGTAAGGGGATTTAAGCATATATTCACAAGAATTTTCACCGAAAAGCTCTGTTTACATAAGGCGGCCGCTAGCTACATTTACGAACAGACTACCATTGTACTTCGACATATTTACGTAAAATAAATGCTAACTGCATGTTTTTTGTTTGCTTTTAACCCAGAATCGAGACTGTTTTACGTCCATATCTATAAAGAATTTGGGGATTTAAGCCTTTTTTCACAAAAATTTTCACTGGAAAAGCTCTGTTTACATAAAGCGGCCGCTAGCTACATTCATTAACAGATTAGCATTGTACTTCAACATATTTACGTTAAATAAATGCTAACTGCACTTTTTTTTTTTTTTGGTTTTAACCAAGAATCAATATTGTTTTACGTCCATACCTATAAAGAATCTGGGATTTAAGAATTTATTCACAAGAATTTTCACCGGAAAAGCTCTGCTTACATAAAGCGGCCGCTAGCTACATTCATGAACAGACTAGCATTGTACTTCAACATGTTTACGTAAAATAAATGCTAACCACAAGTTTTTTTGTTGTTGTTGCTTTTAACCAAGAATTGAGACTGTTTTATGTCCATATCTATAAAGAATTAGGGGATTTAAGCAATTATTCACAAGAATTTTCAATGAAAAAGCTCTTTGTGATTCCACTCGGTCAGCTTTGACGGCCTCGCCAACAATGCAGGTACCCTATTTTTCGGCCCCGTGCCATGTCCCGTCAATACATTATGAAGTCTATGTGAGAACATATGTGTGTCGCACCTGTTACGTTTCCTAAGCTACGCATCTCATCAGACGCATAACCTAAATATGCATGAACGTATAACCTAAATACATAAATTGAACATTGCTCTGACTGTCTGGCGCTAAAATGTTAGAAATGGATGCTGAGTACACTGAGGCCAGTTTGTGATCCAATTTTCCAGAGATTTTTCGTCATCGTAATGACGAAAAATCGTCAGCAGGTGACGCAGATCAGTGAGGAAAATGGGGTTAGGGTGCTGCAATTCTCTATTCAAAATAGTATATCTTTATGATTAATTTCACAAGCATTAGTAATTGTTGTAGTTGTGGAATCCTGTCTTTTCATATTATCCACATTCGGTTGCATATTGTATCATATTATATACAGTGGTATGAAAAAGTATCTGAACCTTTTGGAATTTCTCAGATTTTTGCATAAAATCACCATCAAATGTGATCTGATCGTTATCAAAAATCACACAGATGAAAAAACAGTGTCTGCTTTAACTAAAACCACCCAAACATTTATAGGTTTTCATATTTTAATGAGGATTGTATGCAAACAATGACCGAAGGGGGAAGTGAACCATCACATTTAATATTTTGTTGCCCCCCCCCCCCCCCCCCCCATGGCAGCACTAACTTCAACTAGATGCGTTCTGTAGTTGCAGATCAGTCTGGCACAGCGATCAGGAACAATCTTGGCCCATTCTTCTCGACAAAACTGCTGTAGTTCAGTCAGATCCCTGGGATGTCTGGCATGAATCGCTGTCTTTAGGTCATGCCACAGCATCTTACTGGGGTTCATTTCTGGACTCCAGAACGTGTATTGTGTTCTACTGAAACCAATCCGAAGTTCATTTACTTTTTTTTTTAAATTTTTTTTATTTTATTTTTTTTATTTTTGGATCATTGTATTGTTGCAGCATCCACTCTTTTTAGCTTCAACTGTCGGACGGACAGCCTCAGGTTTTCCTGCAAAACATCCTGTTAAACTTTTGAATTCATTTTTCCTTTAGTGATTGCAATTTGTCCAGGCCCTGAAGCAGCAAAACAGCCCCAAATAATGGTGCCCCCTCCACCATGCCTCACGGTGGGGATGAGGTGTTGATGTTGGTGAGCTTTTCCATTTTTCTTCCGCACATGACGTTGTGTGTTACTCCCAAACAATTCAACTATGGTTTTATCAGTCCACAAAATACTTTGCCAAAACCTCTGTGGAGTGTCCAAGTGCCTTTTTGCGCACATTAAACAAGCAACAATGTGTTTTTTAGACAGCAGTGGCTTCCTCCGTGGAGTCCTCCAATGAACACCCTTTTTGGCCACAGTTTTACATATAGTTGATGTGTGCACAGAGATATTGGTCTTTAGCGGACACAGAAGGGTTCTTTTTAACCACTCTAAGTATTCTGAGCTGAACTCTTTTTTTTTTTTCTTTCTTTCTTTTTTAACCTGTCCTGTTCAGTTGTTAGACACAGAGAGTGGAAGTCTAAGTGCTCGGGTTATCTGAACAGTTTTAATGTTTCACATTGAGAGTCTGATATACTCTCATTGTGATCATTCAAAATACGTATTTATTATGACAAAGCAGTGAACAGGAAGGGATTATGGGGGACAGAAGAAAAGCAACACAAGAGAAGAAAGAAAAGAAACATGCACAAACAACAACAAGAAATACATAGAACATCTAGACTGATTATTAATATGCTGGTGCCATCGTCAGCGAGATGTATTTCCGGTTTATACCATGTGGGGGCCTATTGGCCAATGAAAGAGGGGGACGGGGGTGGGGGTGTCTATAAGCTAAGTGATTGAAAGAGTTAGAGTGTACACAAATCAGTTCTGTGATCTAGACCCCAGTAATCATGTGAATCTCTTATGAATGTAAGCCCGTTGGCGACCAACCCTACGCCGCCCCATCGCCAATCCCTGATTGTTTGCCAATCCCAATCTCTGTGCTGAACTCTTGCCGTCATCTTTGGTGGACGGCCACTCCTTGGGAGAGAAGCAACAGTGCCAAACTCTCTCCATTTAAAGACAACTTATCTGACTATCGATTGATGAACATCTGGGCTTTTAGAGATGGTTTTATATCCTTTCCCAGCTTTATACAAATCAACAATCCTTGATCACAGGTCTTCAGACAGCTCCTTTGACTGAGCCATGATGCACATCAGACAATGCCACTTATATTGCCATTATAGTGGGCAGGGCAGCTTTAAACCACTCATCTGTGATTGGGCACACACCGGACTTAAAATGTTTGGTAAACATTGGTTTCAAATTGCTCTTTAAGTCTCGTTAGGTAGAGGGTTCACTGACTTTTTTTTTGTACTTGTTTACTGTCATTGTTTGCATACTATCCTCATTAAAATATGAAAACCTATAAATGTTTGGGTGATTTTAGTTAAAGCAGACACTGTATTTTCATCTGTGTGATTTTGACAAAGATCAGATCACATTTGATGGTGATTTTATGCAGAAATGTGAGAAATTCAAAAAAAAAAATCAGATACTTTTGCATACCATACCACTGTATGTGAAAAACTGCATTAAAGGGCAAAAAAAAAAAAAAAAAAAACTACAAAAACAGAAAAAAAAAAAAAAAAAAACACTTCACAAAACAAAAAAAATACCAAACTGCAGAAAGATTGGCAAAAAAATCCTTAAATCAGGAAGGAAAACAACAAAAAATGTATTAATCAATTTGATATTTTAGTTAAATTGCTACAAGCACTCATGGGCTGCCATTGACGGTTCTAGATGTCCACTCCATGTCAACTGGGAGGGGGGGAATGTACACGGACGATTAATTCCCCACACCAGCCACCCCCACTAATCCCCACATTTTAAACCATGAGTCCTTGACAAAAGCTTGCGTTAAATCTTAAAACATTAGGATCAGTACCTGCGGTCCAGGAAGTCCTTCACCTGGAGGTCCAGGTAATCCAGGCAACCCTCGGAAACCGATATCGCCCTAAATCAATGAAAACCAGGAAAAGCTTGATTAGCAATTGTGGGAAAGCAAATTCTAATAGCTGCAAATATTCTGAAAGAAAATTGTTTGTTTCACGTCCCTTGTTAGAATAAGTGGAATGGAATATAAATGAATGTTTAAAGCATAACAATCATTTTCTCATTCAATGCTGAATTATTCAATTGTTCTCTCTTTTATTCATGTTGTTGATTCTCTCACCTTTGGACCAGGAAAGCCTATCCCATCAGGGCCAGGTTCTCCTGGAAGCCCAGGCAAGCCAGTGGGGCCCTGAAAATACATAAAAATTTAACTGTCATACTGAAGTGAAGTGAAACTTGAATTATTGGAATTGCATTGATGTCTCATTATACTGTAGTTACCATATTTTCCGCACAATAAGGCGCACCTTCAATGAATAGCTTGTTTTAAAGTTGTTTTTATATACAGGTAGTCCCCGGGTTACGACATACTCGACTTACGCAATTTTGTCTTTACAATGCTGGAGTCTCGTCCACCATTTTGTTTCCAGTCTCCACCAAAACAATTGGTGTTCAAACATCCACCTAGTCTAAACAATATGTAAATTAAGATGAAAAGAAAAGAAATAGATTAAATGAGCCTAATCTGCCTAACAAAAGCGCGCTAGTTTAAATACCACGAATGCTAACGTATTTACAATTCTCATAGCAAATCACTCACACATAACTCCAAAAACTGTAGCTCTAAACTTAATTGCAAAAGCAAAAACTGTAGTCTAAACTTAATTACAAAAGAATACACTAACATACATTAGCTGAAACAACTTACAGCCTGATGTGGGCCAAACCAGAGCGCAGCTATCCTTTATCCATGTCAGACGTCTGAGTCTGCTTCTCAGTCATACAAGCGACAGTCCAGCCACACCAAACGCTGCCACCAGAGGGCAGTGTATCCTTCAACGAAATACAATACCTTTGGACTTTTTGGATAGTTATTTTGAGATTTAAGGGTACTTAAAAGGTTATTTCTGACCAACGCGGAAATTTGGGTTACGTCGCCAGCATAGGAACGGAACTCGTTCGTAACCCGAAGAATACCTGTATATATATCAGCATTAAAAGGCGCAGTAGTAGTAGTAGTAGTAGTAGTAGTAGTAGTAGTTGGGGTTGTGTTATGCATCCACTAGATGGAGCTGCGTTAAAGACTGTCTTGATTAACCAATGGATAAGGTGCATTGGATTATAAGACGCACTGTTGGCTTTTCAGAAAATTGAAAGCTTTTAGGTGCGCCTTGTAGTGCAAAAAGATACAGCACCTTATTTCCATTATAGATTATAACAGTCGATAACAATTTGGAAAAAAAAAGTTGGAGGTTTTGGTCTGACGGCTTTTTTTAACAAATGCTTTGGTGCAGAATCACAATTCATTATTACATTGTTTACTTCAGCTACTATTTACTGTGCTGTTATTACATGCATACAAATACCTAACCATATGCCTTTTAAAACATAATTGCGGGGTGTTTTGCTTTGCACATATAAACTTTTCAAACCTAATTCATACATATAAAAATTCACAAAACCAAATCGCAAAAATGTTATCAGCCAATTTTGCCAAAATTGCCACACAAAAAAAACATCCCCATCCATTTTCACCGGCTGCATTCAATTCTAGAGGCACATTCAACGCCCACAAAAACATGTCCATTCACTGCTATTGATTTTTGACTCGGAACTGCAAAAATTCTCCATTGGTGGTCATTACTTTTGAAAAAAAAAAATCCCATAAGTGCCCCTAAAGTTAACAGGAAGTGAGGCAAAATGTACAGGAAGTGACCCGGAAATGCCGCACAATCAAGAGGTTGCGATCAATGAACAGGTAGTGAACCAGAAATTCCCTAAAATCAACAAGAAATGATCCAAAATCTACAGGGAGTGACCCCGGAATGCCCACAATGTACAGGAAGTTACCTAAAGTTGACTCATTGCCTGCCATTGACAACACAGAAAATTTATTTGAATTGTGAGGCTGTGAATGTTCATCTTTAAGAACCAATGATGGCGCTAGACGTCCAATTAATTTTAAACTGCGCGAGGCG
Source organism: Corythoichthys intestinalis (assembly GCF_030265065.1). Lineage (NCBI taxonomy): Eukaryota > Metazoa > Chordata > Actinopteri > Syngnathiformes > Syngnathidae > Corythoichthys > Corythoichthys intestinalis. The sequence continues at coordinate 9,383,576 of NC_080396.1, read as the reverse complement.
AATGAACGAATGTCAAAATGGATTGGACATCTAGGGCCGTCAATTGCAGCCAATGAGTTGACAAGGAAGTGACCTGAAAAAGGCACAAAATTTATAGGAAGTGAGCAAAAACCCTAAAGGAAGTGACCCAAGAGCAGAGGTGGGTAGTAACACGTTACATTTACTCTCTTTCTCTCTCTCTCTCTCTCTATATATATATATACACACACACACACCGTATTGGCCCGAATATAAGACGGCCCTGATGATGAGACGGCCCCCTCATTTTCAAGACTCAAGTTTGAAAAAAGACATTTTCAACACCAAATTAATTTGTATACAGAAAATAATTACAGTACACCTGAAACAAATGATTATAACAATACATTTGAGAGAAAAAGCATGTTATTTTGCCTCATTCAAATCTTAATATCTGAACATTTAAATATGTAAACTAAAGTGTAATCACATTCGTAAATGAATGGCTTCTGGTTTTTCAAATGTAAATAAACCAATCTATTGTGATAAAACAACAAAATTGCAATAACTGCATTAACCATCAAAGTGAAGTCTAACTGTAACTGTAGTCTTGAAACAAATCTGAATAAAATGCAAGAAAATAATGCAAACTGGTTAAACTTGAGAGTAGCTGAGATCTTTCATGACAGAACATTACTCCTCAAGTTCAGCATTCGCTTCAATGATATCTGGCATCATATAGCGTCGTGAATGGGTATAATGTCTAGACCACGAATATAAGACAAGTCTTATTTCAATGCAAAAAAAAAACGTCTTATATTCGGGCAGTGGATACATAGCACAATCAATCTGGCGTGCCAGGTTAGCATTTTCTAGTATTGTTTTTTTAGTGTTTTTTTTTTCAATGAAACAAGCACATTTGTTAACACTAAAAAACCCAGCAGAGGCCGACTTGGCCTTTCCCGTGACAAACACTCCTAATATTCCCTAGCAATGGCCGATTTGGCCTCTCCCCCGTGACTCATGTGACAGTTTGTGTCAGTTCAAGTCAAGCTACATTTATTTAATTACATTTAATTATGAAGTTTGACACTTTTTACACATTTTTTACTTCACTTCTATACTCCACACATAACGACAGAAAGAATGGCCCAAATGTGTACATTGTTTTGAAGAAGAAAAAAAAGTGTTTTAGAACTGAAATTTGAGTATAAAGCAGGAATTGTGTTTATAGTTTAGAAGGACTGAATTAGGGGCATGGAGTATGGATTGTGGTCATTGTGTCTGAAGTTAATGTATGTCGAGTGGTTGCATTTCCATATGAACGGCTGTTGTCTTTCCGACAACGACTTGCCAATTCAAAAGCACTTGGGTCATTTTTGCCAGCTCTGGGTTTTCCGGGGGAGAGGCCATATTGGCCATTGTTTGGGACTAGTAGGAGTACCAGAATTCTCTGGGACTTCTAGTGTTAAGTGCCATATTTTTCAGGTTATATAATAAAATGGGGATTTTATAGTTATAGTTATACTCAAAGCATCTAGCCACTGATTAGATTAAAGAAGATAAATTGTACAAGTGTACATGTTTATTTGCAAACAGAAAGTTCATGTGTAAATTACCACAGGGCCAGGATAGCCTTCTCCTTTAGGGCCGAATGGACCTGCAGGGCCTGGATCTCCATGGTCTCCCTATGGCACATGGATATGGTACATACAGTACAAGTCATTCATTCATAGTAGACTGATGTTGGTGAAAAGGACTCAAAACTATATTCCAGTCTTTCTGATTAAAACTCTTTAAATGAGTTTGTCACCATCTGACATCGAATCCATTTGAACTGGGAAGGAATCGTCTTTTGCCATTTGTTAGTTATCGTAATTTTCGGGCTCTAAGGCGCACATGACTATAAGCCGCCACCCACCAAATTTGACACAAAAACAGCATTTGTTCATAGATAAGCCGCACTACACTATAAACTGCAGCTGTCCTCAGTATTATGGGATATTTTTACCAAAAGATATTAACCGGTACCTCGATATGTGATCGCAGCATCATAAGATCAAATGAACCACCATAAAGTTTGAACCAATTGGCTGCAAAGCTTCATTTGACCATCACTGCTCCCTTGGGGGAAACAGTCAACCTCTGCTGCCACCTGCCATCAACACTGTTGTCGTCCAACATGCCTCCTAACATGCATTGCAGCGCTCCAGATGTAAATAACAATCAAAATTCATATTCTTTGCTAATTATTTCTTCAGTTACTGTTCCGGTTGTTTCATTAATTTCTAGTAATGGTATTTGGTAACATTTTATTTGACAGTGGCGCCATAAGACTATCATAAGATCATAATTATGACTGCCATGAGCATTACGCTTGTGACAGATGTCATTTTGTGCCATCCGGCAAATGATCTCACTTTTGAATGGATGTTAAGATTCGAGCTGGACATGAATGGAGTTAGTGACATATTTCATAATTACAGATGTCCCGATCACGTCATTTTCAAAGTATCGCAATCGGCAAAAAAAATATCAGCCATGCCTTTTTTTAATATATATATATTTTTTAATTAAATCGTTTTCTAATTGTATTTAACGTTACAGACATAATATGTTACACTCACCCAGAGTCTTTACTTTAGGCTTAAGGTAGGGTTATCAAATTTATCCCAATAACGGCAGTAATTAATTTTTTAAAAAATGTATTACGTTAAAATATTTAACGCAGTTAATGCATGCGCTGCACGACCCACTCACGCATTGTTGCGCTCAATCTGTAACGGCGCCGTTTTACCTATATAGAGAGATAAAAGGCAGCGTAAAATGAGTAGAGTGAAATTTGGCACCCTTTGGACCCTTTTTTTAATTGGCTATAGCCTTACAATCCCTCTCCCTACGATTAGAAATATCATGGGAAGTAATGTGGGGAAGCAAGGTAGCACTTGATCTTTTTCTTAACACCTTATGTTATTTCCCAACGCAGAGAAGCTATATCAATTGGTCGCACTACGCACAGTCATGGTTCCACTTCCCATCATGCATTTGGCCATGGCTACAGTATCATTTACTGAAAGCTCAGCAAATACACTAGATGACAATATTTAGTCACAATATACAAAGTCACAAGTCTCTCTATCCGTGGATCTCTCTCACAGAAAGAATGTTAATAATGTAAATGCCATCTTGAGGATTTCTTGTCATAATAAACAAATACAGTACTTCTGTACTGTATGTTGAATGTATATATTCGTCCGAGTTTTATTCATTTTTTTCTTAATGCATTGCCAAAATGTATATGATCGGGAAAAATTATCGGGAATGATTGGAATTGAATCGGGAGCACAAAAAAAGCAATCGGATCGGGAAATATCAGGATCGGCAGATACTCAAACTAAAATGATCAGGATCGGATCGGGAGCAAAAAAACATGATCGGAACAACCCTATTCATAATGTTATTAATGTCCATGATAGTGTCATGTCATAAATATGATGTCATAGTTATGACAGTCTTTATGGCTGTCTTATGATGCTGCTCTCAAAGTGTTACCTATTAACCCAAATAAATACACAAATAAGCCGCACTGGACTATAAACCGCAGGGGAAAAAGTAGTGGCTTATAGTCTGAAAATTACGGTATTATATCAAAATGTATGTATATATCAAAAATGGCGAAAATAGGCTTTGCATGTTCTCAGTATTTTAAAAAAAAAAGTGTGTCAATGGTAGATGGTCTATTCATTTTATTCCTTCTTCAAATGGATTGGACTTCTATTGCCATTAACGGCGTAAGCATACTGTACAAGCAAGTTGGGTTTCACCTTTGGACCGGGAAGCCCATAGCCGGTCTCCCCAATTGGACCAGGAGGTCCGCTTGGTCCAACATCACCCTAGAGGACAAGTTTCAGTTCATGTTAGTGAAAACTAGCTGTTGACTTGACATTTCTCATTATCACAGGTTTTATACAAATAATTCCAAGTAATTCAAACTGAACTTACACTGTTAATTATCACAGGTTTTATACTAATTATTCCAAGTAATTGAAACTGAACTTACCTTGGGTCCCATTACAAAGCGTCCGGGTGGACCAGGTAAACCCACCCTGCCTTGTGACCCTGGTTCACCCTTTATAATTTAATGACGAAAATAAAAGAGTGAATGTGTTTTGCAAATATACACACTAAAACAGTCCATCTGGCAGTGTATTCTAAACCAATCCCGACCTTGGGTCCTAAAGGGCCACTAATGCCAGGTGGTCCAGTCAAGCCTCTTATTCCCCTTTGACCTTGGTCACCCTTCAGAGATGGGTGGAAAATACAGTCATTAATTGGTCATGTACAGCTAAAAAAGGCCTAATTAAAGAGTAAGAAAAGTTTTTTTACCTTTTCACCTTGTATTCCAGTCCCAGGTGACCCTTCCGCCCCCCTCAGGCCTGGAGCTCCTGGCTCACCCTACCGTAGTCAAAGAACACACATGCATGTTTTCATGGATAAAATCTTAATTTATGTCTAAATGTAGTATGACTATCTACAGTTTTTATAACTATGCATTGTCACAATTGCTCCAAGAAAATAAAATGTAAAAGAGGTTTAACACCCAAAATGTCCATCCATTTTCTATCCCCCTAATCCGGTTCAGGGTTGTGCGGATTTGAAGCCTAATTCCTGCCGAGTTCAGGGCAAACGGCTAATTCCACCCTGGACTTGTCACGAGTCAATCACACACAAATCGGAGGGAGTTTATTGTACAGTACAGTGAACAGAGGTGGGTAGTAATGCCTTACATTTACTCAACTAAATTTTTGAGAAAATGTACTTCTAAGAGTAGTTTTATTAAGCCATATTTTTTTTACTTTTATTTGAGTAGATTTGTGAAGAAGAAACACTACTTACTCCACCACTTAGGGCTTAACAAGAGTCCTTACATTTTTCCTCTATATTCTACATATTAGATTGGTCTTAATTTTGGCTAGTTTCACCAGTGAGACATTGCAAAAATAATCACATGACTTCATCATAGACTTCATAATGTATTGATGGGACACGGGGCCGATAAATAGGTGGCCTGCATTGTTGACGAAGCCGTCATAGCTGACCGGTCGGAATCATAGACAAAAAGATTTTTTCGTTGAAAATTCTTGTGAATAAATGCTTAAATCCCTGAATTCTTTATAGATATGGACGTAAAACAGTCTCGATTCTTGGTTAGAAGCAAAAAAAAAAACATGCAGTTAACATAGTGTAAATATGTCGAAGTACAATGCTAGTCTGTTAGTCAATGTAGCTAACAGCTGTCTTATGTAAATAGAGCTCTTCCGGTAAAAAATATTATGAATAAATGCTTAAATCCCCAAATTCTTTATAGATATGGACGTAAAACAGTCTCAATTCTTGGTTAAAAGCAAAAAAAAAATGTGCATTTAGCATTTATTTTACATAAATATGTCGAAGTACAATGCTAGTCTGTTAGTGAATGTAACCAGCGGCCGCCTTAAGTAAACAGGTTTTCCTGTGAAAAATCTTGTAAATAAATGCTTAAATCATTCAATTCTTTATAGATATGGAGGTAAAACAGTCTCAATTCTTGGTTAAAAGCAAAAAAAAAAAAAAAACAAACAAACAAAAAAAAAGTGCTGTTAGTATTTATTTTACGTAATTATGTCAAAGTACAATGCTAGCTTGTTAGTGAATGTAGCTAGCACTCGCCTTATGTAAACAGAGCTGTTCCGGTGAAAAATCTTGTGAATAAATGCTTAAATCCCCGAATTCTTTATAGATATGGACGTAAAATAATCTCTATTCTTGGTTAAATACAAAAAAATCATGCAGTTAGCATCTATTTTACGTAAATATGTCAAAGTACAACGTTAGTCTCTTAGTGAATGTACAGTGGGGAGAACAAATATTTGATACACTGCCAATCCCACTGTATGTAGCGGCCGTCTTATGTAAACAGAGCTTTTCCGGTGAAAATTATTGTGAATAAGTACTTAAATCCCCGAATTCTTTATAGATATGGACGTCTAACAGTCTCGAGTCTTCATTAAAAGCAAAAAATGTGCAGTTGGCATTTATTTTACGTAAATATTGCGAACTATGATGCCAATGCAGTAGCGGCTAATTTCTCCCATTGATTTTTTACAACATTTCAAAATGCATGCATGGTACAAAAAATATAATAATTTCCTTGAATCCTTGAACAAATCACTCCTGAGATAATGTATCCTGTTTGTATGCAGTACAGCTTTCGTACTTTTTCAACAGAAATCCGGCATTAGATCGCTGCGTGCGTGTGTTTGTGAATAGCTCCTCTTGATGTGGGCGGCCCCCTACTTGAAGGCGAGGCGTAGTGCATGACTGATCTGACCCGTTAATACCATTATGAAGTCTATGACTTCATTATACCAATCAGACGTGACAATACAGTCACATGACAACACAAGTTTGCAGTCAGAGGTCCTATGATCACACCAGCTTGTTCAATCACATAAACTATTTGGCATAAATCGTTGCCGTCGACATTACTCGAAAACGTAAACTTCTCTCCCAGTTTTTATTTGGCACTGATAGACCAAGGAAAACCGTAGATGTGATAGTTTTAATTTCATGGTACTAAATACGTTTCCTAAAAATAGAAGGCACTCATGCTCTTTAAAAGGGGTGACGTATAATTTCTGCAGATTTTTCTGGTCAGAATTCGATCATTTTGTCTATTTGTTTGGCCTAATATGGTCATGTAACAGATTATAGTACAGTATAATAATAACAATTCATATACTGTAGATGACATTGTACTAAGAAAAAAAATACCATTGTTTAAAAAAAAAAAAATCTGACTTTTAAGGCTTTTTCACCATCAGCGGATTTTAAGGTGGGGCCAGGCCCCCCTGGTGACCGAAAAGTGTCATTGTATGTAATTGACTTTATTATATATATAAAAGTTATAGAGCAATTAAACTGCAACAAAAATGAATGAAATGAACAAGAAAAAATATTTTCATAATGGGTCAAAATTATTTTTCGAACAGATCATGTGCCTAGCAACTTAGACGGTCATTTGCTTTACATATAATACCCCCCCCCCCAAAAAAAGTTAGGGGAGGGCAATTTTATTTTTCAAATGATTTTTTTTCTTTGATTGAATTTTTTTTTTTTTTTTTTTTTGATTGAAGCAACTTTTTTGGGGATTAAATGATTTAGACACAAATGTCCTACCCATAATATGGTCCAAACAAAAATAGGATTGCTTCAATCAAAGAAAACTTTTTCAATGAAAAATTAAGTGTTCAAATGCAAAATTTTCAATCTCAAATATTTTTTCGCATTCAAAAACTTTTTCCATGATTGAAAGTTTTCTTTTTTTGATTGAAGTGATTTTTCTTTTTGAAAATATATATTTTTTGAAGCAACTTATATTTTGACTGAATAATAAAGACAAAAATGTCCAAGCCAAAATGTGGCCCAAACACAAATCAATATTACTTCAATCAAAAAAACAAAACAAAACAAACAAAAAAAAAATCAAAGAAAAATAACTTTCACATGCATTTTTTATTTTTTTTTTATTTTTTGAGTTTCAAATGTATTTTTGCATTCAAACACTTTTTTTTTTAATGAAGCGACTTTTTTTTTGGTTAAAAATGTATATTTTGATTGAAGCAACTTTAAAAAAAAAAAAATTATTGAAGCTACTTTTTTGGATTGAATAATAACGACAAATCTACCTCCATTTGGCTCCTCCGCCCAGGGGATACGATTTTTTGACTCGGGTAACTACATTGGCACGACACTGGCCGGCATACCATATTCAATGGATGACGATCTTGGCGAAAAGTATTGCCTAAGCAGCCTGATTTAGAATTCCCCTCAAGAATGATGGGAAACAAAAAACACTCATTGTCAACTTATTATTATAAATATTCTTGTAAGTTAATTTTATTGCTGACATTGTGTTTCAGGGTCATTAACATGTTGTGCCCCCCCTGCCCCAAAAGTCAAACTCCACCTATGTTTTTCACCCAATATAGTTTTACCTTTACCTAAGAAAATTTTCTTTTACTTGAGTATCATTACTTTGAAGTAATGTTACTCCTACTTTAGTAAAATATTTGCCTACTCTACCCAACTCAGACAATGAACATTTGTCAAAAAACTTTTCAGACTGAAAAATGAACGAAAGCAATACGGAGCTATTAGCTACCTTCTGTCCAGGAGCGCCGTCCTCCCCTGGCAAACCTGGTAACCCCGAAATTCCTGGTGATCCTTGCTCACCCTGGGGACACATATTATTTTACTCATTGTAAATGTGAGACCTCTAGGGTACGGTCATCATGAAAACCTTATCTCCATGTTCTCCCACTCCTCTCTCTCCAGGAGCACCAACCTCACCTGGGAACCCCTGGTCTCCCTGTCTCATAGAGGAAAACATGTTCAAGTTCAAAGGGATTATCATCTTAAAAAATGCTAAAGTAGGAATGTAATGGATGAAAGTGTAAGAGCCATTTTTAAATTAGCATTTGTCTGATTTGTTGTACAAACCTTGGGTCCAGGTAAGCCTTCTCCTGGTGGACCTCGTAGACCTGGTGGCCCTCTTGGACCTTCAATGCCCTGTAATATTTTGATGTATGAGCATAATTTTGCCAACAAAACAAAGTGACACACTAACAAATATTCAAACAGCATTCATTTGTTGCTTACCTTCTCACCCTGGATTCCCACACCGGGTAGGCCGATAGGGCCTACAGGACCAGGAAGGCCAAAGTCCCCCTACAAAAACCAAAACAAACAAACAAACAAAAAAAACAAGATTAATGGCACTGTTATTTAAATGTTAGTAGGTTAAATTACACTCCTCGAGCCCTATTTTAATACGCCATTCAAATATGGAGCAGTGTTAGTCTGCTCCAGGCAATGCGGTTTTGGTGAAAGGCACTAAAGATGGGAGAGAACACCAGTAATGTGTTCACTCTAGGCCTGAACGATATTGGAAAAAACTATTGCTGCGATTTTTTGGGGGTTTGCGATATTATATTGCAATATTAAATATATATATATATATTTTTTTTTTAAAGACATTTTCACTAGATGACTTGAATAGCTGTTTGCAAAGACATTGGATGACTCACAATGACCAGTGTACAGTGATCCCTCGTTTTTCGCGGTTAATGGGGACCAGAACCCGCCGCGATAAGTGAAAAACCGCAAAGTTGCGCACCCCAAATTTTTATTTTTTTGAGTGTGCTCAATGTATTTATTCAGATTTAGCACTGGAAAGAGATACATATAAGGCATGTTTTTTTATCACTTTTTCCCCAAAGTATGAGTTAAAAAATATATATACATACATAATGTATAGATATATTAATAAATGGTTTAAAGCACTTCAAATGTAATAATTATGATCAGTTTTAAACATAACTGTCCAACCGAATCATTTTTGAACAAGAATAAAGTACTGTAGTAGAAAAATGCTTGGCTTTATTAAATACTTCTGTTTATCTACCTTAGCTGTGACTCTTGGTGGACATGTAGAAATTACAAACTCCTCATGATCACTTCTGGCATTTAATTTATATGTCTCAAACGTCTCCACACACACACACACATTCATTCCAAAGCGGCTTCCTTGCAGAAACTGTTTAACAAGTTAAACGATGATTGACAGCTGCTGCGCTGTGATGTCCGCTTCTTTGGCAAGATCAAAGATACCAGCATCTTTAACTTTAATAAGCAAGTGCTGCAGTGACTGTGAGGTTCAAAGAGCTGGGAGAGGGAGGGTGTGAGTCTACATTTCTCACGAATATGAATCTAATTAAATAATCAATGCAAAATAAATCTGTATTGACTTTTACTAACTTTCATGTGAATTGGTTCAGGTGTACACTATTCGATTGAAACCGTTGATTCCAAAAACCACTAAAGAAACATTTTGAAAACTTAATTAATTAGCAAATTTAAATTGCAATATTTGAACATAAATTATATGAACATACACAATAAATACAATCCTGTTAATAATCTCTTAACTGTCCAGGCATGCAAAAAATTAACATTTGTCTTAAGGCCACTCAACATTGTCTGTCTTGATAAATAGAATAAATATAACTGAAAAAAGGACAGCCAAACTGAACAAAAAATGAAAGTTCCTTTCGTCTGCTTTAAGACCACATAAATTAAAAAAAAAAAAAAAAAAAAAAGAAGAAGAAAAAGAAAAGAAAATTGGGGAGAAGGGGGTGAACCTCGGCTCACTACATTTCTAACAGTTCAATTAACGTCAACAGTAGAAGGAACTTCTTTCTAAGCAGTTTTCCTACTCGGGTTTAGCAGGTTAGCAAGCTCACACAGTTTATTGGTATGCTAACTCTGATGCAGGTTGGATTTCAGTAGCAAAATTAGTGGTCTGTTCCCCACCTCCAGAATGTTGACGTCTTTTTACATTACGCACAGTGGCTGCTGCTGGCTGAAAAAAAACTAATATCCCTAATATCTCCTAATATTTAATGTGTGTTTGCGTGTGTGTCTGGGGTTGGAGAGTCAAGTCATCAGCCATTAAAATGTGCGTTTGTAGGGGGAAAATTGGACTGGCACATTCAGCAAGTTAAAAAGGGGTAAATGTAAGTCTGAACATAATGAAAATAATTCACTTTATAATGGTAAGGTCAATTCTTTTCTTACAGCATATGAAAAGACAATCTAAATGACCAATATAACTGAACTCATGATATAATGCAAATAAAGTTTAGCATTACATGCCAAGCTACCATCAATTATGCTTTTAATGAATTGATTTCTGTTAGGGCCTCCGCCCCTCCTTCCTGACCTGATTACAGGTCAGACGGGTGGAGCGGCCACAGTTGAGACCCGTTAACATCAGCCAGCTTTAAAAGCCCAGCAGATGCACCACCACGTCACCCAATCAACTTGTCTGGTTCCTCCGTCAGTTGTTTCTCGCTAGGGGAGCAACGGTTCAGTTAGCCTACGGTTCGGTTTGAACCTCGGTTTTGTGATCACGGTTTCGGTTCGGTTTGCTTTTTGCATTATTATTATTTTTTAAACTGTCTTTATTTTGCTTTTAAGAAAATGAAATAACCACTTAAAATGTAAACATGTTCGACTGTTAAAATGCCTCTTAGCTCTTTGGCTAGTTTAGTGACTGACTACTGAAATACACACACAGTAGTAAAAGAGGTACTTGGCAACGTAACTGGTGTTACCTTTCATGTTTTTTTTTTCTTCATTTTTTTCAAAAAAAAAAAAAACAACAAAAAAAAACAAAAACAAAAAACCATAGTAACCTTTGCTATGTTTGGAGGTCATTTAATGTTCTGAATCAACCGTTAAAGTTGATAAAATTGCTCCCGTTTTTGCATTAGTTCCCTTCTGTGGTTGTACCCCTTTTTTAAGAAGGGGGACCTTAGAATGTGTTCCAATTATAGAGGGTCGGTTGGGAAGTCGAATCTTGGATTCAGGAGGAGCAGTGTGGTTTTTGTCCTGTCTGTGGAACAGTGGACCAGCTCTACACCCTCGGCAGGGTCCTCGAGGGTGCACGGGAGTTCGCCGAACCGGTCAACATGTGATTTGTGGATTTGGAGAAGGCGTTCGATCGTATCCCTCGGGGACCCCTGTGGGGGGTGCTTCGAGAGTACGGGATACCAAGCCCCTTGGTAAGGGCTGTTCGGTCCCTGTAAGACCGGTGCCAGAGTTTGGTCCGCATTGCTGACAGTAAGTCTGATTTGTTCCCAGTGAGGGTTAGAGTCTGCCAAGGTTGCCCTTTGTTACAGATTCTGTTCATAAATTTTATGGAAAGAATTTCTAGACACAGCTGAAGCGTTGAGGGGTCCGGTTTGGTGGCCTCAGCATTGCATCTCTGCTTTTTGTAAATGATGTGGTGCTTTTGGCTTCATCAAGACGTGATCTCCAACTGTCATTGGAGTGGTTCCCAGGCGAGTGTTAAGTGGTCGGGATGAAAATCAGCACCTCAGTCGGAAAAGGGTGGCGTGCCCTCTCCAGGCCGGGCATGAGATCCTGCCCCAAGTGGAGGAGTTCAGGAATCATGGGGTATTGCTCACGAGTGAGGGTAGTCGGGAGCGAGTGTTCAACAGGCAGCTCTGTGCAGCGTCTGCAGTGATGCGGACTCTGTACCGGCGGTAAAGAAGGACCTGAGCCAAAAGGCGAAGCTCTCGATTTACTAGTCGATCTACGTTCCTAGTACCGTCACCTATGGGTCGTGACCGAAAGAATAAGATCCCGGATACAAGCGGGCGAAATGAGTTTCCACTGCAGGGTGTCTGGGATCTCCCTTAGAGATATAGTGAGAAGCTGGGTCATCTGGGAGGGATTCGGGGTTGAGCCGCTGCTCCTCCGTGTTGAGAGGAGCCAGCTGAGGTGGCTCGAGCATTTGGTTCTGACCCATCCCTGGAGAGATGTTCCGGGCATGTCCCACCAACGGGAGGCCCTGGGGACGACGCAGGACACGCTGGAGAGACTATGTCTCTCGACTGGCCTGGGAACGCCTTGGGATCTCGCTGGAGGAGCTGGTTGAAGTGGCTAGGGAGAGGGAAGCCTGGACTTCCCTGCGAAAGCTACTGCCCCCGCGACCCGATGCCAGGATAAGCGTTAGATAATGGACGGATAAATGGTTCAATGCACACCGTTTCCTTATTTATGAATGAAACCCCTTGGCATTACCCACACATAACAGTGTTTTTTCCCACAAATTTGCGGGTATCAGGTCACATATTTTGGCGCAGACAACATTCCAAAACATATGCAGCGTGAGCTGCACTGGCGGAAATACGCTTGCGTCACATACCTTCGCAAGAGCATACGCACGCCATCAATGAAAATGTGTTATCCTCAAACAGGTACTAGGACATGGTATGTACATGTACCATGTAAAACACCTAGGCAAAGTCATGGAGGATTGAATATTTCTTTTGATCATCTTTGTGGGGTTTTTTTTTCATGCGCAGTGGTAAATACATTTTATCATGCAATGTACAAATTCTCATTTTTTGACCAGATGTCCACAGAATGAGACAAAACTAGGTGAAAGTTAAAAAAAAGCTCAAAATGATGCTATATTTATGTTTTATAGTATTATTTTTAGATAAATATTAAAATGAAAATACATTTTTTTAAAAGACAAATTAATATTATACAGTCCAGTCCCTGACAAAAGTCTTGTCGGTTATCCATTTTGTAGAAACAATTGCTAATAACCTGACTTTTAATTGTTCAATTGGTTTCAGAAATGGCTCATATGTATGGAGGACCAGGAGTGCAAAAATTCAATAAATAAATACACAATTAAAGAAATAATTAAAAGTGTCATTAAAATGCTTTTATTTCAATATTTATTTATTTATTTCAATATTTATTTCAATTTTTATTTATTTATTTCAAGTTATATTTATTTATTTCAATTTTTATTTATTTATTTCAATTTTTATTTACCCAAATGATGTTGAATGTACAAAAATATATTTGTTTCACTGAAAAAAGACTGATAATTTAATGAAGACATTAAGGTCAAATTTTGGCATGACAAAAGTTTTGTCACCTACAGAAAGTAGTGTGAAAATTGAACAAAAAATGTACTTCAAATACAAAAATATGTTACATAACATAAAATGAAGTAGTGGTGCTGTGAGATCCAAATTGAATATTTTGTATCACTTCCATGGACTTGAAGGACTGCATCCATGCGGTTTGGCAAGGATTCTGCAATTTATTGATGAAGTCATCAGGAACATCAAAGAAAGCAGTCTTGCATGCCTCCCAGAGTTCATCAATATTCTTGGGTTTCGTCTTCCATGCTTCCTCTTTCATCCTGTTTATGTCTGGTGACTGGGCTGGCCAGACCTGGAGGATCTTGATCTTCTTTGCCTCGAGGAACTTGAGGTAGAGATTGAAATATGCAATGGAGCACCATCCTGCTGCAGAATTTGTTCCTTTTTATGGTTAAGAATGTAAGAGGCAGCTAAGATTTGTTGATATTTTAGACTTTATGTTGCCTTCCACCCTGCAGATCTTTTGCACACCCCCATACTGGGTGTAACCCCAGACCATGATTTTGCCACAACCAAACTTCACTGTTTTGTGGCAAAAGGTGGATTTTTCAGATGAATCTTCCATTGAAATACACCACAGTAACCGCAAATATTGCAAGAGACCTACTGGAGCCGGCATGGATCCGAGATCAGAAAACAGAAAACAATTGAATAATTAAGTCGGGTTATTAGCAATTGTTTCTACAAAATGGATAAGCGCCAAGACTTTTGTCAGGGACTATATATACACAGTGGTACCTCTACATACAAAGTTAATTCGTTCCAGGACCTTGTTTGTAAGTCGAAATGGTCATATGTCAAGCAGGATTTTCCCATAGGAATACATTGTAATTCCATTAATTCGTTCCACTGCCCAAAAACCTACACTAAATCCTTAATAAATACTGTCGGTACTATTACAAATGGCAATTACACATAGCAAAACAAATAAATTATAAGTAAAAATCGGAATAATATAATAATAATAATTATTAGGGCTGTCAAAATTATCGCGTTAACGGGAGGTAATTAATTTTTAAAATTAAACACGTTAAAATATTTGACGCAATTAACGCACAAACAGATTAAAATGACAGTGTCATGTCCATTTGTTACTTGTGTTTTTTGGTGTTTTTTCGCCCTCTGCTGGCGCTTGGGTGCGACTGATTTTATGGGTTTCAGCACCATCCAAGAGCATTGTGTAATTATTGACATCAACAATGGCGAGCTACAAGTTTACTTTTTGTTTTAAATTTTTACAAATTTTATTAAAACAAAAACATTGAGGGGTTTTAATATAAAATTTCTACAACTTTTACTAACATTTATCTTTTAAGAACTACAAGTCTTTCTATCCATGGATCGCTTTAACAGAATGTTAATAATGTTAATGCCATCTTGTTGATTTATTGTTATAATAAACAAATACAGTACTTATTTTCAAAAATATGGCATATTTTATAGATGGTTTGAATTGCAATTAATTAATTAATTTTTAAGCTGTGATTAACTTGATTAAAAATTTTAATCGTTTGACAGCCCTAATTATTATTATTATTCCTGTAGTAATGTAACAAATCGGGCTCTAATGTGGCAGACGTTTTTTGCTGTACCTGAACGCACGGCGCCCGAGAGCACCGTCAACTTTGGCGGTCAGGAGGCGTTTTGTGGTAAATAAGTTGTGAAATAAATGATAAAAATGTGACGAAGCTGGCGATTTCTTTGGCGATGTTACCACTATAATAATTGTCAGCTTAACTTAAAAAGACTGGCGAAGGGTGGTCGGAGGAGGACCATGGAGATGTATTGTTGAGCCAGTTCACGGATGCCATTTTTCTATAATTTGCATCTTCCTTTAGCAGGTAAGCGTCACCTTTTCCCTTGTTTCACCACCTGTACCAACATTTTTGAAACCTGTGTTGATTTTTCACACAAGAAAATCCGCCGTGCATTCGTCTGCGGTGCTGTCATGTTGTCGTATGTCGAGCATGTCGTCGGATGGAGAAACAAATGTGTGAGTCAAATTTTACGTCGGATGTCGAAAACATCGTGTGTCGAAGCGATCGTATGTCGAGGTGCCACTGTATATTCAATCAAAAAAACAGTCACTTCAATTTACAAAAAATGTGAATGCAAAAATAAATTTAAAACTAAAAAAACATTTGAAAACTATTTTTCTTTGATTTAATTTTTTTTTTTAGTTTTGATTGGCAGAGTCACTTGTCACTCAAACATGTTGGAAGTAGCAGCGAAGTTCAATCTTTGTGTCAGAATGATTCGATCAGAAGAAAGTGCCTTCTAAACGTTTTCCACTTCAAAAAATAAAATGAGTTCAAAACTTTTTGAACTTCAGAAAAGTGACACTACAATAATAAAAAAAATATATAAAAATTATATATATTTTTTGGGAAGGGCAATTTTGTTTTTGCAAATGATTTTTTTCTTTGATTGAAACAACTTTTTCTGGGATTGATCGATATAGACACAAATGTCCTTCCCATAATATGGCCCAAACACAAAAAGGATTGCTTCAATCAAAGAAAACAGTTTCAATGAAAAATTAGGTGTTCAAATGCACATTTCTGAGTCTCAAATGTTTCACATTTAAAAACTTTTTGGGATGATTTAATTTTTTTTTTTAATTTTTTGATTGAAGTGATTTTTCTTTTAAAAATATTTTTTTTGTTTGAAGCAACTTATTTTTTCGTTAGCTCAGATAATGGAACAGTATGACATCTCCTATCACGCCTATGCAGATGACACACAACTGTACATTTCTGTGTCCCCACATGATTATAGTCCCTTAGTCTCCCTGAGTAAATGCATTCATCAAATCAATGAATGGATGTGCCAGAATTTTCTCCAGTTAAATGTGGAGAAGACAGAGGTGATCATTTTTGGGCCAAAAAAGGAAAGGTCAAAGATAAGCAGCCAACTTAGCACAATGTCACTTACAGCTACAAATCAAGTCAGAAACCTTGGCGTAATTATTGACTCAGACCTAAAATTTGATAGCCATCTAAAGTCCGTCACTAAATCAGCTTATTACCACCTAAAAAATATAACCAGAATTAAGGGGCTTCTGACTCAACAAGACATGGAAAAACTTATGCATGCATTCGTTTTCAGCAGATTGGACTACTGCAACGGTATATTTACAGGTCTTGATAAAAAATCAGTCAGGAAGCTGCAGCTAGTACAGAATGCTGCAGCCAGAGTCCTCACAAATACAAGGAAGCTGGACCACATTACACCGGTTTTGAAATCGCTACACTGGCTTCCTGTGAGTCAAAGGATAGACTATAAAATACTACTGCTCGTCTACAAAACACTTAATGGCCTTGGACCAAAATACATGCTTGACTTGTTAGATTCCTATGAGACATCTAGACCCCTAAGGTCGTCTGGAACGGGTCTTCTGCATGTTCCAAGAACAAGAACCAAGCAGGGTGAGGCAGCATTTAGTTATTATGCTCCTCACCTCTGGAACAAGTTACCCGAACGTCTGAAGTATGCTCAAACTGTTAGCTCCTTTAAATCAGGGCTAAAAACGCTTTTGTTTAGCACTGCATATCCATAACTGTCTATATATTTCAATCTACCTGCCTTCTATTCCACTTGTGCTTATCTCCATTGCTGATTTCAATGATTATTAGTAGTAGTAGTTTTTGCTTTATTTCTATTTTTGTTTTATTTTTATTTATTTATTTTTATTCTGTGATTAAATGCGATCTTTTGTCTTGGTTTTTACGTTGTGTTGATTTAAATGTGATTTTTATGGTCTTCATGTGATGTAAAGCACTTTGAATTGCCTTGTGTTGAATTGTGCTATATAAATAAATTTGCCTTGCCTTGCCTTGCCTTTTGATTGAATAATAAAGGCACAAATGTCTTACCCAAAATGTGCCCCAAGCGCAAAACTACATTACTTCAATCAAAAAAGTTGTTTCAATCAAAAAATCTTTTAAAAAAATGACTAAAAAAAAAACATGAAATCAAAGAAAAATAGTTTTCAAATGCGTTTTTTGTTTCAAATTTATTTTTGCATTCGAACACTTTTTTTTTTTTTTGATTGAAGTGACTTTTTTTTTTTTTTTTGATTGAAATATATATTTTGATGGAAGCGACTTTTTTTTTTTTTTTGGATTGAATAATAAAGACACAAATCTACCTCCATACTGGAGCACCCTCAGTTACTTCCTGTTACAGAGCATCTCAAATTTCCACATTCAAAAACTTTTTTTGTATGATTGAAATTATATTTACATTTTTGATTGAAGTGATTTTTCTTTTGAAAATAATTTTTTTTTCGTTTGAAGCAACTTATTTTTGGATTGAATAATAAAAACACAAATGTCTTAGCCAAAATGTTGCCCAAACACAAAACTACATTACTTCAATCAAAAAAGTTGTTTCAATCAAAAAATCTTGACTTAAAAAAAAAGAATTACATCAAAGAAAAATAGTTTTCAACTGCATTTTTTGAGTTTCAAATTTATTTCTGCATTCAAACACATTTTTTTTTTGTTTGAAGTGACTTTATATATATATATATATATATATATATATATATATATATATATATATATATATATATATATATATTAAATATATACTTTGACTTTTTTTGTTTGATTGAATAATAAAGACACAAATCTACCTCCGTACCGGAGTGCCCTCAGTTTGTTCCCGCTACAGAGCATCTATGTTAATTAAAAAAAAAAAAAAAAAAAACATTCTGCATCTGAGTCTGCTAAATTTTGTCTAAGTTTCACAATATTCTATTCTAAAATGTTAAAATGTTTCGTTAGCATGACTAATGTGACTTTTTATTTACAGTGTAATAAAATGTGATATATATATATATATAGAACACACGTTAATAATATACTGTATATGCATGCAGAAGAACTTTCCCACGTTAATCAGTTTAAAACAGTGAACCTTTTCTACTCTTGACTGATCTTATTCATGACCTGCCCTTGTCCTGTACTTACGTATATTGAACTGTACTGTACTGTATACATACTATAATCCCCCAGAAAATGCATTCAAGGGTGGAAGCCAACTCTTGAATGTCTCCCAAACTTTATCGTCATGCCTTTGGGTAACCCTCTCAACCAGACATCGTATTTATGGCCTTTTTTCTTCTTTACTGCACCTTGTCTCCTTTAACTCCAATCCCCAGTAGTCCTCTAGGCCCCCGTGGTCCCTCCAAGCCTCGCTCCCCCTAGGAGCAGTGACAAAAGAAGTTACTCCATGGCAGATAGAAATATGTGAAGAACGTGAGCATTGAGACCGTTGACCTTTCAAGGGGTGCTTATTTAACACATTGGCTGCCATTGAGGGCGCTGACGTTCAATCCATTTTGGCTGGCAGTGAATAATCATTGTCAGCCCTCCCAGTTCAAATGGATTGGACGTCTAGCGCCATCTGAAACATGAGCCTTCACAGCCATTCCTCCCAGTTTAGATGAATAGGACATCTGTTGATGTGATTAAATACTGTTAAATTTACAGTCCCTGACAAAAGTCTTGTCGCTTATCCATTTTGTAGAAACAATTGCTAATAACCTGACTTTTAAATATTCAATTGGTTTCAGAAATGGCTCATATGAAAGCTAAGACCCTCCCAAATGATGTTGAGTGTACAAAAATATATTTGTTTCACTGAAAAAAGATTGATCATTTAATGAAGACATAAAGGTCAAATTTTGGCAAGACAAAAGTTTTGTCGCCTACAGAAAGTAGTGTGAAAATTGAACAAAAAATGTACTTTAAATACGAAAATATGTTACATAACATAAGCTAATTACGTAGTGGTGCTGTGAGATCCAAATGTTATATTTTGTATGACTTCCATGGACTTGAAGGACTGCATCCATGCGGTTCGGCAAGTATTCGTACAATTTATTGATGAAGTCATCAGAAACATCAAAGAAAGCAGTCTTGCATGCTCATCAGAGTTCATCAACATTCTTGGGTTTCGTCTTCCATGGTTCCTCTTTCATCCTATCCCAGACATGCTCAATCATATTCATGTCTGGTGACTGGGCTGGCCAATCCTGGAGGATCTTGATTGAAGTATGCCATGGAGCACCATCCTGCTGCAGAATTTGTCCCTTTTTATGGTTCGGAATGCAAGAGGCAGCTAAGATTTGTTGTTATTTCAGACTATTTATGTTGCCTTCCACCCTGCAGTTTTCTCACACACACCCATACTGGATGTAACCCCAGACCATGATTTTGCCACCACCAAAATTCACTGTTTTGTGGCAAAAGGTGGATTTTTCAGATGAATCTTCCATTGAATTACACCTTAGTCGCCGCAAATATTGCAGGAGACCTACTGGAGTCCGCATGGATCTGAGATTCACTCAGAAAACAGTGTAGTTTGGAGGTGGCAAAATCATGGTCTGGGGTTACATCCAGTATGGAGGTGTGCGAGAGATCTGCAGGGTGGAAGGCAACATAAATAGTCTGAAATATCAACAAATCTTAGCTGCCTCTTACGTTCCTAACTATAAAAAGGGACAAATTCTGCAGCAGGATGGTGCTCCATCGCATACTTCAATCTCTACCTCAAAGTTCCTTAAGGCAAAGAAGGTCAAGATCCTCCAGGACTGGCCAGCCCAGTCACCAGACATGAACACGATGACAGAGGAAGCATGGAAGACGAAACCTAAGAATGTTGATGAACTCTGGGAGGCATGCAAGACGCTTTCTTTGATGTTCCTGATGACTTCATCAATAAATTGTATGAATCCTTGCCGAACTGCATGGATGCAGTCCTTCAAGCCCATGGAAGTCATACAAAATATTACATTTGGATCTCTCAGCACTACTATTTAATTCGTTTATGTTATGTAGCATATTTTTGTATTTGAAGTAAATTTTTTTGTTCTATTTTCACACTACTTTATGTAGGCAACAAAACTTTTGTCTTGCCAAAATTTGACCTTTATGTCTTCATTAAATGATAAATCTTTTTTTAGTGAAACAAATATATTTTTGTATATTCAACATCTTTTGGGAGGGTCTTAGCTTTCATATGAGCCATTTCTGAAACCAATTGAATAATTAAAAGTCAGGTTATTAGCAATTCTTTTTACAAAATGCAAAAGCGACAAGACTACGGCTGTCCCAAACGACTAATTTCCTCCCGATTAGTCAGCCGACTATTTTTACAATTAGTCGACTAATGTCATAATTTTTTTTTTCTACTACTACTTTAATAATGACATTTTTTTTTCAAGCTTATTAATTCACAAAAAAAAAAAAAAAAAAACATTTTGGAACACCTAAATTCTTTATTAACGTATAAATAAATAACATAAATACCAAAAATAAATCACAAACAATGAGGTCAAATGCTGCTGGCATTAACTAGTGCAAAAAAATGTAAACAGAAACACTGTGACTTCACCTCTTTAACAAGAGTCAAAACAATTCTTACTCTTTTTGTGGTATGTCATTGTCTATATATTTCTAAATGTTAAAATGAATTGCAATGTCCCGGACAACCATTTTCAGAATACTTTGTGTGAGTTCAAATGCTTTTTCTGGTGTGCATGCCGCATTTTTGGGGGGATGGGAAAAACTGTTCAACTTTTGTTTGTTTTAACCTGAAAATAGATTGAGGGCACACTGAAATATTACCACAATTTGAATGAAAGGCACACATACCCACAGTAACAAAAAATAAATATATACCATATTTTTCGGACTATAAGTCGCGTTTTTTTTTTCATATTTTGGCTGGGGGTGCGACTTATACTCAGGAGCGACTTATGTGTGGAATTATTAACACATTATGATATAATTTCACATGTTATTTTGGTGTTTTGCAGTGACACTGATGGTTTTGTAAAGTTGTTAGCATGTTCTTATGCTATAGTTATCTGAATAACTCTTTATAGCTATGGCCACGTTCGCGTTCTGCCTTTGGCAGTGTATGTTCAATTGTATTATTGACTTTTTTTATCTTGAAATGGATGCATTTAGTTTGTGGCGCTTTCACACCCACGTGAGGGCGCACTCGCACTTGTTTACGTGACACGCCAGAAGAAGACGGACAGCTATGTAGCTCTGAGTGAGTGAGTGGGCGAGTTAGCTAGAGAGAATAGACGGATGCGAACCTACTTTCATTGTTTATGCTTTTAAATCATCTCTACAGAGGCAACGCCTGCGTGTATCATCTTTTCTGTTGTTGTTGTGTGTTTTCCACCCGCGATCGGACACTTAGAGCCAGTTGTGTGGTTGTTTGAACGATATGCTAATGATAGCGAACGCATGCTAATCTGTTACTTATTACTAATAGTACCTAATTATCATTTATTTACGTTGATGCGAACCTGTTTTCTATCGAGGACCAAATTGATTCAGCAAATTATACGGACGTCCAGCATTGTCTTTTGGGAGTTCGCTGTATAGCCAGGACAGGCCGTAGTGTAGGACAGTATATTCACATTTCATTGTTCATGCACTGTACACTGTACATTTATTTAGCATGTTGTTCTCTATTGTATTTTTATATGAAATTGCCTTTCAAGATGACATGTCTGTTCTATGTGTTGGATTTTATCAAGTAAATTTCCCCCAAAAATTCGACTTATACTCCGGTGCGACTTGTATATGTTTTTTTTCTCTTCGTTGGGCATTTTATGGCTGGATCGACTTATCCTCAGGAGCGATTTGTAGTCCGAAAAATACGGTAGTATTAATTTTATAGTATACTACTATATGTAAAACTTTATGATATTAAATAACTAACATTAGCTACCGTGGTATGCGAGCTCAGTTTAGCAAAGAGTACACAAAGTGGCACCCTCCATATTTTCCTTGAAATAATTCCAGGCTCTGGCTATTCTGGTCCGCTTTTTTGGGTTTATGCCGCTTTCACGTGTTACTAACTCTGCCTTTTGGAAATTGGCAGTGTTTTCAACTCCTCACCAGCGATTCACTTGGCTCGTTGTCGTCGGTTCGTCTGGGTTCGTCTGATTTCCTCCTCAGGAAGGCGGCGGCGTGCATAAAAACACCGAGAGGCGTCGGATGGCTCTTTATGGATACTTTTATTGACCAAAACAAAAACGTGGGGGTTGAAACCACTCAACTAGGCGCTACCCGCGCACTTTTCCAACTCACCGATCTCGCTCTCTCTCTCTTGCTTGCTCGCCCACTTTCTTCCTCTTTGCTCAATCTGACATCTCAGACTGAAATAACAGCGGCCCCCTTGGGGGTACCAGTAACAACCGCTTGTATCGCGAGCGCCCGCCATTCTAAACTTTATCCGCATGTAAATTTTTTTAACCCGTCATTACCCGTTGACGGTATGTTTTGCCCATCGACGCATTTACGTCATCGATGACGTCGACAACGTCGACTAGTCGGGACAGCTCTAGACAAGACTTTTGTCAGGGACTGTATTATCAACATCCTTCATTGCACGTGGGAAATTGGGTCTTGGCTCAAGATTAGAAATCGATAATTGGCATAAATTCTGGATTCCATTCCATAAAGATCAGATGATATACCTTGGTGCCAGGGAGACCTTCACCCAAAGGTCCCCTTTCTCCTTGGATCCCCTGTGGCCCTTGAGGTCCCTGAACACAACACATGGATTCAGACAACTCGGAGATATTGTTTTTGGAGCAAACTCAGTTATCATTTGTTTTGTTTTTTAATACTCACCGGTGGTCCAGGCTCACCATGTCCCACTGGACCTGCTGGTCCTGGTTGTCCTTGAAGACCAACATTACCCTGTTGAGTTGAGCACCAAAAATATATATGTTAGGCAATTCATTTTTTATTGGAACATGTGCTCAGTCAAAACGTCTGTGTTCGAATCTCAGTTCTTGTGCGGAATATTTACAGTCACTCTAATTTCCATTCTCGTTTTAAGAAACTCCAAATTGTCACCAGGCTGGAATGTGAGTGTGAATAGATGTTTGTCTACATGCGCCATGTGATTGACTGGCCACCAGTCTTCTTTCCCAAAGTGAGTTGGGATTGGCGCTACCTAGCTTGTTCCCACAGTTCTAAATCCTGTCCAAGATTCATTGAATGAACACAATGCAGTAGCGGGTCATTAAATAATGTATCTACTGCACTAGTAGTTTTGAATGCTGAAATGAAATATTTTGATGAACAATTAAATCGTCCCCACAGAAAGCTGTATTTCTGTGAGTACGGAATTTACTCGTAGAGGACAAGGGCGTATGTTTGATTTCAACATTGATCGGGACGATATAACAGCATAACATGCATGTACCAAGCAAACGTTATGAAGAGCGTAAACAAACCCTCAAAAGACAAATTTTTGCACTCGGATGAAAAGAAAGGCTGCAAGAGACAGTGATAATGGGACAAAAGAAATTTACACAAACACTAAGAAGAGGAAATATGACAAAGTGTATGTAGTAGTTAAAATAATAATACTGTATAATAATCATACGCGGATTTTAAAGGGGGGCCAGGGAGGCCAGTCCCCCCGGTGGCCAAAAAGTGTCATTGCATATAATTGACTTTCCTATATATGATTTTATAATGTCCGTCCATGATCAAACCTGAGTAAATATTCCTTTATTTAAAGAAAGTTTGTAGTGATTACTTTGTAACCACTGTATTTGCGGCCATTTTTAAAAATAAAGTTGCAATTTCTGATGGGGTGCGATATTTGACAGAACGCCTGTTAACACCGGCGGGCGTACCATATTGAATGGATGACGATCTTGGCGAAAAGTATAGCTGTCCTAAGCAGCCTAATTTAGAATTCCCTTAAAAAATTGTGGGAAACAAAAAAAACGCTTATTTTCAATTTATTATTATAATTATTCTTGGAAGTTAATTTTATCGCTGAAATTGCATTTTGAGTTCATCAACACGTTGTGCCCCCCCTGCCCCAAAAGTCAAACTCCGGCTATGGCAGTGGGGAAAATAAGTATTGAACGTGTCCAGTTCTTTTCATTACGGTTATTTCTAAAGCTGCAATTCCAATGAAATTTCTACCAGACATTGGTATTAACTCAAATAATCCACACATGATAAGAAATCACAACATTTGAGTCCATAAATAACAGGGTCCCCCCAGGATTGATAAATCTAAATTCAAGACTTTTAAGACCTTTTTTAATGCCATTTCAACTGAAAATTAATATTTTTCTCGCACCCATTATTTAGACCATATTGAATCATATTAAATAAAGCACTGAACATCAAATTTAACCTCAATTACTAAGTGTGTTTGACAAAAGAATGCATATATATTGAAGATACAATTAAAACACATTTAAAGTAACATTATAAAGTCTGTCAGAATTTTTTTAAACACACACGCACACAATAATTACGGACAGTGTTATTTTATTGTGTAAATGCATTTATAATGGTCATAAAAATATGTAGACTATTTAAACATTAAGAAAATGTGCGTTTTTTTTCTGCCAACTGAAAATTCGTTACAAAATACAAG
Organism: Corythoichthys intestinalis; assembly: GCF_030265065.1. Classification (NCBI taxonomy): domain Eukaryota; kingdom Metazoa; phylum Chordata; class Actinopteri; order Syngnathiformes; family Syngnathidae; genus Corythoichthys; species Corythoichthys intestinalis. The sequence continues at coordinate 9,358,596 of NC_080396.1, read as the reverse complement.
ACAGTTAAGACATCGGGAACGCTCCCTCTGGAACAAAATTGTGACAGCCGATGCCGACCATAAATGACGTAACATCCGAAACATCACCAATGGACTCATTTGAAGTATATGAATGGTGGTCTGTTTTGGTGTTCAGGATCCACAATGCTTCTGCCTGCAGGGTTTTCGTTCCACCGACAAACAGACGCATTCCCGATGCAGAGGTGGGTGGACTCTCCGTTTTGCCGGTTGTGGTGGTTTGGCACGCACGAGTTGCATTACCATTTGTAGTGCAGTGTATCGTAAAAATTCTATGCGTCAGTTTCGTTATGGAATTAAAAAAAATAAAATAAAAATTCATCACGGATATAATTTAGGTTGCACTGAGATGTTCTTGAAAATTAAGACCAAGGTGAAAAAATTCCAGACTTACAACAGCTAATTTAATACTTTTAACATCTTTAATAATGGAAAACTAAATTCAATGCTTTTTTAATACTTTTAATAACCCTGAATAATGATACTAAATTACCAAAAACACATCGACACAAGTCACTGACAACAGTCTGTCTCGCGCTAGCCATGCTGAATAAACTCCGCTCTCCTCGTATGTTTACTTCAGCACGCAAGTCCCTCGTCGCGTTTCTAACGTCACATCCGCCCGTCGCTGATTGGTCCTTTCCGCTGTCTGTTTGCTGTGGCTTGCTCCGCCCTGGAAATTTTAACCGCTTAATGGTGGCCAGACTCAATAGCTGGAACAGCGGTGCGTCTGGAATACCAGGCTAGTTACCACTGCAAGTTTGCCTCCCGTCTCTACACTTGGGTCCCCCATTAAGCCAGGACCTTAACAAATACAATATGCTGTTGACAGTCTATAAATGGGTCATCCTTAATGTGGATCTTTTCATCTGGGCCATACATTGTGGTTTCTGCGACTTTGGACCAGTTCTGGCCCAAACGGTTTGCTAATCCGGCAAGTTAATTCATCCTGCGTTTGGGGCGGATCTGTTTAACGAAATTGGGCCGAAATTTGCATTATATCTGGCCCATGTCCACTCCAGTTATATTTTGCTACCTAGGAATCAGGACTACATTTGGCCTAGTGCTGGTCCTGGTTGGGTAACATGTTAACCATATCCGGGCCATACATTAATGTTGTGTCTGCTACTTTGGACCAGTTCTGTCCCAAAACTGTTTGTTGATAGGGCTTGTCAATCCATACTTTGGCCCATTGTTCAAAAAGACACTGAGGCAGATCCATATCATGAAATTAGGATGAAATTTGCTGTATATTTAGCACATGACCGCTCCAGTTATATTTTGCTATCTGGGAAATGTTGTGCTATTAGCAGTGCAATGAAAGTGACCTTTCAGTGCAAACTTGAGTTGAGTATGGTGACAGCTGAAAGGTGAAAGAAACTGTCTCTCGGTTTGTTTGTTTTGGTTGGTGGCCAGAGAGCAACAGGTTGAAGAGGTGAAATCTGGGGTGTGTATAGTAAATGAGTCTCAGTTCCTGTATATTTTTTTCCTGAGTTATTGCACTGAATTCCATAAAATCAGTATTTGTGCACTAAAATTTTGGGCTTTCTTTTTATTTGTGGATTCTTTGAGTGAATACCCATGTATAATAGAAATTTCATGTGAATCGCAGCTTTGGAAATACTGTCATGAAAAAATAGTTGACATGTTAAATACTTATTTTTCCCATTGTCTCTAATTTCAGGCGAATTGGTGCATTTTATCTTTTCTTTTACTGTTTAATATTGTGTTCAAAAAGTCATACTTTTCAGCAAGTTAAGTGCGCTTCTTACTTTTTTTCCCTTTGTCATGGTGATAAGGATACGGTGTTACAGTGGTATGAAAAAGTATCTGAACCTTTTGGAATTTCTCACATTTCTGCATAAAATCACCATCAAATATGATCTGATTTTTGTCAAAATCACAAAAATGAAAAAACAGTGCCTGCTCTAACTAAAACCGCCCAAACATTTATAGGTTTTCATATTTTAATGAGGATAGTATGCAAACAATGACAGAAGGGGGAAAATAAGTGAACAATCACATTTAATATTTTGTGGCCCCTACTATGCAGCAAAAACTTCAACCAGATGCTTCCTGTAGCTGCAGATCAGTCTGGCACATCGATGAGGACTAAACTTGGCCCATTCTTCTCAACAAAACTGCTGTAGTTCAGTCAGATTCCTTGGATGTCTGGCAAGAATCGCTGTCTTTAGGTCATGCCACAGCATCTCAATGGGGTTCAAGTCTGGTCTTTGCCTTGGCCACTCCAGAATGTGTATTTTGTTCTTCTGAAACCATTCTGAAGTTGATTTACTTCTGTGTTTTGGATCCTTGTCTTGTTGCAGCATCCATCCTCTTTGTAGCTTCAACTGTCTGACAGACGGCGTCAGGTTTTCCTGAAAACATCCTAATAAACTTTTGAATTCATTCTTCCTTTAATGATTGTAAGTTGTCCAGGCCCTGAGATAGCAAAACAGCCCCAAATCATGATGCTCCCTCCGCCTTATCGCCACCGCTTCACGATGGGGATGAGGTGTTGATGTTGGTGAGCTGTTCCATTTTTCCTCCACACATGACGGTGTGTGTTACTCCCAAACAATTAAACAAAATATTTTGCCAAAACGTCTGTGGAGAAACCAAGTGCCTTTTTGCGAACATAAAATGAGCAATAATGTTTTTTTTTTAGACAGCAGTGGCTTCCTCCGTGGAGTCCTCCCATGAACACCATTCTTGGCCATAGTTTTACATACAGTTGATGTGTGCACAGAGATATAGAACTGTGCCAGTGATTTCTGTGAGTCTTTAGCAGACACTCTAGGGTTCTTTTTTACCTCTCTGAGTATTCTGCGCTGAGCTTTTGGCATCATCTTTGGTGGACGGCCACTCCTTGGCAGCGAAGCAACAGTGCCAAACTCTTTCCATTTGTAGACAACTTCTCTGACTGTCGATTGATAAACATCCAGACTTTTAGAGATAGTTTTGTATCCTCTCCCAGCTTTATACAAATCAAGAATCCTATATTGCAGGTCTTCAGACAGCTCTTTTGGCCGAACTATTTTGCACATTGGAAAATGCTTCTCATCAAGACAATTCTTACCAGGTGTGTGTTTTATAGTGGCCAGAGCAGCTTTAAACCACTCATCAGTGATTGGGCACACACCTGACTTTAGTTATTTGGTAAAATTTGGTTTCAATTGCTCTTCAAGTCTCCTAAGGCAGAGGTTTCATTTACTTATTTTCCCCCCTTCTGTCATTGTTTGCATGCAATCCTCATTAAAATATGAAAGCCGGTAAATGTTTGGGTGGTTTTAGTTAGAGCAGGCACTGTTTTTTCAACTGTGTGATTTTGACAAAAATCTGATCATATTTGATGGTGATTTTATGCAGAAATGTGAGAAATTCCAAAAGGTTCAAATACTTTTTCATACCACTGTAATACTGTATCCTTGTCACCATGACAGTGGATAGGAAAAAAAGAAACGCAATATTGATGTTTATCAATTTACACCAATGTTTCGCAGTGTTCTGATATTGCTAATAATTTTATAAGATTTTTTTTTTTCATTTTTGTATACATTTGCTTTGTAACTGGTATTTTAGTTTTCTTGTTGTTTTTAATTGCCCACGGCAAAACACTTTTTTGCCGTAGATTCCTGAGCAGACTAATTAATGATATTCATTCATGTGAACATAACTGAACATGTTCAAGATTCCTCATCATATATGACTGCAAGAAATTATGTACAGATAATAGGGGAGATAACATATGCATAAACATCAATATGCAACACTCAATGTGAAAAACTTTCAGCAAGTGTCCACTAGATCAATTGCACAACATTCCGAGGAAACCACAATGTCTCATCAAGTTTTGAACTGGCTCCAGGGAGTCCACTTACTTTATGAAATCTTACAGAAAGTCTATGTAAATAATTGGGAAGGGATGAACCTTTTGTCCAGGAAGTCCGATCCCTGTTTCCCCTTGGATTCCAGACGGACCTGGAGGCCCTCGTTCTCCCTATGAAAAAAGAAGGAGCAAATTATAAAGTGCATTGGTTCTGTGAAATCCCTTAGGATTAGCAGAGATGGGTAGTGACGTGTTATATTTATTTCGTTACATTTACTAGAGTAACTTTTTTTTGTAACTGGTTTATTCCCGTATCGTCCAATGTACTGAAATAAATAGGAATTTTATTAACTCCAAAGTCTGGGTTGTGCCAGATTGGTGAAAATTTACACAGGGCTAGCTGTGATTGCGTAATTTCCATACCTCTCCACCAGGCTTTCAAGGTACATGCTATCATTGGGTTTTTGAAGCAGTTATGGTGCTTGATACTAGAACTAATAAAGGGGAGGTTTGCCAATTGTATTCGGTTGCAATCTGTTTGCTCTAATTCTAGCCATGACTGTTGTTCAGTGTTAAGATGTAACCACCTAATAAGATATTGTATTTGATTTGCTATATAATAGTGTTGGAAATTGGGAGCCTCTAGACCTTCCTCTGGTTTATTTCTTTGCAATTTAGCAAGGTTAATTCTGTTTTTCTTGTTCTTAAAGTAGAATTTTGTGACAGCTGAGTCTAGGTCTTGAAAACATTTTTGAGTGGGTCTCTACAAGCTGATATTCCTGTTGCACAGACATGCTCGAATGACTCAGTTTATTCACATACGGGTCAAAAATCCACTCCTTCGCAGTTTGTGGGTCTTTAGTGATTGGGAAGTAGCATAGATTTTGTTTTCTTCGAGGTTGTACGCTCATCTTCTGGCTCGTCAAGTGCCTTTTTCCCCGTAAAAAATCTGTCCAAAGGCGCCTGTTTTTCAGTAATTCTAGTGTGGGGGCTAATTATTTATGGGAGCAAATGTGATGCTTCCGCCCTGCGTCATACATCAGTATCTAGGACAAGCACACATAGAGACACAAAATAAGATGTACTGCTAACAGTCCAATCAATGGATTTCTATGACGACATTGTATCCTGTAGTATTATTCAGTGGGGCAAATAAGTATTTAGTCAACCACCAATTGTGCAAGTTCTTCTACTTGAAAAGATTAGAGAGGCCTGGACTGGAATTGTCAACATGGGTAAACCTCAGCCATGAGAGACAGAATGTGAAAAAAAAAAAAAAAAAAAAAAAAACGAAAATCACATTGTTTGATTTTTAAATAATTTCTTTCCAAATTAGAGTGGGAAATAGGTATTTGGTCGCCTACAAACAGGCAAGATTTCAAGCTGTCAAAGAGGTCTAACTTCTGCTAACGAGGTCTAACGAGGCTCCACTCGTTACCTGTATTAATGGCACCTGTTTTAACTCATTATCGATATAAAAGACACCTGTCCACAATCTCAGTCAGTCACACTCCAAACTCCACTATGGCCAAGACCAAAGAGCTGTCGAAGGACACCAGAGACAAAATTGTAGACCTGCACCAGGCTGGAAAGACTGAATCTGCAATAGGTAAAACACTTGGTGTAAAGAAATCAACTGTGGGAGCAAATATTAGAAAATGGAAGACATACAAGACCACTTATAATCTCCCTCGACCTGGGGCTCCATGCAAGATCTCACCCCATGGCGTCAAAATGATAACAAGAACGGTGGGCAAAAATCCCAGAACCACACGGGCGGACCTAGTGAATGACCTACAGAGAGCTGGGACCACAGTAACAAAGGCTACTATCAGTAACACAATGCGCGGCCAGGGACTCAAATCCTCCACCATGATTTGCAAATAAATTATTTAAAAATCAAACAATGTGATTTTCTGTTTTTTTTTTCCACATTCTGTCTCTCATGGTTGAGGTTTACCCAAGTTGACAATTGCAGGCCTCTCTAATATTTTCAAGTGGGAGAACTTGCACAATCAGTGGTTGACTAAATACTTATTTGCGCCACTGTATCTAGAGTAGACAGGGATATTGGTGTGTTAAGGGTCACACGCCAAAGTTAATTTGGCCAGAATGCAGTCGTTAATAAATTCTTATTTCTGTGCGACCCAGTAGCAAACGCGCCACGGACTGCTACCTGTCCGCAGCCCGGCGGTTGGGGACCCCTGCATTAGAGGACTGTTAAAGTTGAGAATTAACATTGACGTTCTTACGGTTAAAATAATTTATCATGGTGAACGAGAGCAGCAAGAGGCTTAAATACTTGATGCAGGGTGTTGGCCAATTCTGACAAACATTTTTTTCCTACAGACCCTTACAGACAAGTTGGAACAACGCTTAAACCTCAACATTAATCTGTTATTCATGTTATATGAGATGACAGACAATCAGCCAATGCATTCTTCTAAAATGATTAAGTAGAGAACAGTAGAGGAATTCAGAGTGCAGGTTTGTAGCACAGCTGCAATTGAGCTCGGGGCTGAGAAAGTAAAGAACAAAAAAAAATACGGATGGCAAGTTAATAACAAATGTAATACTTAACCTTAGTGCACTCATTTAACTCATTGGCTGCAATTGATGGCACTGGACATCCAAAACATTTTAACTGGAAGACATTGATTGCGAATGATCGCTGCCAGCCCTCTGAGTCAAAATGGAATGAGTATTATATTAAGTGCTTCCAGTTTAAATGAATCAAAAGCTTGTTGTCAATGGCAGGCATTGAGTTAGTATTATGAAATTAATAAAATAAAAAAAAGAAAATCAACCAATATGGCAACAAAATTATGTTATCTGTGTCGGAGAGTACTGAGAAGTAAGTAATTTCCGCACTACGAGGCACACTGCATTATAAGGAGCACCTTCAATGAAAGGCCTCTTTTAAAACTTTTTCATATGTAAGGCGCATAGAATAGACGCTACAGTAGAGGCTGGGGTAACGTTATGCATCCATTAAATAGCTCGCCATTGTTGACGTCGCCAAGTGGGAAGTCACATGGGCTCCCTGCGGTTCTTCCACAGTGTCTTTACCTAAGGTAGTGCTTGAAATACACCAATAAGGTGTCAATGGCAAGTTTTAAATCAATTAGAAATCTAGCCAACGAGTGCGTTTTGCCCCTTGACTGACGCCGTAGTTTCCGGGTTCATTGTAACTTACGTTCATTTGAGTGTTGGCTTCACAACATACAAGACCTCTGATAGTTTGTACATTGTGACTAAACATTGCCATCTAGTGTATTTGTTGAGCTAAACAAAATGTTTGAAAAGAGTTTGACCAAAGTCTGAGTAAGTTTTATGTGTATTTTGCGTAGCTATTTTGATTGGGAATGCCAGTTCACTTTGTATTGTTTTTTAACTGTGTGAGAATAGAGCCTCATTGATACAGATTGAAGCGCTTTTCTTTTTGTGAACACATTTTTTTTTTTTTGAGAGATAGGAATATTATTTTTGTTGTGCTTTCACTAAATGATACTTATGTTTGTTGTGAAGGAGTTGCCGAATTTTATGCCAATAAACGGCGCGGTCTAATGAACGCCTGTGTCCACTCGCCTTTCTCAGCCTCTCAGCTCTCAATGAGAAAAAAATGGCATCATTGTAATATTTTTGAGGCAATGCATGAGCGGGTCATTCCGCGCCTGCGTTAAATGCGTCAAATATTATAACGTGATTAATTAAATTAATTACAGCCCGTTAAAGCGATAAATTTGAAAGCACGATTTCATATATAAGGCGCACAGGAATATAAAGCGCATTGTCGGCTTTTTTGAAAATTTAAGGCTTTTAGGTATGCCTTATAGTGCAGAAAATACAGTACTCTTCAAGATTTAGTTTCCAAACACCAGTTGCCATACCCAAGAGGATGATAGACGCCACATCTTGTGGTGTCCAATCATCCTTCGGCTGTAAATATATATGAGTTCTTCGCTACTACACATCCAATCCATTTAAAGTGGATTGGTGTTAGGTTTTGTGTTGGTTTTCTCCTAGTGTGACTTGTCCCTGTGATTGCCCATTGATTTCACCTGTTGTACCTCCTCCTAGTGTATCCTCCAACCTACATCCTCCTGTGCTCACCTATTCCTCGTTGTGTCGTTACCCCTTGTCTGTGTGTGTGTGTATGCCAGTTTCTTTTCACTCCTTGTTGCATCATTGTCAATGTCCATGTGCACGCCCAGACATGTTCTTGCCAGTTTTCTCCAAGCCCTCGTGTTCCCCTCACTAAGTTATGATACCCAGCCTTTTGTTAGTAACCTAAGTTTTGTTTGCTGCTGTGTTTTTTGGGATCTCGTCATTATTTGTTGATACTTTGTTTTTTTTTATGCTTGCCGTAATTAAATCATTTTCACACGGTCAATCTGCCTCGCCTCCTTTCCCTGCATTTGGGTCCACACACCACCTGCCTGCCTGAGTTCCTGACAATTGGGCATCTAAGCATTGTCACTGGTTATCTCTGACCAAGCCATAATAGCAATTACTTTACATTCAAGTGAGTATACAATTATTTAGTAAGCAAACAACTTTTAAAATGATAGCAAAGCGTGTATTGGGGGCAAATCCCTCCCATAAAGGCTACGTTCATACTACAGGTCTTAATGCACAAATCCGATTTTTTGTCATATCTGTTTTTTTGGCATGCCCGTTCAGACTGCCTTTGTCCATTGAGACCATTCAAGTATTACGCATGCGCACTAATTCGCAGTCCGACACGCGCTGAGCAAGACGACCCGCATGCGCAGAAGCATCAAAACAAATGACCACACATGTTGGCTGTCATCCGTCATTCCAGGGATTATCATATTTTGCTCGTTAAAAAGAGGACACAAATAACAGACATTAATAATCCACATTTCGTTTTATTTTCAAAGTTTATATGGACTGATAGAACGCATACACATAAGCCTTGACGTGTGCGCGTGAAATGACGTGGGTGTGTCAGTTTGCCCCGACTGGGCCATGTGTGCAATAATGAAATATTGCTCATTCGGCGCACAGAATTAAAATTGAAAATTGACAGGGTTATCCTTTTCTTCATTTTATTTTTTTGATGACTGTGGTCAAGCTAGGCGCTAATGCCTGCATCGCTGCCATCCTTCGTGCCTCTTGCTGTTTGCTGACGTAATTCCGATTCCGGAGACTGGACAGTACAGACCGCTGCGACAGTCTGGAAAAATGTGGCCCAGATCGGATTTGAACCACATACGAAAGTGACCCAGATCGGATTTGAAATGGTCCAGTTCTATGCGACTTGTCACGTTCAGACTGTCAAGTTAATGCCTCACTCGAGTCGGAAAAACACGAAAAAATCGGATTCGTGCATTAAGACCTGTAGTATGAACGTAGCCAAAGTGACAGAAAAGGTTTACCGGTTATAATGGAATGACATCCTAATTATTCTTCCTTTCCCCAGCTGCCCTTGCCCCTCCCACTAAAAAACCTACAAACAGAAGATGTTGCATGCTAGCAGTCTGCTAGCATGCTATCCGTAGGCTTTTTAATCTCTCGTTGCCAAATGACCTTTCTTTTTGTCAAAAAGCACTTGAAAGCTAGACATCATCAACAATTGTAGTTATGTCATCACCAGAATTGCTTTAAAAAAAAAAGTTCCCTGATGCAGTGTTTTGGGTGGATAAATTGAAATGGTAAAATAAACGAGATTTTAGTGCCATTTTCTTCATGTAAAATTACATCGGTGCAGGGTTTTTTTTAGCATAGTCACCATTTCATAGCACCTTAAAAAAAAAAAAAATGTACGCCGTACTGGTACAATATTGGCATCTGCCAATAAAGCACACAGCTAGGTATCGGAATCTTTATCGGGTGCCAAAAACTGGTGTGTGTGTGTGCACTCTATGGGGCAGCTTTGAATCCCATGACACTTTGTGTAAGGACAATAAAGGCATTCTATTCTATGACGCTTTAAACCAATTTCCTGCAAAGCTTTATTGCTTCAAGAAGCTTCATTTGGCCATCACTACTCCCTTGGGGGAGACAATCAACCTCTGCTGCCACCTGCTGTCAACACTGTTGCTGTCCATTGTGCCTCCTAGAATGCATTGCAGTGCTACAGATATAAATAAAAATTAGGGCTGTCAATTAATCACGTTAAAATATTTGACGCAATTAACGCAGATGCCCCGCTCAGACACATTTAAATGACTTTGACATTTAAATGGCTCACTTGTTGTGTTTTATGGAGTTTTGCCGCCCTCTGCTGGTGCTTGGGTGCGACTGATTTTATAGGCTTCAGCGCCCATGAGCATTGTGTAAGTAATTATTGACATCAACAGTGGCGGGCTACTAGTTTATTTTTTGACTGAAAATTTTACAAATTTTATTGAAACGAAAACATTAAGAGGGGTTTTAATATAAAATTTCTATAACTTGTACTAACATTTTTCTTTTAGGACCTACAAGTCTTTCTATCCATGGATCGCTTTCACAGAATGTTAATAATGTTAATGCCATCTTGCTGATTTATAATAAACAAATACAGTCCTTATGTACCGTATGTTGAATGTATATATCCATCTTGTGTCTTATCTTTCCATTCCAACAATAATTTACAGAAAAATATGGCATATTTTATAGATGGTTTGAATTGCGATTAATTACGATTAATTAATTTTTAAGCTGTAATTAACTCGATTAAAAAATTTAATCGTTTGACAGCCCTAATAAAAATCTAAATTAATGTTTTGTGCCAATTTCTTCATTTGCTGTTCCAGTTGTGTCATTAATTCCTAGTTATGGTATTTGGTAAAACTTTATTTGACAGCGGCACCATAAGACTGTCATTAGACAATCATAATTATGACATGACACAGTCATGAGCATTAATGAATGCTTATAACATATGTCATTTAGTGTTATCCGGCAAATTATCTCACTTTTGAATGGATGTAAACGATCCAAGCTGGACATAAATGGAGTTGGTGACATAATTTACCAGATGGCACTTCATGACATCTATCATAAGCATTCAGTAATGCCCATGATAGTGTCATGTCATAATTATGATGGTCTTATCACAGTCTTATGACGCGGCTGTCAAATAAAGTGTTACTTATTAACCCATATAAACCAACAAATAAGCCGCACTGGACTATGAGCCGCAGAAATCAAAATGAAGGAAAAAAGCAGCAGCTTATAGTCCGAAAATAACGGTATTTAATTGCCCGTTTTAATTGATTAATGACACATTTAAGTATTTATAAATTTAATTCAGTCACATTTGGACCTTCATAATTTATTTCCATGTTTGGTTTATATTCTTTTTCCTTGAATTTTCTATTTTGGTAGCTTTGGTCCTCCTATAAAAGCTGACATAACGACGCAAGTCTTTCAAACGGCCTTTCAGAGTTTGTTCTCTTTCAAAAACAAGTTCTGTACACGACAAACACCATGTACTCTTAGATTTTTCCATTATAATATAACATTATGACATTCCAATACTTCTGTTATTTTGACCTTTATGCTGTATGTACTTGCACTGATGAATATGCGGTACATCATGTTCCGTAAGTCGTTGCAGTTTTGCTAAGGGCACCGTGACAGTGCGAAGTCAGGGAGCAAACAAGCTACAACTCCAACAGCGTGTTGCCCATTTGACATTTTGTATGCAGTGATTCCAGAGTGCTTAGAGATGAGTTCAAATTGTATGGTGTCATTCTTGTGCACAACTATATACAGTGGGGCAAATAAGTATTTAGTCAACCACTAATTGTGCAAGGTCTCCCACTTGAAAATATTAGAGGCCTGTAATTGTCAACATGGGTAAACCTCAACCATGAGAGACAGAATGTGGAGAAAAGAAACAGAAAATCACATTGTTTGATTTTTAAAGAATTTATTTGCAAATCATGGTGGAAAATGGCAATAACGGAGGCCAAACGTTTTCTGTAACTCTTCACAAGCTTTTCACACACTGTTGCTGGTATTTTGGCCCATTCCTCCATGCAGATCTCCTCTAGAGCAGTAATGTTTTGGGGCTGTCGTTGGGCAACATGGACTTTCAACTCCCTCCACAGATTTTTTATGGGGTTGAGATCTGGACACTGGCTAGGCCACTCCAGGACCTTGAAATGCTTCTTACGAAGCCACTCCTTTGTTGCCCTGGCTGTGTGTTTGGGATCATTGTCATGCTGAAAGACCCAGCCACGTTTCATCTTCAGTGCCCTTGCTGATGGAAGGAGATTTTCACTCCAAATTTCTCAATACACGGCCCCATTCATTCTTTCTTTTACACAGATCAGCCGTCCTGGTCCCTTTGCAGAAAAACAGCCCTAAAGCATGATGTTTCCACCCCCATGCTTCACAGTGGGTATGGTGTTCTTCAGATGCAATTCAGTATTCTTTCTCCTCCAAACACGAGAACCTGTGTTTCTACCAAAAAGTTCTATTTAGGTTTCATCTGACCATAACACATTCTCCCAGTCCTCTTCTGGATCATCCAAATGCTCTCTAGCGAACCGCAAACAGGCCTGGACGTGTACTTTCTTCAGCAGGGGGACACGTCTGGCAATGCAGGATTTGAGTCCCTGACGGCGCATTGTGTTACTGATAGTAGCCTTTGTTACTGTGGTCCCAGCTCTCTGTACGTCATTCACTAGGTCCCCCCGTGTGGTTCTGGGATTTTTGCTCACCATTCTTGTTATCATTTTGACGCCACGGGGTGAGATCTTGCATGGAGCCCCAGATCGAGGGAGATTATCAGTGGTCTTGTATGTCTTCCATTTTCTAATAATTGCTCCCACAGTTGATTTCTTTACACCAAGCGTTTTACCTATTGCAGATTCAGTCTTCCCAGCCTGGTGCAGGTCTACAATTTTGTCTCTGGTATCCTTCAACAGCTCTTTGGTCTTGGCTAGTGGAGTTTGGAGTGTGACTGACTGAGGGTGTGGACAGGTGTCTTTTATACCGATAATGAGTTAAAACAGGTGCCATCAATACAGGTAACGAGTGGAGCCTCGTTAGACCTCGTTAGAAGTTAGACCTCTTTGACAGCCAGAAATCTTGCTTGTTTGTAGGTGACCAAATACTTATTTTCCACTCTAATTTGGAAATAAATTCTTTAAAAATCAAACAATGTGATTTTCTGTTTTTTTTTCTGTCTCTTATGGTTGAGGTTTACCCAAATTGACAATTACAGGCCTCTCTAATCTTTTCAAGTAGGAGAACTTGCACAATTGGTGGTTGACTAAATACTTATTGACCCCACTGTATATTCTTTTAACTGCCATTGACTGTGATTGACATACAATCATGTGGATCGTTTTATGATTCTAATCTGAATTTAAATGACATTATGACAAGTAGACCTAGTAAGAGGTGGGTAGAGTAGCCAATTTTTACTCCTGTATGAGTAGCGTGACTTCAAAATGATATTAATCGAATAAACGTAAAGTACCCATCCAAAAAATCTACTCAAGTACAAGTAAAAAAAAAAGTCATAGACTTCACACTTTCAGTTGACGAGACAGGTCTTACAGACATTGCGCCGCGGCTTCCCGTAGAGGGCCAGGCCAGGCAGAGCGTCGTGGGGTCTTTCACCGCGATAACTCAAACACACACTGTGTTCTAAAGCCGGATTTGGGTGGACACAGGATGAAAGTTTTAGTGCATACAAGCAGGCAAGTGTCTCAAGAGTGATTTTGTCAAGGATTCAAGGTAATTATTACAGTATATAAAATAGCACCATGCCTGCACTTTGAAACGTTGTGAAAAAAATTAAATGAATGGAAAAAATTAGCGTAATTTTAGCTTGAAATATTGACATGAAATGAATATAACTGCGTTTTTTTTTTTTTTTTTGCTTTTAACCAAGAATCTAAACTGTTTTAACTTTATATCTATTCCAGGATTTACAATTAATACGTTTCTGATGTGAAAATTAAGTGATTTATTAGCTGTTGAAAACTTACATCAAAATAGCACTAAATAAATAAAAAATAGGTTGCTATTTCGGGCAAAAACTTGATATATGTATATGATATGTTAAATATTGCTATTGATCCTGAAAATATAGGTGGTTATCCCTAAATCTGGTAATTTTTGTGCATCTAGCGTAAAATATGAGCATTTTATAGCCATTTTAAGTTCTAAAAGATTTTAATTATCTAAAAGATAATTAATCAGGATTTTATTAGGGAACAACTTCGAATTTTTTCATGCCGCTGCTCATGGAGACTCATATACTGTAAGCCTAAAGGAGGTACCTGTTTTGGTTTTTGGTGGCTAGCGGCTTTGGTTTTGAAAATATTTAAATTTTAAGTTTTTGAAAATAGGTCCCCTACGGAGCGGCCCCAAGCCCCGCTCCCGTCAACTGATAGTTGTGACATATTTATGTCACACTGCCGTTGCCATAGTGTGCACTTCCTGTGGGTGTGGTATTACGGTATAAAAAGGAATCGCTGTGATGTGTCGGCGACACATATGCGGAGAAGCACACTGAATAACGAAGTGTTGTTCCATTCAAGTCTCGGCATTACATGTACTTAGATTAAGGAAGTACATAACAATAGTGAAGTCTATGAAAAAGTATTAGGTGAAAAGAATACTCTTAATGATTGATGATCTAGTGATTTTAAACAATGGTACACGTTTTTTTCTCAGCACATCATCGATATGAACTGTTATTATTATACTGTACTATAAACTATAGGAGTGGGAACCTCTTTGTACCTCACGATACGATACAATTTGAGATACAAAGCTCATTAATAATGATCTGACGATATGGCGATACGATTTTCGATATGTTGGTATGGAAATCGTTCTAGGATATTCTACAAACAACTAATCAACAGAAACAAAAAGCTTCTGGTGTGAATTGAAATGAGTTTATCACGAGTAGACGTCCAATCCGTTTGAACTGGGAGGGTGGCTCCCACTCAGCGGCAGCCAATTCCAGACACTGAGGTAATTTTGGGCCATTTAAGATCTTTTACCTGTTTATTTTCAGTTACTTCCTGTAGATTTTGGGGTATTTTATGGGTTACTTCCTGTTTATTTTGAGTTACAGAACAGGAAGTGACCTGGGAATCACCCAAATGAATAGGCAGTGACTCAAACTCAACAGGAAATGACCTGTAAATGCCCTAAAATGAACAAAAGTGACCTGTAAATGCCCCGAAAATCGGACCGAATGACTGTGAATGCTGTTTTTGAATGAACGAACGTTTCCAGTCTAAATGGATTGGGCGTTGAGCACCGTCAATGGCAACGTTAGAGTTAACTGAAACACTATTATGGAGGAAGATTTTTTTTTTTTTTTTTTTTTTTAACTTCTTCTTCATTAATCCACTCAAGTAAAAATAAGCATTGCGTGGTAAAACTATTCTTAAATGTACATTGTTCTCAAAGTAAATGTAAATGTAACACGTCACTACACACCTCTGCATCCAATCCATTCACAGGGTGGCAGCAAATGAACAAATTAATGTGTTCCACCTCTGTCTCGCACTGTCTATGGCGGCCAATGAGATAAATTACTTACTTTTTTTCCAGTCAAACCTTCCGGTCCAATATCGCCAGGGGGACCAGGCAAACCCTGTAAGAGATGTACAGAGTCAATTTTGGATCGCAGTGGCATTCAACTTTATTGTTTTATATGAAAAACATTACATTTTGCTCAGGGTCTCAAACGTACAGTATTTTGCAGCCCCGTACTTAATATCTAATTTAAGTGTCTGTGCGGAAGTTTTTTTTTGTTTTGTTTTTTTTTTTAATGTAGTTATTTATTTGGATTACTAAAGAGGCAACATTGTGGATGAGTAGGTAACTTGTCTGCCTCACAGTTCTGAAGTCATGGGTTCAATCCTGTAGGGTCCAGCCTTCATGTGTGGAGCATGTTCTCACAGTGCCTGCATGGGTTTTCTTCGGGTTCTCCGGTTTCCTCCCACATCCCAAACACATGCATGGTAGGCTGAGGCATAGACTTCAAAATGTATTGACAAGACACGGGGCGCGGGGCCGAATCATTTTTTCCATTGAAAATCCTTGTGAATAAATGCTTAAATCCCTGAATTATTTATAGATATGGACGCAAAAAAAAAAAAAAAACGTGCAGGTAGCATTTATTTTATGTAAATATTGCGAAGTACAATGCTAGTCTGTTAGTGAATGTAGCAAGTGGCCGTCTTATGTAAAACAAGAGCTTTTTCTGTTGAAAATTTATGTGAATAAATGCTTTAATCCCTGAATTCTTGATGGATATGGATGTAAAGAGTCTCCATTCTTGGTTAAAAGGCAAAGAAAAAAAAAACGTGCAGGTAGCATTTATTTTGCGTAAAAATTGCAAACTATGAGGCTAGTCAGTAGGAAATTAGCGGCCGCCATATGTAAACAAAGAGCTTTTTCCCTTGAAAATTTATGTGAATAAATGCTCTAATCCCTGAATTCTTTTTGGATATGGACGTAAAAGAGTCTCCATTCTTGGTTAAAAGCAAAAAAAAAAAAAAAAAAAAAACGTGCAGGTAGCATATATTTTACGCAAATATTGCGAACTATGAGGCTAGTCAGTAAGGAAATTAGCGGCCGCCATATATAAAAAAAGAGATTTTTCTGTGGAAAATTCTTGTGAATAAATGCTTAAATCTCTGAATTCTTTATACATATCCACGTAAAAGAGTCTCGATTATTGGTTAAAAGCAACAACAACAACAACAAAAAAACGTGCAGGTAGCATTTATTTTACATAAATTTTGCGAAGTACAATGCTAGTCCGTTAGTGAATGTAGCTAGTGGCCGTCTTATGTAAAAGAAGAGCTTTTTCCGTTGAAAATGTATGTGAATAAATGCTTTAATCCCTAAATTTTTGATGGATATGGATGTAAAGAGTCTCGATTCTTGGTTAAAAGGAAAAAAAATAAAAATGTGCAGGTAGCATTTATTTTGCGTAAAAATTGCGAAATATGAGGCTAGTCAGAAGGAAATTAGCGGCCGCCATATGTAAACAAAGAGCTTTTTCTGTTGAAAATTCATGTGAATAAATGCTTTAATCCCTGAATTCTTGATGGATATGGATGTAAAGAGTCGATTCTTGGTTAAAAGGAAAAAAAATAAAAACATGCAGGTAGCATTTATTTTGCGTAAAAATTGCGAACTATGAGGCTAGTCAGTAGGAAATTAGCGGCCGCCATATGTAAACTAAGACCTTTTTTCGTTGAAAATTTATGTGAATAAATGCTTTAATCCATAAATTCTTTATGAATATGGACGTAAAAGAGACGATTCTAGGTTAAAAGCAAAAAAAACGTGCAGGTAGCATTTATTTTACGTAAATATTGCGAACTATGAGGCTAGTCAGTAAGGAAATTAGTGGCCGCCATATGTAAAGAAAGAGCTTTTTCCTTTGAAAATTCTTGTGAATAAATGCTTAAATCTCTGAATTCTTCATACATAGGGACGTAAAAGAGTCAATTTTTAGTTAAAAGCAAAAAAAACGTGCAGGTAGTGTTTATTTTATGTAAATATTGCGAAGTATAATGCCAATGCTGTAGCGGCTAATTTCTCCCATTGTTTTTTTTCCAAAACGTTTCAAAATGCGTGCATGGTACGAAAAATACAATAATTACCTTGAATCCTTGAACAAATCACTCCTGAGACAATCCTTCCTGTTTGTATGCAGTGCAGCTTTCTTACTTTTTCAACCTAAATCCGGCGTTACATCGCTGCATGTGAGCGACTGATAATAAATGAAGTGGGGTGTTGGACGGCCCCCTTCGGGAAGGCGTGACGCAGTGAACGGGGAATGTTTCATGTCAATACAGTATGAAGTCTATGGCTGAGGGTAGCTTGGGCCAGTGGTGTAACAAATGTGAACAGACTCTGGGTGCGATGAGCAATAACAGGACCCCTGAGTGGATCATCCAAGATGGGGGTTGTTGGTGGAATTGACTGATTGATTGATTGATTGATTGATTGATTGATTGATTGATTGATTGATTGACATGTTTTACTTGTCCTACACTCACCCAGACTCAATCTCAAATTGATTTTGAGACCACTGATTTAGAGAATGGTAGAAGAAAGGTGGAAAGAAAAAAAACAACCAACAATCTGTGTGATTTTCATTACCTATTTTGACCGGCCGATATATCAGGCAGATATATGGACTTTCAACATTGGCCAATTAGCAAAAAAAAAAAAAAAATTGATTAACAAAAAAATAAGCCGATTAAAAAAGGAATTTGATCAAGATTGGTGTGGGCAACTGTGGCCGCCGCTGACTGACGGTAGGACACAGGAAAAACCGCGCAAGAGCTTGAAGGCGGGCTGCTGCAGGAAGTTTCAGGCTAGCCTGTTTCGTAAATATTGTAAGATTTTTTTTTTTCAATCTTGCATGAGAGATTATGCAGTGCTGCTTTAGTCTTTTAAGGTGTTTACTGAGTGATCCTTTCGCCCTAAAGTAACTTGTAGCGTTAGTGTAGCATTCGCGTTAGCATTAGCTTTAGCATCCTGGTGGGTTTTATTTTTTAAAATAATGTACTGTTCTCTGCTGAGTGCGTATAATCATAAAAAGCGTTGGTTTGGTAGCACTAGACTGAATTCATGCTCAAGTCTCAGGCTATCATTGTAAATTTGAAGTTTATGAAGCATTTTTTTTTTAAATTTTGCCTTACAAAATAAGCTTTGGATATTGGCAATCGGCTGAATTTTTTTTCTTAGATGTCAGTATCGGCATTTGAAAATCTCATATCGGTCGACCTCTAATTTTAATGAGAACCAACTGTAAACAGATTAATGGAGTGAGCAAATATATTCAAAAACCTGCTTTTGTCTTGTCGGAAATTTATTTTACCTGAAGTCCACGATTCCCCCTGGGGCCAATGGATCCTTCAGGGCCCTGTAAAACAGCATCAGATGATTACTGATGGGAGCTTTGCGTGTAATGCAAAAGGTACCATCAAAATATTCCCCTTTTATTTCAAGGCGTTTCTTCGGCACGTCGCCCAGCCATAACCATTTGACCCACCGACACCGTTCATACACCAAAACAACCTGAATTCTTATGCGACGCGGGACCACTTTTGTTTGACATCAATTGCCCAAAAACACTTTTGGGTATTTTTTTTGTGCATATCACATCACTTATGCATAAAAAAAAAATTCATGACGGGATGGGGCACAAAGGTTTTTACAGTTTTAGCTAAAAACGTACAGCTGGGCCAAAATTTGCCAAAAACATACCCATTCATTTTAAATGGGCAAAATTTCCCATTCATTTCCAATACAACAAATACTTTCATTCACTCTTATTGTTTTCCAGCCTAAGTGGCCCTATATCAATAGGAAGTGAACCCGAAATGCCCCCACTATATATCAACAGTAAATGGTCAAATATGAACAGAAAGTGACCCATCATACCAACCATCACAAAAAAGCTAGCATCACAATTTCTCCAGAAATGGCATTTCCTAGTTATTAATAGCAATGACTGATAAAATAAAAATCATTTTGATTTAGTGGGTTGACTGAAAATATTTGGAAATAGCCATCTAGTAAGAAATTGTCCGACGTGGAAATTAGTATTACAAAACGTTTTTGAATCATCAGTAACGAAATATATGGAAAAACATACTCTGTCTCCCTTAATTCCAGGAGTACCACACTCTCCTCTCTCCCCCTGAAAGAGAATAAAACAAGAAGTGGAGACTTTAAGTGGAATAGCGTCAGGTCACCGAGTTGAATAAATCATTTATTTGGACATCCGAGCCAGACGTTATTGCAATTTGGAGCAAGTTGGTTGGAATCCGAGAAAATTGATGTCGCTAAACATATCCGGAGGTGAGATAATAACAGCAAGAAAATATTACATCATAATTGTTTGTATGGCACCTGCTCTCCTTTGTATCCAGGTCTGCCCTGTGTGAACAAGACAGTGTTGTTTAGAAAATGTGGTACATTCAAAACCTCTTTAAATACTAATAATAATGATTAATAAATTAAAAGCTGACCTCAGCTCCTTCTCGACCTGGAAGTCCACTAAGCCCAGCTTCACCCTTAAAAATAAAGCATTTGAATTTGGATTACAGAATTGTCAGGAGTCTTTCAGTGCCATTGAAGATGTTAGATGTCCAATCACGTGGCTCTTTCCATCATTCTGCTGTGTATTGAAATTTGATTATCACTAACAGACGTCCAATCCATTTGAACTGAGAGGATGGCAGCAAATGAACAATCATTCTCTGCCAGGCCCTCCCACTTCAAATGGCTTTGACGTATTGTGCCATCAATGGCAGGCAATGAGTTTAGCATTGTCTGACCAAGCAATGATCGCAATTACTTTACAGCCCCAGCCCTTGCAGTGCAAATGGGCGTCTATCTCTGTCAATGGCAGCCAATGAATTCATGGTGAGCATCACCTTTTGTCCCCTTGGTCCCTGGATGCCATCCTCTCCAGGACGGCCCTTCTTGCCCTGTAAAGAAAGTCACAAAGAGAATGTAAAATAAAATAAAATAAAATAACCAAAACATTATCATTATTAACATTATCTAATTGTGTGAGGACATAGAATAGAATAGAATAGAATAGAATAGAATAGAATAGAACCTCAAGTCATCTAACCAGCTCTCAACTGCCGAGCCAATCAGGGGAAAGAGGCGCAGCTGCAGACGTGACATCACCACGAAGCGACTATCTGGTTGTTGCTAATCAGTGTGACGGGAGGAACCATTGTCCAATCAGCATCCGTATAATTTTTGATGGTTTATACAATTAAAAAGGTCTCAACTGTATCTTTAGCAGATGGATACGTGAAAAATTTCCGTGCAAGGTATAAGGAACAATTCATGTGGCGTGCCAGGTGAATAGAATAGAATAGAATAGAATAGAATAGAACAGAATAGAATAGAATAGAATAGAATAGCTTTTATTTTTATTCTAGCATTAAGATACAATAACACTGTGTTGCTCATTCTTGTAAAAATAAAATACTCATCATATTTTAACAAAAGAAACACACAATATGAATTAAATAATAGTACCGTATTTTCCACACTATAAGGTGCACCTAAAAGCCTCCAATTTTCTCATATGCCAACAGTAATATTGGTTACTCATGACATGACATTCCCTTTAGCGCAAGTCCATCTAGTGGATGCATAATGCAACCCCAACTACTACTTCTACTAGTAATACTGCGCCTTATAATGCGTTGTGTTTTAAAATAGGCCATTAATTGAAGGTTTGCCTTATACTCCGATGTGCCTTATAGTGCAGAAAATATGGTAACGTATTAAATCAAGGCAAAGTGGCTGTTTGGACCAGGTTTTGGTCTGGTTTGCTCCCAAGTTACAAGCTTAATCCATTTCTTTGAACTGGCAGTCCTCAAGCTGATGGGAGGAAGAACTGGTTTGCTCAGTGGAAGGTTGACTTGCACTTGGTATAAGGGAATACAACAGACAAATAGGCAGCACGGTCTCAAATTTTTACCTGTTTATAAAAAATGCTGTCAAAATGAGGAGAATTTTGAATGGGAATGAACTAAATTATTAGCTTGCTAGGTTAGATATATTGGTTTTGAATTTGAAAAACATTGCCTGATTATCTAACTCCGAAGGGTTCGGTGATGCCACATGTGAAACTTGTGAGGTTTGGTACTTTTAGCAAGGTTAAGAACCACTGGTCTAAACAAACAAACAAAAAAACTTTTGCTAAACTGTGGGTACAGTTTAGTAATCTGTGGGTACAGATTAGCTATGATTTTTTATTTTTTCTATCCTAGCACCAGGGGGGCTCCGTAGTTACTTAATTTGATAATTAATGAGTCTATTAACCATAGCAACACATGGTACTATTAGCTAATTCACTGGCATTGATGACCATAGATGTCCAATACTTTTGAACAGTTCAAAGGGATTGGACATCTATCGCCGCTGATGGCAGCAAGTACCATATTTTCCTCACTGTAAGGCATACCTAAACGCCTTAAATTTCTCAAAAGCCGACAGTGTGCCTTATATATGAATCAATATAGAGCCGCAACAGGTCTCACAGCAAGTTGGAGCGCAACTCCATTTAATTGATGCATAATGCAACCTCAGCCTCTACTGTAGCATTTATTCTACAGTGGTATGAAAAAGTATCTGAACCTTTTGGAATTTCTCACATTTCTGCATCAAATCACCATCAAATGTGATCTGATCTTTGTCAAAATCACACTGATGAAAAAAACGGTGTCTGCTTTAACTAAAATCACCGAAACATTTATAGGTTTTCATATTTTAATGAGGATAGTATGCAAACAATGACAAAAGTAAAACATTGCATTCAATATTTTGTGGCCACCGTGGAACATGGATCAAGACTAATCTTGGCCGATTCTTTTCTACAAAACTGGTGTAGTTCAGTCAGATTCCTGGGATGTCTGGCATGAATTCTTTAGGTCATGGCACAGCATCTCAATAGGGTTCAAGTCTGGACTTTGACTTGGCCACTCCAGAACGTGTATTTTGTTCTTCTGAAAGCATTCTGAAGTTGATTTACTTCTGTGTTTTGGATCATTGTCTTGTTGCAGCATCCAGCCTCTTTCTAGCTTCAACTGTCTGACAGATGGCCTCTGGTTTTCTTGCAAAACATCCTTATAAACATTTGAATTCATCCATGAACAATTGCAAGTTGTCCAGGCCCCGAGGCAGCAAACAGCCCCGAATCATGATGCTCCCTCCACCACGCTTCACGGGGGGATGAGGTAATGATGTTAGTGAGCTGTTCCATTTTTCCTCCACACATGACATTGTGTGTTACTCCAATACAATTCAACTTTGGTTTCATCAGTCCACAAAATATTTTGCCGAAACCTCTGTGGAGTGTCCAAGTGCCTTTTTGCAAACATTAAATGAGCAACAATGTTGTTTTTAGACAGCAGGGGCTTCCTCCCATCAACACCATTCTTGACCATAGTTTTACATATAGTTGATGTGTGCACAGAGATATTGGACTGTGCCAGTGATTTCTGTAGGTCTTTAGCAGACACGCTAGGGTTCTTTTTTACCTCTCTGAGTATTCTGCGCTGAACTCTTGGCGTCATCTTTGGTGGACGGCCACTCCTTGGGAGAGAAGCAACAGTGCCAAACTCTTTCCATTTGTAGACAACTTCTCTCACTGTCGATTGATGAACATCCATACTTCTAGAAATGGTTTTGTATCCTTTCCCAGCTTTATACAAATCAACAATCCTTGATCGCAGGTCTTCAGACAGCTCTTTTGACCAAGCCAGGGCAGGGCAGCTTTAAACCACTCATCAGTGATGGGCACACACCTGACTTAAATTGTTTGGTAAAAATTTGTTTCAATTGCTCTTTAAGTCTCCTTAGGCAGAGGGTTCACTTACCTATTTCCCCCCCTTCTGTCATTGTTTGCATGCTATCCTCATTGAAATATTAAAAACTTTAAATTTTGGATGGTTTTAGTTAAAGCGGACACTATATTTTCACTGTGTGATTTTGACAAAGATCAGATCACATTTGGTGGTGAATTTATGCAGAAATGTGAGAAATTCCAAAAGGTTCAGATACTTTTTCATACCACTGTATACACCTTATAATGTGATGCACCTTATATATGAAAACAGTTTTAAAATAGGCCATTCATTAAAGATGCGCCTTAAAATGCGGAAAATATGGTATTTACTAGTCCTTCTTAAAAAATTAACATATTGTGATAAAGTTCATTATTTTATGTAATGTACTGATAAACATTACACTTTCATAAATTTTAGATTAATTACAAACAACTGTATTAGTTCAAGCCTTTTATTTTTTTAATATAGATGATTTTGACAAAAAAGTCAAGAAAAACCAAAAAACCCTATTTCAAAAAAATTGCATATTTCAACTAACCAATACAAAAAAAGTGTTTTGTTTTTTTTTGTACAAAAAATGTCAACTTTCAATTAATTCTATCAGCTATGCACTCAATACTTGGTCGGGAATCCTTTTGCAGAAATGACTGCTTCAATGTGGTGTGGCATGGAGGCAATCGGCCTGTGGCACTGCTGAGGTGTTGCGGAGGCCCAGGATGCTTCGATAGCGGCCTTAAGCTCATACACAGTGTTGGGTCTGGTGACTCCCAACTTCCTCTTCACAATATCCTACAGATTCTCTATGGGGTTCACAGTGTTGTCACAGATAACTTGAAAAAGTAATCTAATTACTGATTACTGATTACGCCTCAAAAAAGTAATCTAGTTACTTTACTGATTACTTCATTATCAAAGTAACTAGGTTACTTTAAAAGTAATCTGTCAGTTAATTTTTACCCATTTTTCTCCCTTTGCCGCCTCAACATAAGAATTTTAACAGAAAAAATGTCATCACATGTAATTGACTTTCCGATGATTGAATCTAAAGGGGAATATCAGAATTTTGCGCTAGCTTAGTCGCTCCAGAGCCCTGAAACTAACAAATATCCGACAAACTGCTTGGAATTTGTTGAAATCAACTCCACCGAACAATTAAACCCTGCTAACTCTAAGATTAAGCCTAATGTCAAAACTTCTGAATTTCGGCTTATGGTTAACAGCATATCAGTGCCAATGTAAAACAATGCAAACTGACTGCAAAAAATTGCAAAGGTGGTGGCGGGCGCGGATGCGCGTGAACAACCCGGAAGTACTCCTCTCAACACACACGCGGTCAGTTTGGCCATAAAACGTGGCGGCAACTCAGCACTTTACTCAACTCAGCACTTTCAATCGGACTTACAACACATCCCCCAGATGCTAAACGAACACATCACCTCACGGCATAAATGTGCAACACGCATATGATGTAAACAAAGCTTGCCAACTTAGACCGATGACTGCCTGTCGTTGCTACAGCAAAGCTACGAAACGGCCGCGCATGTAGCAAGTCGAACCTTTAGCTGATACCCTCCAGAATGAAGGAAAAATGCTCACCTTCATTCATGGATATCCACAGATCAACATTCCCTCGCAACGTGTCAACACTCGGCTCCAATGTCCACCCGCCTGGCCAACGCCTTCAGTCCCACAACACATAAGACCAAAACAGGAAATAGCTAAGAATGGAAACACGTACCGGGAACCTTTTATTTTAGCATTTTCTATTCAAAATGCTCTTCGTACATGACTACAATAATCTTCATTTTACATACGTTATGAGGAAATGAAAAAATAGTAACACAGAGACACTAAGGAAACTAACTTTAATCAGATTACTCGTGTAGAAAAAAGAACGCATTAGATTACTCGTTACTGAAAAAAGTAATCAGATTACAGTAACGCGTTACTAACTAACGCGTTACTGACAACACTGGAGGTTCAGTTCAGGAGAGTTGGCAGGCCAATTGAGCACAGTAATGCCATGGTCAGTAAACCATTTACCAGTGGTTTTGGCACTGTGAGCAGGTGCCAGATCGTGCTGAAAAATGAAATCTTCATCTCCATAAAGCTTTTCAGCAGATGGCAGCATGAAGTGCTCCAAAATCTCCTGATAGCTAGCTGCATTGACCCTGCCCTTGATAAAACACAGTAGACCAACACCAGCAGCTGACATGGCACCCCAGACCATCACTTGCCACGTTTACATGGAGCCAAATATTCCAATTACAATCGGTTTAGATGTTCAAACCGAATAAATGTGTTCCATATAAACACCTCATTCGGAATGAACAGGCCCAAACCGAATGGAATTTCATTCCGATTCACAGGGGTGGAATATTCCTTTTCCCAAACCGATTAGAAGTAAAATTATATCATGTAAACAGGGAAGCGGAATGGTGTCTGGTTGAGTTCTTTCTGCACATGCTCCGTACTGACGTGGTGACGTCACGTGGTGACGTAAGTAACGTCACTTGCAACATGGCTTCCAAGCACAGCACACCTAATTGGAGTCCGGCGGAAAGATTGTATTTAATTCAAACGTTAAAAGAATTGAATATAATTGCTCGCTTAGACGGGAGTAAAACGAAGAACACGAAGCCGGAATAGACCGGAGCGTTGACCAGATTAGAAATGGTGGAAAACGCTGACAACCGGCTACTACAAGGCAAAAGAGCAAAACAGCAGAAGCGGATACGACCCCACAAACACAACAAGTGGGTTAAAGTTAAAACAGCAGCACTCTGACGATCGATCTCCACGTTTTGCAACGTGACGCTTTGTTTTGATTAATCTGCGCATGTCAGACGGCAGTTGTCAAACGTCCTTTCGGAATAAAGGCAGACACATGTAAACGCTGGATCGGAATAGATGAAGTGACATGTAAACAGCTGATCTGAAATTTCCATTCGGAATGATTTGAATCGGTATGAATAAAAGTCAGCATGTAAACGTGGCTACTGACTGTGAGGACTTGACACTGGACTTCAGGCATTTTGACATTTCCTTCTCCCCAGTCTTCCTACAAACTCTGGCACCTTGATTTCTGAATGACATGCAAAATTTGAGCAACAGTCCAGTGCTGCTTCTCTGTAGCCCAGGTCAGACGCTTCTGCCGCTGTTTCAGGTTCAAAAGTGGCTTGACCTGGGGAATGCGGCACCTGTAGCCCAATTCCAGCACACGCCTGTGCACGGTGGCTCTGGATGTTTCTACTCCAGACTCAGTCCACTGTTTCTGCTGGTCCCCCAAGGTCTGGGATCGGCCCTTCTCCACGATCTTTCTCAGGGTGCGGTCACCTCTTCTGGTTGCGCAGCGTTTCCTGCCACACTTTTTCCTTCCTACAGACTTCCCACTGAGGTGCCTTGATACAGCACTCTGGGAACAGCCTATTCACTCAGAAATATCTTAGCCTCTTGCTTGAGGTTGTCAATGATGGCCTTCTGGACAGCAGTCAGGTCGGCAGTCTTGCCAATGATTGCGATTTTGAGTAATGAACAAGGCTGGGAGCTTTTAAAAGCCTCAGGAATCTTTTGCCAGGGTTTTGAGTTCATTTGTTAATTCAAATGATTAGGTTAGTAGCTTCTTTAGAGCACCTTTTCATGATAGGGATTTTTGTTTTTTCTTGACTTTTTTGTCAAAATCATCAATATTAAAACAATAAAAGGCTTGACTACTTCCGTTGTGTGTAATGAATCTAAAATATATGAAAGTCTTAATGTTTAACAGTACATTGCAGAAAATAATTAACTTTATCACAATATGTTAATTTTTTTGAGAAGGAATAGTATTACTTTAATGTTATTTACTAGCTAATTGATTTCTGTTCTTTGTAGAAAATCAAAGAAGATTGATCAAGATATTTGATTTTTATGTGGTACAACAACTTTTACCTACATTGGGGCAAATAAGTATTTAGTCAACCACTAATTGTACAAGTTCTCCCACTGGAAAATATTAGAGAGGCCTGTACTTGTCAACATGGGTAAACCTCAACCATGAGAGACAGAATGTGGGAAAAAACCCAGAAAATCACATTGTTTGATTTTTAAAGAACGTATTTGCAAATTATGGTTGAATATAAGTATTTGTCAATACCAAAAGTTCATCGCAATACTTTGTTATGTACCTTTTGTTGGCAATAACGGAGGCCAAACGTTTTCTGTAACTCTTCACAAGCTTTTCACACACTGTTGCTGGCATTCTGGCCCATTCCTCCATGCAGAACTCCTCTAGAGCAGTGATGTTTTGGGGCTGTCGTTGGGCAACACGGACTTTCAACTAAGCCTGTCGCAATATGCAATAATTCCATTTATCGCACGATAAATAAAAATGAAGGCGGTAATTTTTCCACTGCGATTTATCGCGCGTGCACGTGTGCGCACGCGTACGGCAGACGTGCTGTTAAAAGTTCGGATTCCTTGTTACCAACTGCGCAAAATGCATCTTCGTTCTAGGTCCGGCAAAAAATAGCGCCGGAGCCAATCGTTCCCATTATATCCTATTGTTCAACGTATACCAGCTGCGCCAGTGCTCCGGATTGACTGCGGACCATCTCCGGCGTGCCGGTGTTGTTGACGTATGGGCGCTCCCGTCACGGGTGACATTTCACGCGGGGCGGCTATTTTTTGGCACAACACCGGATATTTGAGTGGCAAATTAAGAGCGCTGTGCTTCAAACTCCTGTTTATGAAAAGTCGATTGTCATATGCTGGTGTTGTGCACTGTGCAGTAATGAGCAGATGTGACTTCTGTGGCGTTTGCTAAATTTTTTTAATGCGCGCACACACTAGATATCATGAAATAGCAAACTAGAAGTGGTACGTCCCATGCCATTGGCTACGTGAGCCCAGAGTGATTATGGGACACGTAGTCAATATACTACATCGATGAATTATAAACTGCCATGACTGAATGGAAGTTAAGAAGGCCAAATCAATCCATACCAGTGACTATAGATAATGCAGCAAATATTGTTAATTGAGTACGTGACACAGATGGATTCGGACCAAAATTGGATGTCTTGCTCATGTAGTAAACCTAGCTGCTAAGAGAGCTGTAGCAATCAACAGTGTGCCCCGCCTCACTTTACAAACAGTAAAGATTGTTCTCAGCACTTTTATACTAAATTTCTTCAGATCACTAAGTATTTGATACATTGGCAGTGTATCAAATACTTGTTCTCCCCACTGTAGATATTATGCACTAAAATGCATGTTTATATGATGGCAATTTAATTTTTGCTCGTTTACAAAAAAAAAAAAAAATACAGTTGGTTTTTTTTTCCCCAGAGCATTAAATGTATTGAATCAGATCGAAAATCGTGTCCCCCGTAGCGAAAATCGTACCGAATAGTGACTTAACTGTATCCTATGGAACACCATTGCAGAAGCTCTGAGGGGAAAAGTTTTCATTTGCCTAAATGCTTAAGTTATTAACTGCAATCATATTTTTTTTCTTGAAAAACACATTTTATTTATTCTCTGTTTCTGTACAGTATTAATATTGTCTTTTACTTAAGAGGCATGGTCTATTTAATTTTTTTTTTAGTTGTGATTTCTTATCGCGTTTAAATGGGTGTACTTGATCTATTAATATATACTGTATTCTCACTGTGTTATTGTAAATTGGTTTTTAAAAAATTGGGGGGGGTCGGGGGGGCGCAATAATATCGCATATCGCAATAATTTATGAGATAAATTATCGCACACTACAATTTGTTATCGCGACAGGCCTACTTTCAACTCTATCCACAGATTTTCAATGGTGTTGAGATCTGGAGACAGGCGAGCCCACTCCAGGACCTTAAAATGCTTCTTACGAAGTCACTCCTTTGTTTCCCTGGCTGTGTGTTTGGGATCCTTGTCATGCTGAAAGACCCAGCCACGTCTCATCTTGAATGCCCTTGCAGATGGAAGGAGATTTTCACTCAAAATCTCTCGATACATGGCCCCATTCATTCTTTCTTTTACACAGATCAGTCGTCCTGGTCCCTTTGCAGAAAAACAGCCCCAAAGCATGACGTTTCCACCCTCATGCTTCATAGTGGTTATGGTGCAATTCAGTATTCTTTTTCCTCCAAACACAAGAACCTGTGTTTCTACCAAAAAGTTCTATTTTGGTTTCATCTGACATAACACGTTCTCCCAGTCCTCTTCTGGATCATCCAAATGCTCTCTAGTGAACCGCAGACGGGCCTGGACGTGGACTTTCTTTAGCAGGGGGACACGTCTGGCAGTGCAGGATCTGAGTCCCTGGCGGCGCATTGTGTTACTGATAGTAGCCTTTGTTACTGTTGTCCCAGCTCTCTGTAGGTCATTCACTAGGTCCCCCCGTGTGGTTCTGGGATTTTTGCTCACCGTTCTTGTGATCATTTTGACGCCACGGGGTGAGGAGGGAGTTGAAAGTCCGTGTTGCCCAATGACAGCCCCAAAACATCACTGCTCTAGAGGAGATCTGCATGGAGGAATGGGCCAAAATACCAGCAACAGTTTGTGAAAAGCTTGTGAAGAGTTACAGAAAACGTTTGGCCTCCATTATTGCCAACAAAGGGTACATAACAAAGTATTGCGATGAACTTTTGGTATTGACCATATACTTATTTTCCACCATGATTTGCAAATAAATTCTTTAAAAATCAAACAATGTTATTTTCTGTTTTTTTTCCTCCACATTCTGTCTCTCATGGTTGAGGTTTACCCATGTTGACGATTACAGGCCTCTCTAATATTTTCAAGTGGGAGAACTTGCACAATTAGTGGTTGACTAAATACTTATTTGCCCCACTGTATAAGGAGCTCTGAACTCAAAAGAAACTTTTATGTGAATATTTTTGCTGATTCTCCATACATTCCTACACACTTTCCTAGCTTCAGCACTGGCCCGACATGAGACAGTGTTTACTCCAAGTATTATCTTTAAAAGAATAATTACTCCTTGAAGAGTACATCAAGCAAGCATCTCATTGTGGCTAATGTCATCACTTTGGCAGACGACGAAACAAATGCACAGAGTGCTTTCATATGGTTGCGAATGGCTAGGAGAGGATTTCGCTAATGTATGTACCCATGTAAATGTCTGTTTAGGCCTGTTTTCAATCTAGTCGAAAAGGAATTCACGGCATTCTCATTGCTGCAGGGAGTCTCTCAAAACCATTTTCCAGCCACACCTTGGAATTATATTATGTGCTGGCATCAGCAGCTGTCTTTGTGTTGGTGTCTTGATAAAGAAACGTGTTAAAAGTGAATACTTACAGCAGGGCCGCTGGGCCCCCGCTCGCCCTTCTCACACGCACACAGGTTCTGCACAACAGGACACTTAAAGCACAGCGAGGACAGGAACAGTTAAATGGAGGAATTCATGGCCACAAATCAAGCCCACGAGTGTCACGACTTACCCCTTCATCTGCCAGTGTTGTCTGCCGAGAGAGGGAAAACGACCTTTAACATTGGAGCTAACACACCATGAATAATCAGGAAAAAAAAGTAGCTAAGCATGCAGAGGATCAGTCATTTGTTGCCAGGTGACAGAGTGATGCTGTCAACAATGCTAAGTTAAAAAAATACAAACGTTATTGCTCAACTTGGTTGCCCTTTATCAATGTAAATATTCCGAATCCCTCAACTATTTTCTTGAGTTGTCTGACTGAGCTAGTGGACAAGCTCATTCTTGTTCAGTTTCTGTTTTAACAGGACTTAGTTTTTCCAGACATGTAATGGAGCATATGTGTTGTGACTACCAGTTACCAACTACCTGTTGCTTTGCAGTATTCTAAACTGCAAGTCCTCATCATTTGTGATGCCAGATTGCCTGTCAGTCATGGCTACCGAGTGGAACCTGAACCCACACAGAAGTCGCCAGAGTGAACCACCATACCATCAGCGACCGAGGGCAGACTGGCATATGGGGATACCGAGGATTGCATGTAAATAACAAAAATTAACATTGTTTTACTTATTAAACCAAACAGTCCCTGACAAAAGTCTTGTCGCTTTTCCATTTTGTAGAAACAATTGCTAATAACCTGACTTTTAATTAGGGTTGTTCCGATCATGTTTTTTTTGCTCCCGATCCAATCGTTTTAGTTTGAGTATCTGCCGATCCTGATATTTCCCGATCCAATTGCTTTTTTTCCTTCTCCCGATTCAATTCCAATCATTCCCGATAATTTTTCACGATCATATACATTTTGGCAATGCATTAAGAAAAAAATGAATAAAACTCGGACGAATATCTACATTCAACATACAGTACATAAGTACTGTATTTGTTTATTATGACAATAAATCCTCAAGATGGCATTTACATTATTAACATTCTTTCTGTGAGAGGGATCCACGAAAAGAAAGACTTGTGACTTTGTATATTGTGACTAAATATTGCCATCTAGTGTATTTGTTGAGCTTTCAGTAAATGATACTGTAGTCATGCCCAAATGCATGATGGGAAGAGAAACCATTACTGTGCGTAGTGCTACCAATTGATATATCTTCTCTGCGTTGGCAAATAACATAAGGTGTTAAGATCAAGATCAATTGCTAGCTTGCTTCCCCACATTGCTTCCAATGATATTTCTAATTGTAGGGAGAGGGATTGTAAGGTTTGAGCCAATTAAAAAAAGGCTCCAAAGTCTGCCAAAATTCACTCTACTCATTTTACGCTGCCTTTCATCTCTCTATATAGGTAAAACAGCGCCATTACAGAATGAGCGCGACAATGCGTGAGTGGGTCGTGCAGCGCATGCATTAACTGCGTTAAATATTTAACGTGATACATTTTTTGAAAAACTAATTACCGCCGTTATAAGGATAAATTTGATAACCCTACCTTAAGCCCACACTAAAGACTCTGGAAGAGTGAAACATATTATGTCTGTAACGTTAAATACAATAAGAAAACGATTTAATAAAAAATATATATATATATATTAAAAAAAGGCATGGGCGATATTTTTTTGCCGATTCCGATACTTTGAAAATGACGTCATCGGACCTGATCGATCGGGATGCCGAACGATCGGGATGCCGATCGATCTGGACATCTCTACTTTTAATTATTCAATTGGTTTCAGAAATGGCTCATATAAAAGCTAAGACCCTCCCAAATTATGTTGAATGTACAAAAATTAGGGCTGTCAAACGATTAAAATTTTTAATCGAGTTAATTACAGCTTAAAAATTAATTAATCGTAATCAATCGCAAAAACCATCTATAAAATGTGCCATATTTTTCTGTAAATTATTGTTGGAATGGAAAGATAAGACACAAGCTGCATACATACATTCAATATATGGTACATAAGTACAGTATTTGTTTATGATAACAATAAATCAACAAGACGGCATTAACATTATTAAGATTCTATTAAAGCGATCCACGGATAGAAAGACTTGTAGTTCTTAAAAGATAAATGTTAGTACAAGTTATAGAAATTTTATATTAAAATCCCTCTTAATGTTTTTGTTTTAATAAAATTTGTTAAATTTTCTATCAAAAAATAAACTAGTAGCTCGCCATTGTTGATGTCAATAATTACACAATGCTCATGGGTGCTTAAGCCCATAAAATCAGTCGCACCCAAGCGCCAGCAGAGGACGACCAAACTCCCCAAAACACAAGTAACAAGTAACATTGCACTGTACTGTCATTTTAATCTTTTTGAACGTGGCATGTGCGTTAATTGCGTCAAATATTTTAACGTGATTAATTAAAAAAATTAATTACCGCGCGTTAACGCGATAATTTTGACAGCCCTAACAAAAATATATTTGTTTCACTGAAAAAAGATATAAAGGTCAAATTTTGGCAAGACAAAAGTTTTGTTGCCTACAGAAAGTAGTGTGACAATTGAACAAAAAATGTACTTCGAATACAAAAATATGTTACATTACATAAGCGAATTAAGTAGTGGTGCCGTGAGATACAAATTGAATACTTTGTTTCACTTCCATGGGGTTCGGCAAGGATTCATACAATTTATTGATTAAGTCATCAGGAACATCAAAGAAAGCAGTCTTGCATGCCTCCCAGATTTCATCAACATTCTTGGGTTTCGTCTTCCATGCTTCCTCTTTCCTCCAACCCATGTCTGGTGACTGGGCTGGCCAGTCCTGGAGGATCTTGATCTTCTTTGCCTTGAGGAACTTTGAGGTAGAGATTGAAGTAAGCGATGGAGCATCATCCTGGTGCAGAATTTGTCCCTTTTTATGGTTAGGAATGTAAGAGGCAGCTAAGATTTGTTGATATTTAAGACGATTTATGTTGCCTTCCACCCTGCAGATCTCTCGCACACCCCCATACTGGATGTAACCCCAGACCATGATTTTGACAATGATGTAACCACCAAACTGTTTTCTGAGTGAATCTCGGATCCATGCGGGCTCCAGTAGGTCTCCTGCAATATTTGTGGCGACTATGGTGTAATTCAATGGAAGATTCATCTGAAAAATCCACCTTTTGCCACTTTTCCAGCATCCATCCTTTTGACAGGCAGTGGGCCTTGGCAAATGCCACACGTTTTTTTTAATTGTCTGCACCCTGAGAGATAAATAGTTAAGTAGTTAGCTTAGCGCTCGGGGCTAACTATTAACATCTCAAAAACAACAACAATAAAGGCTAAACAGTTCAAGAGGGTTCGTGTACTGACCTCTTATAGATGCACACGGGTCTTAGCAACATCCTCAGGACATTTTTTTTAATTGAAATGCCTTAAAACTACAGATGGACATCTAAAAGACAAGGAGCAACGAACTATCTCTCTTCCCCTCTTGCTCTAAAAAAATAACTAGTGCACTAAAGCGCGACCACAGGGTCGCGCTGCCTGTACTAGTTTTTTGATTAAAAATTTTACAAATTCTATTAAAACAAAAACATTGAGAGGTTTTAATATAAAATTACTATAACTTGTACTAACATTCATATTTTAAGAACCACAAGTCTTTCTATCCGTGGATCCCTTTAGCAGAAAGAATGTTAATAATGTTAATGCCATCTGGATTTATTGTTATAATAAACAAATACAGTACTTATATACAGTATGTTGAATGTATTCACTCACCGGCCACTTTATTAGGTACACCATGCTAGTAACGGGTTGGACCCCCTTTTGCCTTCAGAACTGCCTCAATTCTTCGTGGCATAGATTCAACAAGGTGCTGGAAGCATTCCTCAGAGAGTTTGGTCCATATTGACATGATGGCATCACACAGTTGGTGCAGATTTGTCGGTAGCACATCCATGATGCGAATCTCCTGTTCCACCACATCCCAAAGATGCTCTATTGGATTGAGATCTGGTGACTGTGGAGGCCATTTGAGTACAGTGAACTCATTGTCATGTTCTGAGATCATTCCAGCTTTATGACATGGTGCATTACCTTGCTGAAAGTAGCCATCAAAAGTTGGGTACATTGTGGTCATAAAGGGATGGACATGGTCAGCAACAATACTCAGGTAGGCTGTGGCGTTCCAACGATGCTCAATTGGTACCAAGGGGCCCAAAGAGTGCCAAGAAAATATTCCCCATACCATTACACCACCACCACCACCAGCCTGAACCGTTGATACAAGGCAGGATGGATCCATGCTTTCATATTGTTGATGCCAAATTCTGACCCTACCATCCGAATGTCACAGCAGAAATCGAGACTCATCAGACCAGGCAACGTTTTTCGAATCTTCTATTGTCCAATTTCGATGAGCTTGTGCAAATTATAGCCTCAGTTTCCTGTTCTTAGCTGAAAGGAGTGGCACCCGGCGTAGTCTTCTGCTGCTGTAGCCCATCTGCCTCAAAGTTCGACGTACTGTGCATTCAGAGATGCTCTTCTGCCTACCTTGGTTGTAACGGGTGGTTATTTGAGTCACTGTTGCCTTTCTATCAGCTCGAACCAGTCTGACCATTCTCCTCTGACCTCTGGCATCAACAAGGCATTTCCGCCCACAGAACTGCCGCTCACTGGATATTTTTTCTTTTTCTGACCATTCTCTGTAAACCCTAGAGATGGTTGTGTGTGAAAATCCCAGTAGATCAGCAGTTTCTGAAATACTCAGACCAGCCCTTCTGGCACCAACAACCATGCCACGTTCAAAGTCACTCAAATCACCTTTCTTCCCCATACTGATGCCTAAATGTATGAGTTGCCGCCATGTGATTGGCTGATTAGAAATTAAGTGTTAACGAGCAGTTGGACTGGTGTACCTAATAAAGTGGCCGGTGAGTGTATATCCGTCTTGTGTTTTTCCATTCCAACAATAATTTACAGAAAAATATGGAATATTTTAGAGAATTGCAATTAATTACGATTAATTAATTTTTAAGCTGTGATTAACTCGATTAAAAATTTTAATCGTTTGACAGCCCTACTTTTTACATGTACGGAATTTGCTCTCCAATAGCTCAGTAGTCAGCACGCTCAACTGCCACGATGATGTTGTGGGTTCGGATTTCGGTTGGAAAAGGCAAGGATGAGAAAAGGAGTGCGGCGATGTCACTACCGTAACTGGTAGGATAACAGCATTGAAAAATAGCAATACATTTTTCTTACCGTGATTTTCAGTTTAAAGCAAATCTGACTAAAATTTACAGTCACTGAAGCACATTTTACAGTTTTTCCTGTTCTGTTTGTTTGTTTCTTAATGGTAAAATTCTGCCAAGCTCAGCTGCCAATACTAAATTCACTTTATTTTTTATAAGTGCAGTTAGCCCGTTCACTCTGCCATGTCTGAAAAGAAGCAAGCCGGAACGTCCCCTGTAGGCCTACGGCTCTACGTCTTAAAAGAATTCCAGGTCACATTACATGTTGCAGTAACTGCTTTCAGAAACACTTAAAATGTGATATTTGATCAGTGTGTTTAATGTTTCATGATTAAAGAAAGGCAAAAGAAGCAATTCTAACGTTGACCATCTGATCCTCTGCACACACATATACAGTATTTACTCACCATTTCTCGGACCACTTTTTCCACAATGCCTCTGTCCTGCAGGTTATGAAGATAGCGTGACGCCGGTGAGCTCGCAATGAGCC
This sequence comes from Corythoichthys intestinalis, assembly GCF_030265065.1. NCBI lineage: Eukaryota > Metazoa > Chordata > Actinopteri > Syngnathiformes > Syngnathidae > Corythoichthys > Corythoichthys intestinalis. The sequence goes on along the minus strand of NC_080396.1, from coordinate 9,322,348 downwards.
GCAACTGGGCAATATTGGCGGACTCCTTGGCTTCGGGCGTGATTCCGATGGTAAAGAAGTGGACCCCCTGGCTCTTGGCTTCAGCCACGGCCGTAGATATGTCTGGGTTCCTCGGGTGCGAGATACCGTCAAAAAGCAGAATGGCCACCTTGATGCTGCTGGGATTCGACTCTTCCCGGTAGATACGTGTGAGGTTTGTGATGGCGTAGGTGATGTAGGTGCCGTGGCCGATGTAGGTAATGGGAGCTATGCGGGCCTTGAAATTTTCCACACCTTGCCACTGTTTAAAAGTTTGCTCTACGATGACATGGCTACTGTACTGAAGGAGGGCCGAACGGCCGATGAATCTGCGGTCGCTTTGCAGGCGGAGGCCCTGGAGTCGCTCGGTCACTTCTGACGCAAAGCGCTTTTCTTGGGCGTGATTGTCTTTGGCGCTCTCGGAGCTGTCAATCAAAAAAGCTAATTCCAGTCTGCAAGCATCATCAGTAAGTGCTGAGAACACAAACAAAAGCAAAAAAGCTTATTTTAACGTTTCACCCTTTATAGGGCATTCATTTAACTTAATGGATGCCACTGACTGCGCTAGAGGTGCAATCCATTTTGAATTGGTGAGCAGTCAAAATGTCTACAGTTTAACGGCGTCAGTGTGAAAATAAAAGCATGTGATTTTTTTTTTTACGTATAGTATGAATGAGCTACAATGATAATGTCAGGCAGATAAACCCCACGGACCCCCTGGCATCCACTCTAGCGCTGTCAATGAAAGCCAACGAGTTACATTGCTGGCCAAAAGTATTGGCACCCCTGCAATTCTGTCAGATAATGCTCAATTTCTCCCAGAAAGTGATTGCAATTACAAATGCTTTGGTAGTAATATCTTCATTTGTTTTTCTCGCAGTGAAAACCACAAAAGACAATGGAGAAAAAAAAAACCAATTAAATCATTATCATTTTACACAAAACTCAAAAAATGGGCCGAACGAAAGTATTGGCACCCTGTGAAAAATCACGTGGTGCTTCACAACAGCTGGTGGCAATAACTAAATCACACTTGCAGCCAGTTAAAATGGATTAAAGTTGACTTAACTTCTGTCCTGTGTCCTTGTATGTACCACATTCAGCATGGAGAAAAGAAAGAGGACCAAAGAACTGTCTGAGGACTTGAGAAGCAAAATTGTGAGGAAGCATGGGCAATCTCAAGGCTGCAAGTCCATCTCCAAAGACCTGAATGTTCCTGTGTCTATCGTGCGCAGTGTCATCAATAAGTGTAAAGCCCATGACACTGTGGCTAACCTCCCTAGATGTGGACAGAAAAGAAAAATTGATGAGAGATTTCAACGAAAGATTGTGCGGATGGTGGATAACGAACCCCGACTAACATCCTAACTAGTTCAAGCTGTCCTGCAGTCCGAGGGTACAACAGTGTCAACCCGTCCTCTCGGTCGGCGTCTGAATGAAAAGGGACTCTGTGGTAAGACCCCACTTCTTGATCCAGAGACATAAAAGAGCCAGGTTGGAGTTTGCCAAAACTTACCCGAGAAAGCCAAAAACGTTTTGGAAGAATGTTATCTGGTCAGATTAGACAAAAGTAGAGCTTTTTGGGAAAAGGCATCAACATAGAGTTTACAGGAAAAAAAACAAGGCCTTTAAAGAAAATAACACGGTCCCCACAGTCAAACATGGCGGAGGTTCTCTGATGTTTTGGTGTTGCTTTGCTGCCTCTGGCACTGGACTCCTTGACCGTTTGCATGGCATTATGAAGTCTGAAGACTACCAACAGATTTTGCTGCATAATGTATGGCCCAGTGTGAGAAAGCTGGGTCTCCCTCAAAGGTCATGGGTCTTCCAGCAGGACAATGACCCAAAACACACATCAAAAAGCACTAGAAATGGTTTGAGAGAAAGCACTGGAGACTTCTAAAGTGGCCAGCAATGAGTCCAGACCTGAATCCCATAGAACACTTGTGGACAGATCTGAAAATGGCAGTTTGAAGGATGCACCCTTCAAATCTCAGAGACCTGGATCAGTTGGCCAAAGAAGAATGGTCTAAAATTCAAGCAGAGCATTGTAAGAATCTCATTGATGGATAACGGAAGCGGTTGTTCGCAGTTATTATGTCGAAAGGTTGTGCAACCAAGTATCAGGTTGAGGGTGCCAATACTTTTGTCCGGCCTATTTTTGGAGTTTTGTGTAAAATGATAATGATTAAATGTTTTTTTTCATTCTCTTTTGTGTTTTTTCATTGCAAACAAAATAAATAAAGATATTACTAGGGCTGTCAAAATTATTGCGTTAACGGGCGTTAATTAATTTTTTTGATTAATCACGTTAAAATGTTTGACGCAATTAACGCAGATGCTTAGCTCAGACAGATTGAAATGACAGTACAGTGAAACGCTCACTTGTTGTGTCTTATGGAGTTTTGCCGCCCTCTGCTGGCGCTTGGGTGTGACTGATTTTATAGGCCCATGAGCATTGTGTAAGTAATTATTGATATCAACAATGGTGGGCTTCAGATCAAGGGCATAGGTTTCGTCTCAACATTGGTAGGGATGATATAACCTGCATGTACTTTTTGCTGGGGATGGGTCATTTATACAGGGGTCTCCAACCCAGTCCTCAAGGCCCACTGTGGGTCCTGGTTTTTGTTCCAGCCGATCCAGCAGAGACAGTTCAACCAATGAGGCTTCTGCTAAAACAAGCCACACCTGACTGCAATCAACTGATTGCACTTGTAAAATACCAGATTGGGGAAAAAGTGTCGTCATCTTGTTTGGTAGGAATGAAATCCTGCACCCACAGTGGGCCTTTGTGGAATAGGTTGGGGACCCCTGAAATTTACAAGACCAAACAGACTGGGTCAGCAGGGTAAGGGCTACCTTTCTTACCAATATGAACCTAATTAATTGCTAGGCTAAATGATGAATGCAAAATAAATCCGTATTGACTTATACAAACTTTCATGTGTGTGGTACAGGTGGTACACCGTTCGATTCAAACCTTTATTTTCAAAAACTACGAAAGAAACATTTTGAGATTTTCCAGAATAAATGTGTAGATTTTATTGGAAAATCAAAATTGCCATATTTGAACACAAATTATATCAACATACTAGGGCTGTCAAAATGATTGCGTTAACGGGCGGTAATTAATTTTTTAAATTAATCACGTTAAAATATTTGACGCAATTAACGCACATACCTCGCTCAAACAGATTAAAAAGACAGCAGTGTAATGTCCGCTTGTTACTTGTTTTTTGGGGTTTGGCGCCCTCTGCTGGCGCTTGAGCCCAAATGATTTTATGGGCTTCAGCACAATGAGTGAGCATGGTGTAATTATTGACATCAACAATGGCAAGCTACTAGTTTATTTTTTGATGGAAAATTTTACAAATTTTAATAAAACGAAAACATTAAGAGGGGTTTTAATATAAAATTTCTATAACTTGCACTAACATTTATCTTTTAAGATCTACAAGTCTTTCTATCCATGGATCGCTTTAAGAGAATGTTAATAATGTTAATGTCATCCTGTTGATTTATTGTTATAATAAACAAATACAGTACTTATGTACCGTATGTTGAATGTATATATCCATGTTGTGTCTTATCTTTCCATTCCAATAATAATTTACAGAAAAATATGGTATATTTTATAGATGGTTTGAATTGCGATTAATTATGATTAATTCATTTTTAAGCTGTAATTAACTCGATTAAAAATTGTAATCGTTTGACAGCCCTACAACATACACAAATACAAACTTGTTAATCATCAATTAACTATAAGGGGGTGATCCTTAGTTCACAACATTTCATACTGTCTAATTAATGTTAACAGTAGAAAACACACAGGAGGAAATTTCTCTCAACGCAGCTTCCTTCTGGAATTTGTGAAATTCACACTGATTAGTGTTATGCTAACTCTGATGCAGGTTGGACTTTCGGTAGCAAAATTAGTGGCGTGTTCCCCACCTCCACAACACTGACGTCTCTTTACATTACTTACAGTGGCTGCTGCTGGTGAACAAAAACTTCTAATTTCCGTCGTCTGGACTGGCACATTCAGCAAGTGAAAAGGGGTCAATATAAGTCTAAACATAATGAAAGTACAGTAATTCACCAAATAATGGTCGAGTCAGTTCTATCCTTACAACATTTGGGAAGACAATCTAAATTACATATATAATTGAAGTAAATGAATTATATAATGCAAATGAGGTTGCTTAAAAGTTGGTGCGGACAATTTCAGTATCCTGAAAAGTTGCCCTTGCAGATACAGTACATATACTATATACTGTACATGAATAACATTTATTTTGATTCCCTACAAGGGCAGGAGTCTATCCTAGCTATCCATGAGCAGGAGGCAGGGTACTGGTTGCCAACCAATCACAGGGCAATGAATAACTAAAGAACATTCAAACTTGTTCAAGCCATAATGCAAATTAGAATAGATTCCACTTTGACGTACCTTTGCTATTATATGGCACATAATTGGACGTCTGTTGCCTGTTCCTCCTATTGGATGTCACTGCCCCGTCATAACCTCTGTAGTCCTGTGACCAAACACCCTGCAGCCCCCAAAGGAGCAGAAGCCACTGCACTGAAGGCATCAACAGCATCGTGTCCTTGAAGAGAAAAAGATAACATAGGAACTAATAAAAGCTGAATATTTTCATAGGGTAAGTTTAAAAATATATATGGAGCAGAACTCACCAACTAAATGCTTTAGGTCTCCAATGTGATCCACAATTTAATGTTCCCCTGAGAGAAAATACATTGAGGGGTAAAATGACGCTTCAAATTTGCAGACAAGCATCTACATCCACAATTTCTTAGGTTCCGTGTAGACAGCATGAAAGTATTCCTGGCTTTTACGGGAATGTTCAGCACCTGACCAAGACCATTCACATATTGTGTGTTCTCACATTTGAGCCTTCCTGAAAGGGTGCAGATGAAGTGAAAGAAAGTCCCGCCTTTTTTCTGAGTCACTTACTTCCAATTCTGGGTGGGGATCAGGGGAGGCACCTCAAGAAACTCTTAAACAGGACAATGAGCGCTTTGGTCATTTTACATGTCTTACATTGTCTTGTCTTATTCACACTATGTACATCCCAATAAATTAGAGTAATTAGGGCCCAAACTCTTAGTGTGCGAGAGCCCTACTGTAATGCAAAGGATTCTTATTATTATTTCCTATCCTTGGCAAATGTAAATGGCCAATTTGGAGGCCTGAACATGCTCGAAAACTCACCCAAATTTGCACATATATGCGGCTTCGCGTAAATTTTGTTTTTTTTTAGGGCTGTCAAAATTATCATGTTAACGGGCGTTAGTTAATTTTTTTAATTAAAATATTTGACGCAATTAACCCAGATGACCCGCTCAGACAGATTTAAATGACAGTACAGTGAAACGCTCACTTGTTGTGTTTTATGGAGTTTTGCCGCCCTCTGCTGGCGCTTGGGTGCGACTGATTTTATAGGCTTCAGCACCCATGAGCATTGTGTAAGTAATTATTGACATCAACAATGGCGGGCTACTAGTTTATTTTTTGATTGAGAATTTTACAAATTTTATTAAAACGAAAACATTAAGAGGGGTTATAATACAAAAATTCTATAACTTGTACTAACATTTTTCTTTTAAGAACTACAAGTCTTTCTATCCATGGATCGCTCTAACAGAATGTTAATAATGTTAATGCCATCTTGTTGATTTATTGTTATAATAAACTAATACAGTCCTTATGTATCATATGTTGAATGTATATATCCATCTTGTGTCTTATCTTTCCATTCCAACAATAATTTACAGAAAAATATGGCATATTTTATAGATGGTTTGAATTGTGATTAATTACGATTAATTAATTTTTAAGCTGTAATTAACTCGATTAAAAATTTTAATCGTTTGACAGCTCTAGTTTTTTTGCAACGTTGCGAAAAAATGTAACAAAATGGCTCAGTGGCGCCCCCTTGAATTTTTAAAAAAGTCCTCTCCATTTAGGCTTTTTCAACGTAGAGTGATGAAATTTGGGGAGTCGATACATTGTGCAAAACTGCTCCAAAAAGTCTCTTGCACCCATATTCCAAACCCAACGGTAAATTGGGTATTTTGGATTAAATGTGACATTTTTATCGATTAACAAGGTGCACATTTGAGACCTTGGTGCCTAGAGCGTTAGTTGGATCCTCCTCAAAATTGGTGAGAATGTTCATGAAACATATGAGATCTTAGATTCTTCAAACTGTGAGTTTTCATTCACGGGTCTTACCTGGGCGGGGTGCCAAAGTTGGCCATTTTTTTGGCAAAACACCAAATTCAGAATATGACAAATAACTTCCTCATAGGGCTGCATTTGGCCCCCGGGCTGGACTTTGGACATGTCTGATCTACTGTATCTGACTGTGTATCAAAATGACTCTGTAAAGCCCTCTGAGACAAAACTGTTGTGATATAGTGCTATACAAATAACATTGAATTGAATTGAATCGAACTGCTGTCCTGCCAGAACGCCTGCCTGCCCGGTCACCTGTTCTATCACCAAACTGCCCGCCGGATTTTTCGGACACTATCTGCCACTCCCTCTCATCGTCAATAAACACTTGTTACCACTGCTAGTTTGTCTCTGTCTGTGACAAAAAAACATGCAACTTAAGGACATTAAAAAAAAAAAATTGCATGAGTTAATTGTGTAAATATGCATTTTCATACAACAAATTAGCTATATGTTTTGGGGAATTTACTGTTTTCGAAAGAGAATTTGTTCTCAGCTGAGTTACAACACTGAGATACTACAATTAATTAAACATTTTGTTAAATTATGCTTAATTTTCACTAAATCATTATCCCTTCCTCCACTAACACATAGTGTTTTTTTCAGCCTTGGTGTCCTTACTGTTCCAGCGAGACTTCAGCTGCAACGAGCATCACATACCGGTAAGTTGGTCTCTGTGGTGATAGTGTTTGTGGGTTTTTATTGCCAAGTACCTTACTGAAAGCACAGAAGGTTGGGCTGTCACTCAAGAATGTCACTCAAGTGTGTGTGTTTGTGTCTGTTATGTGTACGGCATGAAAATATAAAGCAAGTGAAAGAAAAAATAACCCTGTGGCTATTTTCCCTAACAATTCTGACTGAACACCTGTTCTGAAGGATAATGCTCAGAGCACTTGTGATGTTAGATAGTTTTACCTCATTGGTGCAGATTGGCACAGTAAATAATCTTAATGACGAGCCTTTGAATTCAAATTAATCCGTTATATTTAGGGTTGTTCCAATCATGTTTTTTTTCTCCCGATCCGATCCCGATCGTTTTAGTTTGAGTATCTTCCGATCCCCATATTTCCCGATCCGATTGCTTTTTTTCGCTCCCGATTCAATTCCAATCATTCCCGATTATTTTTCCCTATCATATACATTTTGGCAATGCATTAAGAAAAACATGAATAAAACTCGGACGAATATATACATTCAACATACATACATAACTACTGTATTTGTTTATTATGACAATAAATCCTCAAGATGGCATTTACATTATTAACATTCTTTCTGTGAGAGGGATCAACGGATAGAAAGACTTGTGACTTTGTATATTGTAACTAAATATTGCCATCTAGTGTATTTGTTGAGCTTTCAGTAAATGATACTGCAGCCATTCAACCCAAATGCATGATGGGAAGTGGAACCATGACTGTGCGTAGTGCTACCAATTCATATATCTTCTCTGCGTTGGGAAATAACTTAAGGTGTTCAGAAAAAGATCAATTGCTACCTTGTTTCCCCACGTTGTTTCCCTTGATATTTCTAATCGTAGGGAGAGGGATTGTAAGGCTTTAGCCTATTAAAAAAAGGCTCCAAAGGCTGCCAAAATTCACTCTACTCATTTTACGCTTCCTTTTATCTCTCTAAATGGGTGGAACGGTGCCATTACAGACTGAGGCAATGCATGACTGGGTCGTGCAACGCATCCATTATTTGCGTTAAATAATTGACGTGATACATTTTTTAAAAATTAATTACCGCCGTTATCGGGATAAATATTATAACCCTACCTTAAGCCTGAACTAAACACTCTGGTTGAGTGTAACATATTATGTCTTTAACGTTAAATACAATTAGAAAATGATTTAATTAATATATATATATATTTAAAAAAGGCATGGCTGATATTTTTTTGCCGATTCCGATACTTTGAAAATGACGTGATCGGACCCGATCGATCGGGATGCCGATTGATCTCTAATTATATTGCATCATTTATTCACACTATTATTTCAGTGTTTTAGTGGGATATTTAAAGGAGCAATAGTATACTAGTATATGTAAAACAGACATGTCCAAAGTCCGGCCCAGGGGCCAAATGCGGCCCGTGGTCAAACTTCATCCGGCCCGCAGCCTCTGTCATAAAACCCATAACGTCTGGCCCGCACATAGACTAAATTGAGCAGCATATGAAGTAATTTACACTAAATGCTGTTTCTCATTTATCTACTAGAGGGCAGCTGCACTCTGAGTGACATCACTGCGTGTGACGCTTTACCCCCAATTTTCTAAATGGGAACAATAAACAAAAAACCCTACCTTGCCGGCGCTTCAAGGGTAGGTGGAAATTCGACTATTTCTTCACTAAAATACGCAACAACTGTGTCTGCCTCATTTGCCAGGAGACAGTGGCTGTTTTTAAAGAGTTCAATGTCAAGCGATATCACCAAACGAGACACGATGACATGTACGACAAGATTGCAGGGAAGGAACGCTACGAGAAACTTAAGCAACTTGAAAAAAAAGTTACATGAATATTCAACTGCATGTGATATGCATGTTTCAAATGAACCAAAACACATGCTTAAGACTTGAAATTATAATAAAAAAGCCAATGTGAAACAGAATGGCTTGCTAAAATTTGTTTAGATTTATATTGTTGTTGTACGTAAAGAACCTCACCCAAGGTCGGACCCTCACATTTTTACCACACCAAATCTGGCCCCCTTTGCAAAAAGTTTGGACACCCCTGATGTAAAATGAATGAATGAATGAATATGTAAGATTGGTGTCTGAGGTCTGTGTTTGTAGTACAAGTACACGCATGTACACGTACTTGTAGTACAAGTGCATACAAGTACACACACATACTTGTGGTACAAGTGCATGCAAGTACAAATACTTGTGGTACAAGTGCACGCAAGTACACGTACTTGTATTACAAGCGCACGCAAGTAGACGTACTTGTTGTAAAGTGCACGCAAGTAGATGTGCTTTTAGTATACTGCAAAAACACACCTCATTAAAACTAGTTAAATTCCCTTGTTTTCAGTGTAAATCTACTAGAAATAAGTGAAATGCGACTTTCATTGAGTTGAAATTATGTTAAACACTCATTTCAAGCAATAAAAAAGTCAAGAAAAACAAAAAAATCCCTATCTAAAAAAATTAGCATATCATGAAAAGGTACTCTAATGCCCCTTTCCCACTGAAACTAGTGGGTCAACGCGCGTTTTTTCCAAGCCGATTGGCATTTGGCACCTTTCCCATTGACAAAAAAATCTGTCTTTTCTTTTTTCACCCGTCTAACCCCCCCACCCCCCTCAGCCGTGCGTAAGGTTAAGTGACGTCACCACGCTAAGATCAACGTCGACAAGTGCGACCGAATTCATTCGGTTCAAGGAAGTAAACAATGCAGAGCATTATGGAAGCCTCCTTTCCGTTTGTGTTCTCTGTTGTCATGCTTTTTACTGCCCTCAAAATGGTCGAAATGCGGCAAAGGATCAACACTCTGCTTGTGCTGAGGCAACGTAGGCGACGTGAATTCTTCTTCTTCTACTAGCTTTGTTGTTAGCATCGACGATTCTCAAGATTCCTGAGGCTTTTAAGAGCTCCCAGCCTGGTTCATTAATCAAAACAGCAATCATGGGCATGACTGCCGACCTGACTGCTGTCCAGAAGGCCATTATTGACACCCTCAAGCAAGAGGCTGAGACACAGAAAAAAAAATTCTGAGCGAATAGGCTGTTCCCAGAGTTCTGTATCAAGGCGCCTCAGTGGGAAGTCTGTGGAAAGGAAAAAGTGTGGCAGGAAACTCTTCACAACTAGAAGAGGTGACCGCACCCTGAGAAAGATTGTCGAGAAGGGCCGATTCCAGACCTTGGGGGAATTGCAGAAACAGTGAACTGAGTCTGGAGTAGAAACATTCAGAGCCACCGTGCACAGGCGTGTGCTGGAAATGGGCTAAAGGTGCTGCATTCTCCAGGGCACGCCACTTTTGAACCTGAAACATCGGCAGAAGCGCCTCACCTGGGCTACAGAGAAGCAGCACTGGACTGTTGCTCAGAGGTCCAAAGTGCTTTTTTCAGATGAAAGCTAATTTTGCATGTCATTCGGAAATAAAGGTGTCAGAGTTTGGAGGAAGACTGGGGAGAAGGAAATGCCAAAAATGCCTGAAGTCCAGTGTCAAGTACCCACAGTCAGTGACGGTCTGGGGGGCCATGTCTGATTGCCTCCATGCCACGCGGCATTGAAGCAGTCATTTCTGCAAAAGGATTCCCGACCAAGTATTGAGTGCATAGCTGATATAATTAATTGAAGGTTGACTTTTTTTGTATTAAAAAACACTTTTGTATTGGTCGGATGAAATATGCTAATTTTTTGAGATAGGGATTTTTGTTTTTTCTAGACTTTTTTGCCAAAATCATCAATATTAAAACAATAAAAGGCTTGAACTACTTCAGTTGTGTGTAATGAATCTAAAATATATGAAAGTCTAACATTTATCAGTACATTACATAAAATAATGAACTTTATCACAATATGCTAATTTTTGAGAAGGACTAGTATACACACAAACATACTTGTGAATTAAAAACACTTGTAGTGCAATTACACATACTGTAAGTACACATACTTGTATACAAGTAACCATAGTTGAATACAATTCAGTATACATTTTTGTAGTGTAAGTGAACTTACTTGTAGTAAAAGTGCATGACCCACAGCATGTGCTCTGCCAGAGCTTTGGCAACCTAGACGAAGACAAAGAACTTACCTCGTAATTGGCTGAATTGTGGCGGGTGGGACATCCATTGTAAACACAAAATCAAAACAATAACAACTTTTACGTGCTGGCATGGACTTTTAAATGGGAAAGTCTTGGCTTAACTATTGAGAACCATGTTGAAGTAGTCTAAAGAAACATTTATAATGTATATTTAAATGTGAGGGCAATTTAACAAATAATTAAAGTTCAAATCTTAGATTTGGCTGCTTTAAAGACTTTTCTTCTCGTAATAAAAAGACAGTTGCAGACCTGTTTGAATTTGGACTAATATTGGCATTGACATGCATTGAATCAGGTGAAGGGAGCATGTTGAGTCTTGTGTCAACTGGTCTCAAGTGAACTGATCCAACCTTGCTCCTCCACCACTGATGTACGTAACTATAGAAACACCAAATTATAGAAAGCAGCCACTTTTCAAAACACTCCCAGGAGCTCAGAATGTATTTCATTTTCCACATATCGCTGCAATAAGCCTGCAAGTCAAAATGTTCAGTCATCACACTTTCAAAAATTCTTCAGGTAGGTATAACATAACATAACATAACAATTTTAACATAAGAAAACAGGAAATGCAATTTGTAAATAGTGTTTCTGAGGCTATTTTGTGAGAAGGCAAGTTATTTCCAGGTAAGACCTGTGGCTTATAGTAGTGCCGGGCGAAATATTTGGGCCAAATATCATATAGGAGTCAGAGCAAAATGCAACATGTCACAAATTATTTTACTGAAATTTCAGTGACAGTGGCATAATCAAATAAATAAATAATAAACCGTTTTCTTCACCTGGTCATAGACTTCTTAATGATGTTGACAGGCTATGGGGTGTGGGGCCGATTAATAAGGGTCAATCTCCATCAAAGCTGACCGAGTGGAAACACAGAAAAAGAGCTTTTTATGTTGAAAATTCATGAGAATAAATGCTTAAATCCCTGAATTCTTTATAGATATGGACGTAACACAGACTCAATTCTTGGTTAAAAGCAAAACAAAAAACAAAAAAAAAACGGGCAGTTAGCATTTATTTTATGTAAATATGTCGAATGTGCTGCTAGTCTTTAAGCCACTGTGGCGCCGCCTTATCACAACAAAGAGCTTTTTATGTTGAAAATTTTGGGAATAAATACTTAAATCCCTGAATTCTTTATAGATATGGACGAAAAACAGTCACGAATCTTGGTTAAAAGCGAAAAAAAACCAGGCAGTTAGAATTTATCTTACGTAAATATGTCGAATGTGCCGCTAGTCTTTAAACCACTGTGGCGCTTCCTAATCACAACAAAGAGTTTTTTACGTTGACATTCTTGAGAATAAATGTTTAAATCCCTGATTTCTTTATAGATATGGGCGTAACAGTCTCGATTCTTGGTGAAAAGCAAAAAAAACCAAAACAAAACAAAAAAAAAAAACGGGGTGTTAGCATTTATTTTACATAAATATTGCGAATTATGACACCAATGCCGTAGCGGCATGGTACGAAAAGTATAATAATTACCTTGAATTCTCGAACAAATCACTCCTGAGACAATCCTTCCTGTTTGTATAAGGTATAGCTTTCGTACTTTTTCAACCTAAATCCAGCATAGGATCGCTGCATGTGTTGAATAACTTCGACTGACTGAAGCGTAGTGTAGGACGGCCCCCATACTTGTAGGCGTGGCACAGTGTGTGGGGAATGTGACCCATCAATATCATTAGGAAGTCTATGACCTGTTTCATTCAAAAAATATTCAGTTGTTCAAGTAATAAAATGTAAACATAAAAAATGTAGGACAGGAGTATTGGAAATAAAATCTCCGTAACGTGCACATTTGCACTATATCATTAAATACTTTGTACAGTGGCAGTTCTAGGATTTTTCTGAAACGGGGGCTAAGCAGGGGCCACATGTAACCCTCAGGGGCCAAATGTCGCTGCCATCTTTGTTCAGTGTTTCTTTTGGTCAACAAGTGCAAACAAGCATAAATGTAGCACAAACTAATGACATAATTTTTCTCTACATTTGCATCTGATGGGGGGTCAACTTCACAGAGGTGTATAGTTTGTTATAATTTCTATTTAATCACGCTGTGTGCAAGTGAGGATATAATTCATGAAATAATAATTGTAATCACTTTTTGAAAAGCCATTTTAAACAAGAAAAGCAGCATTAATATTTAACATACTCTATGAACAACATCAAATTCTCTCTCACTTCAGAAAAGAAGGGTTCTGATAGCCACGTATGTTATCTTAAATGTATTCATTCATTCATTTTCCATGCTTAATAATTTTAAAAGAGAGCATATAAATTCAGTATAATTTCCTAAAACTAAGATGAATTAGAAGGATATCGAATTGTTGATTAAAACAAGTGAAGATCAAGGCAAAATTGTACAACTTCTGGGCTCAATTTTATTTGTCTGAATTTGCATGGTAAAGTAGCGCACTCTAGCGGAGATTTTATGCACTGTTTTTTCACATTGGCAAATACAAATTCAGTTTAACTTTACACGATTAAAATAAAATAGATTAAGGTAAATTACATGAAAACCTATTAAAAAGAAAATGAAAATAAATACATTAAAGCAAAGATAAACAATTTCTGTAAGTAAATGAAATTCCAATAGTAAAATACATGTATAATGTTTACAATTCAGAATTAATTAGACTTATTATTCAATCAAAAATAATGGGAAGAATTTAGAAATTGGTGCGCATGCGCAGGGCCATTCTCGCACCCGACGCTCGTGACTTGTCACTTTCGCGTGCGCACGAAAGATTTGACATTGTACGCATGCGCAGAACAAAACTCGACATTGTACGCATGCGCAGTGCGCTTCAGCGGCTCTCCGCTATAAAGCCGCGACTTCCTCTCGTCTCTTTCCACCTTCAGCCATTTTGATCATGTTAGGAGCAGTGGGACGCTGTTGCACCGGGGCCCTGCAGGCTCTCAAGCCTGGGGTTCAGCCCCTAAAGTCCCTTGTTGGATTACCGGCCGTCCTTTCACGTAAGTCCCTGTAGAGAAAGTGGTTTGAGCCGGTGACGACTGTCAAAAGGGCGACAGAAGCTATGCTAACGTTAGCTGTAGCTTTGGCTACACGCTGGCTGCCCTTTGAGTGGCTTGGCAGGCCTGATATTCACACTGCATAAAGAAATAATGCAGAACTCCTAAAAAGCACTCCTTAACCTGAAGAAAACCTGCATGTTATTTTTTCTTGACAGATTGCACGGGTTGGACAAAAATGTATGGGTGCATTCGCTTTGTTAGCACCAATGACCTTTCTCGAATGACATGAGGTTGCTGCTAAACTAGCTTTGTTGGCCGGTCTGTATAGTTATGTTTCTCCTTGTGCGTTGTGTAAAATCCCAACGATATATTCAAGCAGAGAACGCTGAAAACCAGTTTTTACCAACTGTATTGCATGATTTAATTCAAGTGAGTTCTTTCATACGACATTCTAAGTTTTTGGGGGGGTTTCCAATACGTTGTCAGTTGTTCATTTGGTGTTCATCAGTTCATCGTCAGACATGCATGATTTCCTGATGTGATTTCCCTATCAAAATGAATGAACACAAGGTCACGACTGAATGGATTGCTGACATTTGGATGTTTCTTCCAGGCAGAGACTATGTTGCTCCTGTCGCTGCTGCTGCCAGCGCTCCGTCTGGACGCATCGTGGCTGTCATCGGTGCTGTGGTCGACGTCCAGTTTGACGAGGGCCTTCCACCCATTCTCAATGCTCTGGAGGTTGCTGGCCGAGAGGCCAGGCTCGTCCTGGAGGTGGCACAGCATCTTGGTGAGCAGCCGACTTCTCTGTTCTTGTATCCTGCTAGAACATAAATACAGCACCTTCCTCAGTGTTCTGATTTGAACTTCTAATTTTTGTCTAGGTGAGAACACTGTGCGCACCATTGCCATGGATGGTACTGAAGGTCTGGTCCGTGGACAGAAGGTTTTGGATACTGGAGCCCCAATTAGAATTCCAGTTGGTCCCGAGACTCTAGGGAGGATTATGAATGTCATTGGTGAGCCTATTGATGAGAGGGGCCCCATCTCTACAAAGCAGTAAGTTCATTATTGTCATGATACCATGATTTGTAGTGACTTAAGTTGCATGTAGTTTGATGAAATACTACTTTAATGCAGGACGGCACCTATCCATGCTGAAGCACCTGAATTCACTGACATGAGTGTGGAGCAGGAGATTCTTGTTACTGGCATTAAAGTGGTGGATTTGCTGGCCCCTTATGCCAAGGGAGGAAAAATTGGTATGTTTGAATTTTTACCATGCAGTTTTCGTCCAAAAAAACTTGCACAAGTACTTCCGGGACTATTCAGTTGAATTGTGAAAAATCAAGGTGTATCCATTTGAATTTGCCTGAGTATTAAATACCGTATTGGCCTGAATGTAAGACGGCCCTGATTATAAGACGACCCCCGCTTTTTCAAGACTCAAGGCTGAAAAAAGACTTTTTGAACACCAAATAATTTTTGTACAGAAAATAATTACAGTACATCCGAAACGAATGATTATAACTAGGGCTGTCAAACGATTAAGATTTTTAATCGTGTTAATCACAGCTTAAAAATTAATCGCAATTCAAACCATCTATAAAATATGCCATGTTTTTCTGTAAATTATTGTTGGAATGGAAAGAAGACACAAGATGGATATATACAGTACATTCAACATACTGTACATAAGTACTGTATTTGTTATAACAAATTTCATGAACACAATTAACATTCTGTTAAAGCGATCCATGGATAGAAAGACTTGTAGTTCTTTAAAGATAAATGTTAGTACAAGTTATAGAAATTTTATATTAAAACCCCTCATAATGTTTTCATTTTAATAAAGTTTGTAAAATTTTCAATCAAAAAATAAACTAGTAGCTCGCCATTGTTGATGTCAATAATTACACAAAGCTCATGGGTGCTGAAACCCATAAAATCCGTCGCACCCAAGTGCCAGCAGAGGGCGACAAAACCCCAAAAAACACAAGTAATAAGTAGAAATGACACTGTGCTGTCATTTTAATCTGTTTGAGAGGGGCATGTGTGTTAAATGCGTCAAAAATTTTAACGTGATTAATTAGAAAAATTAATTCCCGCCCGTTAATGCGATAATTTTGACGGCCCTAGTTTTAACGTGATGAATTGAGTTTAAATGTTTTGCATTTTTGATAGAGTGGGACTCGATTAAAAAAACTTATCTATTAGCGAGTTTGTAATTATTATAGGGCTGTCAAACGATTACAATTTTATATCGAGTTAATCACAGCTTAAAAATTAATCGTAATTGATCGCAATTCAAACCATCTATAAAATATGCCATATTTTTCTGTAAATTATTGTTGGAAAGATGAGACACAAGACGGATATATACATTTAACATACTGTACATGAGTACTGTATTTGTTTATTATAACAATAAATCAACAAGATGGCATTAACATTCTGTTAAAGCGATCCATGGATAGAAAGACTTGTAGTTCTTAAAGGATAAATGTTAGTACAAGTTATAGAAATTTTATATTACAACCCCTCTTAATGTTTTCGTTTTAATAAAATTTGTAAAATTTTCAATCAAAAAATAAACTCGTAGCTCGCCATTGTTGTTGTCAATAATTACACAATGCTCATTGTGCTTAAACCCATAAATTCAGTCGCAACAAAGTGCCAGCAGAGGGAGACAAAAAAAATAAGTAACAAATGGACATGTCACTGTGCTGTCATTTTAATCTGTTTGAGCGGGGCATGTGCGTTAATTGCGGCAAATATTTTAACGTGATTCATTAAAAAATTAATTACCGCCCATTAACGCGATAATTTTGACAGCCCTAATTATAACAATATATTTGAGAGAAAAAGCATATTATTTTGCCTCATTCAAATCTTAATTTCTGAACATTTAAATATGTAAACTAAAGTGCAATCACGTTCGTAAATGAGTGGCGCCTGGGTTTTGAATTGTAAATAAACCAATCTATTGTGATAAAACAACAAAATTGCAATAACTGAATTAGGGCTGCAGCTATCGAATATTTTAGTAATCGAGTAATCGACTGAAAATTCTATCGATTAATCGAGTAATCGGATAAAACAATTATATTTTTAGGTGAACAGCAATTAGATATACATGAGAAAACAAGACATTTTATCATTTTCAGTCAATCAATGTCTTTATTTTTGATGTATATTGTTGAAAACAGCCAACAATTGCATCTCAGATGTAACTAGAATAAAAAAAAAATAAAAAAGACTAATTCACTGCTTTCACTCAAAAACCTTTAGATCTTATTTTAAAAAATATATATATATATCTATATCTATATATATATATATCTATATCTATATCTATCTATCTATATATATATATATATATATATATATATATATATATATATATATCACACCTAAAAAAGCCTTTACGCTTGATAACACACACTTAAAAGTTAGGATTTTTTCCCACGTTTTTCAATTGAATTTCTATTTGTGTCAAGCCATTTTTAAGTTCTAGTTAAGTTTTACGCTACTCTAAACTGTAAGTCCTGATAGGATTTTGAGTTTTTGCAGTGTTCAAAATAAATGTATGATACAGGCTGTATTGGAGCACATTAGGGACTAGTGCTACTTGGTGTTTTATCCAGCAATGACTACTGAGCTAAAATTGATAGTTAGCATTATTGAGTTTTTATTTGACACCCTCATCACTCCACAATTCTATGTTATGTTAAAGCCTGTAAGACACGTTAGCCACGCATCGAAAGTGGTCTTAATTAATTGAAACCTAGCCCTCCGCAGGGCTAACGTAAGATGAGCTAGTAGTGACAGTAACGTTAATCTTATATATTAGCGCTTAGCGCTCTTTATTAGCGCTTAGCGCTCTACTGCTTTAAGATGGCGGCTGTTTGCTAATGCTGCCCAGACGCGGCCTAGTCTGTCATTATGCATCTAGTTCAACATACGTGTGATCTCTGAGACTCATCAGACGCTAGCTGCAACTAACGTGGCATGTGCGGGCTAGTATTTAGCAACGTCGGCGTCGTTTGTAGCGTTTTTTTTTTTTTTTGCTTCTTCCTCTACGCACGTGACATCAGCGCGTTGTCGCGCATTAAAAGTAGTCCGAGTAAAACATGATGCTTAGAGCTGGCAAAATAAATGATTACTCGAGGTGAATAAAATTACTCGGATCAGTTTTTAAACTCGAGTTACTCGAGTTGCTCGGATATTCGTTTCAGCTCTAAACTGAATTAACCATCAAAGTGAAGTCAAACTGTAATTGTAGTCCTGAAACAAATCTGAATAAGGAAAAACATTGCAATAAAATAATTCAAACTGGTTAAACCGGAGAGTAGCTGAGATCTGTCATGACAGAACATCGCTTCAATGATATCTGGCGCCATCTAGCATCGTGAATGGGTATATATAATGTCTAGACCGCGAATATAAGACGACCACCTCTTTTTCAGTCTTATTTCAATGCAAAAAACAGTCTTCCGGCCAATACGGTAGTAAAACAATGGCACTTTTTTTTCTATTCAGGGCTGTTTGGCGGAGCTGGTGTTGGCAAAACTGTGCTGATCATGGAGCTGATCAATAACGTGGCCAAGGCCCATGGTGGTTACTCGGTGTTCGCCGGTGTAGGCGAGCGTACTCGCGAGGGTAACGATTTATACCATGAAATGATTGAGTCTGGTGTCATCAATCTGAAGGACACCACCTCCAAGGTGAGTGGATCAAGAGCTTCACCTTTTCTTTTGTCTGTTTACTCTATAAAACTTGACTTTTTCTTCTAGGTGGCGCTGGTTTACGGACAGATGAACGAGCCCCCTGGTGCCCGTGCCAGAGTGGCTTTGACCGGACTGACCGTGGCTGAGTACTTCCGTGACCAGGAGGGTCAGGATGTGCTGCTCTTCATCGACAACATCTTCCGCTTTACACAGGCTGGCTCTGAGGTCAGCACTTCCTGTACTGGAGTAATATCCTGAAGGTGGAACAGACTTAAGTTTTGTGGCTCTTCCCAGGTGTCTGCCCTGCTGGGTCGTATCCCCTCAGCTGTGGGTTACCAGCCCACTCTGGCCACAGACATGGGTACCATGCAGGAGAGGATCACCACCACCAAGAAGGGTTCCATCACATCAGTGCAGGTACTTTAGAAGGTGTCTTTAAGAATGTACTGATCACACCGCCGTTAATCTAAATCCCTTTATGGTGCACTCATTGGCTGCCATTGACCGCGTTAGACGTCCAATCCATTTTGAGTGCCCCTAATGGCACTGGAAGAGGACCATTCACAACGTCCACCCAGTTTAACTTATTTGGGACGTTTTTCGTTGGTAATGGATGTTAATTAAGTGCTATGAAAGAAAGAAAATAGTTACGCGTTTTATCTGGGGGCAATAACCAGTGTTTGTTTTCATGTTGGTTGTTTTTTAAAATAATAAATTCATATAAAATATAGTACTCTATTTTCTGCACTATTTGTGCATGGCATTACAAGGAGCACCTACAATAAATGGCTTATTTCAAAAAATGTTTCATATGACTCACCGGATTTTAAGGCGCATAGAATTGACCAACTCCAATCCTCGAGAGCACTTCCAGCTTGTTTTCCATGTCTCCCTCCTCTAACACACCTGACGCAAATAATCAGGATCGTTATCTGACTCATGCAGAGCTTGCTGATGAGCTGATCATTTGATTCAAGCATTTTAAAGGAGGAAGACGTGGGGCTCTTGAGGACTGGAGTTGGATACCAATACAGGCTAGAGTAGAGGCTGGGGTTACGTTATGCATTGATATTGATTCATAAATGAGGCACGCTGTCGGCATTTGAGAAAATTTAAGGTGCGCCTTATAGTGCAGAGAATACGACCATTTGTTTTAGTCATATATCGACTATATAAAGAGGGAGAATATAGAATGATTGAAACGTGGCATCCCCCTATGCGGACTGGACATCACATTTTTACTGAATGTTAATATACTGGGTATATAACCTAGAATGCGATGTCCAAATTATGTGGACCACAGAGCTTAAATGGCCATTTGACACCCAAAAAATAGTTTTGATGAATAAAACTATCCCAAAATGGCAATTAAGGATGCAACAATACTGTTTTGTATTGAACCGTTCAATACGCCCTCTTCGATTCAATAGACAACATTGGATCCAAACGAAAAGCTCCCAAAATGTATATTCCGAATTTATTTTTGTCGCCTGTCTCGCTTAAATGTCCGGCGCAGCTTTAACTTGAAAAAATAAACTCTGCCGCTAGCAGCCCTCCTTCTCCTCCCCTCCTCTCCCAAACTGCATAAAAGGTGGGAGCTGTGGTGCACGAGGATCGTTACTCGTGAGGAATGACAGAAACTTAAGGAGGCGGCTTGCCGGCTTCAGTATCGTACAGATTCGTTGTATGGCAACATTTTGGGTGAGCTGATATGCTATCCCCACTCGAACATGTTAAACAAAGACTGCCTTACCGGACACGTACTACAAAGTCCGACTATTTTGTCGCCGACGTGACTGCTACGAATAACCTCGCTGTGACAAATGACAGGTTAAGACCGTGGGTCACAGAGAGCTAAGGAGTGTAATGATGAATTAAGACCGCTGTACTTGAAACTCGTCCTGTTTATGAAAGTTGATTGTCAAATGCTGGTGTTGTGCAGTAATGAGCAGATGTGACTTCTGTTGCGTTAATTTTTTTTCATTTTTTTTTAAATGCCTGACGACACTCTCGCGCGCACACTAGATATCATCAAATAGCAACCTCGATGTGCTACGTTAGATCCCATGCCATCGGCTGCGTGAGCCCAGAATGATCATGGGACGTGTAGTCCTCACACCAATGAATTAAAAACCGTCATGACTGAATGGAAGTTAATCAGGCCAAATCAATCCATACCAGTGACTATAGATAATGCTGCAAATATTGTTAATTCAGTACGTAACACGGATGGACTCGGACCACAAATAGGATGTTTTTCTCATGTGGTAAACATACAGCATACCCATTCATGACGCAAGATGGCGCCAGATATCATTGAAGCGATGTTCTGTCATGACAGATCTCAGCTACTCTCAAGATTTAACCAGTTTGCATTATTTTATTCCAATGTTTTTCTTATTCAGATTTGTTTCA
Organism: Corythoichthys intestinalis; assembly: GCF_030265065.1. Lineage (NCBI taxonomy): Eukaryota > Metazoa > Chordata > Actinopteri > Syngnathiformes > Syngnathidae > Corythoichthys > Corythoichthys intestinalis. The sequence goes on along the minus strand of NC_080396.1, from coordinate 9,301,158 downwards.
AGACTACAGTTAGACTTCGATGGTTAAAGCAGTTATTGCAATTTTGTTGTTTTATCACAATAGATTGGTTTATTTACATTTCAAAAACCAGAAGCAATTCATTTCCGAATGTGACTGTACTAGATGTGCCGGTTACCGGTTTCACGGTTTACCGTGGTGTGAAAACGTCGCGGTTTCAAAACCACTAAAATTTTCCGTCATACCTTAGTACGGTGTTCGCTATTTTTCATGTGCCAAAATGCAGCCGAAGTGGCTTGGTGCGGCAGCGCTCACCCCTTCCCGTTTGTTGCTGTGAGTGTCAGTGACGCTATTCTGCTAAATAGCCAGCAAACCCAAAAACAAATCCTCCAAACACAAGACGTACTTCAATTTATTGAGCTCACAAATCGTGGTGAAACATACAAATGAATACATTTAAAACGTTGTACAATTGTATTTTTCCACGTGTGATTAGGTTCAACAGGATAGCAGTAGCACCATTAAAAAGTTCGCCAAAAACAAAACACACATTTTCATTTCAAATTCAATATACAAACTAAAACTTACAAAGACGAATGTTAGCCTAGGCTAAGCTGGGAGAGCAGCTTCGTCGAGATTTTATGTCTCACACTCACAGCCGCTGAGAGAGAGAGACAAGCTTGAATGCAGGGGGGAAAGAAAAAGAATCGCGTCAAAGATCGCTAATTGTGAAAGGAGGTCTCACTCCTCACTTTTTTATTTATTTATTTATTTTTTTAGATGAAACCTTTCCTCAACAATATTTACATTATAACATTTATAAAACTAACTTATACATTTTAACAAACTTATTAACTTGTGAGTTCTTTTTAACACAAAGGCATGGCATCATGTAGACTAGAGTTGACACGGTGGCTGAAAATGGCGAAACTTCACTTGAGCTTTCCCCCTCAAAAAAAGTCACAGTATATATTTTTACTTTTATTTAGAAGTCTTTTTACTTTTTATAGCAATTATTTTTTCTTACTCTAATATTGAGCAACTTGAGCTGTGGCTGTGGGTATAGTCTAGGTTCTATTTATTTTAATTTTATATAAAATATTTGTTATTTTGTGTTAATTTATTTATTTTCACATTATATTCATGTTCCAATTTACAAATGTTTTGAAAAAAATCCTGTGCAATGGAATTTTTTTTTTTTTTTTTTTTTTTAATCCCATACATCTCAAAATTTTGGAGCTATAATTGCAATACCGTGATACCTCGGTATTTTTGCTCACGGTTATCGTACCGTGAAAATCTCATACCGGCACATGCCTAGACTGCACTTTAGTTTACATATTTAAATGCTGAGAAATTTATTATTAGGATTTGAATGAGGCAAAATAACATACATTTTCTCTCAAATATGTTGTTATAATCATTTGTTTCGGATTTACTGTAATTTTCTGTATAAAAAATTTGTGTTCAAAAAGTTTGTTTTTTTTCAAACTTGAGTCTTGAAAAAGAGGGGATCAGCTTATAATCAGGGCCGTCTTATACTCGGGCCAATACATTACTTACAGTATAGCTGCTCTGCCATTGGCTATTGCCTAGCATTCCTGGCATCCAATGGGCTAAGAGGGACCTCCACTGTATGTGTATAACCCAGCATCCTCTTTATTCGCCCCTCGTGTTCTGACAGCTTTACATGAGTGTATTAACTTTTATTCTTTACTTTATTTTTGTTCATTTATATTATGCACAAATCTGATTCTACGTTTATTATGCAACAATCTAATTGTAACATGTATTTGTTACATGTTTTGATGTATTTTTATGCATTATAAGATCTTGCTGAATGGGGGCTTGTAACTGATTAGGGCATTTACATGGAAAATGCATCTCTACTTAACAGAATTTTCAAGTTACGAAGCTACTTCAGAACCAATTAATTTCATAAGTAGAGGTACCACTGTATGTGTTAATGGGTGCAACATAGGGTAGCATGCATGTACGCTAATAAAAAGTTGGCATGCATGCTAGTGTATGTTCCAGGCTAGGTTTTCAGGCAATGAAAGCAAAACATTACAGTAAAACAAGAAGTGTTTGACAATTTGTTAACGTTATTTTATGATCAGTCGCCGTCCACAAATTCATCTAAGTCCTATCTTTTGTATCGAAGATGAACAGCTGGGCATGTTGTCCATCAAATACACCAGGTTCCTTTTCATCGTCAGATTTGCCGTGGGGGTCCTCGGAAATGATTATTGCGAAAGCTCAAACAATAGCGCAAGCTCCCACGACGTTCACCGCAACACTCAAACAAATAATTTTTGTTACACAACAGAATGTTACGACTTTTGAAAAAAACATCCCAATTTTTTTCCCCACTTTGAACCAAACTATCCCAACATAATGGCCATATAAAAGGGTAGGTGCAGAACACATCAGTTGTGTGGCACAATTTTTGAAATATTATTTTGCATTAGCTAATGTATACAAAAAAATATTGGAAATTCCACTTATTTCAGTAACTGCAAAACATCCAAGTACTTGCATCAATTTAAGTGCTTCACTCCACTTCTAAAAATAGATTTTGAAACTTATTTTTCCATCTGTTCCAATTCTCTGTAAATGACGTGATTGGAATAGGTGATATTTAATTTCTTTAGTTTAATTTCCCGGATAAATTTTAGAAAAGCCTGATGGTAAAAAAGCCCACTAGCAGCCCACCATGTTTTTGGAAATAAATGAAAAAGTTGGCTAGAATTTTATAATTATGACATGGGTTTTTAAAAGCAGTCTTGAAATAGTTCTACTAACCAACCAAAAATACGATGCATTTCAGTAAAAGGATGGAGAACTTGGGCAGGTTTGTTCACATCGACCACAAAATGTTACAATTGTGCTTTCAACCGTATCAAAACAAGTGGTTAAAATATGGGTAGTTTTTATACTTTTAGAGCATTGTGCCTGTTTTTAAAATCAAAATAACTGAAAAGCTTCTTCTCTCCTCCTAAATCAGGCTATCTATGTGCCCGCTGATGATCTGACTGATCCCGCTCCCGCCACCACCTTTGCTCACTTGGACGCCACCACTGTATTGTCCCGCGCCATTGCCGAGTTGGGAATCTACCCTGCTGTCGACCCCCTGGACTCCACTTCTCGTATCATGGATCCCAACATCGTCGGAGCGGAGCACTACGATGTTGCTCGCGGTGTGCAAAAAATCCTTCAGGTCAGACATTTTCATTTGAATCGAAACTGTTTAATTTTTTTAGCCTACGCTGAACCCTGTTTGTTTGTATTTTCTAGGACTACAAATCCCTTCAGGACATCATTGCCATCTTGGGTATGGATGAGTTGTCTGAGGAGGACAAGCTTACTGTGGCCCGTGCGCGTAAGATCCAGAGGTTCCTGTCCCAGCCCTTCCAGGTGGCTGAGGTTTTCACAGGCCACATGGGCAAGCTAGTACCCCTCAAGGAGACCATCAAGGGCTTCAAGAGCATTCTTGGAGGTGAGGGCGAGGGGTTAAGAATGCATATTTCCTGAACCGACTCGGCAGTCTGGCATGTTTAACTTGCGTGTCATTTTAGGCGAGTACGACGCCCTACCAGAGCAGGCCTTCTATATGGTCGGCCCCATCGAGGAAGTGGTTCAGAAGGCTGAGAAACTGGCTGAGGAGCACTCCTAAACACCTGAACAATCGAACTGTTGCGGCTATTAAGAAGAAAATAGGCAGGGGTCCAGTTGTTAGGAGCACTTGGTTTGTAATTCATGTCCAAATACAAAAAAATCTGTCCTGTCATCTTGAAAGTTTTATTTAATGTCTCTATTTGTGAGAAAGATGGAATAAACGAACCTTTCCGCCATTTGTCAACCGTTTCCTAGCAGAGAATCTTGTACCTACGCTGTCCTCAAGATGGCACTCATAAGTCATGTTAAGCAATGATTGGTTGCAGAAATAAAATGACAAACTAATAGCATGTGTCTGGTCTTTGTCTAACAGTTTTGATTTTAACCAAAGTATGGCAATGCTATGCAGTAATCTGCTATTAATTACTAAAACCATTTTAGCTGTTTTTAAAAAGTAGGGTATTCAAAAAAAGACCAAAGGCTATGATTGCACTGTCAAAAGAGCATTAAACGAGAGTACAGAATTCCCGAGTGTTTCTTCAAACTGCAGAATTGCACTTTAAAATACCTGAGCTTAGCCTCAAATGGTATAAAAAGATGAGGATCTAACTACAACAAAATGATTGGCTAACTTGCAAAAGTGGTAGCTTAAACGCCATAAAACGCAAACTTATTTTTTAAATCAGTATCACAAAAGTGAATACACCACATTTCTGCAAATATTTATCTTTTCATGGGACAACACTGACACAAAGTAGTCTGTGTGCCGCTTATATAATTTATGATCACCTTAAAATTCAAAATATAGCCATTAATATCTAAACCCCTGGCAACAAAAGTGAGCACACCCCTTAGAAACTGCATCCCTAAATGTCCAAATTGAGTACTGCTAGTCATTTTCCCTCCAAAATGTAATGACTCGTTACTGTTACTAGATCCAGGTGTGTATAGGGAGTTTGCTGAAGACATGTCAACAAAGCACATGGATTACTGGAACCATGTCCTATGGTCTGATTAGACGAAGATTAATTTGTTTGCTTCCGATGGTCTCAAGCATGTGTGGCCGCGACCAGGTGAGGAGTACAAAGATAAGTGTGTCATGCCTACAGTCAAGCATGGTGGTTGGAAATGTCATGGTCTGGGGCTGCATGAGTGCTACAGGTGTTGGAGAGTTACATTCCATTGAGGGAAACATGAACATCAACATGTACTGTGAAATACTGCAGCAGAGCCTCCAGAAACTGGGTCGCAGGGCAGTGTTCCAGCATGACAAAGACCCCAAACACACTTCCAAAATGACTACTGCTTTACTGAAGGTAAAGGTGATGGACTGGCCAAGCATGTCTCCAGACTTGAACCCAGTAGAACATCTTTGGGGGATCCTGAAGTTGAAGGTGCGCAAAGTCTCAAATATCTGGCAGCTCCGCAACGTCATCATGGAGGAGTGGAAGAGCATTCCAGTGGCAACCTGTGAACCTCAGGCAGTTCTGGATCATAGTGGTGGCCACACAAAATATTGACAGTTGACATGTTTTATGTTAATATTGACAACTTCCACTAAGGGGTGTACTCACTTTTGTTGTCGGGGGTTTAGATATTAATGGCTATATTTTGAGATATTTTGAGGGGGAAATAAGTATTATATAAGCTGCACACAGACTACTTTTCATTGTGTCAAAATTAGGGCTGTCAAAATTATCGCGTTAACGGGCGTTAATTTTTTAAATTAATCATGTTAAAATATTTGACGCAATTAACGCAGATGCCCCGCTCAGGGAGTTTTAAATGACAGTACACATTGAAACGCTCACTTGTTGTGTTTTATGGAGTTTTTCCGCCCTCTGCTGGCGCTTGGGTGTGACTGATTTTATAGGCATCCATGAGCATTGAGTAAGTAATTATTGACTTCAACAATGGCGGGCTACTAGTTTATTTTTTGATTGAAAATTTTACAAATTTTATTAAAACGAAAACATTAAGAGGGGCTTTAATATAAAATTTCTCTAACTTGTACTAACATTATTCTATTAAGAACTACAAGTCTTTCTATCCATGGATAGCTTTAACAGAATGTTAATAATGTTAATGCCATCTTGTTGATTTATTGTTATAATAAACAAATAGTCCTTATGTACCGTATGTTGAATGTATATATCCATCTTGTGTCTTATCTTTCCATTCCAACAATAATTTACAGAAAAATATGGCATATTTTATAGATGGTTTGAATTGCGATTAATTGCGATTAATTACGATTAATTAATTTTTAAGCTGTAATGAACTCGATTAAAAATTTTAATCGTTTGACAGCCCTAGTCAAAATGTCATTTTGTCAGTGTTGTCCCATGAAAAGATATACTTAAATATCTGCAGGAATGCGAGGGGTGTACTCATTTTCTGAGACACTCTTCTCACAAAAAATAGCTAAATATATATCTAAACTACAAGTGCATAAAACTAGCTCAAACAAAAATGTACCTTGTGTTAGTCTTAACAGGGAGCAGCTGGATTCTGGCATGTTAAATGAGGTATGTCATTCACTGTTGCCACTAGAGGGCAGTGTAACAACCCAAATCAGTAAAACTAAATTCAAACACTTTCAAAGCAAACCATTACAACGCCACTAAATAAAAGAATACTTTTAAGCAGCAGCAAAACTTTCGTGGCTCAAATTACTCGAGATAATCAATTAACTGTTGATGCACTACCTCACACCCTTATGAACTATTAGTGCAAAATCTGTGACAAATATGACAGTTGCATATCTACCTGTAAGAATGTGTTTTATTGAACCCAAAATTGGTTGTATTTTAACAGCGTTCCACACAGGCTTATCATCAAGGACATGCACATTGGCCTGAACAAAATGCTAACTTCAGATAAGGTATTCAATATGACACAATGTAATTGGAGAGGCAGTTTGCTTGTCCTGAAACGAAAACTAGTATTGTAATCAGAGGAAGTAGAGTGGATGAATTTGACAATACCGCAAATCAAACAAGTGAAGTTGTGAAAGAACGTGTTACTTAATCTATTGATTTAGCAATTGGAATGGCTTGTTTGGTCAGAATATAGTTGGAGACACAGGTTGGCATGTAGGACAGTGGCAGCCAAAAGAACTTGGCGTCCCATCCTGGAGAGTAGCGGGTTCGAGGTCGAACGGCCGATATGGCGTGCTCCATGCAACTGACGACTTTCATCAGGTCTCCATCTGATATCTTTGCAACTTTGTCTGTTAGGATCGCTAACGCTATAAAGGGTAGAGAAAGAGGAGTAAAGCAACTTTATAGTATTATAAGGGGTGAAAGTGGGCGGGAACGGTCAGTAACGCAGTTCCGGTATAAGATTCAGGGCCAGAACACAGTTCCGGTATAAGATTCAGGGCTGGAATGCTGTTCTGGTACACGGTGCTTTGATTTCGAAAATATAACGGCAACTGTCAAAACACTATGTAAAAAAAAAAAAATGGTAAGCTGCCACACATGCATTTCATCTCCAAGAAGAAAACAATCTACCAACATCAGATTTACATACACAAGTGTTAACAACTACAGTGGGGAGAACAAGACTTTGCTGGTTTTCCTACTTGCAAAGCATGTAGAGGTCTGTAATTTGTATCATAAGTTCTCTTCAACTGTGAGGGACGGAATCTAATACAAAAATCCAGGTAATCACATTGTATAATTTTTTAAATAATAAATTTGTATTTGATACTTGATACAGCAGGAGGGGTTCTTAAAAAAGAACTAAGAGCCAAAATATTTACTAGTTGGTAATGTATCAAATACTTATTTCTAGTGATGCACGATAATACATTTTTCAACCGATACCGATAACCGATAATTTCCTCCTCATTCCAACCGATAACCGATAATGTCAAGCCGATAATTCTATTAAAAGATTTATGTAAAATTTTAAAGTATACACAAGAGAAAATATTACTGTGCAAAAATATAATTTATTGCTCTTTTTTTCAACATAAAATATGAACAAGTCGTCAATTCAAACATCTAAATAATGACAGATTGTCTGACATTTTGTAATGGTAAACCTTTGGCAACAATTACTTACAAAGTAAATACCTAAGTTGCACAAAAATGCCTTTTAAAGTAAGCCATTCCTAACATATATAACATTAATATACTGCAAAACACACCTCCTTAAAACTAGTCAGTTTTAAGTGTAAATCTATTAGCAATAAGCGAAATTATCTGCAATCGCTTCAAGTGTATGTTTCTCAGATTTCTAGGAAGAAAAATAGCTCGCTGAAAATAATCTTAACAGCAAGCAATACATTATTATACTTAATCCTAAAAAAAAAAAAAAAAAAAACTAGGAAGAAGGAAAGATTTTGAATAATATTTGTGGCTACAGAATATTAAGAATTTGATTATCTACTGTGACTGTAATTGAGCAGAGAAATAAGTTACATAATTTGAAAAGTGATTGCTAATGTTATATGCTTTGTTGCACACTGTGAAAATGATTAACTCAAAAGAGCGAGATGTCATGTACCCATTCTGCAGCGCTTTGTTTACATTTGCGGCTTTCACGACATTTGCGTTACAGCAGCTAAACTGCTACACGGCAGTACTATTTGGACGGAGTTGGAGCTCGCATCCGCGTGCGTGTTGTTTTGTGCCTGAGTTTTATTAAGCCGAAAATAAAGGCAGCGTTACAAAGTCATCTGACCGCTCATTTCACATTCTGAATGCATTATTGACTGGCTGACTTCGTTTTCTCCATGTTTAAATGATCTTATAACCACTGTGCCGTCATGATAAGCTTGCTTACCGGACATCACTTTTTCATGAAGAATGGTGGTCGTATAAACTGCATTATTTTTTTTTATCCAGGGCTTTGGTTCTCGGGTCATTTAGGTAAAAAAAAAAAAAAAAAAAGTCTCGGCGGCAGATACGTTTGTACCGGATAATCCGCCCGCCCCGGCCGGTTCGCCGCGGCGTATTCGGGTCCTGGCTCTGCTCGCACGCCGTTTTCGGGTCCTGGCTCTGCTCGCACGCCGTGGGGGAACGCTCGAGAAACCGGGGTGTTCACCGGAGGTCCCGAGGCTGGGAAACCGGGCTCGGCCCACATCGCCTATGGCGAGGCGGTGGCGGCCTGCCGGACTGGCCAGAGCAGCGGGCTCCGTCGGAAGACGGCTACTTGCCAACTATCGGTCTCCAGTCGTGCCGGTGTTTAGCCTTAGATGCGAATTTACCACCCGCCTTGGGCTGCATTCCCAAACAGCCCGACTCTGTATCGTCACAAGCCCTGTAGTTTAACTTACTTAGTGTTTTAGCATTCCCGCTAGCAGCAGCCTCGTATTCGTTCCAAAAATCTTTGTGATGCAGTTTTAAATGGCTGCTGGGTTAGTGGTTTTGAATGGGGAGGCTTTCTTTCTGCCTCGTGGAACTTCTATGGTACATGTTTCGCAGATGGCGAGAGCGTCGTTTTTTTAGTAACAGCCACCATAATATTCAACTACTTCTTGTCGTGTAACTCCGCCTCCTCAACCCCTCCTCCCTCGGGGGCTTCAGAGAGGGGAGGGGTTGAGAAGGTGGCGTGCTGAATTCTTCGGTTGCGCACATTTGGAGGCTAAATCAAGTATATAATTATCGGATTGCATTATTGGTTGAATTTTTTTACTATCTGGATTATCTGTGTGACGTGATAATTGCCATTATCGGCCGATAATTATCGGTGCCCGATATTATCGTGTATCTTTACTTATTTCATGCAGTTAAATACAAATTTATTATTTAAAAATTATACAATGTGATTTTCTGGATTTTTGTATTAGATTCCGTCCCTCACACTTGAAGAGAACTTATGATACAAATTACAGACCGGGCTTGCAAGTGGGAAAACCAGCAAAATCGGCAGTGTATCAAATCTCCCCACTGTATGTTAGGCTACTTATTAATTTCCTTATGATTTAAAAAAGTCATTGTTTGCGCGATCTTCAAAATTTTGATTTTAATATACATCATATGTTCTTAAGTAGTTAAAATTTGAGACTTGGCTTTTAGTATGTGAGGAAATGAGGGAAAATAAAAATTAGGAGATGGAGGTTGGGGTTATTGCTGTTTTTGTTGACTTTTATTTGGCAAATCATTGCCAGCTGCTACCATTCCTTGAAGAAAACCAGATTTCGGAACCATTTCAGTCTGGTTTTAAATCCCTCCACAGCACTGAGTCGGCACTTTTAAGAGTATCAAATGATATACTTCTGGCAACAGACTCTGGCAAGTTTGTTGTTTTAGTTCTTTTAGATTTATCTGCAGCATTTGATACCGTAGACCATCAGATTTTAATTTCTCGTCTTGAACACAGTGTGGGTATTCAAGGTGTCGCTCTTGAATGGTTTAAGTCTTACCTAAATGAACGGAGTTTTTGTGTGAAAATGGGCAATTTCATGTCCAAAAAGGCATCGCTTCCACATGGGGTTCCCCAGGGATCTGTTCTCGGCCCTCTTTTATTTTCACTTTATTTATTGCCTCTTGGTTCTGTTTTTAGAAAACATGGTGTTTCATTTCATTTGTATGCTGATGACTGTCAGATCTATTTTCCATTGGCGCAGAATGGCACTTTCTGTCAACTTATTGAATGCCTCAACGATATAAAGTCGTGGCTCTCATGTAATTTTTTAAGTTTGAATGACAGTAAGTCTGAAGTCATGGTGTTCAAACCGAGTAGCCAGGCCTCCCTGAATGTTGACCTCGGTTCATTGTCTCTGTTTCTTAAGAATTATGTCAAAAATCTAGGGGTCCAATTTGATGCTGATTTTAAATTTGAGAAGCAGATTTCTTGTGTTGTTCGGGACTGTTTTTATCAGCTTCGCCAGATTGCTAAGGTGAAATCTATTGTTTCACGCTCTGATATGGAAAAATTGATTCATGCTTTTGTCACAACTCGGCTGGATTACGGTAATTCTTTGTATGCAGGTGTCGGTCAGGCGGCACTGGCCCGTCTGCAACTTGTACAAAACTCTGCTGCTCGACTCCTAACTAGAACCCGCAGGCGTGAACATATCACCCCAATTTTAGCATCTCTTCACTGGCTCCCGGTACATTACCGAATACATTTTAAGATATTATTATTTGTTTTTAAATGTTTGAATAATCTTGCGCCGCCATATTTGTCAGAACTGCTTCAGCCTTACAGTCCAACCAGAACCCTCAGATCAGCTGACCACCTGCTTCTAGTAGTCCCAAGATCAAGGCTGAAGCTTAGGGGTGACCGTGCATTTGCGGTGATGGCGCCCAGGCTGTGGAACCAATTACCACTTACTATTAGACAGGCCCCCTCACTTTCGGATTTTAAATCACGTCTTAAAACATTTTATTTTTCGTCAGCTTTTAATGTGCAATGACAGTTTATGACCTCGTCTTTTATTTATTTTATTTTATGTGTTTGTTTTATCTTTCAAAGTTGACTTATTTTGCTGTGTTTTGCTATGTAAAGCACTTTGGTCTCCTTGGCGGATTTTTAAATGTGCTATACAAATAAAGTTGATTGATTGATTGATTGATTGATTGGAAAAATACAATTTTGAATGAAAATTCGTTCTTGTATGTGTTATAGAAATAACTGTGCCAAAACAGTTTTCTTTGCATTTCAGTAGTTTTAGGAGGTTTGCACCCCCCCCACCCCACCCCAAAAAAATGAAAATAAATACATAAATAAACAAAATTTCTGGCTCCGTGGCGACCTTCACGTCAGGGAGTTCCGGCAAGAAATTCTAGCCACTTTCACCCCTGAGTATTATAATATAAAAAAAACAAAGGCAAAACTCACATTTCTGAAGGTACTCCTGTCCATACTCGTCTCTGACCTCCTGAGGCATCTTGTCCCAAAGAAACTTGATATTTTTACTCAGAATCGCAGCATCAGTCACGTTTGTTTTGAAGAAGCCTGGTTCAATGCACAAGACCTTGACACCAAAGGGTGCCATATTGAGCCTAAATTGGGAAAAGTGTACATAATCAATGCTTGTTTCAAAACTAGCGGTTGGTAGATCAGCCAAAAATCTTAATTACTCAAATAAAAGTAGTCATCCAAAACAATTACAATTACTAACAATACAATTAATAACAAAAAATGTTCTTAAAAGGATCCTCTATTTTTAAGACAAGTAATTCTTAAAAGATAAATGTTAGTATGAGGTATAATAATTTGATATTAAACCCCTTCTTAATGTTTTTGTTTTAATAAAGTTTGTACAATTATTTTAAGTGATAGGTCGCCATTTTTGTTACGTCGCAGTGCGTGACGTCCCCGGGCCCGTTGCCGAAATTCCAGCGTGTCACTCGTTAGCTTTCCCAACATGTCGTCAGTTCTACCCTTCCTATTTGAACCAGATCTGAAAAGTGAAGAGCTGGACAGCACTGTCGGTCGTTCACAAGACGAGCTTCAGGAAAAAATGCGTGCAGCAAATACCCGATAAGACAAAAGTTGGGCAAAACTGGTGATGCACTCGCTGCAAGTGAGTCTCAATGGCAACAGAGCGAGAGAGTGCTGTTGGGAACTCCGGTTGGGAGTGAGAGTGTATGCTGTTGGAAACTCCGGTTTTATTAGCAGATATTCAAGGTAAGCGTATTGCATTTTCAAACTCATCCCAATATAATTATGTAGATTGTTAGCATCCAGAGCTGTTGTGTGCTTTACATACAGTACAGGCCAAAGAGCACACCTTGTGTAATCCATGTCTTGTACATTGTAACGCGTGGTAGCTAGGATACGTGTATAAAAGTACCAAAAAGGGGAGAAGCTTCCACTTATCCACAGGTATTCACAAAAAATAATATTTCCACCTTGACCACTCTTCACTCGGGAGCTCAGCAGTATGCAAACACGCGTTCCCTGACAAACTCCAACATTGTTGTAAGGTCCACGTCAGAGTCACTGTCGTCTCTGTAGCATGCCATAGTGCTTTAATTATTTTGTATGATTTGGGGAAAACTCCCACGAAGAATGGTCAACAAAAAAGATAGCAATAGTAATCCAAATCCGCGTTTTTTACTCACTCGAAGATCCAGGAAATAGACAGATCCCATGGCAATATTGCAGCCACGATCAGGCCGTCGATTCCACAAAATAGACTGATCCGAAAAGCCGCTGTGGGACCGACGAATCAAAAAAATGGACAGATCCGAAACCAATATTGCAGACGCGGTGGGACCGTCGGATCCAGAAAATAGACGGATCCCTTACTTGACTGAGGATCCAGGAAAAATGTTCGGGCGCCAGTTGTAACGCGTGGTGTGTAGGATACGTGCATACAGGGACCAAAAAGGGGGAGAAGCTTCCACTTATGCACATTTATTCACTAAAAATAATAATTCCACCTTGACCACTCACTTCACTCCCTTTGTTTCCATTTGACTGGAAATTGCATCCAAAAAGCAGCACATGGTGGCATTTTACTTTGCGAGTTTAGGCAGCAATAAGCAATTGTTAAACACGCTACACATTTGGAAAGATCCCAATTACGTCATCACTGCGAGCCCGCAAACCATGGCGCCAACTAACAGTCAAAATATGTACTAAATATTATAAAATATTGCCATTGATTTAACATTTTATGTGTTTCTAACAACATATTTTAGTACAAGAGAACAATTGTGGTTTATTAGAGCCTACATGTATTAAAAGTTAGAGGATCACTTTAAAAGTACATTTTTCTCACAAAGTTACTCTCGTAAAAGTAACAGAGTACCGTATTTTTCGGACTATAAGTCACGTTTTTTTTTTCATATTTTGGCTGGGGGTGTGACTTATACTCAGGAGCGACTTATGTGTGGAATTATTAACACATTATGATATAATTTCACATGTTATTTTGGTGTTTTGCAGTGACACTGATGGTTTTGTAAAGTTGTTAGCATGTTCTTATGCTATAGTTATCTGAATAACTCTTTATAGCTATGGCCACGTTCGCGTTCTGCCTTTGGCAGTGTATGTTCAATTGTAATATTGACTTTATCTTGAAATGGATGCATTTAGTTTGTGGCGCTTTCACGCCCACGTGAGGGCGCACTCGCACTTGTTTACGTGAAGAAGAGTGCTCACACGCCAGAAGAAGACGGACAGCTACGTAGCTCTGAGTGAGTAAGTGAGTGAGTGGGCGAGTTAGCGAGAGAATAGACGGCTGCGAACCTACTTTCATTGTTTATGCTTTTAAATCATCTCTACAGAGGCAACGCCTGCGTGTATCATCTTTTCTGTTGTTGTTGTGTGTTTTCCACCCGCGATCGGACACTTAGAGCCAGTTGTGTGGTTGTTTGAACGATGTGCTAATGATAGCGAACGCATGCTAACCTGTTACTTATTACTAATAGTACCTAATTATCATTTATTTACGTTGATCCGAACCTGTTTTCCATCGAGGACCAAATTGATTCAGCAAATTATACGGACGTCCAGCATTGTCTTTTGGGAGTTCGCTGGATAGCCAGGACCGAGCCGTAACGTAGGACAGTAAATTCACATTTCGTTGTTCATGCACTGTACACTGTATATTTATTTAGCACATTGTTCTCTATTGTATTTTTATATTAAATTGCCTTTCAAGATGACATGTCTGTTCTATGTGTTGGATTTTATCAAGTAAATTTCCCCCCAAAATTCGACTTATACTCCGGTGCGACTTGTATATGTTTTTTTTTCTCTTCGTTGGGCATTTTATGGCTGGATCGACTTATACTCAGGAGCGACTTGTAGTCCAAAAAATACGGTAAATGTCACGTGTTACTACCCACCTCTGTTCAAAACACACACAAAGCATTTCCCATTGACAGTTTCACCTGAGGCTATCGTTGAAAGACTCCACGCCGTATTTGGACACGCAGTACGGGCCTCCGGTGGGACTAATCCTCCCGAAGACGCTGGCCACATTCACCACTCTCCCCCTGGCCTTCTTGATGAGCGGCAGGACGCTCAGAGTCACGGCGATCACCCCGTTTAGGTTCACATCCAGCATGGACTTGTAGTCATCGATGGTCAGCCAGTCACACGGGGCGGTCGGGACAGCCACTCCTGCATTGTTCACGACGGCCCACAGGCCTGGAAGGACCACATGAGGAAGTTAGTGTAGATAGAAAATAGGTCCAAAAGAATACATTTAAAGTAAGGGTGTGATAATTAGAGATAACCCGATCGATCGTGTCTGATGACGTCATTTTCAAAGTATCGGAATCGGCAAAAAAATATCGGCCATGCCTTTTTTAAATATATATATATCTTTAAATTAAATTGTTTTCTAATTGTATTTAACGTTACAGACATAATATGTTGCACTCATCCAGAGTCTTTAGTTTAGGCTTAAGGTAGGGATATCAAATTTATCCCGATAACGGCGGTAATTAATTTTTAAAAAATGTATCACGTTAAAATATTTAACGCAATTAATGCATGCGTTGCACGACCCACTCACGCATTGTCGCTCTCAATCTGTAATGGCACTGTTTTACCTATATAGAGAGATAATAGGCAGCGTTAAATGAGTAGAGTGAATTTTGGCAGCCTTTGGAGCCTTTTTTTAATTGGCTAAAGCCTTACAATCCCTCTCCCTACATTTAGAAATATCATGGGAAGCAATGTGGGGAAGCAAAGTAGCAATTGATCTTTTTCTTAACACCTTATGTTATTTCCCAACGCAGAGAAGATATATCAATTGGTAGCACTACGCACAGTCATGGTTCCACTTCCCATCATGCATTTGGGCATGGCTACAGTATCATTTACTGAAAGCTCAACAAATACACTAGATGACAATATTTAGTCACAATATACAAAGTCTTTCTATCCGTGGATCCCTCTCACAGAAAGAATGTTAATAATGTAAATGCCATCTTGAGGATTTATTGTCATAATAAACAAATACAGTACTTCTGTACTGTATGTTGAATGTATATATTCGTCCGAGTTTTATTCATTTTTTTCTTAATGCTTTGCCAAAACGTATATGATCGGGAAAAATTATCGGGAATGATCGGGATCGGATCGGGAGCAAAAAAACATGATCGGAACAACCCTAGTGATAATATATCGAAATGGTGATATACTGCATTACTTTGTATCCCAGAAGGTTATCAATACGCTCCTCCTTTCAAGAATCGATATATAGTATTTAGGGCTGCAGCTAGCGATTATTTAAGTACTGTAATTTTCGGACTATAAGCCGCTACTTTTTTCCCTCATTTTGAATCCTGCGGCTTATAGTCCAGTGCAGCTTATTTGTTGATTTATTTGGGTTTATAAGTAGCACTTTATTTGACAGCAGCATCAAAGACAGTCATAAGACTGTCATAATTATGACACTATCATGGACATTACTGAATGCTTATGACAGATGTCATTCAGTGTCATCCAGCAAATTATGTCTAACTCCCTTTATGCCCAGCTCAGATCTTTTACATCCATTCAAAAGTGAGATAATTTGCTGGATGACACAGAAAGACATCTGTTATAAGCATGCATTAATGCTTATGATAGTGTCATATCATAATTATGATTGTCTTATGACGGTTTTATGTCGCCACTGTCAAATAAAGTGTTACCAAATACCATAACTAGCCATTAATGAAACAACTGGAATGGTAACTGAAGAAATAATTAGCACATAACATACATTTTGATTGTTATTTACATCTGTAGCACTGCAATGCATGCTAGAAGGCATGTTGGATGACAACATTTTTGACATCAGGTGGCAGCAGAGGTTGACTGTCTCCCCCAAAGGAGCAGTGATGGCCAAATGAAGCTTCTTGGAGCAATGAAGCTTAGCAGCCAATTGGTTCAAAGCTTCATGGTGGTTCCTTGCCGACCACTCCGACTTCAATAACTTCTGCCCCATATCCAACCTCCTTTTCATCTCCAAAATCCCCGAAAGAGCAGTCGCCTCCCAACTTCACTCTCACCTATCCCAGAATAACCTTTATGAACAGTTTCAATCTGGTTTTCGCCCACTACACAGCAATGAAACAGCACTCGTTAAAATAACCAACGACGTTCTCATGGCAGCTGATTCTGCACTGCTCTCCATCCTCATCCTCCTAGACCTATCTGCAGCCTTTGATACCATTAGTCACACCACACTCCTCCACCGGCTTTCCACTATTGGCATCACCTGCACCCCGTTGAACTGTTTTTTTCCTACCTTTCTGAGTGCAGCCAATATATCCAACTAAAGTCATTTAAATCTACACCCTCCCCTGTTACCTTTGGTGTGCCTCAGGGCTCTGTCCTAGGGCCCCGACTCTTCATCATATACCTACTTCCCCTTGGCAATATTTTTTGTAAATTCAACATCCACTTTCACTGCTATGCCGACGACACCCAACTCTACCTCACTTCTGAACCCTCCTCCTCTCTCCCGCCCTCATTTTTGACTGACTGTATCACTGAAATAAAAATCTGGTTTACCCACAATTTGCTCAAACTTAACAGTAGTAAAACCATAACATATCCCTTACCTTTGACAACTCCACTGTTTCACCCTTCCCCCAAGTCAAGAGCCTAGGAGTAATCCTCGACAACACACTTTCCTTTCAATCGCACATCAATAACATTACTCGGATTGCCCACTTTCACCTACGCACCATTAATCGGCTCCGCCCTTCCCTCACCCCAATTCTCATTCACAGCCTTGTCACTTCCCGCCTGGACTACTGCAACTCTCTCCTCTTCGGCCTCCCTCATAAAACTCTCCATAAACTCCAACTGGTCCAGAATTCAGCTGCCCGCATCATAACCCATACCCCGTCCATCCACCACATCACTCTAGTCCTCCAATAGCTTCACAGGCTCCCGGTCCACTTTCGAATACAGTTGAAGTTCTCCTCCTCACATTCAAGGCCATCCATAACCTTGCCCCTCCATACCAGTCCGATCTCATTCATGTTACTATTCCCTCCTGTGCCCTTACATTTGGAATTTACTCCCACCCGACCTCAGGAACACAGATTCCCTCACCCTTTTTCAATCAAAACTCAAAACTCACCTGTTTAGACTAGCCTATCCACAATAATCACTACGTTCTGGTCTTTTTAACTGCCCTTGTCTCCTTTAATAATAATAATAATGATAATAATAATAATAATACATTTTATTTGTAGAGCGCTTTTACCAATGCTCAAAGACGCTTTACAGGAGGAACAGAAACAGCAAACAACGTGAACAGAACAAAACAAAGAAAATAATTATAAGTTAAAAGCTAGTTTAAAAAGGTGAGTTTTTAACAGTTTTTTGAATGTGGGAAGGTCTGAACATGAACGAATGGGTTTTGGGAGTGAGTTCCAAAGGGAGGGGGCGGCAGCGGAGAAGGCTCTGTCCCCCCTAGTTCGGTGTGTTCTTTGTTTGGGCGGTGCGAGGATGTTTCCATTAGAAGAGCGGAGGTGATGGGAAGGGGTGCGGGGACAGAGAAGGTCTGTGAGGTAGGGCGGGGCCAAGTTATTGAGTGCTTTGTAAGTGAGAAGGATGATTTTGAACTGAATTCTGTGTGAAATAGGAAGCCAGTGCAGTTTGTGGAGGACGGGGGTAATGTGGTTCCTATAGGGGGTCCGGGTGAGAAGGCGTGCAGCGGAGTTTTGGATATATTGTAGTTTATTGATGAGTTTGGATGGAGAACCGAAGAGAATGCTGTTGCAGTAGTCAAGTCTGGAGGTTATGAAGGCATGGATGAGGGTTTCAGCAGTAGAGAAGGTGAGGGAGGGGCGAAGACGGGCTATGTTTTTGAGGTGGAAGAAGGCAGTTCTGGTGATATGGTTGACGTGGTGGTCGAATCTGAGTTTATTGTCAAAAATGATACCAAGGTTGCGTGAATGTGTTGAGAAAGGCAGGGTGCAGTTGTTGAGGGTGAGGGAGAATTGGGTGTCTATGATGTGGGCTGCAGGGTCGAAGATGATTATGTCTGATTTGTTACTGTTGAGTTGAAGATAGTTTTCTTGCATCCAGGAATTAATTTCACTGAGGCAGTTTTGAAGTGTGGATTGGGTGCTGTGCGAGATTTGTTGTGTGGTTATGTAAATTTGGATGTCGTCAGCGTAGCAGTGAAATTGGAGTCCATGTTTGCGGATGATCTGACCAAGGGGGAGAATGTAGAGAATGAAGAGGAGGGGACCTTGAACTGAACCTTGGGGGACACCTTGTGGCAGAGGAGCAGGAGGGGATGTGCAATGATTGATGGCGATGAATTGTTGTCGGTCAGTGAGGTAGGAGCGAAACCAGGAAAGTGCGGTACCAGTGATGTGTAAAGATTCTAATCTGGAGAGCAGGATGGTGTGGTTGATTGTATCGAAGGCAGCAGTGAGGTCCAGGAGGATGAGGATGGTGAGTTGTCCGGAATCCAAGGAGAGAAGAATATCGTTGGTTATTTTGAGAAGGTCTGTTTCGGTGCTGTGCTGTGATCGGAAGCCAGATTGAAAAAGTTCAAACAGGTTATTATTGGTGAGGTGGTTTTAGTATTTTAAATTTCCTTAAACATTCTATACTTTCATTTTCTCACTTTTAATATGTTTAAATGTTTGAAATGATTGTACGGCGACCTTGAGTGCCAGAAAGGCGCCTTCAATTAAAATGTATTACCGTAATTTCCCGAATATAAGGCACACCTGTGTATAACCCGCACCCCAAATTTACTTGTAAAATCTAGGGAAAATTATTGTACCCATGTATAATGCGCACCCTAATTTTAGCACCAATAAATAGAAGAATACAAGAAAACAGAGCTCGTGTACAGGTACAGAAATGTCATTTTACTGATTGGTGAAACACAGCACCCGCATAGCACATTGGTAGTTCAAAACATTACCGTAAACTGACAATATGTAACGTAATAATATGATCTGACAAATTCTTCAACTTACCAGAATCCAATAGAAAACCAAACAGATGTTACTTTTCTTTTAAAGGCTGCTGTATAACTTGCTCGTTTCATCAAGATGAATAAATGTTTCTTCCATAGGTTGATACCGTAAAATTAAAGTGAGGATTTACGTCGGAAATCGGAAAGCGCATCGCTGTACACTAGACTGTAACAATTAGAACTATTGTTATTTGGGTTTGAGTTTCCTGAGGGACAGATATAGTTGACGGACACCGGAAGTCTGTGTTGTGTTACGTTTGTTATGGTCCGAGTTGCGGAGCTGCAATAAACGTTAACTTAAATGAGTTCAAGAAACTAAATTCTGTGCTTTATGAAGAGTGAAAAAAGCAGAATTTAACACAGACGAAATCATTCGACCAATCAGAGTGAAGTATTACCGAAACAAAATGGTGACGTCACGTACCGTAATGGTCGGCAACGGATCGCCGCATACGTTTCTTCAACACAACATGGCCGTGTCAATAAAAAAAAATCGGTCTTTTTATATATATATATATATATACTGTATATATATATATATATATATATATATATATATATATATATATATATATATATATATATATATATATATTTTTTTTTTTCTGTCTCCATCCCTGTACCCGTGTATAATGCTCACCATGATATTACAAGTTGATTTTGGGGAAAAAAAGTGCGCGTTATATTTGGGAAATTACGGTATTATTATTATTTGGTTTTATGACAGTCTTATGATGCCACTGTCAAATAACATGTTACCAGTTAATATCTTTTGGTGTAAATATCCCATTATATGATGAGGACAGCTGCGGTTTATAGACCAGTGCAGCTTATCTGTGAACAAATGCTGTTTTCATGTCAAATTTGGTGGGTGGCGGCTTATAGTCAAGTGCTCCTTATAGTCCCAAAATTATGGTAATCAGTTAATCTATCAATTAGTTAGTCCGAATAATCAAGTAATCTAAGTTACTTCCTGTTGATTTCGGATCACTTGCTGTTGGTTTTTGGAGCTTTTTTGTGTCTCTTCTTTGTTAGGTCATTGGCCTAGTCTACGGTCATTGGCTGCAAATGAACAGATGTGACTACGGACACAAAAGTGAGCCAAGTTCAGTAGTGCACACACTCAATCACACAAATAAAAAATCTCTGGTTTTATGACGCCAATGTCAAAATAAAAGCATGTGTTTCTATAAATACAGTTTGAATGAGCTGTAACATGCTTGTCAGGCAGGACAACACTGGCTTGGTATCTTTGACACCCCTGATCCAGAGGCATTAGATTGAGGCCATTGCATTGACCTTACGTGTTTTGCTTTTACAGTTGGGTTATGTTATTGATCTGCTTATTCTATTCATAAAAAAAAAAAAAAACAAGTGAGTGTACTAAAGATTCCATCATGTGCTAGTGGTTGTATTCTGGTATTAACATTTAGCATGTTTTTTTTTAGTTTAGACAAATAATTTTTGGAAAACCAAAAGCCTAATGTTTGTAAAATTAATCATAGGTCCCGATTCTATTACCACCCACCGACACCTCCTGCTGACGGATTTCCGTCTCTATGATGGAGGATCCTTGTCGCACCACTGCTGCACACTCACCACGCTGTCCGACTTTGCCCTTAATCATGTCTGCAACTTTAGCCACACTTTCCATAGATCGAACATCCAGGTGTGACGTGGTCAAGTTTCCGGAGCATGACTTCTTCAGCTCCTCTTCGCCCTTCTCAGTGTAGCAAGAGGCAATTACTCGAAAGCCGATCTTGTCCAGGTGACGAGCCAGTAGGTTTCCAAAGCCTGAATCGCAACCAGTGATGTACACGTACTTGCCGCCCTTGTCAGGGACCCTAGGAAGCTCCCTGAACCAGCGGTACACATAGTAGATCACTAATAGTCCCAGGAGGTACAAATACATATCTGCAGGAAGAGAGAAAGAATCAGTATTTCTCTAACATATACACTACACTAAAATGTTAGAGATACAACATTTGGGTTATGGGTGAAATATCAAGTTGATTTTAAAATATAGCGTGAGAAAAATAAGTATTTGAACACCCTGCGATTTACAAGTCCTCCCTCTTAGAAATGATGGCCGGTTTTGAAATGTTCATAGTAGGTGCTTGTCCACTGTCCGCACAGATCTTCTGTATATCAATCAGGTTTCTGGGCTGTCGCTGAGAAACACAAAGTTTGAGCTTCCTACAAAGATTTTCTATTGGGTTTTGGTCTGGAGACTGGCTAGGCCCCTGCAGAACCTTGATATGCTTTTTACGAAGCCACTCCTTGGTAATTCTGGCTGTCTGCTTCAGGCCATTGTCATGTAGGAAGACCCAGTCATGACCCATTTTCACTGATCTGAGGGAAGGATGTTATTCCCCAAAATCTCACAATACATGGCCCTGGTCATCCTCTGCCTAATACAGTTCAGTCGTCCAGTCCCATGTGCAGAAAGACACCCCCAAAGCATGATGCTACCACCCCATGCTTCACAGTAAGGATGGTGTTCTTGGGATAGTACTCATCATCCTTCTTCCTCCAAAAATAAGAAGTAGAATTAAGACCAAAAGGTTCCATTTTAATCTTAAATGACCACATAACTTTCTCCTATGACTCCTCTGGAGCATCCAAATGGTCATTGGTAAACTTTATTTTTTTCCCCTACCAGCCCGTATTTTCTTTTGATTGGATACGGCGTACAGTAAATATTGTACGGGAAAACACTCTACGAGCTACGCTTCGCTAGCACCAGCCCCGATCGGGTTTTCATTAAGTTTTACGGGGCAAAAACAATGTCTCATCAGGGCTACCTTGGGCCAAGGTTTACAGCTATGTGATAGATGATTTTTTTCTTGTGAATGAATTTTCTTGTAAATGATTTTTTTTAATTGTTACAAGAATCTTTTTTTTTTTATTTATTATTTTTTTTTCCAAAAAAAGGTACAAATCACCACGCTCCTACTTATTGTCCTGTCAATAATGTATTAACCTGACAGCACTGATACATATATATACACACACACCCACACACAAGGTGGGCCACACAGGACAGAAATGCCAGGGCCATTTTTGGGACTCAGTCCACCCCTGGTTTGGTTAGAACATTGGTAGGGACGATATGGCATAACGTGCATGTATACTTTTTGCTGAGGACGGGACATAATTATTGATCAATGCAAAATAAATCTGTATTGACTTATACTAACTTTTATGTGTATTGGTTCAGCCTACACCGTTCAATTCAAACCTTTGTTTTAAAAAAATTACGAAAGAATAGAGCTGTTAAAATTATCGCGTTAACGGGCGGTAATTAATTTTTAAAAATTAATCACGTTAAAACATTTGATGCAATTAACGCACATGCCCCGCTCAAACAGATTAAAATGACAGCACAGTGTAATGTCCGCTTGTTACTTGTTTTTTGGTGTTTGGCGCCTTCTGCTGGCGCTTGGATCCAACTGATTTTATGGCTTTCAGCATCGTGAGTGAGCATGGTGTAATTATTGACATCAACAATGGCGAGCTATTAGTTTATTTTTTGATTGAAATTTTTACAAATTTTAATAAAACGAAAACGTTAGGAGGGGTTTTAATATAAAATTTCTATAACTTGTACCAACATTTATCTTTTAAGAACTACAAGTCTTTCTATCCATGGATCGCTTTAAGAGAATGTTAATAATGTTAATGCCATCTTGTTGATTTATTGTTATAATAAACTAGTATAGTACTTAGTATGTACCGTATGTTGAATGTATATATCCGTCTTGAGTCTTATCTTTCCATTCCAAAAATAATAAAAATATGGCATATTTTATAGATGGTTTGAATTGCGATTAATTACGATTAATTAATTTTTAAGCTGTAATTAACTCGATTAAAAAAATTTAATCGTTTGACGGCCCCACTAAAGAAGCATTTTGAAGACTTCGAGGTAAAATTTCCGGATTTTACGAGCAAATTTAAATTGCATTATTTAAACATAAATGATATTAACATATACACTAAATACAAGCTTGTTAATCATCTCTTAACTATCCAGGAATGCAAAAAATAAACATTTGTCTTAAGATCAGTCAACATCGATCTAAATATAAAAATTTAATATAACTGAAAATACTTCTTTGTCAGGGAATAACGAAAAAATAAATAAAAATGGAGCCGTACTTCAGGTAAAACACTACTGGTTTTGCCCACAAGCACAGCCAAACTCAACAAAAAACATGAACGCTCCTGTGGGCTGCTTCAAGACCACATGAATAAAATAAAAAGTAAAATTTGGGGAGATGGGGTAAAACTCGGTTCACTACATTTCTCACAGTTCAATTAATGTTAACAGTAGAAAACACATAAAGAGGACAGTTCTCTCTAAGCAGCTACCTACTCAAGTTTTGCAGGTTAGCAAGTTGACACAGTTTAATGTCATGCTAACTCTGATGCAGGTCAGACTTTCAGTAGCAAAATTAGTGGTGTGTTCCCCACTTGCACAACATTGGAGCCTTTTTACATTTCTTACTGTGGCTGCTGCTGGCTGGGGAAAAAACTTCTAATATCCTTAATATCTAATGTGTGTGTGTGTGGGGGGGGGGCGTGGTCAAGTCATCAGCCAATCAAATATGCATTTATGAGGAATTGATTGGCACATTCAGCAAGTGAAAAGAGGTACATGTAAGTCTGAACATAATGAACATAACTCACTTACTAATGGTGTGGTCAAATACAACAATTAAAACTACCTATATAAGTGACGTCATTATATAACGCAAATAAGGTTACTTAAAAGTTGGTGGGGACAATCTGAGCGTCCTCAAACGTTGGTAGTGTTTTGTCCCTACCGACCCTATGCAAACCGACGCCCTTGCCTGGCAGTGAATGAGTTAATTCATCCAAAAAGCTACCTATAGTTCCAACCTTTTGTGGCGTGAGTGCACAACATGACATTGTGCAATGGATTAGGACCAACATGCTGCAGAGTATGAACTTTAGCCCAACGTGTTGTGCCCTGTGCACATTAAACTTCATCCAAGTTGACTTCACATTAACAGCTATTGTTCACTTTGGCACTCAATTTGCACACCCTTCCGTGAATTTGGGTTTTGAGATTACAGAAAGGAAATACTTGATGGTCTCAAGTCGTCACCACTTCTTATCTAAGTACAGTTTGTACTGCAATCTTAATTTATGATAATACAAATTTTAAAAGATACTTCATAACAGACAAGTAGACTTTTACAAATACTTTTTAAATATATATATATATATATATATATATATATATATATATATATATATATATAGTAAAGTAGATACTGTAAATCCTGTACAAATTACATTTATTTGCAGTTAAAAAAAAAAAAAAATCTAATAAGGAATCCTTTATTAGCAAATGGGCAAAACGCTAAAAATAACGCAAATTATCTTACCGGTTGAGAAGAGGACGACCAGAGAAGAGTGAAGCAACTCAGCGTGGGCTTCTGCTCTGTTCTATTAATGTGCAATCTATTATAACTTTTTAAACACGCCTTTTTCCCGTTTGGGAAAAAAAAAAAAAAAATCACATTTACGTCTATGTAAGCAAAATGTCGCCCCTAAGTGTTGAAATAGCCACAGTACAATTAGTCACGAGAATTCCATGCTTATATTCTTATTTATTAAAATCTATTTTTACAAGGTAACACCAATACTATGATTCAAAATAATATAAGAATTCCAAAAAGTCACAACCAAGTCTTCACGAGTAACTTGTTCCATGTCACGTGTTTTCCAATCTTTGTAAACAACAAGCTTGAGGAGGGGGAAAACCAGATGGTTTTGTTTACATTTGGACTTCCTCTGTCAAAATACTACATATTTGTAGACTATATATAGAAGTATCTGAACACTGAGACATATTTATTTTGCATATTCACTCATTGACTGCCATTGATGGTTATTAGAGTTGCTTTAAAAACAAACTTTTTTATTGACCACATAGTAACTCGGCCTTCTGACAATTTACAACACTCAATTTTAGCTATTCATTACAGTTATTCTCAAACACATGCAGCGATCCAACGCCGAATTTAGCTTGAAAAAGTACGAAAGCTGTAGCTACCGCATACAAACAGGAAGGATTGTCTCAGGAGTGATTTGTTCGAGGATTCAAGGCAAAGCAAGGCAAGGCAAGGCAAATTTATTTATACAGCACAATTCAACACAAGGCAATTCAAAGTGCTTTACATCACATGAAGATCATAAAAATCACATTAAAATCAATAGAACGAAAAAACAAAGACAATTGAAATAGGAAATAAAATCATACATAAAAATCTCATTTAATCACGAATAGAATAAAAAAATAAAAAATAAAACAAATACTACTCCTACTGTTAATAATTGAAATCAGCAATGGAGATAAGAATAGAAAGCAAATAGATTGAAAAATATAGGCAGTTATGGATATGAAGTGCTAAACAAAAGCATTTTTAGCCCTGATTTAAAGGAGCTAACAATTTGAGCATGCTTCAGACCTTCAGGTAACTTGTTCCAGAGGTGAGGAGCATAGTAACTAAATGCTGCTTCACGCTGCTTGGTTCTTGTTCTTGGAGCATACAGGAGACCAGTTCCAAACAACCTTAAGGGTCTAGATGTTTCATAGGAATCTAACAAATCAAGCATGTAATTTGCTCCAAGGCCATTAAGTGTTTTGTAGATGAGCAGTAGTATTTTATAGTCTATGCTTTGACTCACTGGAATCCAGTGTAACTATTTCAAAACCGGTATAATGTGGTCCAGTTTCCTTGTATTTGTGAGGACTCTGGCTGCAGCATTCTGTACTAGCTGCAGCTTCCTGACTGATTTTTTTATCAAGACCTGTAAATATACCGTTGCAGTAGTCCAATCTGCTGAAAATGAACGCATGCATAAGTTTTTCCATGTCTTGTTGAGTCAGAAGCCCCTTAATTCTGGCTATATTTTTTAGGTGGTTATAAGCAGATTTAGTGACGGACTTTAGATGGCTATCAAATTTTAGGTCTGAGTCAATAATTATGCCAGGGTTTCTGACTTGATTTGTAGCTGTAAGTGACATTGTGCTAAGGTGCCTGCTTATCTTTGACCTTTCCTTTTTTGGCCCAAAAATGATCACTTCTGTCTTCTCCACATTTAACTGGAGAGAATGATGACACATCCATTCATTGATTTGATGAATGCATTTACTCAGGGAGACTAAGGGACTATAATCATGTGGGGACAGAGAAATGTACAGTTGTGTGTCATTTGCATAGCTGTGATAGGAGATGTCATACTGTTCCATAATCTGAGCTCGGGGAGGCATATAGATGTTAAATAAGAGTGGTCCAAGAATTCAATTCAATTTCAATTCAATTTTATTTGTATAGCCCTAAATCACAACAACAATGTCTCAAAGGGCTTTACAGAAATGAAGCAACAAAAATGAATAGATACAGTTCAAGTCCTGGGTATCCCCTATCCTTAAGACCCTCCATGCCGGCAAGGAAAAACTCCAAAAACTCCAGAGTCAATTGGGAGAAAAATGAGAAACCTCGGGGAGTACCACAGTCAGGAGAGATCCACTCCCAGGACGGATAGACAGGAACCCCAGAACTGCTAGTGGGAATTAGCAGGCGAAGTTACAGTCCGTAAAAATACAGTGGAATAAAGGAGCAAGAAGAGGTCCATCTAGCCAGATGAGACGGAGGAAGCAGCGAGGACGTCTATCCAGCCAGGGGTCCGGACAGTCAGGAGGCTGCAGCTGAAAAATAGCCCCTCCCCAGAGGGGAGGGGGGAAAGGGGACACCGGGTGACTAGTGATGAAGAGACTAGACAACTAGATATTAACATTGGAAAATAGAAATAAAGTAAGAGTTGAGTAAAGAATTGACCCTTGAGGGACTCCACACGTGAATTTGGTTCGATCTGACTGATGGTTTCCGACAGCACAAAGAAATCCCATCATGTAAATAAGACGTGAACCACTGAAGAACAGTGTCAGTAAGCCCTACCCACTGTTCCAATCTGCTGAGTAGGATGTTGTGATCAACCGTGTCAAGATCCAATAGTAGCAGAACAGATGATCAAGGTAATTATTATATTTTTCCTCCCATGCATGCATTTTGAAACATTGTGAAAAAAAATCAATGGGAGAAATTAGCCGCTACGGCATTGGCGTCATAGTTCGCAATATTTACGTAAAATAAATGCTAACTACACGATTTTTTTTTTGCTTTAAACCAAGAATCGAGACTGTTTTACATCCATATCTATAAATAATTCAGGGATTTAGGCATTTATTCACAAGAATCTTCAACGGAAAAAGCTCTTTGTTTATACATCAGGCCACCACTACATTTGCTTACAGACTAGCATCATAATTCACAATATTTACGTAAAATAAATGCTAACTACACTTTTTTTTTCTTTTAACCAAGAATCGAGACTGTTTTACGTCCATATATTCGGGGATTTTAGCATTTATTCACAAGAATTTTCATCGTAAAAAGTGGTCAATTTTGACGGAAATAGGGCCACTACTAATCGGCCCCTCACCCCGTGTCCGTTCAATATACTATGAAGTCTATGTTGCTACATGCAGGATAATCTGCGTATTGCCTTGTTGACCAAAACAAATGCTGAACATGTAGCCCCTTCTTTGTCTTTGTTCAGAAAAATTCAAGAAACACCACTGCCATTTAGAGCTTGTTCTTCCAGTATAAGTGAACTGGATGTCTATCGTTGTCAGTAGGAGGCAATGAGTTAATTTTGCGTCACTTTCTTATAATTTAAGATTAAGGGGGGCAAATGAACAAAACCAAGTGCAGTAGTGCAAGCACTCGTTCACTCAAATCGCAAATGTACAGGTTTACGGCACCAATGCCAACATAAAAGCATGTGTTTTTTATCTACAGTATGAATGAGCTACAGAGCTACAATGCTCTTGTCAGGAAGCACAACTCCCGGATTGGACCCTCTACTAGGCAGATTTGGGCCCGCGGGCGGTAAATTTGACACCACTGGGTAAGAAAACGTTTTTTTTTCTCAAAGCTATTGGTTTTCCATCAATTCAAGGTTAATGTTTGCTTCATCAACCCTTACAACTTTGTCCCAGAATTTTTTTCCGGGTTTGCGTCTGTAAATAATCAGCAAATTCCAACCCGGTCTTGCCATTTAGAGCATCTGTACAAATTGTTCATGATCATGACCTGAACTCAGACTTCCCTGAGGTTTTTGCTGATGTCACTTGTTAACAGTTTCCTGACAGTTTCACCATCAATGGTTGTTTTCCTCCTCCCTAACATTTCTCAACATGTTTCTTATTAACTTAGTAGTTTCATTCCTGTTTAGGGCTTCCTAACTGCCTGTAAATGAGATTTTTGCATATTTTGCAGGTTTCCAAATGCTTGTTTTTCCACACATGGCATGAATGAAGAGTCAGGCCTCTGTTTTTTATCGGTAGTGACACCCAATTTGTTTAAATGTAGGAAAACGTATTTGATTATTAAAAAACCAGTAATTCATAGAACATTTGTCTAGAATCAAATAAATATGTGTTTAATTAAAAGTGTAACTGGTGATCAGTGTTGTTTTTGGAAGCCCTTTTTAATGTTAGTCTTCGTCTTAATCTTTTTGGACGATAATACTTGTTGGTCTTAGTCATATTTTAGTCATCTCAAAATGTGTTTGTCTTTGTCTACTTTTTGTTGACTCAAACTCAAGAGTAATTTCATCGTTTTTAGTCAACGTTTTCAAAAAATTTTTTCATCTGAAAAAGGAAAAAAACTTACTCCAAAAATAAAGTTTTTCAACTATTTCGAATGAACGCTGACAAACGAGCACATATTGTAGCATCCATCTACAAGGACAACGCCAACTTAGTGATAATACACACTCAGCAGGAAAACAATAGGCTTACATTGTTTTCAATTAATTATATACCCACTTGGAGGCCACAAACTGTAAGTAAAACAAATTGTCCGAGAGTTTAAGACAACGCTTGCTGTTAGCATTAGCCTAATGCGAATGCTATGCTAACAGTACGAGTTACATTCAATGTGTGATTCACACTCAACACAGACTTTTAAAGGCTAAAGCAACATTGCATATTCTCTCTGGCCAAGAAACAAATCTTACCGTGTGTGCAAGCCTGCATGGAGCCTGGAGAAGACACACTAGTGAGTTAGTAAGGAGGGGCGCAACACATCACGAGTGACTCAATCAGACACTGCTTCGATGCAGGGAAACTACACAAAAAATGTCCCACATAGTGAACATGTGACAGAAACTACTGTACTGCACATTTTCGTATCATCAGACGAAAACCGGCATTCGTCTCGTTATTCTTTAGTCTCCCAAAACATGTTTTTAGCTCATTATCGACTCGTCATCATCATGAAAAAAGTGTTCGTTGAGAAAATTTTTTTGCCGTCATCGTGTAAAAAAAACAACACTGTTGTTAAGTATGCATGCATAATACATTTTAATAACATTGTGATATATTCCAATTTGTATTCATAATTATTATGATAATTATAGTATTTAGTGTTTTTTTTTTTGCTTCGAGGAATTACAATACTGTACAATGTTTGTAAAATTGTTTAAAAAATTGTTTAAATGACAAATATTTTGCATTTTAGATAGAATAAATCAATTTAATTTCATACAGATAAACCAAAATTCAGATGAATAGATACATGTCAAGTAGTGCTGCAACGATTAATCGATTAACTCTAGTATTATAGAAAAAAATATTCGAATTACATTTTTTTGGCTTCGAGTATTCATTTAATTATAGCTGTGTTGTAATGGTTGTAAAGTGTTTACATTTAGTTTTATTGATTAGGGTGAATACACTGTCCTCTGGTCTGCCTCATTTCACATGGCTGAATGCTCCCTGTTAAGACCAACGTAAGCTAAGTTTTTGTTCCGGCTAATGCTTTTTGATGCATTTGTAATTTCGTTTCTAGGTATATTCAGCCGTTTTTTTGGTTGTATATGAGTCTGAACCATTTGTTAAGAGCATTGTAAAAAAACGTTAACATTTTATAGCATTTAAGCTAGCGGACTTTTGCTGTGTAAGTTCTTCAGTTGTTCTTTTGTTGTACATAGATCCTCATTTATATTTTTATACCGTTTGAGGCTCAGCTCAGGTATTTTAATTTTTCATGTTCCTTACCTATTACTTCATCGATTAATTGACTACTAAAATAATCGATAGCTGCAACCCTAATGTCAAGTCTTAGTAGGAAAATTAATAATACGATAAATCATTTCCAACCTCAATATTGTTTAGCAATACAGTAATTCAATTACATTATTGATCCACTTATTTCTCTTTTGCTCTTATTGTTATGCTATTTCATTTATATCCACCAACCAAAAATTTAAACAAATAACTACAAATTAAACACCTTTTTAAGGAAAAAGGAAAAAGACCATGACCTATAGCAAATCCAAATGACTTGACGAGGGTTATTCACAGGAGCTTGCGTGGCCATCAGGATTTTTCAAATCAAATTCATTACATATTTGAGAAATAACAAACAAAACAACATAAAGAGGGAAGAATGTTTTAAATCTCGTTGTACTCTGTACAATGACGATAAAGGCTTTCTATTCTAGTCTAGTCTAGTCTAGTCTACTCTAATGGCATGCAAATCTGGCAAAAAAAAGTTTTCAAATAACGTATCACGGTCTATTTTTTTTTCACTCAACATACTTTACATACATGTGATTTGTCACAAATGTAACAATTAACCAAGGGCACATGGAACAAAATATAAATTCTCACCGTAAGATGGCAGCAGTGCACAATAAATATGTGCCTTCTAGTCAGGCATGTGCTGCCTTCAAATATCCTCGAAGAGGCCCTTTTCCTTGATTATTGTTGCATTTAAAATACCCTGGAAAAGAGGATGCGCACCACTTTTATTTTTATTTTTTTGTTTGTTTGTTTATTGTCATCAGCACCGGTATCATTGACAGTAACAATATAGCATTTTATTAATTTTTCCGCACCACTTTTATATTTTTTTGGTGTGTGTGTGTGTGTTTTTTGTGTGTGTGTGTGTGTGGGGGGGGGGGGGGGGGGGGGGGGGGGCGTCAAACCTCCTAAAACCACTGAAATGCAAATGATGGTGCTTTTCACAGTTATACAGTACCTTTAGTTTCCGAGGTACTTCAGTTTGACTTATGTCTGCAAGCAACTTCCATTTTAGAATTCCTCCATTCAAAACAACAGCGGAGCTAGAGTAACATTACTCATCAAATCCGTTAAAAAAAGACAATTTACCGCATCCGTCTGCCATCATCACGACAGGGGAGGACAACATGTTCATGAAGGCAGATGTGGAACCAAGATCGTCCCACCACAAAGACCGGGTGTTTTCGTAGCCATGTTACCACTGTGTTTTGGAAGGTAGGTTCTTCCTATCCCTGCGTTTTCATGTGTCCGATGCTCAAAAGACTTTAAAAAAGCGCATTTATCAAGGTTTCATTGGCCGTGGTTTGCGTATATCTGTCCGCCGAAACAGCCTCCTGATAGAACGTGTACAGTGGTATGAAAAAGTATCTGAACCTTTTGGAATTTCTCATTCTCACATTTCTACATAAAATCACCATCAAATGTGATCTAATCTTTGTCAAAATCACACAGATGAAAAAACTGTCTGCTTTAACTGAAACCACCCAAGCATTTATAGTTTTTCATATTTTAATGAGGATAATATGCAAACAATGACAGAAGGGGGAAAATAAGTAAGTGAACCATCACATTGAATATTTTTGCCCCCCGTGGCTGCTGATCAGTCTGGCACATCAATCTGGATTAATCTTGGCCCATTCTTCTCTACAAAACTGCTGTAGTTCAGTCAGATTCCTGGGATGTCTGGCATGAATCGCTGTCTTTCGATCATGCCACAGCATCTCAATGGGGTTCAAGTCTGGACTTTTGCCTTGGCCAGTCCAGACGTGTATTTTGGTTTTCTGAAACCATTCTGAAGTTGATTTACTTCTGTGTTTTGGATCATTTGCAGCAGCCATCCTCTTTTTACCTTCACAGATGGCCTCAGTTTTTCCTGCAAAGCATCCTAAAAACATTTAAATTCATTCTTCCATTAATGATTGCAAGTTGTCCAGGCCCTGAGGCAGCAAAACAGCCCCAGAGCATGATGCTCCCTCCACCATGCTTCACGGTGGGGATGAGGTGTTGATGTTGCTGAGCTGTTCCATTTTTCCTCCACCTATGACATAGTGTGTTACTCCCAAACAATTCAACTTTGGTTTCATCAGTCCACAAAATATTTTGCCAAAACTTCTGTAGCGTGTCCGAGTGCCTTTTTGTGAACATTAAACGAGCAACAATGTGTTTTTTTTAGACAGCAGTGACTTCCTCCGTGGAGTCCTCCCATGAACACCTTTCTTGGCCATAGTTTTACAGATAGTTGATGTGTGCATAGATATATTGGACTGTGCCAGTGATTTCTGTAAGTCTTAAGCAGACACTTTAGGGTTCTTTTTTTTACCTCTCTCAGTATTCTGCACTGAACTCTCGGCATCATCTTTGGTGGACGGCCACTCCTTCGGAAAGAAGCAACAGTGTCAAACTCTCCATTTGTAGACAACTTTTTTGACTGTCGATTGATGAACATCCAGACTTTTAGAGATGGTTTTGTATCCTTTCCCAGCTTTATACAAATCATAACCCTTGATCGCAGGTCTTCAGACAGCTCGTTTGACCAAGCCATGATGCACATCAGACAGTGCTTCTCAAGACATTTCTTACCAGGTGTGTGTTTTATAGTGGGCAGGGCAGCTTTAAACCACTCATCAGTGATTCGGCACACACTTGACTTAAAATGATTGTTAAAAAATTGTTTCAATTGCTCTTTAAGTCTCCTTAGGCAGAGGGTTCACTTACTTATTTTCCCCCCCTTCTGTCATTGTTTGCATGCTGTCCTCATTAAAATATGAAAACCTATAAATGTTTGGGTGGTTTTAGTTAAAGCAGAGACTTCTTTTTCATCTGTGTGATTTTGACAAAGATCAGATCACATTTGATGGTGATTTTATGTAGAAATAAGAAATTCCAAAAGGTTCAGATACATTTGCATACCACTGTATATTACCTGAATTTGTATTTGACATTTGAACCATCTTTAAATTTAT
The DNA here is from genome assembly GCF_030265065.1 of Corythoichthys intestinalis. Classification (NCBI taxonomy): domain Eukaryota; kingdom Metazoa; phylum Chordata; class Actinopteri; order Syngnathiformes; family Syngnathidae; genus Corythoichthys; species Corythoichthys intestinalis. The sequence continues at coordinate 9,267,563 of NC_080396.1, read as the reverse complement.
CTAACAATGCACTGAGCATACACATTGAATTGATTTCAGTTCAGAGTCAAACTATAGTTCTTAGAGGAATGCAAATGAATTCTGGTCTTACAGCTCATGGTGGCTATTTGTGTACTTTAACAGAGCCAGTGAAGGAAGCAGGACTAACATGAAGTGAATGACCTCCAGAACATTGTCTCCTCTTATCAGTTGTTTGAAGAGAATGCATTCACTTCTATGAAAAGAGTAGTGCTAGGAATATAGATTAGAATATATTAAATGTATCGCTAGTTAGGTTATTCAGATGTGGACAAGGTGTGCATTGCCTACCAAAGGCAAAATGAGATGTTTTTTCTCCATATCTGAAAAAGCTCTTATAATATTTGTATTGATTTTCCTGTCCACTTTTTTTTGTCTCACCATTCCAACATTGAAACGTTACAAAAATTCATGCTCTCTTTTAATTTTGCCCCTAACTTTTACGGCAAAAGACTGTTAAGCTGTTAATTGAAATGAGTTTATCACTCGTAAACGTCCAATCCATTTGAACTGTGAGGTGTTCATTCGCTGCCATCCCTCCCACTTCAAACAGATTGGACATCAATGGCCATCAATGGCACCCAAGGAGTTAATTTTGGGGCCACAGCCTGTCAAAAGGATGGACGCTGGAGAAGTTGCAAAAGGTGGATTTTTCAGATGAATCTTCCATTGAATTACAATACATTCGCCGCAAATATTGCAGAAGACCTACTGGAGCCCGCATGGATCCGAGATTCACTCAGAAAACAATGAAGTTTGGTGGTGGCAAAATCATGGTCTGGGGTTACATCCAGTGTGCGAGAGATCTTCAGGGTGGAAGGCAACATAAATAGTCTGAAATATCAACAAATCTTAGCTGCCTCTTACATTCTTAACCATAAAATGGGACAAATTCTGCAGCAGGATGGTGCTCCATCGCATACTTCAATCTCTACCTCAAAGTTCCTCAAGGCAAAGAAGATCAAGATCCTGCAGGACTGGCCAACCCAGTCACCAGACATGAACATCATTGAGCATGTCTGGGGTAGGATGAAAGATGAAGCATGGAAGACGAAACCCAAGAATGTTGATGAACTCTGGGAGCCAGTGTGGCCCATCCCCCTCTCCCGCAGCTCCAGCAAAGGGGCCGCCTCCATCCCCCGGACCATCCGCTCCCCCATTAGCTGGCCTTCAGGGAAGGGATGAGGGGACGCGCCACCAGGGGGACGGGCCAACAGCCACCGCAGCAACCCCCTCAATCGACATCGACACTGTGGGACCTCCATGGCCTGCTAGGCCCGGGGCAGGACAGGATTCCCACCCAGAGTGGGCGACACCCCACCGACCCACCAGCACTCAGCGACCCGCGCCGGGGCGGGCCCAAGGTGGATACCCGGGCAGAAAAGAGAGGGGAAGGCGAAAGCAGGATGTCACTGAGACGTGAAAAACAAATATACCATTGTTTAAAAAAAATAAAACATGACAGCAGTTACTCATTACTTGAGTGTTCAAGATTTTTAGTGTTACATACTAAAAATTCGGCACGTGCAGTGGGAGGGGCAGACAGTACTTGAGCACCTGCCCCTTTGCCCCTTCAAGCCCAGAGTGCCCCTTTTGACTGGGCTTTTTGTTGTTGTTGTTGTTGTGCTGGCCGACTGTGCAGGCACGCCACCAAGTACTTTACTTGAACACAGAAAACACCTTTAAAAAATGTTTTTTTTTCTTTTCTTTTTTTTTTTTTAAAAGCCGTCTGTGTGCTGCTAAGCCGGATGCAATTTAGAATTCTTTCTCCTCCAAACACGAGAACCTGTGTTTCTACCAAAAAGATCTATTTTGCTTTCATCTGACCATAACACATTCTCCCAGTCCTCTTCTGGATCATCCAAATGCTCTCTAGCGAACCGCAGACTGGCCTGGACGTGTACTTTCTTCAGCAGGGGGACATGTCTGGCAGTGCAGGATTTGAGTCCCTGGCGGCGCATTGTGCTACTGATAGTAGCCTTTGTTACTGTGGTCGCAGCTCTCTGTAGGTCATTCACTACGTCCCCCCGTGTGGTTCTGGGATTTTTGCTCACCGTTCTTGTTATCATTTTGACGCCACGGGGTGAGATCTTGCATGGAGACCTAGATCGAGGGAGATTATCAGTGGTCTTGTATGTCTTCCATTTTCTAATAATTGCTCCCACAGTTGATTCCTGTACACCAAGTATTTTACCTATTGCAGATTCAGTCTTCCCAGCCTGGTGCAGGTCTACAATTTTGTCTCTGGTGTGCTTCGACAGCTCTTTGGTCTTGGCCATAGTGGAGTTTGGAGTGTGACTGACTGAGATTGTGGACAGGTGTCTTTTATATCATACCGATAATGAGTTAAAACAGGTGCCATTAATTCAGGTAACGAGTGGAGCCTCGTTAGACTTCGTTAGAAGAAGTTAGACCTCTTTGACAGCCAGAAATCTTGCTTGTTTGTAGTTGACCAAATACTTATTGTCCACTCTAATTTGGAAAGGAAATGTTTAAAAATCAAACAATGTGATTTTCTGTTTTTTTTTTTTTCTTCCACATTCTGTTTCTCATGGTTGAGGTTTACCCATGTTGACAGTTACAGGCCTCTCTAATCTATACAAGCAGGAGAACTTGCACAATTGGTGATTGACTAAATACTTATTTGCCCCACTGTATGTGAAATGAACTGGAGTCTAATAGTCATCTACACGCACATACAAATGTATGCATGCACGCACGCGTTGATAAAACGCAGCCGTAAACATTATCGCCCTCATTTTTATTTATCTTGTGACAATTGCACAATTAGTGGTTGACTAAATACTTATTTGCCCCACTGTATGTTTATTAGTAATCAAAACGCTGTAGAATAACAGTTCAGACATACAAAATAAGGAAACACGAGTATATTAAACACTGTAAGCGTTAGCATTGCTACATTGAGACTAATGGGGAAAAACAACCTACTTTAGCCTGCTTTAAAACATTGGCAGTCTTATCCAAAACGCAAACTTGCGGTTAAAAGGTGACACTTCAAACATTAAAAATCGCCGGTTAACAGCATTTGCAAACGAAAAAATGAAGAAGAAAAAAAAAATCTATGAGTGACACCTCAAAAATTGCCGAAAAGTGCGTTTTTGCGGAGTGTGAAGCTGTTAGCGGTTTAGCGAACTACTTCCGGTGTACATCACACGCCACGTTCATATAAATAACGATTTATTGAGTTAATCCCACATACTTCAGAATAGAGCTGAAACGAATACTCGAGCAACTCGAGTAACTCGAGTTTAAAAACTGATCCGAGTAATTTTATTCACCTCGAGTATTCGTTTATTTTGACAGCTCTAAGCATCACGTTTTGCTCGGACTACTTTTAATGCGGGACAACGCGCTGATGTCACGTGCGTAGAGGAAGAAGCAAAAAAAAAAAAACTTACTGCAGCAGACAGCCGCTACAAACGACTCCGACGTTGCAAAATACTAGCCTGCACATGCTACGTTAGTTGCAGTTAGCTCTGATGTGTCTCATAGAGATCACATGTATGTTGAACTAGATGCACAATGACAGACTAGGCCGCGTCAGGGCAGCGTTAGCAAACAGCCGCCATCTTAAAGCAGTAGAGCGCTAAGCGCTAACAAAGAGCGCTAAGCGCTAATATATAAGATTAACGTTACTGTCACTACTAGCTCACGTAACGTTAGCCCTGCGGAGGGCTAGGTTTCTATTAATTAAGACCACTTTCGATGCGTGGCTAACGTGTCTTACATACAGGCTTTAACATAACATAGCGTTGTGGAGTGATGAGGGTGTCAAATAAAAACTCAATAATGCTAACTATCAATTTTAGCTCAGTAGTCATTGCTGGATAAAACACCAAGTAGCACTAGTCCCTAATGTGCTCCAATACAGCCTGTATCATACATTTATTTTGAACACTGCAAAAATTCAAAATCCTATCAGGACTTACAGTTTAGACTAACTTAAAACTTTACTAGAACTTAAAAATGGCTTGACACAAATAAAAATTCAATTGAAAAACGTGGGAAAAAATCGTAACTTTTAAGCGATGTGTGTTATCAAGCGTAAAGGCATTTTTAGGTGTGTGTATGTATATATATATATATATATATATATATAGTGAATTAGTCTTTTTTTTAATTCTAGTTACATCTGAGATGCAATTGTTGGCTGTTTTCAACAATACACATAAAAAATAAAGACATTGATTGACTGAAAATGATAAAATGTCTTGTTTTCTCATGTATATCTATAATTGCTCTTCACCTAAAAATATGTTTTATCCGATTACTCGATTAATCGATAGAATTTTCAGTCGATTACTCGATTACTAAAATATTCGATAGCTGCAGCCCTACTTCAGAATTAATACTATAATATGTAAATACTATAATACTACAGAATTCAGATTCTACACTAAGAATAGCTTTAAATTGACACCCTTTTTGAAAAATATGATTGGCAATGAATATTATAATTATTATAATACTATTGTATATAGTAGTATAATATAATAATGCTAGATTTTTTTAAGAATTGTTTTGAATAATGTTGGAAAGGCTAAGTCAGTGTTCTGAATCTGTTTGCATTCCATTCTTTTGCACTAGTTAATGTTATGAGCATTTGACCTCATTGTTTATGTGTGATTAATTATTGTTATTTACATATTTATTTGTACTTCAATAAAGAATTTAAGTGTTCCAAAATGTTTTTGTGAATTAATATGCGTCAACAAAAATTTCATTGCTAAATTAGTAACATAAAATTGTAAAAAATAGTGGGCTGACTAATCGGGAGAAAATTAGTCGTTTGGGACAGCCCTACTGGAACATATTTCCTCCATACCCTTGTCACCTTTTTAATCCCTGACTCATTTTCATGCCTGGTCATTGCAAGGTGGAGATAACTGCGCCAGGAGGGAATATGACAAATATGCCAATATATACCAATATTTTTTTAAATTTCTATTAGAAAAATGTTTCAGTAAAATTTTACACATTCTTGTGTATTTGCCACATATTGCCACAGTTAACATTGAGGCTTTGGGCCTCTTTTGACCTCGTTGTGAGTTTGTAAGGTTGTGACTTCTGATTAAACAAACTCGATGCCAATCAAAACGTTTGGTCTTCTTTTTCCCCAAATTAGAATCGATATGAGAATCGATAAAGAATCAAATCGTTAAGCAATATCGATAATGGAATCGTAATCGTAAAAATCCTATCAATTCCCATCCCTAGTCATAGGATTTATTTATATCCTCCATAAAGCTAGATAGTATTGGCTGATTATTCTTTGACCTTAACCAATTTTTCATCTGCGCAGTAAAACAACCACACAGTCTACAAAAATCAAATATTTACAAATTAGTGATATTGTATTGAATATTCACTTATGTGCTTACACAGAAAACCACAGGAATCTAGTAATGATAAGAACTACATGCGGCCTCCACAGGTGGAATGTTTACACGTTCGGTCACTGACCTTTACAAAAGCGGGATACGAACCTAGCGGACAGTTACCCACAAAGAAAACACAGTGACCCCAAGCCCAGCCCGCCTCAATATTAGCACGTGCATTTCTTCCAAGGTACATAGTGTGTTCACCTATATACAAGTAGCATGCAGGCACAATTAGCACTCTAGTATCGGGGAGACGTAAAGGTTGAATGTCACCATAACGGATTTAAGCGGCGAAAGTTACCGAAAAATTTGCTGTTTTAGGAACCCATGATCGGTTCCAAAAGGAACAAAAACCATTTGCTTGGAAAGGACACCTATTGGTAAATATCTCTTCTTATGTACTACATAGTTTGGAATTGCTTTAGAGAGATTTCTAACACATTTTACTTTACTTTTTTTTTTCGAGATGAGCCAACATGCCATCCGGATCAGTGAAATTGGAAAGTATTAAAAAGCTTGGACATGAGAATCACACCTATGAGAATGCGGATGAAGGTAAGAGGTGTCAAACTCATTGAATTAATGCTTTCTCTCAGAGAGCTATTAGGACTGTGAACGCCATATGAGTCTATGATCGGCTCATATTCTTATATACTGTATCAGTGTAATTAAATGATACCAACAACTAGAGATGCCGATCGATCGGGTCCGAACACGTCATTTTCAAAGTATCGGAATCGGCAAAAATATATCGGCCATGCCTTAAAAAAAAAAAAAAAAAATATATATATATATATATATTTCAATTAAATCATTTTCTAATTGTATTTAACGTTACAGACATAATATGTTACACTCATCCAGAGTCTTTAGTTTAGGCTTAAGGTAGGGTTGTCAAATATATCCCGATTACGGCGGCAATTAATTTATTAAAAAAGTGTCACGTTAAAATATTTAACGCAATTAATGCATGCGCTGCACGACCTTCTCACTCATTGTCGCGCTCAATCTGTAATGACGCCGTTTTACCTATATAGAGAGATAAAAGGCAGCGCAAAATGAGTAGAGTGAATTTTTGCAGCCTTTGGAGCCTTTTTTTTTAATTGGCTAAAGTCTTGCAATCCCTCTCCCTATGATTAAAAATATCATGGGAAGCAATGTGGGGAAGCAAGGTAGCAATTGACCTTTGTCTTAACACCTTAAGTTATTTCCTAACGCAGAGAAGATATATCAATTGGTAGCACGACGCACAGTCATGGTTCCACTTCCCATCATGCATTTGGGATGGCCACAGTATCATTTACTGAAAGCTCAACAAATACACTAGATGGGAATATTTAGTCACAATATACAAAGTCACAAGTCTTTCTATCCGTGGATCCCTCTCACAGAAAGAATGTTAATAATGTAAATGCCATCTTGAGGATTTATTGTCTTAATAAACAAATACAGTACTTATGTACTGTATGCTGAATGTATATATTCGTCCGAGTTTTATTCATTTTTTTCTTAATGCATTGCCAAAATCTATATGATTGGGAAAAATTATCAGGAATGATTGGAATTGAATCGGGAGCAAAAAAAAAGCAATCGGATCGGCAGATACTCAAACTAAAACGATCGGATCGGGAGCAAAAAAACATGATCGGAACAACCCTACCTACAACCATAGCAAAAAGTATGGAATCACCAGTCTCAGACGAGCACGCACTCAGGCATTTTATTATGTAGAATAAACTCAGATAAAAAGCATGAAAAAAATAATGAATTAGTTCAAAAGTGCAGTTCAGAAACACTAAAAGAAATTAATGAAAAACATTGTGGTGGTCAGTAAATGTTACTTTTATAGAAAAAATGCAGGGAAATAAATATAGAATCACTCCATTCTGAGGAACAATATTTGGAATCATGAGAAACAAACAAAGAAATAACAATCAAAACACATCTCTAGTATTTAGTTGCAGAACCTCTAGCTTTTATGGCAGCTTGCAGTCTCTGGACTTAATGAGTGACAAACAGTATTCTTCATCAATTTGGTGCCAACTTTGATTGCAGTTGCCAGATCATCCTTGCAGGTCGGAGCCTTGCTGTGGACCATTTTTTTCCCATTTCTACCACAAGTTTTCAATAGGGTTGAGATCTGGGCTATTTGCAGGCCATGACATTGACTTGATGAGTCTTTCTCCAAGAAATGCTTTAACAGTTTTAGCTCTGTGGAATGATGTATTGTCATATTGGAAAATGATTTCATTATCCCCAAACATATTTTCACATGAAGGGATAAGAAAGCTGTCTAAAATTTCAATGTAAACCTGTGCATTTATTGAAGATTTAACCACAGCGCATTTGCCAGACATGCAGCCCCTTATCATTAAGGACTGAGGGAGTTTTGATGTTTTATTCTTTGTAAATCTCACTGGAATGGCACCAAACAAAAGTACCAGCATCATCACCATGTCCAATGCAGATTCTTGACTCATCACTGAAAACAACCTTCATCCAGTCATTCACAGTCCATGATTGCCTCTCCTTAGCCCATTGCAGTATTGTTCTTTTCTGTTTAAGTGTCAATGATGGTTTCCTTTTAGCTTTTCTGTATGAAAATCCCATTCCCTTTAGGCAATTTTGCACAGCTCTGTCACATACCTTGACCCCAGCTTCCTCCCATTTCTTCTTCATTTGTCTTGTTGTACATCTTCTGTTTTCAAGACATATCCATACATTCAGTTATTTGTCATGATGTTTGGCTGTCTTCCTCGGGCTACAAGTACGCTTAACTTTAACAACCTTGCCATGCTGTTTGTACTCGGTCCAGCTGACTGTGGACAGCTTACATCTTTGGCAAATTTACGTGTAGCGTTACCTTCAAGAAGTTTGATAATCCTCTCCCTGGTCCCAAGAGACATCTCTCTTGTGAATCCACCTGGTCCAGCAGCCCTCCAAGGTGTGATAACTGCACTGTTTTTAACTGCTGACTAACGAGCAGACCTAATCTGAAGCAAGGTCCCAATTAAGGAAAGGAAATTGACTGGGTGTGCCTGTATTTTCTACTCAAAATGGGGTGATTCCATATTTTTTTCTTCAGAATGGAGTGATTCTATATTTTTTTCCCTGCACTTGCTCTGTAAAAGTAACATTTACTGACCACCACAATGTTTTTTATTCATTTCTTTTAGTGTTTCTGAATGCTAAATAGTTGCACTTTTGAACCAATTCATTATTTTTTTTCAAGCTTTTTATCTGAGTTTGTTCTACAGTCCCTGACAAAAGTCTTGTCACTTATCCATTTTGTAGAAACAATTGCTAATAGACTGACTTTTACTTATTCAATTGGTTTCAGAAATGGCTCATATGAAAGCTAAGACCCTCCCAAATGATGTTGAATGTACAAAAATATATTTGTTCCACTGAAAAAAGATTTATCATTTAATGAAGACATAAAGGTCAAATTTTGGCAAGACAAAAGTTTTGTCGCCTACAGAAAGTAGTGTGAAAATTGAACAAAAACTGTACTTCAAATACAAAAATATGTTACATTACATAAGCAAATTAAGTAGTGGTGCTGTAAGATGCACATTTAATATTTTGTATGACTTCCATGGACTTGAAGGACTGCATTCATGCGGTTCGGCAAGGATTCATACAACTTATTGATGAAGTCATCAGGAACATCAAAGAAAGCAGTCTTGCATGCCTCCCAGAGTTCATCAAAATTCTTGGGTTTCGTCTTCCATGCTTCCTCTTTCATCCTACCCCAGACATGCTCAATGATTTTCATGTCTGGTGACTGGGCTGGCCAGTCCTGGAGGATTTTGATCTTCTTTGACTTGAGGAACTTTGAGGTAGAGATTGAAGTATGCGATAGAACACCATCCAGCTGCAGAATTTGTCCCTTTTTATGGTTAGGAATGCAAGAGGCAGCTAAGATTTGTTGATATTTCAGACTATTTATGTTGCCTTCCACCCTGCAGATCTCTCGCACACCCCCATACTGGATGTAACCCCAGACCATGATTTTGACACGGTTCAGAGAACAAACAGACCCAATAATGCAGTGCTCAGAGCAGATTTATTGACAATGCTTTTGAGAGGAAGAAGTCTTGGCTCTTGGTGAGGCACGGAGGGCTGTTCGAGCAGGGGGGGACGAGCAAGGCGAGGGCCCAGGCAGAGGCGATCCAGATCCGGTCCTGTAGCAGGTCGCAGTAACGAGGCAGAAGTACAGACAAGGAGCAGGCTAGAGGCAAAAATCCACAAAGTCATAAAAGGTATCAAAATCCGGCAAGACAGAGTAACTAGAAGTGCTTGTAAGTTGCAGTGAGGGCTAACAAACTCGCAATGGCTTAGAGGTCTGTGGGTGTTTATGTAGGGAGGCTGAGGTAATGACCAGGTGTGCAAGACAGGTGTGTGGAATTAGTGCTGATGACTGGGAGGGAGAAAAAAAAGAAAAAAATGGCATACAGGCCTGCGGTGGGATTCTAACAGATTTTGCCACCACCAAACTTCACTGTTTTCTGAGTGAATCTCAGATCCATGCAGGCTACAGTAGGTCTCCTGCAATATTTGCGGCTACTGTTGTGTAATTCAATGGAAGATTCATCTGAATAATCCACCTTTTGCCACTTTTCCAGCGTCCATCCTTTTGACAGGCTGTGGGCCTTGGCAAATGCCACACAGTTTTTTAATTGTCTGCACCCTGAGAGATAAATAGTCTCATTTGGTCATTTGTCATTTGTGGGACCTGTCATTTGGGCAGGTTTTATTGAACTGGCCGAGTTCTATGCTGTGATTGGGCTGGAGACCGTCTTTCCCATCTGGCAACTCTACACACGAATTGCTTTCACTATCCACACAAAATAATGATTATTTAGCCTCCGCCCTTGAATTTGACACATGATGTTAACAGTCATGCATTAGGGTATCAGTCAAATCTTAATCAAATTGGAACATATTTTCCAGGTTTTGCAGAACCAGCTGGCTCTTACATGTAAGTACTATATTATAGTTGATTCATAGACTTCATAATGTATTGACGGGACACAAGGGCGCAGGGCCGATTAATAGGGGGCCTATCTCCGTTAAAGCTGACCCAGTGGAAACACAGACAAAGAGCTTTTTCCGTTGAAAATTCTTACGAGTAAATGCTTAAATCCCTGAATTCTTTATAGATATGGACGTGAAACAATCTGGTTTTTGGCTAAAAGCAACAAAAAAAAAAACGTGCTAATAGCATTCATTTTACGTAAATATTCCGAACTATGAGGCTCGTCAGTAAGAAAATTAGTGGTCGCCATATGTAAACAAAGCTTTTTTCAATGAAAATTATTGTGAATAAATGCACTTGTGCACTTTGAGATTTGTTTTTCAAATGTTAAGTGCATTATAAATAAAATGTATTATTATTATTATTATTCAGGAAATTAGCGACCGCCAAATGTAAACAACGAGGTTTTTTCGTTGAAAAGTCTTGTGAATAAATGTTTAAATCCCTGAATTCTTTATAGATATGAACGTGAAACAGTCTGGATTCATGTTCAAAAAGCAAAAAAAAAAACATGCAAGTACCATTTATTTTACGCAAATATTGCAAACTATAACGCTAGTCAGTAAGGAAATTAGCGGCCGCCATATGTAAAGAAAGAGCTTTTTTCATTGAAAATTCTTGTGGATAAAAGCTTAAATCCCTGAATTCTTTATAGATTTTGACGTGAAACAGTCTCGATTCTTGATTAAAAGACAAAAACGTGCAGGAAGCATTTATTTTACGTACCTATTGCGAACTATGACGCTAGTCAGTTAGGAAATTAGCAGCCGCCATATGTATACAGAGCTTTTTCCATTGAAAATTCACGTGGATAAATGCTTAAATATATGAATTCCTTATAGATATGAACGTGAAACAGTCTGGATTTATGGTCAAAAGCAAAAAAAAAAAAACGTGCAAGTATCATTTATTTTACGTAAATAATGCAAACTGTGAGGCTAGTCAGTAAGGAAATTAGCGGCCGCCATATGTAAACAAAGGGCTTTTTCCGTTGAAAATTCTTGTGAACAAATGCTTAAATCCCTGAATTCTTTATAGATATTGACGTGAAACAGCCGGGATTTTTGGTCAAAAGCAAAAAAAAAAACAAAAAAACGTGCAAGTATCATTTATTTTACGTAAATATTGCGAACTATGAGGCTATTCAGGAAGGAAATTAGCGGCTGCCATATGTAAACAAAGGGCTTTTTCCTTTGAAAATTATTGTGAACAAATGCTTAAATCCCTGAATTCTTTATAGATATTGACGTGAAACAGCCTGGATTCTTGTTCAAAAGCAAAAAAAAAAACAAAAACGTGCAAGTATCATTTATTTTACGTAAGTATTGCGAACTATGAAGCTAGTCAGTAAGGAAATTAGCGGCTGCCATATGTAAACAAAGGGCTTTTTTCGTTGAAAATTCTTGTGAAATAATGCTTAAATCCTTGAATTCTTTATAGATATTGACGTGAAACAGTCTCGATTCTTGATTAAAAGCAAACAAAACGTGCAAGTAGCATTTATTCTACGTAAATATTACGAACTATGAGGCTCGTCAGTGAGGAAATTAGCGGCCGCCATATGAAAACAAAGAGCTTTTTCCGTTGAAAGTTCTTGTGAATAAATGCTTAAATCCCTGAATTCTTTATAGATATTGACGTGAAACAGTCTCGATTCTTGATTAAAAGCAAAGAAAAAAAACGTGTAGGTAGCATTTATTTTATGTACATATTGAGAACTATGAGGCTAGTCAGTAAGGAAATTAGCGGCCGCCATATATAAACAACGGGCTTTTTCCGTTGAAAATTCTTGTGAATAAATGCTTAAATCCCTGAATTCTTTATAGATATGGACGTGAAACAGCCCGGATTCTTGGTCAAAAGCAAAAAAAAAAACGTGCAGGTAGCATTTATTTTATGTACATATTGAGAACTATGAGGCTAGTCAGTAAGGAAATTAGCGGCCGCCATATGTAAACAAAAAGCTTTTTCCGTTGAAAATTCTAGTGAATAAATGCTTAAATCCCTGAATTCTTTCTAGATATGGATGAAAAACAGTCTCAGTTTTTCGTTAAAAGCAAAAAAACGTGCAAGTAGCATTTATTTTACGTAAATATTGCGAACTATGAGGCTAGTCAGTAAGGAAATTAGCGGCCGCCATATGTAAACAAAGGCCTTTTTTTGTTGAAAATTCTTGTGAAATAATGCTTAAATCCTTGAACTCTTTATAGATCTTGACGTGAAACAGTCTCGATTCTTGATTAATAGCAAAAAAAATGTGCGAGTACCATTTATTTTACATAAATATTGTGAACTATGAGGCTTGTCAGTGAGGAAATAAGCGGCCACCATATGTAAACAAAGAGCTTTTTTTTCGTTGAAAATTCTTGTGAATAAATGCTTAAATCCCTGAATTCTTGATAGATATTGATGTGAAACAGTCTCAATTCTTAATTGAAAGCAAAAAAAAAAACATGCAGGTAGCATTTATTTTACATACATATTGAGAACTATGAGACTAGCCAGTAAGGAAATTAGCGGCCGCCATAAGTATGTAAACAAAGAGCTTTTTTCATTGAAAATTCTTGTGGATAAATGCTTAAATCCCTGAATTCTTTATAGATATTGACGTGAAACAGTCTCGATTCTTGATTATAAGACAAAAACGTGCAGGTAGCATTTATTTTGCGTACATATTGCAAACTATGAGGCTAGTCAGTAAGGAAATTAGCGGCCACCATTTGTAAACAAAGAGCTTTTTCTGTTGAAAATTCTTGTGAATAAATACTTAAATCCCTGAATTCTTTATAAATATTGACGGGAAACAGCCTCGATTCTTGGTTAAAAGCAAAAAAAAAAAACAAAACGTGCAGGTCGCATTTATTTTACGTAAATATTCCGAACTATGAGGCTAGTCAGTGAGGAAATCAGCGGCCGCCATATGTAAACAAAGGGTTTTTTCCGTTGAAAATTCTTGTGAATAAATGCTTAAATCCCTGAATTCTTTATAGATATTGACGTGAATTCTTTATAGATATTGATGTGAAACAGTCTCGATTCTTGATTAAAAGAAAAAAAAAAAAACGTGCAGGTCGCATTTATTTTACGTAAATATTACAAACTATGTGTCTAGTCAGTAGGGAAATCAGCGGCCGCCATATGTAAACAAAGAGCTTTTTCCATTGAAAATTCTAGTGAATAAATACTTAAATCCCTGAATTCTTTATAGATAAAGTGGGGAGAACAAGTATTTGATATGGATATGGTATGGATGAAAAACAGTCTCGATTCTTGGTTAAAATTAAAAAAAAAAGTGCAAGTAGCATTTATTTTATGAAAATATTGCGAACTATGAGGCTAGTCAATGAGGAAATACGTTGCCGCCATATGTACTAAACAAGACCTATTTCCGTAGAAAATTCTTGTGAAGAAATGCTTAAATCCCTGAATTCCTTATAGATATTGATGTGAAACAGTCTCGATTCTTGGTTAAAATCAAATTAGGACAATATTGCGGAGTATAATGCCAATGCTTTAGCGGCTAATTTCTTCCATTGATTTTACATTTAAAACATTTAACATTCATTTAAAAATGAATGCATGGTACGAAAAATATAACAATTACATTGACTCCTCAAATAAATCACTCCTGAGACAATCCTTCCTGTTTGTATGCGGTACAGCTTTTGTACTTTTTCAACCTAAATCTGGCGTTAGATCGCTGCATTTGACCGACTGCTAATAAATGAAGCGGAGTGTCCGGCGGCCCCCTACTTAAAGGCGTTGCCCGGTGAATGGGGAATGTGTCATGTCAATACATTATGAAGTCTATGGCCGATTTTATTGTGTGTGCATGTGTCATTCAGTGCCCTGGATTAATCTATGAAATAACATCGGTATTGTTAGAACAGTAGGAAGGTTGTCGATCATTTATTTTTAATTTTCATTAAGTGTTCATGTGCCAAAATGACTACATTAAGTGCTCAATGTGAAAATAGTTCATATTTTGAGTAACTTTGGTTCTTGTATAACTTCATCATTGTTTTCATGCAGGACAATGACAGCCTCCGAGGAGGAGAAGGAGAAGTGAGTACAGAAGTACTGATTTTTTATCTCAATAATGATAAAAACTACATACAGTACATGTTGTTTTTTTCACCCTAGAAAAGGAAAGACGAAAGAGGAGCAACCTGCAATAAGAGTTGGCTTTTTTCAGCTGGTAAGACACATATGTTTCTTGTGTGTGGCTATTTTAAAATTCAACGAATCATTGTTGACCAAAAATTGTCCAAATTTTCTTTTTGAGCCTTTTAATAGCAAATAATTTCAAATTTTTGTTAGTTTAAAAAAAAAAAAAAAAAAAATTAAATATTATTTTTATTTTTATTTTAAACAAATGTATATTTATAAAATGGGGAAATCTGTAAATATTCTCTTTTTTTGGGTTTTTTTAAATTTATTTTTAATTCAGATTTTTGTACATTTATTTTCATTTATTTTTTAATTCAGATTTATTCATTTATTTTTTTACACAAAAATAGAGAGACAGCAACAACCAAAAGGGATGTTTGGTATGTGGCAAAATTGATATTGCCATGTGGCAAAATGGATTTTGCCATGTGGCATTATTTGGGCCATGTGGCAAAAAAATAACACGTGGCAAAATCCATTTTAACACATACCAAAAAAATGCCACATGGCAAAATCCATTTTGCCACATGGCAAAAAAAATGCCACATGGCAAAATTAATTTTGCCACATGGCAAAGAAAATGCCACATGGCAAAAAAAATCCAATGGCAAAATCCATTTTGCTGCATGGCAAAAAAAAAGCCATGTTGGCATTTTATTTTTGCCATGTGGCATTTTTTTGCCATGTGGCAAAATTGATTTTGCCATGTGGTGTTTTTTTTTTTTTTGCCATGTGGCAAAATGGATTTTGCCATGTGGCATTTTTTTGCCATGTGGCAAAATGGATTTTGCCATGTGGCATTTCTGCCATTTAAAATGAATGGAAAATTTAGACGTTCATAGCCGTCAATGGCATAGCCTTATTTGGGTGCCAGTTGAATATCAATGTGTTGTAATGTAAAGTGTATGGTCAAAAATCACAACTACACGGTTTTCTGCCATTCAAAATGAATGGAAAATTTGGACGTTCATAGCCGTCAATGGCATAGCCTGACTTGGGTGCCAGTTGAATGTCAGTGCGCTCTAATCGTAAGTGTATGGTCTAAAACAACAGCCACACATGTTTTTCTGCCATTTAAAATGAATGGAAAATTTGGACGTTCATAGACGTCAGTGACATAGCCTGACTTAGGTGCCAGTTGAATGTCAGTGCGCTGTAATGGTAAGTGTAGAGTCAAAAATCACAGCCACACACGTTTTTCTGGCATTTAAAATGAATGGAAAATTTGGACGTTCATAGACGTCAGTGGCATAGCCTTACTTGGTTGCCAGTTGAATGTCAATGCGCTGTAATGGTAAGTGTAGAGTCAAAAATCACATCCACACGTTTTCCTGCAATTGAAAATGAATGAAAAATTTGGACAATTTTTTGCCATGTGGCAAAATGGATTTTGCCATGTGGCATTTCTGCCCTTTAAAATGAATGGAAAATTTAGACGTTCATAGCCGTCAATGGCATAGCCTTATTTGGGTGCCAATTGAATATCAATGTGTTGTAATGTAAAGTGTATGGTCAAAAATCACAACTACACGGTTTTCTGCCATTCAAATTGAATGGAAAATTTGGATGTGCATAGCCGTCAATGGCGTGGACGTGCATGGCCTGCAAAATTGCAATATACTAAAATAAAAAATGGACCATACCAAAAAAAAAAAAAAAAAAAAAAAGCCGCATGGCAAAATCCATTTTGCCACATACCGAAAAAAAAAGCCACATGGGAAAATTAATTTTGCCACATGGCAAAATCAACTTTGCCACATACCAAATACCACTTTTCGTAACAGTAAATATTCTAATTTCTAATTAAAGTCACGGTTCAGTACGTACCTCGGGGTCACGATTCGGTCCAACAGGAAAAACAAAAAAGGCTTTTTTAATTTACAGCATTTAAAAGTTAAAGTTGGTTCTTTTGGCTAAACGCAAAAAGCAGCCCTTATCATTGCGCAAAAGAAATACAATATAACATCAAACTTTAGAATTTGTGTTTTCATTGTTCTAACATTCTTTAATTCACAGTTTATGTGCAAAAATAGACCACACACCCTTTTTTGTAAGGATTGACTGAGGTAACAGTTAAAATCAGGTAGCGGTCGCCAGCTGGCAACCTTACTGTTAACGATGTTGACAGATGTTTGTGTCTAATCTTGCCAGAAGTACAAACTTCAAACACGCCGCATGCATCAATCATCGTTGAACTTGTTAAACAATTGCTGTGGCAACTCATTGTATGTAAGTGAGCAGTGGAGTGGTGTGAGTGGACTCACTCATTGAAGCATTTATAAAGCCAAGCATTTTCGTACTACAGTACTTTATTCTTGTTTAAAAATAATTCTCTGGGACAGTAACATGTTTAAAACTTATCATAATTATTAAATTTGAAGTGCCTAAAAAACATTTCTTAAAATATACATTTAAAAAAAAAAAAAATACTTTAGAGGGATAAAAAACGGGAAAAAAACATGTCTTATAAGTATCTCTTTCCAATGCTAAATCTCAATAAATACATTGAACATTGAATACATTTTTGGGGGGGGTTGCGCTACTTCGTGGTTTTTCACTTATTGCGGCAGGTTCTGGTCCAGATTAACCGTTTATTTTCATTGTTGCACATGAAAACAGCGGCTTTTCCTATTTCAAAGATTAAGGGCCATTATAATAGCCGTGTAAAGAGTTTTACTAGTTTTGGCGAGAAGGTGAATACTTTTTGTTGTTGTTCATGAACTACATTTCTACACAAACGCACATCCAGGTACCATTTAGCTTAGCAAGGAGAGCTATGAGAGTCATTTTTTGAGTGTCCCAGAGCTCGCAAAACTTAAAAAAAAAAAAAAAAATCACTCATCAAGGTTTTGCTGGCCGTGGTTTTCGTATATCCGTCAGCTCAAACGGCCTGATAGTACAGATCCAGTGGTATGGAAAAGTATCTGAACCTTTTGGAATTGCTCACATTTCTGCATAAAATCACCATCAAATGTGATCTGATCTTTGTCAAAATCGCACAGATGAAAAAAAACAGTGTCTGCTTTAACTTAAACCACCCAAACATTTATAGATTTCCCTATTTTAATGAGGATAGTACGCAAACAATGACAGAAGAGGGAAAATAAGTAATATTATACAAGTATTTAGTCTAACACTAATTGTGCAAGTTCTCCCACTTGAAAATATTAGAGAGGCCTGTAATTGTCAACATGGGTAAACCTCAACCATGAGAGACAGAATGTGGGAAAAAAAAAATCTCATTGTTTGATTTTTAAAGAATTTATATCCAAATTAGAGTGGAAAATAAGTATTTGATCAATACCAAAAGTTCATCTCAATACTTTGTTATGTACCCTTTGTTGGCAATAACGGAGGCCAAACGTTTTCTGTAACTCTTCACAAGCTTTTCACACACTGTTGATGGTATTTTGGCCCATTCCTCCATGCAGATCTCCTCTAGAGCAGTGATGTTTTGGGGCTGTCGTTGGGCAACATGGACTTTCAACTCCCTCCACAGATTTTCTATGGCATTGAGATCTGGAGACTGGCTAGGCCACTCCAGGACCTTGAAATGCTTCTTACGAAGCCACTCCTTTGTTGCCCTGGCTGTGTGTTTGGGATCATTGTCATGCTGAAAGACCCAGCCACGTCTCATCTTCAATGCCCTTGCTGTTGAAAGGAGATTTTCACTCAAAATCTCTCGATACATTCATTCTTTCATTTTCACAGCTCAATCGTCCTGGTCCCTTTGCAGAAAAACAGCCCCAAAGCATGATGTTTCTACACCCATGCTTCACAGTGGGTATGGTGTTCTTCGGATGCAATTCAATATTCTTTCTCCTCCATACACGAGAACCTGTGTTTCTACCAAAAAGTTATAT
The DNA here is from genome assembly GCF_030265065.1 of Corythoichthys intestinalis. Lineage (NCBI taxonomy): Eukaryota > Metazoa > Chordata > Actinopteri > Syngnathiformes > Syngnathidae > Corythoichthys > Corythoichthys intestinalis. Next base: position 9,249,069 of record NC_080396.1, on the reverse strand, counting down.
TTTGGTTTCACCTGACCATAACACATTCTCCCAGTCGTCTTCTGGATCATCCAAATGCTCTCTAGCGAACCGCAGATGGGCCTGGACGTGTACTTTCTTCAGCAGGGGGACACGTCTGGCAGTGCAAGATTTGAGTCCCTGGCGACGCATTGTGTTACTGATAGTAGCCTATCTTACTGTGGTCCCAGCTCTCTGTAGGTCATTCACTAGGTTCCCCCGTGTGGCTCTGGGATTTTTGCTCACCGTTCTTGTTATCATTTTGACGCCACGGGGTGAGATCTTGCATGGAGCCCCAGATGGAAGGAGATTATCCGTGGTCTTTTATGTCTTCCATTTTCTAATAATTGCTCCCACAGTTGATTTATTTACACCAAGCGTTTTACCTATTGCAGATTCAGTCTTCCCAGCCTGGTGCAGGTCTACAATTTTGTCTCCGGTGTCCTTCGACAGCTCTTTGGTCTTGGCCACAGTGGAGTTTGGAGTGTGACTGACTGAGTTTGTGGACAGGTGTCTTTTATACCGATAATGAGTTAAAAAACAGGTGCCATTAATAGAGGTAACGAGTGGAGCCTCGTTAGACCGCGTTAGAAGAAGTTCGACCTCTTTGGCAGCCAGAAATGTTGCTTGTTTGTAGGTGACCAAATACTTATTTTCCACTCTAATTTGGAAATAAATTCTTTAAAAATCAAACAATGTGATTTTCTGTTTTTTTCCACATTCTGTCTGGCATGGTTGAGGTTTACCCATGTTGACAGTTACAGGCCTCTCTAATCTTTTCAAGTAGGAGAACTTGCACAATTGGTGGTTCACTAAATACTTATTTGCCCCACTGTTCCTGTATATCTAGTTCCGTTTTGCCACGTGCAAAGAAGTGCTGATGATGGTGGTGGGAAGCATTTGCGCCGTACTGCACGGCTCAGCTCAGCCCCTCATGCTGCTGGTGTTCGGCCTGCTGACGGACACGTTCATCGAGTACGACATTGAGCTGAATGAGCTGAGTGACGAGCGGAAGGAGTGCGTGAATAATACCATCCAGTGGAAGAAGAACTACACTGACATGTTCGCTGGCATCAACCAATCATACTGGAGTTTTGGCAACAATTCAAACCTGGTACCTGTGGTGGCCAGGTCATGTGGGTATGTTGCTCGTAAAAATGATTGTATTTTTTGGACTATAACCCCGGTTTTACACCAGTCGGCGAGGCGTCAACGCACCGGTGACGCTCGCCTGTCACTACCCGATCATGACGGGCTTCCGGTTCGCGACGGAATGCTACTGTGCATGTTCGAATCAACGCCATTTTCTCTTGAGGGATGACGGCAGATATAAATATGTACATGTTAGGCCTGATTTATGCCTCTGTGTAGACCCTACGTCGTCTTTGAGCATTCGAAGTTCTGCGTCAAGGGAACGTGTTGCTCTGTAATTCATGGCCAAGCCACTAGAGGTGTGTGGCTTTGTCTTTGTATGGTTTTGGAGGACTCTGGACGCGGTTTGGTCATAGACACAGGGGCGCCATATAGGGGTGAAAAGTGATATTGATTCTAAGGGCCCATGCCCTGATGGAGGGACCCACAAATAAAATTAGAACATTAGGTAATCGTCTGCAAATTTAAATATTAATCGTTATAATTTTACTAGGAATAAAACGAAGTTTCTTTTTCTTGTTTTGTTTTTGGGAAAAAGTAAACACCCAGAGAGCATATGTATTCCCAGCCACCCCTCTACAAACCCCTTATTTTCATTAAATGATTTGGTCCGCCCTTCCTTCGATCAGACTGGGAGCAGCGGTGTGCATTTGCACCAGTCAATGAAACGGAGTGTGCAATACTGCAAAAATATTTTCAAAACAAAAATCGGGTTATCAAAAGAGGAAAGAAAAGAAAGCAAAACAGGAGAGGGGTAGAAAAGGCCAACAGGATGTGACAAAGTACTTCACAAAGGAAGGTTGGTGTCATCTGTCAGTGTAGTGCTGAAAATTAACCTGTTATCTTAGCCCACTCCGGCCACATCTGGAACTTCACAATGTCTATTACAAAGCTCCGAAGCGAGGTCCCAGCTCACTTCGTAAGAAATACGGGATTTTCCTGGCCTCAATGAGCGACATTCACCTATTCAAAAAATATGAATTCCAAATAATGACGGCATTTTTTTTTGGTATCCTACAGATGTTAAAAGTTGGTGTGGAAATTTTCTTTTCTAAAATCGGCTTGAATCCAGTTTGTCAATAATTAATTGAATTTAGTTTGTCATCAATTGAATTTAGTTTGTCAACCAGTGACCTCGCTTCGGAGCTGTAGCCTATTACTTCATAATGAAATACTGAACTTGTTTGCTAGCTAGTGTTTGCTCCACTTTTAGCTTATATTTAATCAGTACAGCAGGCAAACCCTTAGCAAGCTCTTCATACTAAAACAGTTGTAAACTGTATACTGTAGTATAGTTCAGTTAAAACAAAACATTTATTCTAAGTCATTCATTATGGTATTTCCTTTGAGAATATTTCTAATAAAAATATATTTAAATGGTAAAAGATGGCCTTCAGTACATTTCTTATAAATGATATCAATCTATTCATTATTGCTCTATACGCTGTATGTTTAGATAAATGTATTTTCATCTTAAATTAACGCAGAAAATGCACAAATTAGTGTGTAAAGATTCACCAGAATGCAGGAAGTCACGTAGTTGATACTCTAAGTGTGTGTGTGTCCCCCGGCACTGGTGGTGGGGCCCAAAGTGATATCTTTTCATGAGGCCCAAAATCCCTGGCAGCGCCCCTGCATAGACAGCAATGGTAATGGAGATGGAACGTGTGTATTTACAGCTGAGCAATATTGAACAACAAAAGTTGGTAATACAAATGTTGAAGCGTAGGCGACACAGAAGTCGATTGCGAAGCTTTGAAAACGGCAGTGTTGTTGTGCTGAACCGGAAACAATGTTCTGAGAGGGACCAATCACAGTTCTTTGACGTACAGTAGGGCAAATAAGTATTTAGTCAACCACTAATTGTGCTAGTTCTCCAACTTGAAAATATTAGATAGGCCTGTAATTGGTCAATTCCAAAAGTTCATCTCAATACTCAATCTCTCTAGCGAACCGCAGACGGGCCTGGACGTGTACTGGCTTCAGCAGGGGGACACGTCTGGCAGTGCAGGATTTGAGTCCCTGGCGGCGCATTGTGTTACTGATAGTAGCCTTTGTTACTGTGGTCCCAGCTCTCTGTAGGTCATTCTCTAGGTCCCCTCGTGTGGTTCTGGGATTTTTGCTCACCGTTCTTGTTACTTTGACTGTACAAGGTGAGATCTTGCATGGAGCCCCAGATCGAGGGAGATTATCAGTGGTCTTTTATGTCTTCCATTTTCTAATAATTGCTCCCACAGTTGATTTCTTTACACCAAGCGTTTTACCTATTGCAGATTCAGTCTTCCCAGCCTGGTGCAGGTCTATAATTTTGTCTCTGGTGTCCTTCAACAGCTATTTGGTCTTGGCCATAGTGGAGTATGGAGTGTGACTGACTGAGATTGTGGACAGGTGTCTTTTACACCGATAATGAGTTAAAACAGGAGCCATTAATACAGGTAACGAGTGGAGCCTCGTTAGACCTCGTTAGAAGAAGTTAGATCTCTTTGACAGCCAGAAATGTTGCTTGTTTGTAGGTGACCAAATACCTATTTTCCACTCTAATTTGCAAAAAAATTCTTTAAAAATCAAACAATGTGATTTTCTGTTTTTTTTCCTTCCACATTCTGTCTCTCATGGTTGAGGTTTACCCATGTTGACAATTACAGGCCTCTGTAATCTTTTCAAGTAGGAGAACTTGCACAATTGGTGGTTGACTAAATACTTATTTGCCCCTCTGTACACGTCACGATGCGTTGACGTTACTTGTAGTCAAGATTTTGTGGTGGCGCAAGTCAGGCTGCGGTGTAGGGTCGTCAAACGGCGGGTCACGGCGTAGATTAGCTGTCACCGCAACACAGAAGCATAAATCAGCCATTAGATTACATGACCAAAAAAAAAAGATTTTTCTATTGTTTTTTTTTTTTTTTTAACCATTAAATGATTATGCCGTATATAGAAGTACACACAATGCCTTCAAAGGCTTGCAATGACAATAAAGGAATTGAATTGAATTGAAACCTGTTTCTTATATATAGCTTATCAAAGACTACCGTATTTTCCACACTATAAGGCGCACCTAAAAGCCTTCAATTTTCTCAAAAGCCGACAGAGCGCCTTATAACCTGATGCACCTTATGTACGGATCAGTTTTGGTTTATCATGGCAGGACATTCCCTTTAGTGTAGCTCCATCTTGTGGAAACATAATGTAACTCCAACCACTACTACTACTACTACTACTACTACTAACACTACTACTAATACTACTACTACTGCGTCTTATAATGCACTGCGCCCTATATATGAAAACAGTTACAAAATAGGCCATTGATTAAGAGTGCACCTTATGCTCCTATGTGCCTTATAGTGTGGAAAATACGGTATCAAAAAAGTCGAGTTAAGACATAGCTATCTGGAAAAACCTTGTATGCTATAAGAAATTCATTTAAATATTTTGATTTATTGAACCCCTCTGTGAAGGGTTTAATTGGGGAGGAAGACAGGCATTCTTGAAAGACATTAAAAAGCAGTAATGTGAAGTAAGGTTGGCCAACAATGTTTTATATTATTATTTTTCTTTTCCCCCAACGTTTTTATATTATTATTTTATATGCACGAGAGCTGCCGGATCTGCCAAAATGAACATGAAGTCTGATTATTATTTTTTTTTAACAATGTCATCAGATAGACAAAAACATAAAATTATGTGCAAATGCCTGCATCCTCAAATCATGAAAATAATAACAGCCTATATTTTACCAATGTTGTAATCTCGATGGGTCTTGTATCCATTCCATGTCAGGTAGTCTAGGCACATTGTTTGCATCCTGATTAGCATCTGGCTAATACATGTTAGGTCAAACATAAAATTCCAACCTCCTCTTCTTCCTCCAACTCTTCAAAAACTTGGATCTCCTCCCTTGCACTCGATCTGTCGCTTATATCGCTGTTTGAATCATTGTTTGAAGGGCTTTGTATGGCGGCCGTATGTATGGAGCTGCCATCGCTGTTCCCGGTGTGACGTATCACTTCCGGGTTCGTCCCCTTTCAGGCTCGAACTTCGGAAACGCGATTATTTTGACAAATATACAACATATAAATTATTTTTTCATGCTTTATTTGTTGGACAATGTTTAATTACTTTAATTGTGACCCTATTTGGCATGTTATGAAATTACTTGACATTACTGCTTTAGGTTGATGTATAGATGGTAAGGGTGGAGGAATGGGTGCTTCTGGTTTTGTACATTAGGTGGCCTTCCTGTTTTTATGCGGTACAGTTTTCGTACTTTTTCCAACCTGAATCAGGCGTTGGATCGCTGCATGTGTCACTGCGACTGACTGCGAATAACTAAGCGGATTGTGGGATGGCCCCCTACTTGAAAGTGTGGCGCAATTAATATCATTATGAAGTCTATGTCTTTATCTACTTTATCACTTCTGAACAACTACTGCAACGTTTGAAGTAGAGGGCAAACCTAGAGCGTCCTTTATCGCAAAACATAAATTTAAAATTCACACTTGAGTATAGGTTGCAAGCCCAGTCATGCTAGGAAAAAGACTTATAGTCCAGAAAATACCGCTGTACAAGGTTGTCTTATTGTTGGCATTTCCTGACTATGTGGTGATTTTTCAGGATACTCGATATCGAATACGAAATGACCAAATTTGCCTTCTATTATGTTGGAATTGGAGCTGCTGTATTCATTTTGGGATACTTTCAGGTTAGTAACCTTGTGTCAATACCGTATAGGTGCTCTTTCAAACCAACAATACAATGACAAATTTGAAAGCACCCTTGAAGGCCACTGGTCAAGGATATCGATTTTCTTTGCGACAGATCTCACTGTGGGTGACTGCTGCTGCCAAGCAGATCCAGCTCATAAGGAAAATCTACTTCAGCAAAGTGATGAGGATGGAGATAGGCTGGTTCGACTGCACTTCGGTGGGAGAGCTCAATACTCGCATGTCTGAGTGAGTTGGTCGCAGTGTTAGCTCAGTGTTGGCCGAAATTGACTGCATGATGTCACATCTGTGACAATGCAGTGACATCAACAAGATCAACGACGCCATTGCAGACCAAGTCGCCATTTTCATGCAGCGTTTTACCACCTTTGTGTGTGGCTTCTGCATCGGCTTCGTGAAAGGATGGAAGTTGACGCTTGTGATTGTGGCAGCAAGTCCACTAATTGGCGTTGGAGCAGGCCTGATGGCTCTGGTGAGAATCTCAACCTCAGCGTGCTCTTGCATCCTCATGTTTAACACACATTTTTTGGGCAGCCAACCAGGGGTGGGTAGAGTAACCAAATATTTTAACTCTATTCAAGTAGAAGTAGTGCTATTTCAAAATAATATTACTGTATTTTTGGACTATAAGTCGCACCTGAGTATAAGTCGCACCAGCTGTAAAATGCCCAACGAAGAGGAAAAAAACATACAGTGCCCTCCATAATTATTGGCACTAAAGATGATCGATCCGGTCCGATCACGTCATTTTCAAAGTATCGGAATCAAAAATATTGGACATGCCTTTTTTTAATATAGATATATTTTTTATTGAAATCGTTTTCTAATTGTATTTAACGTTACAGACAAAAAGTCTTACACTCATCCAGAGTAGTTTTGGCTTAAAGTAGGGCTATCAAATTTATTGCTTTAATGGCGGTAATTAATTTTTTTAAATTAATCACGTTAAATAATTAACGCATGCGCTGCACGACCCTCTCACGCATTGTCGCGTTCAATCTATAAGACGCCGTTTTACCTATAGATAGTGCTAAAAGGCAGCGTATAATGAGTAGAGAGAATTTTGACAGCCTTTGGAGCCATTTTTCATGTGGATAAAGCCTTACAATACCTCTCTCAACAATTATAAATAGCGTGGAAGGCAATGTGGGGAAGTAAGGTAGTAATTGATATTTTTCTTAACACCCTATGTTCTTTCCCAATGCAGAGAAGATATATCAATTGGTGCCCCTATGCACAGTCATGGTTGCACTTCCCATCATGCATTTGGGCAGTAGTTAAATGGCTGCAGTATCATTTACTGAAAGCTCAACAAATACACTAGAGGGCAATATTTAGTCACAATATACAAAGTCACATTTATCCTTTAAGAATTACAAGTCTTTCTATCCTTGGATCCCTCTCACAGAAAGAATGTTAATAATGTAAATGCCATCTTGAGGATTTATTGTCATAATAAACAAATACAGTACTTATGTACTGTATGTTGAATGTATATATTCGTCCGAGTTGTATTCATTTTTTTCTTAATGCATTGCCAAAATGTATATGATCTGGAAAAATTATCGGGAATGATTGGAATTGAATCGGGAGCAAAACAACAGCAATCGGATCGGGAAATATCGGGATCGGCAGATACTCAAACTAAAACGATCGGGATCGGATCGGGAGCAACAAAACATGATCGGAACAACCCTAATTGGCACCCCTGGTTAAGATGTGTTTTTTAGCTTCTAATATATATTTTTTTAATTCAAATAATATGGGACCTTAATGGAAAAAAAGAGAAACATCCAACCTTCAATACAAGTGCATTTATTCAGTGGGGAAAAAATCCCACATAAATAAATATATATTTGGCATCAAATAATGTGTGTCACAATTATTAGCACCCCTGGTGTTAATACTTTGCCTTTTGCCAACAAAACAAGGTCTGGGGACTGAGATGGCCATGGGAGGAGCTTGATTTTGTGTCTGGTGAACCATTTCTGTGTAGATTTGGCCATATGTTTAGGGTCATTGTCTTGCTGAAAGACCCAGTGATGACCCATCTTCAGCTTTCGGGCAGAGGGCAACAGATTTTGAGTTAAAATGTCCTGGTAATTCAAAGCATTCATGATGCCATGCACCCTAACAAGGTTCCCAGGGCCTTTGGAAGTGAAACAGCCCCACAGCATCACTGACCCACCCTCATACTTCACAGTGGGTATGAGGTGCTTTTCAGCTTTCGTGGCACGCCAGATCCACTTAGAGTGTTTGTTGCCAAAAAGCTTAATCTTGGTGTCATCTGACCAAACACTCTAAGTGGGTCTGGCGTGCCACGAAAGATGCGCATGCTGAAAAGCACCTCATACCCACTGTGAAGTATGGGGGTGGGTCAGTGATGCTGTGGGGCTCTTTCGCTTCTAAAGGCCCTGGGAACCTTGTTAGGGTCCATGGCATCATGAATGCTTTGAAATACCAGGACATTTTAAATCAAAATCTGTTGCTCTCTGCCCGAAAGCTGAAGATGGGTCGTCACAGGGTCTTTCAGCAAGACAATGACCCTATACATATGGCCAAATCTACACAGAAATGGTTCACCAGACACAAAATCAAGCTCCTCCCATGGCCATCTCAGTCCCCAGACCTTGTTTTATTGGCAAAATGGGGTTGCACAAAGTATTAACACTAGGGGTGCTAATAATTGTGACACACATTATTTGATGTCAAATAATTATTTCTTTATGTGGGATTTTTCCCCCACTGAATAAATGCACTTGTATTGAAGGTTGGATTTTTCTCTTTTTTTCCATTAAGGTCCCATATTATTTGAATTAAAAAATATATATATATTAGAAGCTAAAAAAACACATCTTAATCAGGGGTGCCAATAATTATGGAGGGCACTGTATATCAGTCACACTGGAGTATAAGTCGCATTTTGGAGGGAAATTTACTTGATAAAATACAACACATACAACAGATATGTCATCTTGAAAGGCAATTTAATATAAAAATACGATACAGAACAACAAGCTGAATAAGTGTACAGTATGATAATAATTACATGATGCATGAACAACGAAATGCAAACGTGGCCAGTATGTTAACGTAACACAGTTATTAAGAGTTATTCAGATAACTATAGCATAAAGAACATGCTAACAAGTTTACCAAACCATCAGTGTCTCTCCAAAACACCAAAATAACATGTAAAATGATATTATAATGTGTTAACAATTTCACACATAAGTCGCTCCAGAGTATAAGTCGCACCCCCAGCCACACTATGAAAAAAACTGCGACTTATAGTCTGAAAAATACGGTACTCAAGTATAAGTAAAAGGAGTCATACAAAAAAATACTCGAGTACAAGTCGGGAAGTGAAAAGAATACTCAAGTAATAATTAACTGTCAGATTTTTTTTTTTTTAAGGAGGTATTTTTTTTTTGCTCAGCACGTCAACTATATGACCTGTTATTATTTGACTTTACTATACATGACCATTTTAGGCCAAAAAACAGGGAAAAAAATAATACCGTATTGGCCCGAATATAAGACGGCCCTGATTATAAGACGACCCCCTCTTTTTCAAGACTCATGTTTGAAAAAAGACTTTTTGAACAGCAAATTAATTTTTATACAGAAAATAATTACAGTACATCTGAAACAAATGATTGTAACAATATATTTGAGAGAAAAAGCATGTTATTTTGCCTCTTTCAAATCTTAATATCTGAACATTTAGATATGTAAACTAAAGTGCAATCACATTCATAAATGAATGGCTTCTGGTTTTTGAAATGTAAATAAACCAATCTATTGTGATAAAACAACAAAATTGCAATAACTTCATTAACCATCAAAGTGGAGTCCAACTGTAACTGTAGTCTTGAAACAAATCTGAATAAGGAAAAACATTGCAATAAAATAATGCAAACTGGTTAAACTCAAAAGAGTAGCTGAGATCTTTCATGACAGAACATCGCTTCAATGATATCTGGCGCCATCTAGCGTCGTGAATGTGTATAATGTCTAGACCGCGAATATAAGATGACCCCTCTTTTTCAGTCTTATTTCAATGCAAAAGACACCGTCTTATATTCGGGCCAATACGGTAATCAAATTCGGACTAGAAAAATCTCCAGAAATGAAACATCCCCATTCAAAGCGATGAGTGGAGAAAACATATGTCCTATCATGAAATTAAAACACTCATATCTCAGTTTTCTGTGATCTATCAATGCCAAATCAAAACTGGTATCGAGGTTGACAGCGGCGCTCTACGTGAAATATTTTATTTTTTGCGGTGCTCTAAAGACGCCACATGATTAAACACGCCGGTGTGATCATAGGACTTCCAACTACAAACTTTTGTGTGGTCATGTGACCTTATTGTTACGTCTGATGGGAATAATGGAGATGATTATTGTTGCAACGTCTCATTGGTGTAACTGGTAGAGCCAAAAAATAAAGTAAAATCCAGTGTGGAGAAATAAGAGGAACAATGTCTCAAATGTCGCCCAAAGTAGCGGAGTAAGAGTAGCATTTCTTCTTCACAAATCTACTCAAGTTAAAGATAATTGTATTGTGGTAAAACTACAATTAAAAGCACATTTCTCTTCAAAAGCTATTCAAATGTAACAGAGCAAATGTAATGCTTACTACCAGTGTTGTCACAGATTGCTTGAAAAAGTAATTTAATTTTTGATTACGTCTCCACAAAGTAATCTACTTCTTTGATTACTTTATTATTAAAGTAACTAAGTTACTTTAAAAGTAATTTATCGAATATTTTTTACCAATTTTTCTCCCTTTGCTGCCTCACCATAAGAATGGCAACAGAAAAATGTAACTGACTTTCCGATAATTGAATTTAAAGAGGGTTTGAGTTATTGGAGGTTTAATTAGTCGATGGTGTTGATTTGAACCACCATTGACACGTGCTAACTTAAGCACTCCGGAGCCCTGAAAAGAACAAATAATTGACAAACTGCATGGAACTTGTTGAAATCAACTCCACCGACTAATTAAACCCTGATAACTCGAATATGAAGCCTCATGTGAAAAATTCGGAATCTCGGGTTAGTGTTAACAGCATATCAGTGCCAATATAAAACAATGCAAATTGACTGAACAATAATCAACAACACACAAATGAATGAACGCAGTGCACAAAGGACAGGGCGGGCGTGGATGCGCGCGCACAACCTGGAAGTGTGCCGTACATACACGCAAGTTGGCCATAAAACATGGTGGCAACTAAGCACTTTACACTCAATTGGGCTTTCAACACATCCCAAAGATGCTAAACAAACATGTCACCTCCCGGCAACACGAATATGATGAATGTGCATTCGCGCTGGCACACATCAGTCCCGAAACACTTAGCGCGTATGACTCGAGACCAAAACAGGAAGAGCCATGAGCGGTTTCCATGGAAACGAACACGTAGTGAGAACCACTCTAACATTTTCTATTCAAAATGCTCTTCGTACTTGACTACGATATTCTTAATCGTACATACATTATGAGGCAACAACAAAAAGTAATGCAGAGACACTAAGGAAACTTACTTTAATCAGATTACTGGTTTGGAAAAATGAACGCATCAGATTACTCATCACTACCCACCTCTGCATCCAATACAAAGAAGATCTGGGTTTACCTTTCCAAACCATACACTCTAAAACTGAACTGTACCTCAATTTCATACTTGGAGGAAATGTAGCTTCTTGAAAAATCTTTGGCTCGACATGAATTGACTTCTTTTCTGCTTATTTTGGGTCCAGTTTGTGGCTAAGCTAACAGGCATGGAGCTGCAGGCCTATGCTAAAGCTGGAGCCATTGCAGACGAAGTCCTCTCCTCGATCAGAACGGTGGCCGCTTTTGGCGGAGAAAAAAAAGAAGTCCAACGGTATGCAATTTAAACACTGGACAAACTTATAATTAATATGTATACAGTCCCTGACAAAAGTCAGTAGTCCGCTAGCCTCATTCGCTAACAGTATATAGTGTATAATAATAATAATAAAGGGCTATTCTATTCCATAATAGGTTGTGATTGTATACAGAATTTATTAATAATCTACAGTCCCTGACAAAAGTCTTGTCGCTTATCCATTTTGTAGAAACAACTGCTAATAACCTGACTTTTAATTATTCAATTTGTTTCAGAAATGGCTCATATGAAAGCCAAGAACCTCCCAAATGACGTTGAATGTACAAAAATATATTTGTTTCACTGAAAAAAGATTTATCATTTAATGAAGACCTACAGGTCAAATTTTGGCAAGACAAAAGTTTTGTCGCATACAGAAAGTAGTGTGAAAATTGAACAAAAAATGTACTTAAAATACAAAAATATGTTACATAACATAAGCAAATTCAGTAGTGGTGCTGTGGGATCCAAATTTAATATTTTGTAACAACTTCCATGGGCTTGAAGGAATGCATCCATGCAGTTCGGCAAGGATTAATACAATTTATTGATGAAGTCATCAGGAAAATCAAAGAAAGCAGTCATGCATGCTCCCCAGAGTTCATCAACCTTCTTGGGTTTCGTCTTCCATGCTCCCTTGCATCCTGTTCATGTCTGGTGACTGGGCTGGCCAGTCCTGGAGGATCTTGATCTTCTTTGCCTTGAGGAACTTTGAGGTAGAGATTGAAGTATGCGATGCAGCCATCCTGCCACCAAACTTCAATGTTTTTTGGCAAAAGGTAGATTTTTCAAATGAATCTTCCATTGAATTACACCACAGTAACTGCAAATAACCGCAAATCAACAAATCTTAGCTGCCTCTTACATTCCTAACCATAAAAAGGGACGAATTCTGCAGCAGGATGTTGCTCCATCGCATACTTCAATCTCTAACTCAAAGTTCCTCAAGGCAGATAAGATCAAAATCCTCCAGGACTGGCCAGCCCAGTCACCAGACATGAACATCATTGAGCATGTCTGGGGAAGGATGAAAGAGGAAGCATGGAAGACGAAACCCAAGAATGTTGATGAACTCTGGGAGGCATGCAAGACTGCTTTCTTTAATGTTCCTGATGACTTCATCAATAAATTGTATGAATCCTTGCCGAAGCCCATGGAAGTCATACAAAATAATAAATTTGGATTTCACAGCACCACTACTTAATTCGCTTATGTTATGTAACATGTTTTTGTATTTGAAGTACATTTTTTGTTAAATTTTCATACTACTTTCTGTAGGCGACAAAACTTTTGTCTTGCCAAAATTTGACCTTTATGTCTTCATTAAATGATAAATCTTTTTTCAGTGAAACAAATATATTTTTGTACATTCAACATCATTTGGGAGGGTCTTAGCTTTCATATGAGCCATTTCTGAAACTGATTGAATAATCAAAAGTCAGGTTATTAGCAATCGTTTCTACAAAATGGATAAGCGACAAGACTTTTGTCAGGGACTGTAGTACAGTGCACCAAGCGCTTGGAGTGATGCATATTTAAAAAAAGAAAAAGAAAAAAAAAGTATGAATAGATGTTAAGTTCGGAGTTAATTTGTTATGTAGTAACCTTCTCCTGTTCCTTCCAGGTATGACAAAAACCTTATATCAGCACAGCGCTGGGGCATCAGGAAGGGTTTGATCATGGGCTTTTTCACTGGATACATGTGGCTAATTATCTTTCTGTGCTATGGTCTGGCTTTCTGGTATGGTTCCAGTCTTGTGGTGGACACAGAGGAATACTCACCAGGGACGCTTTTGCAGGTAAGATGTTGTCAACATATGAGAATACAGAGCGTTGGCCCCCAAACTAATGGGTCAGGCAAAGAAGAAGTTAAGTCATGTATACCAGCATTGTAAAGGAAATTAATTTGAATGCATGAATGTTTATAATCCATTTCTAGTAGTAATTATTGGTAGTTTTCTAATGTACTTCTGCTGCTGTGCTGCTCATTAAGAAAATTATCAGCCCCTGAGGGAAATGAATCAACCATTTGTAGCCCTGCGGTGTTCATCAAGTTGGCCACCCTTGTAATGGATCATTACATTTCCCTTAAGGTCTTGTTAAACTTTAATATGTGCTATAGTACCAGGGTGAGATTTGCCTTTTACTTAGCAAGATGCAGCGGGAATAAAGAGGGAGTTAAAAAGAAAAAAAAAGAAACAATTTTTGACAGTATAACATCATTTTATAACATTTTTCAATTTTGAAAAATCTTGCTTTTCTAGCTCAAATGCTTCTAATTTTATTTGAATCATTACTCATGAATCGACAGTGTGAGCACTGTATAACGGGTATTAAAGTCATCTGCAGGAGCGGTTTTAGGGGTGTGGCCACAGGGGCGCTGGCCCTACCTCTAATTTGATTGGCCCCTGAAGTGCTCCTGTTCCCATTTTAGCACAAAGCATGGCAATAGTGTACCGCACGCATCACGTCACTTTGCTCATTGACATATGTACATATATATATATATATATATATATATATATATATATATATATATATATACATACATACACTCACCGGCCACTTTATTAGGTACACCATGCTAGTAACGGGTTGGACCCCCTTTTGCCTTCAGAACTGCCTCAATTCTTCGTGGCATAGATTCAACAAGGTGCTGGAAGCATTCCTCAGAGAGTTTGGTCCATATTGCCATGATGGCATCACACAGTTGGTGCGGATTTGTCGGCTGCACATCCATGATGCGAATCTCCCGTTCCACCACATCCCAAAGATGCTCTATTGGATTGAGATCTGGTGACTGTGGAGGCCATTTGAGTACAGTGAACTCATTGTCATGTTCAAGAAACCAGTCTGAGATGATTCCACCTTTATGACATGGCCCATTATCCTGCTGAAAGTAGCCATCAGAAGTTAGGTACATTGTGGTCATAAAGGGATGAACATGGTCAGCAACAATACTCAGGTAGGCTGTGGCGTTCCAACGATGCTCAATTGGTACCAAGGGGCCCAAAGAGTGCCAAGAAAATATTCCCCACACCATTACACCACCACCAGCAGCCTGAACCGTTGATGCAAGGCAGGATGGATCCATGCTTTCATGTTGTTGACGCCAAATTCTGACCCTACCATCCGAATGCCGCAGCAGAAATTGAGACTCATCAGACCAGGCAACGTTTTTCCAATCTTCTATTGTCCAATTTCGATGAACTTGTGCAAATTGTAGCCTCAGCTTCCTGTTCTTAGCTGAAAGGAGTGGCACCCGGCGTGGTCTTCTGCCGCTGTTGCCCATCTGCCTCAAAGTTCGACACACTGTGCGTTCAGAGATGCTCTTCTGCCTACCTTGGTTGTATCGGGTGGTTATTTGAGTCACTGTTGCCTTTCTATCAGCTCGAACCAGTCTGGCCATTCTCCTCTGACCTCTGGCATCAACAAGGAATTCCCACCCACAGAACTGCCGCCCACTGGATATTTTTTCTTTTTCAGACCATTCTCTGTAAACCCTAGAGATGGTTGTGCGTGAAAATCCCAGTAGATCAGCAGTTTCTGAATTACTCAGACCAGCCCTTCTGGCACCAACAACTATGCCACGTTCAAAGTCACTCAAATCACCTTTCTTCCCTATACTGATGCTCAGTTTGAACTGCAGGAGATTGTCTTAAACCATGTCTACATGCCTAAAGGCACTGAGTTGCTGCCATTTCATTGGCTGATTAGAAATTAAGTGTTAACGAGCAGTTGGACAGGTATGTATGTGTGTGTGTGTGTGTGTGTGTGTGTGTGTGTGTGTATATATATATATATATATATTAGGGCTGTCAAAATTATCGCATTAACAGGCGTTAATTAATTTTTTTAAATTAATCACGTTAAAATATTTGACGCAATTAACGCATGCACTAAATGACCCGCTCGCATATTGCCTCAAACAGATTACAATGAGGCCGTTTATGGACATTAAGAGTGAAGAAAATGCCACCGGCCGCTTGGGGGCAGCGCCGTTCCATACTCATGTTATTTCTTCTAAACGTGGGAGAATTAGTAGTTGTGAGACGTTTATGCTGTATTCACAATGCAATGCAAATTGCTATTTGTTCTCCACACATATTTCGGTAAGTTTTCTTTCTTTTAGTGGCAATTATGTGTCTCTTGTTGTATTTTGGGTAAGATATGTACAGATATATGTTATACGGTAAAGGCGAGTGGACACAGGGGTTTTAATATAAAATTACTATAACTTGTAAATATAACAATTATCTTTTTAAGAACTACAAGTCTTTCTATCCGTGGATCACTTTAACAGAAAGAATGTTAATAATGGCATTTGTGGATTTATTGTTACAATAAATAAATACAGTACTTATGTACAGTATGTTGTATGTTTCTATCCGTCGTGTGTCTTATCTTTCCATTCCAACAATAATTTACAGAAAAACATGGCATATTTTAGAGATGGTTTGAATTGCGATTAATTGCGATTAATTACGATAAATTAATTTTTAAGCTGTAATTAACTCGATTAAAAATTTTAATCGTTTGACAGCCCTAATTTATATATATATATATATATATATATATATATATATATATATATATATATATATATATATATATATATATATATATATATGTATAGAATGGTCCATCGCATAATGGTTATTTTTTTAAATTTCTCCTCCACAAGGCTATTTTTGTTCGTCTTTAGGTAGATATATAAGATATATGTGTGAAGTTTGGTTCCATTCAGTACGCAATTACTGTCCGCGCCCTCCATAATGGTGTTTCCCATTTGCTTTCCCACAATGAACCGAAACAGTGATCCGAAATGAATAAACCACGCATTTCTTTGTGTGTTTGTAGGTCGTCAGACCGCGTATTATAGTTTAGTTACTTAGTTTATCAGTTATCCCGGTTATATATTAAGACAAAACACAAGAATGTTGAGGAACTCTGGGAGGCATGGAAGACTGCTTTCTTTGATGTTCCTGATGACTTCATCAATAAATTGTATGAATCCTTGCAGAACCGCATGGATGCAGTCCTTTAAGCCCATGGAAGTCATACAAAATATTACATTTGGATCTCACAGCACCACTAAATTCGCTAATGTAATGTAACATATTTTTGTTCAATTTTCACACTACTTTCTGTAGGCCACAAACTTTTGTTTTGCCAAAATTGGACCTTTATGTCTTCATTAAATGATAAATATTTTTCAGTGAAACAAATTTATTTTTGTACATTCAACATCATTTGGGAGGGTCTTTGCTTTCATATGAGCCATTTCTGAAACCAATTGAATAATTAAAAGTCAGGTTATTAGCAATTATTTCTACAAAATGGATAAGCGACAAGAATTTTGTCAGGGACTGTACACATTATTAAACTCCGTATCATTTTTATATATTGTAAAATATTATTTTGATATAGTCTGGTATTTTTATGAATAAACAAAACTTTAAATGTTCATAAAAACAAAATGACTAAAATCAAAGTGAGTTACATCAAAAATACACTCTGGTTATGGCCCCCAATCACTCTAAAGTTGAGTGTTTTTTAATTATTAATTTTATTTTATTTTTTACTTTATAACGTGCCATAAATTTAAGGCATTGACAAAGATGGACGTCCAATTTATTTAAAACTATATGGGGGGCTGTGAATGTGGTCAGTCAAAATGGATGTGATGTCTAGCGCCGTCAATAGCAACCAATAAGTTAAATGAGTGTCCTTATAACAGGTTCATCAATGCTATTTTGCTGGCTATAGTATAACCTTTTCGGGCCTTTTTGTCCTTACAGGTATTTTTTGGTGTTTTGATAGCAGCCATGAATTTGGGACAGGCCTCTCCATGTCTGGAGGCATTTGCTGCAGGCCGTGGAGCTGCCACTATCATTTTTGAAACCATAGAAAGGGTAAGAAATGTTTTTTGTTCTAATATTGTCATCCATCAAAGTCGATCCACCGTTAACAAGCCTTGTTTTTTATTTTCTTTTACCCTCTCTCAGGAGCCAGAGATTGACTGTTTATCCGAAGCAGGATATAAACTTGATAGAGTCAAAGGTGATATTGAATTTCACAATGTGACTTTCCACTACCCTTCCCGGCCTGAAGTTAAGGTATTTAACTTTTCTTTTTTTTTTTTTTTTTTTTTTTTTTAAAACCTTAATACAAGTATTTAGAATGAGCAAAGTTTTACATTTTTGTGCATGTACATGGTCATGTGAATGAAAATGATTCAAAGTATCTTTTGTGAGCCTTATTATAGCAAACAATCACTTATATTTTTCATTTTTCAACATTTATTGACATTTTTACATTTACGTTTTATCCTGATTACTATAATACTGTAAATATTATTATTTTTTTCAGTTTTATTTTAAATTCTGATGAAGAATATATATATTGTCGACTAATTATTATCCAAATCCTCTTTTTTGAGCCACTAGAGTGCAAATATTTGCTTCTAAATTTTGTTTTGAGCTATTTTTACATTAAAAAAAGAATAAAAAGGGGAAAAAAATAGTAATTATTATAATTTAGACTTTGTCTTTTTTTTGTTAAGTTGGTTTAAAAAAGGGTGGAGGGAACAGTAAAATTGATTATTTTTACTAAAAACTACTACTACTATTATTACTACTACTGTCTCTATTTAAAAAATTGTTTAAAAACAAAGGCAAAAGAGAGCAAATTCTTTCAGTGAGGCCAACAAAAATTGAATTTTATTGTAGCGAGAAACATGAAGTGAATGCACATGATTAACTTTCGCGGACGACACAAAATGTTATGGTGGGCCAGATCTGGTCCTAGGGCCACCAGTTTTACACCTATAAATGGTGCTTCTGCCCTTTCGTGTTTAATCTATTCATTCTCTTTTGCACTTTTATAGTTTTCTTGACCGTATCGTTTGCAGAGGTGGGTAGTTACGCGTGACATTTACTTGAGTAACTTTTCATGAGACATATGACATCCAAAGTTAGTTTGCATTCACAGGCCTGACCTGGGCGGGTGCCAAAGTTTTGTTTGATTTTTAAAGAATTTATTTCAAAATTGGAGTGGAAAATAAGTATTTGCTCACCTACAAATAAGCAAGATTTCTGGCTGTCAAAGAGGTCTAACTTCTTCTAACGATGTCTAACGAGGCTCCACTCGTTACCTGTATTAATGGCACCTGTTTTAACTCATTATCGGTATAAAAGACACCTGTCCAAAACCTCAGTCAGTCACACTCCAAATTCCACGATGGCCAAGACCAAAGAGCTGTCGAAGGACACCAGAAACAAAATTGTAGACCTGCACCAGGCTGGGAAGACTGAATCTGCAATAGGTAAAACGCTTGGTGTAAAGAAATCAACTGTGGGAGCAATTATTAGAAAATGAAAGACATACAAGACCACTGATAATCTCCCTCGATCTGGGGCTCCATTCAAGATCTCACCCCGTGGCATCAAAATGATAACAAGAACGGTGAGCAAAAATCCCAGAAACACACGGGGGGACCTAGTGAATGACCTACAGAGAGCTGGGACCACAGTAACAAAGGCTACTATCAGTAACACAATGCGCCGCCAGGGACTCAAATCCTGCACTGCCAGACGTGTCCCCCTGGTGAAGCCAGTACATGTCCAGGCCCCTCTGCGGTTCACTGGAGAGCATTTGGATGATCCAGAAGAGGACTGGGAGAATGTGTTATGGTCAGATGAAACCAAAATAGAATTTTTTGGTAGAAGCACAGGTTCTTGTGTTTGGAGGAGAAAGAATACTGAATTGCATCCGAAGAACACCATACCCACCGTGAAGCATGTGGGTGGAAACATCATGCTTAGGGGCTGTTTTTCTGCAAAGGGACCAGGACGACTGATCTGTATAAAGGAAAGAATTAATTTGGCCATGTATCGAGAGATTTTGAGTGAAAATCTCCTTCCATCAGCAAGGGCATTGAAGATAAGACGTGGCTGGGTCTTTTAGCATGACAATGATCCCAAACACACAGCCAGGGCAACAAAGGAGTGGCTTCGTAAGAAGCATTTCAAGGTCCTGGAGTGGCCTAGCCAGTTACCAGATCTCAACCTCATAGAAAATCTGTGGAGGGAGTTGAAAGTCCGTGTTGCCCAACGACAGCCCCAAAACATCGCTGCTCTAGAGGAGATCTGCATGGAGGAATGGGTCAAAATACCAGCAACAGTGTGTGAAAAGCTTGTGAAGAGTTACAGAAAACATTTGGCCTCCGTTATTGCCAACAAAGGGTACATTAAAAAGTATTGAGATGAACTTTTGGTATTGACCAAATACTTATTTTCCACCATGATTTGCAAATAAATTCTTTAAAAATCAAATAATGTGATTTTCCGGGTTTTTTTTCCCACATTCTGTCTCTTGTGGTTGAGGTTTACCCATGTTGACAACTACAGGCCTCTCTAATGTCTTCAAGTAGGAGAACTTGCACAATTAGTGGTTGACTAAATACTTATCTGCCCCACTGTATATGTTATATTTTTCGTATAGAGTATTCGACGAGGAATACGATTGACCCATTAATAGACTTTTTTTGGGGGGAAAATCACAATTTCTTTAAGTAGTCACCTGAATAATGAGGTGGCCTGTCATGTGGTATTAATAGCTGATTGGACTTTCTTAAACATGTATAATCTACGTGAGATGGGTAGTGCTGATTGGGATTGATAACAGTCGTTAGATAATCTGCCAAATGATGGTATTGAAACACTCACTACACTTGTCGCTGCGACACTGCTGTAAAGCTGCGTGTGCTAAATCTGTTGGCCCTCTCGGGGCCCTGCTGGCTTGGGGGGCCCTAGGCAATTGCCTGGTTTCCCTAATGGGACGCGACGCCTCTGCGTGAGATCCAAGTTGCGCCCAACAGCGAGGGCCCGTTCAGACTGTTTGTAGGCCTAGTTTTTTACTTGAGTAAATTTTTTGGATGACTACTTTTACTTCTACTTTAGTAGTATTATTTTGAAGTATAACTACTCTTTCTTGATTTTTTTTTTGCTACTCTGCCACCTATGTTGTTTGAAATACTGTATATTCTCTAAAATATATTTAAAAAAATAACAAAAGAGACAAACAATGCACTGATTAAGGAACACTACTATGTCATCTTCTGCTCAGATCTTGGACAAACTCAGTGTCATAGTGAAGTCGGGCGAGACTACTGCTTTTGTTGGACCGAGCGGAGCTGGGAAAAGCACAGCTGTCCAGCTCATTCAACGCTTCTATGACCCCAAAGAGGGCATGGTAGGATCGAGACACACAGCATATTCACAACCAAGAATATTTGTCTGCTATTGACGCATGCAGGGACCGAAGATTGCTTTTCTCTTCTTGTCATTTTAAAAATAACCATCCAATGAAGATGATAAACGGTTTCATTACTCTGAAAATTGGTCGGCATAGCCTCATTTTTTCCTTTTTACTAGATTTGAGCACTCAAATTTTATAATGGCAAATAGAACTAGCCTCTTATTTCAGTGAATTATTTTGGTGGGTTAAAAGAAAAAAGAAAATCAGCAGCATTTAAGAGTTTTACCAGCTGCTCTCGACTTCTCAGGTGACCCTGGACGGTCATGACATCCGCGGTTTGAACATCCAGTGGCTACGCTCGCTAATCGGCATCGTGGAACAGGAGCCCGTGCTCTTCGCCACAACAATTGCAGAGAATATACGCTACGGTCGACCTGGCGTCTCAATGGATGACATCATCACTGCTACCAAAGAAGCTAACGCATACAACTTTATCATGGATTTGCCTCAGGTGAGGATCCAATAAACATTTGGAGGACTTACATCATGTTAAAATGTCATTTGCTTGGATTTCACAGAAATTCAACACCCTAGTAGGTGAAGGAGGTGGTCAGATGAGTGGCGGTCAGAAGCAGCGAATTGCAATTGCCCGGGCACTGGTCAGGAACCCTCGCATTCTGCTCCTTGACATGGCCACTTCTGCCCTGGACAATGAAAGTGAGGCAGTGGTACAAGAAGCCCTCGATAAAGTAGGTATCAGCTCCTTCAGTTTTTTTTTTTTTTTTAAATGTAAAGTCCCTGACAAACGTCTTGTCGCTTATCCATTTTGTAGAAACAATTGCTAATAACTAAAGATGTCCGATCACGTCATTTTCAAAGTATCGGAATCGGCAAAAAAATATCGGACATGCCTTCTTTTAATATATATATATTTTTTATTTAAATCGTTTTCTAATTGTATTTAACGTTACAGACAAAATGTCTTACACTCATCCAGAGTAGTTTTGACTTAAAGTAGGGCTATCAAATGTATTGCGTTAACGGCGGTAATTAATTTTTTAAAATTAATCACGCTAAATAATTAACGCATGCGCTGCACGACCCACTCACGCATTGTTGCGTTCAATCTATAAAGACGCCGTTTTACCTATAGATAGCGCTAAAAGGCAGCATATAATGAGTAGAAAGAATTTTGACAGCCTTTGGAGCCATTTTTATGTGGATAAAGCCTTACAATACCTCTCTCAACAATTAAAAATAACGTGGGAGGCAATGTGGGGAAGAAAGGTAGTAGTTGATCATTTTCTTAACACACTATGTTCTTTCCCAAAGCAGAGAAGAAATATCAATTGGTGCCCCTACGCACAGTCATGGTTGCACTTCCCATCATGCATTTGGGCAGAAGTTAAATGGCTGCAGTATCATTTACTGAAAGCTCAACAAATACACTAGATGGCAATATTTAGTCACAATATACAAAGTCACATTTATCCTTTAAGAATTACAAGTCTTTCTATCTGTGGATCCCTCTCACAGAAAGAATGTTAATAATGTAAATGCCATCTTGAGGATTTATTGTCATAATAAACAAATACAGTACTTATGTACTGTATGTTGAATGTATATATTCGTCCAAGTTTTATTCATTTTTTTCTTAATGCGTTGCCAAAATGTATATGATCGGGAAAAATTATCGGGAATGTTTGGAATTGAATCGGGAGCACAAAAAAAAAAAAGCAATCGGATCGGGAAATATCGGGATCGGCAGATACTCAAACTAAAACGATCGGGATCGGATCGGGAGCAAAAAAACATGATCGGAACAACCCTAGTTAATGTGTAATAAATGACTTTTAAGCTGTATATCACTAATTTATATGTAAACCTTATAAATTAGCAATATACCATTAACAAGAAATTAGTAACTGACTAACTAATGAGTTCTTAAGTATCAGTTAATAGTTTATTTATGTTTTTGGGATGTTATTCTAAAGTCGCAACTACACCTCATTTCTTAATTGTTGGTAAATGAGGAATAAGTGCTATAATGTCGAACGTTATGACGAATAACGTCCCAACAACGTTTATAACCTCATAACTAATACTTAATATATTAACACTTTAAAATCAGTTCTTACGAGTGTACTAACCATCTACTAAACTTTGAAGAGCAGCCAATAGTTTGAACAAGTTCAAGATACAGAAATTTTTCGTGATATTTAAAACATCAAATTTATGTAACTCAAGATTGCTCCACCTATAGGTCTTTCTGTGTGCTGCACTTTACCAAAGAAACACCAAATATGAAAAGCTGAACACTTTGTTTAATGCATAGAAACACTCATACTGAGCCATCCCATGGCAGAAAAGCAAAATACAACAGCACTGTACAAACCCATTTGGGAAAGTTTTTGTGCTAAACACAGTATAGACTGAATTTAAACATCCATACATCACAGCAAACTGTTAACAAACACTTAACAATTCGACATCATATCATTTAGTAATAGTTTAGTAATGATGTATTGACTAGTTATAACAGTTAGTGATTATAAAGTGTTACCCAAATTTTTTTTAAAAATCAAACAGGCACTAAAGAGCAGGAATTTAAACCATTCGGAGAAAGATTAATTGATGCAATCAATGGATTGCTAATCTTCAGCAACATTAATTGAAGAACATTAATCATTTATTCCTCCTTAACAGTTAGAACATAACCATACTAATTGCTAATCTTACTCTATTGTGAATGGCAATGCACCGACTATCAATTTTACTTGGTTTTACAAATAAAAATGATAAATCCATAGGTGTTGTTTGCTGCAGCTGTGTTTAGCCCAAAGAATAAATGTGATGATCATGCTTATTCTACATTTTTAATCAGGGGAGTTTCATTAGGACGTCTTGTATAATTTAAAGGGGAAAACAATTCATTGAAACTCATTAATTGCTATACGGTACGCTGTCAACATTTTGATGAATAAGGCAAACAAGTGTAACAATTTTAGCTTGTGTTTCTAGTAAGCGAGGGTGTTTTCTTCATCAGGGCGGCTTTTATTCCCAAAATGTATTTTTAATATGCTCGTTGATGTTGAAGGTGCGCATGGGACGGACCACCATCTCTATTGCCCACCGGCTGTCCACTATAAAGAACGCTGATGTGATTGTGGGCTTTGAGCACGGCCAGGCCGTTGAGAGGGGCAAACATGGGGAACTACTGGAGAGGAAGGGCGTCTACTTTACACTTGTGACCTTGCAAAGCCAAGGAGACAAGGCCCTCAATGAGAAGGCTCGGCAAAGTAGGTTCTAGCTAGACTTATAAATTATTTTCACACACAAGTTTGTCTTCGACTCACAATCCTTGTTATTCTCAGTGGCGGAAAATGAAGATGCACCAGAGAAGCTAAGCTTGTCCAGAGCCGGCAGCTACCGGGCCAGCCTGAGGTACCATAACACCTATTTGTCTGCCACTTACACTGTTAAAAAAACTCTACTGGGTTGGGTACTCTCTTGCTTGACAGAGCCTCCATCCGCCAGAGGTCCCGATCCCAGCTATCAAACCTGATTCCAGAATCTTCCGTTTCCATTGCTGGAGAGCTGAGCCCCAGAGCCTATGCTGTGTCTCAAGCAGACAAATCAAAGGTGGTTAAGTGTGTGGGTTTGATGGCCTCTTATAAAATGTGTGGGTGAATGGCCATTTCATGCAATTTGCTTTTCTACACAAGTTAAGGGTGGGCGCTCTGTATTTTTCAGAATCATCTGGCCAGTATGTTAGAAACACACAGGTTTTTTTCCCCCTGCGCTAGGCATGGCTAAGTTAATCAATACTATACAGTCCGTGACAAAAGTCTTGTCGCTAATCCATTTTGTAGAAACAATTGCTAATTACCTAACTTTTAATTCTTCAATTGGTTTCAGAAATGGCTCATATGAAAGCTAAGACCCTTCCAAATGATGTTGAATGTATAAAAAAATATGTTTCACTGAAATTTTTTTTATCATTTAATGAAGACATAAAGGTCCAATTTTGGCAAGACAAATGTTTTGTCGCCTACAGAAAGTAGTGTGAAAATTGAACAAAAAATGTGCTTCAAATACAAAAATACATAACATAAGCGAATTAAGTAGGGGTGCTGTGAGATCCAAATATAATATTTTGTATGACTTCCATGGCTTCGGCAAGGATTAATAAAATTTATTGATGAAGTCATCAGGAACATCAAAGAAAGCAGCCTTGCATGCCTCCCAGAGTTCATCAACATTCTTGGGTTTCGTCTTCCATGCTTCCTCTTCCATCCTTGCCCAGACATGCTCAATGATGTTCATGTCTGGTGACTGGGCTGGCTAGTCCTGAACAATCTTGATCTTCTTTGCCTCGAGGAACTTTGAGGTAGAGATTGAAGTATGCGATGGAGCACCATCCTGCTGCAGAATTTGTCCCTTTTTATGGTTAGGAATGTAAGAGGCAGCCAAGATTTGCTGATATTTATCTCTCAGGGTGCAGACAATTAAAAAATGTGTGGCATTTGTCAAGGCCCACAGCCTGTCAAAAGGATAGACGCTGGAAAAGTGGCAAAAGGGGGATTTTTCCGATGACTCTTCCATTGAATTACACTACAGTTGCCACAAATATTGCAGGAGATCTACTGGAGCCCGCATGGATCCGAGATTCACTCAGAAATAAGTGAAGTTTGGTGGTTACATCATTACCAAAATCATGGTCTGGGGTTACATCCAGTATGGGTGTGTGTGAGAGATCTGCAGAGTGGAAGGCAACATAAATAGTCTGAAATATCAACAAATCTTAGCTGCCTCTTACATTCTTAACCATAAAAAGGAACAAATTCTGCAGCAGGATGATGCTCCATCGCATACATCAATCTCTACCTAAAAAGTTCCTCAAGGCAAAGAAGCTCAAGATCCTCCAGGACTGGCCAACCCAGTCACCAGACATGAACATCATTGAGCATGTCTGGGGTAGGATGAAAGAGGAAGCATGGTAGACGAAACCCAAGAATGTTGATGAACTCGAGGAGGCATTCAAGACTGCTTTTTTATGACGTTCCTAATGACTTCATCAATAAATTTTATGAATCATTGGTGAAGTCCATGGAAGTCATACAAAATATTAAATTTGGATCGCACAGCACCACTACTTAAATCGCTTATGTTATGTAACATATTTTGTATTTGAAGTACATTTTTGTTCAATTTTCACACTACTTTCTGTAGGCGACAAAACTTTTGTCTTGCCAAAATTTGACCTTTATGTCTTCATTAAATGATCAATCTTTTTTCAGTGAAACAAAATATTTTTGTACATTCAACATCATTTGGGAGGGTCTTAAATTTCATATGAGCCATCTCTGAAACCAATTGAATAATTAAAAGTCAGGTTATTACCAATTGTTTCTACAACATGGATAAGCGACAAGTTTTTTTTGTCAGAGACTGTATACTATATTGAATACTCTATGAAAAAAATCCTACGTAGACATGAAGCAGGGATGTCGTACTTATAGTTTCCGTCCTCCCTATTATTTCCGTCGGAGTGTCGGTGAAACCAGTTAAATGTTTAACTCATCTGGCTGCCATTGACAGCGGATTGGACATCTAGAAGTGTCAATGGTGGTCCACGCAGAGCTAACTCTATTAATTGATAAAACGACAACTCATCAATTAGCAAATGAATCGACAAATATTTTGATAGTCAGTAAAGTGAGAAACAGAAGTATTTGAAAACCCTGTGATTGTGCAAGTTCTCCCACTCGGAAATGATTGGCGGGTTTGAAATGTTCATGGTAGGTGCTTGTCGACTGTGAGACACAATCTAAAAAAAAATCCATAAATCACAGTTTATGATGTTTTTTTTAACAATTTATTTGTGTTTTACTGCCGCAAATAAGTATTTGAACACCTGAGAAAATCAATGTCAATATTTGGTACAGTAGCCTTTGTTTACAATTTCAGAGGTCAAACGTTTAACGTAACTTTTCACGAGGTTTGCACACACTGCAGCAGAGATTTTGCACCATTGCTCCACACAGATCTTCTCTAGATCAATCAGATTTCTGGACTGTCACTGAGAAACACAGAGTTTGAGCTTCCTCCAAAGATTTTCTTTTGGGTTTAGGTCTGGAGACTGGCTAGGCCCCTCCAGAATCTTGATATGCTTTTTACGAAGCCATACCTTGGTTATTCTGTCTGTCTGCTTCGGGCCATTGTCATGTTTGAAGACCCAGTCACGACCCTTTTTCAATGCTGCAGTTGTCCAGTCCCATGTGCAGAAAACACCCCCAAAGCATGATCCTACCACCCACATGCTTCACAGTAGGCATGGTGTTCTTGGGATGGTACTCACATTTCTTCTTCCTCCAAACACTATGAGTGGAATTAAGACCAAAAGGATACATTTTGATCTCATATGACCACATGACTTTCTCCCATGACTCCTCTGGATTATCCAAATGGCATTGGGAAATTTTGAACAGGCCTGGACACGTGCTGGTATAATCAGGGGAACCTTCCGTGCCATGCATGATTTTAAATCACGCCATCTTAGTGTATTAACAAAAGTAACCTTGGAAATGGTGGTCCCAGCTCCTTTCAGGTCATTTACCAGGTCCTCCTTTGTAGTTCTTGGCTGATTCCTCACCATTCTTAGAATCATTGAGACCCTACGAGGTAGGGGTGTGCCATCTTAGACACCCCACGATTCGATTCGATTACGATTCAGGGGGCTAAGATTCGATTCTTGAATGATGATCACGGTATTGACGATGATCATGGTTATTACGATTATCACGATTTTCGATGCATCGTACATTACTAATTAATATAGTAGACAAACAATTTTTTGTTCAATATTTATCTAAAATATCCTAATGATTCAACAGGAACGATGGAAACATGCCGATACAACAAAAACCTGCCGTTAGCCTGCTTTTTATTTATTTGTTATTACAAGAAAGTGCAAAAACATTAACCATTTTAAAGGGAGTACTTATTTCACTCTACAATACAATAAAATTTACACAGGTGGAATGAATTCCACATTTTCTGGAAACAAAGTGTCTTTAGAAATAAGCCTTCTTTTAACCCAGTACTTCTCAAATGGTGGGGCGCGCCCCCCCAGGGGGGCGCAGAGCGATGCCAGGGGGGGCGCGAGTGACCTCGGGGAACATGCTTTTTTTTTTTTTTTTTTGCCGTACTAGAATAAAGTGTACTTGCACATCCACTCCGTGGGTGGCAGTGGCGCTCTCATTTTCAAAGTGCGTGCAGTATTTTTGAAGTAAGCAAGAGCACACGGAAGAGACTCATGCAGAGCTGGACTCACGCAGCGACCCACTGTCTTTCTCACGTGTCCGGCCGAGAAGTGCCGTTTTCGGCTTGGGATCGTCACGACCACCGCCCTCACCTACGGTTCTCCCTCGGCCGCCGAGAATGCGCTTTTTTCGGGCCGTTTGCCTTTGACTTTTAATATAGTGGGAAATGAGGAAAGACCACTGTTTACTGAGTCTAAAAATGATTATAGCGGAGAAGCCAAATCAGTTAAGACGCCACTTAAAGACATTAGACTTCAATCTCATTGATAAGCCGCTTTATTGTTTTTCAGCGAAAATGTGCCGAATATTGCCAATTGTCACAATCGTCCCGCTTTGTCAGTGTTATATCAGTAAACCAGTGAGCACTGTGGTGAATCAGCGAAAATAAAAACTTTCCTTCTGTCCAGAGACCTTTCCCCCCCCTTCTATTCAGTTTTGTTTTTTTTCGGTCAAATTTTTTGGCATGTTGTCCTGAAGAGTAAATGTTTCTAATCAATTTGAATTTGTTATTATTTACTGATTACTGATACATTTTATTTTTCAGTATCAAATGGTCAAAAATGTACCTTGAGTGTATTTTTACAGTTTGGATGTGACTTTTTTTTTTTTTTTTTAACTTCAGGCAAATTGATGCGCATTAAGTCTTTTCTGTTACAAGCAACACAATGTTAAAAAAGTTATACTTTATTATAAGTTGATCTATGTTACTTTTTTTCTTTAATAGAAAAAAAAGGACACAATGTTAGGCTGAGGCGTACTTATAATAGTAATATAGACGAATGATACTATTTACAGTGGCGGCAGAGAGTTGGGGGGGGGGGCGCGAAACATTTACGTCTTCCTTGGGGGGGCGTAACAGAAAATAATTGAGAAGCACTGTTTTAACCAAAATACTTTGTTTTCAGATTTCTGTACTATTTCGCATGTTTGTAGTGTTACCGCTGTACTTGATCATTGTTTTACACGTTCTGCATATGAAACACACGTTAGCGAATTAGCTAATTAGCTTAGCGCTCGGCGCTAACTATTTACACCTCAAAAACAACAACAATAAAGACTAAACAGTACAAGAGGGTTTGTGTACTCACCTCTTGTAGACGCACACGAGTCTTAGCAACACACTCAGGACATTTTTCAATTGACATGACTTGAAACTACAGCTGGACATCTGAAAGACGAGGAGAAACGAACTATCTCTCTTCCCCTCTCGCTCTAAAAAATAACGTGTGCACAGAAGCGTGATCCGGTGCGCTTCTGTGTCTGCCTGTCTCATACACAAATTAATTTTCCAGTCTTTTGAAAAAGAGCAAATCTCTCACTCAGTTACAGGCGGCATCCATTATAACGTGTGTGTGTCCGTTAAAGGTGTCCGGGCGGCATGTCTTGAATTTCGTTCCGCTACGAGCGGCTGTCATAAAGTTATGAGGGAAAATCATAGTTTTTTAGCCTTTATGAATCGTAATCGAATCGTCACGTGTCGAATCGCGATGCATGTTCTAATCGATTTTTTGGAACTCCTCTTCTACGAGGTAGATCTTGCATGGAGTCCCAGTCCGAGGGAGATTGACAGTTAGGTTTAGCTTCATCCATTTTCTAATAATTGCTCCAACGGTGGATCTTATATCACCAAGCTGCTTGGCAATTGCCGCGTAATTCTTTCCAGTCTACAATTCTGTCTCTGGTGTCCTTGGACAGCTCTTTGGAGTGTATGGGGTGGACTGGTGTTTATATGCAGCTAACCGCCTCAAATAGGTCAAAAGGTGAGACTCAAAAAGTCCACCTCCACTCCACTTATTTACAAAAATAAGTGGAGTGGAGGTGGACTTTTTAAATGTGACTAACAGGTCTTTGAGGCTCACAATTCTAGCTAATAGACAGGTGTTCGAATACTTATTTGCAGCAGTATAGTACAATTAAATTGTTAAAAAATCATACACTGTGATTTCTGGATTTTTTAAAATATTGTCTTCAAGCACCGACCATGAAAATTTCAAACCCATATATCATTTGTAAGTTTTTGTTTGTTTTAAAACTCAAACATATTCGCCGTCTGACTGCGTGCACCGAACCGTGATGCCTGTTACACTTTTATATTTATATATATTCTTTGTACAAACCCTATAATTCATATGTCGTGTCTATGCGTCCCTATTCTGATACTGAATATACAGGATGCCTTACAAGACGAGGAGGAGGAGGATCCAGTAGAGCCTGCGCCAGTGGCCAGGATCTTGAAGTACAACTTGCCCGAGTGGCCTTACATGCTTTTTGGCTCTTTGGGGGCAGCTGTGAACGGAGGAGTCAACCCTGTCTACTCGCTTCTTTTTAGTCAAATTTTGGCGGTGAGGTTATTTTTTGACCGTAAAGTTGAATATTGGATAACCACGAAAAAAAAAATATGACGGAAAACACTCAGGTGACTTGAAGTTCCGCTCTGAGACCCCTAATTTGGCCAAATTTCAAAATTGTGTGTGTGATACATCATTGGAAAGCTTAAAATCTCAATTTTCTGGAGGAAGAAAAATTTTGAACCAGAGAGCATTTCTAAAAAAAAAAAAAAAATTTTTTTTTTTAAACAGCAAAACCCTTACTGGATGTGAGAGCATGACAGAGCATAATTAAAGACACCATGATTTTAATGAGATATTATCGCGTACTTACCTTGTTGCGATCCAAAAACTCCATGTAGCATGTATCACCGAGTATCAAGACACAGCTGTGAATGACCACAGCTGGCTTTCTTGAGGATTTTATGGGTGAAACATGGTAATATAACACGGTTCGCGATGCAGAAATCGCAGACATCAAGGAGGGGTCGAGATGTTCATATATTTACCCATTGAAACGTTTTTGTTTGTTTGTTTGTTTGTTTGTTTCAATTTTTCTTTGTTTGGATCGATTATTTATCATTTAAATATTGGGGGACATGCGATAATAACAAAAAAAAAATACAATTAAGCAGTAGTTATGAGGTAGATATCCGTGACTTATTTACAGACGCTAATTTTTTCATTGTGACGTAATTTGTTTAAAAGTTTAAAATATGCGAGTGAATAATTTTTTAAAGTTGTTTTTTTAAATATTAGACATCAATTAATTACTCAAAGCTAAAAACGACAGACATTTCGAATAATAAATACGATTACTTACCTTCTTTTTATGGCTAGGTTGAAACAAAAGCGGTTGCAGGACGTCTGTAAACGGGGGTTTCCAGGGTAAAACGGACAAATTAAAAATAGTTCTGGGGCTTAATGCGCCATGAATCTGCTGTGGCAGCATATAGACAAATTGTTCTATCAAAAACAACAGTTCTTATGGCTTAAAATACAGCAGTTTATTTTGAAGAGGAGTGCAAGAGCAGAAACTGCTTTTTCAGTCTTGTCTGTGTTTTCCGCCATATATACAGTGGGGCAAATAAGTATTTAGTCAACCACTAATTGTGCAAGTTTTCCTACTTGAAAAGATTAGAGAAGCCTGAAATTGTCAACATGGGTAAACCTCAACCATGAGAGACAGAAAGTGAACCCCCCCCCCCCCCCCCCCCCCCCCCCCCAGAAAATCACATTGTTTGATTTTTAAGAATTTATTTCCAAATTAGAGTGGAAAATAAGTATTTGGTCACCTACAAACAAGCAAGATTTCTGGCTGTCAAAGAGGTCTAACTTCTTCTAACGAGGTCTAACGAGGCTCCACTCGTTACCTGTATTAATGGCACCTGTTTTAACTAATTATCGGTATAAAAGACACCTGTCAACAATCTCAGTCAGTCACACTCCAAACTCCACTATGGCCAAGACCAAAGAACTGTCAAAGGACACCACAGACAAAATTGTAGACCTGGACCAGGCTGGGAACACTGAATCTGCAATAGGTAAAACGCTTGGTGTAAAGAAATCAACTGTGAGAGCAATTATTAGAAAATGGAAGACATACAAGACCACTGATAATCTCCCTCGATCTGGGGCTCCATGCAAGATCTCCCCCCGTGGCGTCAAAATGATAACAAGAACGGTGAGCAAAAATCCCAGAACCACACGGGGGGACGTAGTGAATGACCTACAGAGAGCTGGGACCACAGCAACAAAGGCTACTATCAGTAACACAATGCACCGCCAGGGACTCAAATCCTGCACTGCCAGACGTGTCCCCCTGCTGAAGAAAGTACACGTCCAGGCCCATCTGCGGTTTGCTAAAGAGCATTTGGATGATCCAGAAGAGGACTGGGAGAATGTGTTATGGTCAGATGAAACCAAAATAGAACTTTTTGGTAGAAACACAGGTTCTCGTGTTTGGAGGAGAAAGAATACTGAATTGCATCTGAAGAACACCATACCCACTGTGAAGCATGGGGCTGGAAACATCATGCTTTGGGGCTGTTTTTCTGCAAAGGGACCAGGACGACTGATCTGTGTAAAGGAAAGAATGAATGGGGCCATGTATCGAGAGATTTTGAGTGAAAATCTCCCTCAGCAAGGGCATTAAAGATGAGATGTGGCTGGGTCTTTCAGCATGACAATGATCCCAAACACACAGCAAGGGCAACAAAGGAGTGGCTTCGTAAAAAGCATTTCAAGGTCCTGGAGTGGCCTAGCCAGTCTCCAGATCTCAACCCCATAGAAAATCTGTGGAGGGAGTTGAAAGTCCGTGTTGACCAACGACAGCCCAAAACATCACTGCGCTAGAGGAGATCTGCATAGAGGAATGGGCCAAAATACCAGCAACAGTGTGTGAAAAGCTTGTGAAGAGTTACAGAAAACGTTTGGCCTCTGTTATTGCCAACAAAGGGTACATAACAAAGTATTGAGATTAACTTTTGGTATTGACCAAAAACTTATTTTCCAACATGATTTGCAAATAAATTCTTCAAAAATCAAACAATGTGATTTTCTGTTTTTTTCCACATTCTGTCTCTCATGGTTGAGGTTTACCCATGTTGACAATTACAGGCCTCGCTAATATTTTCAAGTGAGAGAATTTGCACAATTAGTGGTGGATTAAATACTTATTTGCCCCACAGTAAAAGTTATTTTTGGGGGGGACAAAGCAGGCAAGAATGATTTCCCTCTGTAATGATTTCAAATGAGTTCCACTTTTGAAATGACTGATTAAAAGATATTGATCTTTAGATGCGCTTGTGTTTTTAAAGGGAAAAAAACACAAGTGGAAAGTCTGTCTTCTATTTGTGTGCAGACTTTCTCAGTTACCGACCCCGTAGCGCAGAGAAAGGAGATTGACAGCATCTGCCTCTTCTTTGTCATGGTCGGCGTAGTTTCCTTCTTCACTCAAATGTTGCAGGTAAAGTAACAGTTCACTTAAGCTTGTCTGCTTCAAGAGTTGGAAAAGTAATAAAAGATTTTGCCCCTGTTATTGTATGTTTTTTTTGACTGAAAATGATTATCTCTTACTGACAAAAGTCTTGGGAAAGACTTTTAATAAATCAGACGTCCTAAGAGTTTGGAGAAGACACTTTTCCGTGCCGTTGATTGAGTTTGAGTGAAGTCCCAGTCGTTGAGTACAGATTCCAATTTTGAATAATTGTTTTTCGGTGTTTGTCTTCAGGGTTATGCCTTCTCCAAGTCTGGAGAGCTGCTCACCCGCAGGTTACGTCGCCTTGGATTCCACGCTATGCTTGGCCAAGAAATTGGCTGGTTTGATGATCATAGAAATAGCCCTGGAGCTCTCACCACGCGACTGGCCACTGATGCCTCACAAGTTCAAGGGGTGAGGCATCGACAAAATAAAATTAAATTGATAGAAACACCTCAGAGTCACAATGGCTACTACTAATATGAAACAACCACATAGTTTCCCTTTAAAAAAAAAAAAAAAAAAGCCTAGTGGTAGAGAAACATGGCAGCCAACTAAGTTTTACAATTTTTTTTTTCAAAAATAGACATTTAAAAGGTTTTACAAAAACACGATTAAAATTCAGGTGGTTCCTGGGTTACAATGTACCCGACTAACGTGATCTCGACTTTATGGGGCCGGAGTCTCGTCCGCCATTCTGTCTCCAATTGTTTTTTTCTTTTGTTTTTTAAGTCATGTAAACAGTACCTAGTTCCAGTTGCTGTTCTTCATGTCAGGATCCCCCGCTCCCCAAGCAGAGTTGCCGTCGTCCTGCAGCTTCTGAAGGTGTCTGGTAGTTTGGACGGTGGGCTTGCATTGAGAGAGGCGACGCTGGTAACC
This sequence comes from Corythoichthys intestinalis, assembly GCF_030265065.1. Classification (NCBI taxonomy): domain Eukaryota; kingdom Metazoa; phylum Chordata; class Actinopteri; order Syngnathiformes; family Syngnathidae; genus Corythoichthys; species Corythoichthys intestinalis. The sequence goes on along the minus strand of NC_080396.1, from coordinate 9,214,501 downwards.
TAAGTGGCCATGATATCCCTTCTCTCGCCTCCCTACTCTTTCCACAGCGCCCTTTTCTCTCAGGAAGATGACTCACTCGCGAGTCAAATCCGAATAATCATTGAATATAACTGCATTTAACACAACGTACCTCACTTTTTTTTTTTTTTAACTTTATTTTATTACTATGATGTATAATACATGTTTTTGGATAGTTATTTTGAGATTTATGGGGTATTTAGGGCAGTTCTTCTCAATGATCTTTTGTTACGCCCCCCCCTAAGAAGACGTAAACGTTTTGCGCCCCCCCCCACAACTTTCTGCCGCCACTGTAAATTGTATCATTTGCCTATGAATTATTAATAACATTGCATACTATCGTGTCCTTTTTAATTTTAAAGAAAAAATATATAACTCAACTTACAATAAAGTATAGAAAAGACTTAAAGTCACTTTGCCTAAATTAAAAAAAAAAAAAAAAAAAAAAAGTCACATCCAATCAGTAAAAATACATTCACGGTACATTTAATAGTGAAAAATAAATTTTATTAAAATCAATCAATAAATAATAATACATTCAAATAACCATTTAACTATAAAACCAAAAATTAATCGAACAAAAACAACTGTGTCATTGGGCTGTGGGACAGTTTTCATTTTTGCTATTTTGCACTGAGCAACTTGGTATACCACCATATATGATGCCAACATTGCTCGCTGGTTTACTGATGTAACACTGCGAAACAAAGCGGGACGATTGTTGGCAATATTCGGCACGTCTTGGCTGAAAAAAAATCAAGTGGCTTATCAATGTGAGTGGGGTCTAATGTTTATAATTGACATCTTATTTGATGTGTCTTCCTGCTGTCCGTTGCAAACATTTTTAGACACAGACATGTCTTTTCTCGTCTGCCACTGTATTAAAAGTCAAACGCTACATACGCTTAGTCATATTTCCTCGTCTTAGCTCGTCATATCTCTGTTGCTCTTTGCTGTGTGCTCGTGTTTTGTTCAAAAATACTGCGCACACTTTGAAAATGATACATTATTCTAGTATGGCAAAAAAGTATGTTTCCAGAGATCACATGCTCCACCCCTGGCATTGCTATGCGCCCCCCTAGGGAGGCCCGCCCCAATATTTGAGAAGTACTGATTTACGGGTACTTTAAGGGTTGATTTTGCTTTACGCGGAAATTCAGATTACATCGCCGGGGGGGAACGGAACTTGTTCCTAAACAGGGGACTACATGTAATATATATTTTTCCACTTAACTAGTCCACTGATGTCATTTTCAAAAGTGAAATAAATGAACCTTAATGAAGTCCCAAAATGTCCAGCATGTAAATCTGTACCAGAAATGTGTAGCACAAAAGTGAAGAAAAAAAAAAAAAAAAAAAAAAACAGGAATTGTCAGTGCAATGTCTGAGAGCTGGGACAGGTTTGTTCATGTATCAACCATAAGATACGACCACTCCACTTTCAACTGTATTACTAGACATAGTTTAAATGTGGTTAAAATTAGGGTTAGGAATCTCTGGCATGAAGCAGATTCGATATGTATCTAGATACACAGATTGCGATTCGATTAAAAAACGATACATTTTTTAAACCGAGCGATTCGATATGATTTGATACAGTTTAAGAACGCTACGGTTCGATACAGAGTGAAAACGATACGATAGGAAACATTTGTTGTGTGTGTTCGTACAGTATTTTAAACATATAAGTATTTTAAACATATAAAAAAGACCACATTTCTAATAGAAAAAATAAACAACAATTTCATACCAATGTTATGTTTTATTTATTTTTTTTTTTTTATGAAAAAAAAAAAAGGCTTACTATATGACAGTCATTTTGTTGGATGGGATTGATAACTCCAGTGACAGACAACAATAAAGTGCAGTAATTCAATTACTGTATATCCTGGTGTTTTGAACACAAGAGGTAATTTAAGTGCAAACTTTCAATGTAAACATCTTACAAACAAAAAACATTAATTATATGCAGCAGCTCTAGAAAAAAAGAATTAAACCTGCAATTTTATCATAAATAAATAATAAATTATGCTTTACCACTGGTATAATTCGGGGAATAAAAACATGGCATTTTAGACAGACAGGTCAATAATCATTACTTTAACCACACAGCAGAGTCCTTTCACTTATGCCTGTGCTTCCACATTTTTTATTCCTCATCACTGTCCATATCTTTTTTGAAGGGCAGATTTTTTCTTGAAGATAAGATCAACTAATCCACATGTTAATGTTTAAGTAGACTGCGTTTCGTGGAAAAAAAAATCTCCAGAGGGTTGTGCTGCCCTTTCCACCATTGTAGTGGGTTATTTTTCAGGGTTAAAAACTCACGATCTCTGTACCGCTCCACACTTTATATACATATAAAGGATGTTTTCTTCAAATATTTCCCGAAGTAGTAAGTATTTGAACATCCTGCAATTTTGTTCTCCCGCTTAGAAATGTTGGACGGGTTTGAAATTTTCAATGGTAGGTGCCTTTCCACTGTGAGAGACAATCTAAAAAAAATTGTACTACAGGGTGACCCAAAAAAAAGTTTACACTGCCATAATACAACTTAAATGCCATGTTTATTCAGCTTAGAATTAGAATTTAATCACAAATTATACATTATTGTAAAGAACATGTACAGTACACTCTATTTTTCAATGTGTCCTCCCTTAAGTGTCACAACAGCCTCCAGGCGCCTGCGGAACGCTTGACAGGTCTTCTTTATGTAGGATGCTGTCATCTTTTCCCAAGATCTAACAATGGACCTCTCCAAGGCTGCCACAGAAGTTTGTGACTTCTTACAGGCACTGTCCTCCACAGTTGCCCATATGCTATAATCCAGGGGATTGAGATCTGGACTCTGGGGTGGCCACATATCACCTTGTCAATCAACTTTTTGGTCCGCACAGATCAGCACTTCCAGACCCAGGTTTTTGTGAGGCTGTTCCAGTATCTTTCAGCTTCTTTTTAACTTTGTAGACTGCACATCTGGATATTCTCAGATTTGCTGCAATCTCAGTAGGTGTCAGACCGGCACGCAGCAATTCAGGTACAGCTAAAGTTTTCTTCATTTTCAGCAGAAGCACAGGAATTGTAGAGACGAGAGATTACCAGCTGCATTGAGTGACCTTAATGAATCACTTAAGCATGACAACCTATTTAGATATGTTTCAATGGCTTTTAAACAAGCAGTCAACTGAGTGTAAACCGTTTTTTGGGTCACCCTGTAGCTCTGTCCCATGATAACAGATCTGGCTGCCTTCCTCACTTCAAAGTCCGACCTTTGGTTTTCCTGGGTGCATTGAAAATCAATCGCTGCACGTCGCTGGCGTCGTTGCTCAAACTGTCCATTGTATTAGCATGTTGCTTCGTTGCCACTATTAGTTTCATTTTCGTTTTGGGCTGTGAAGAAAACGCTACAGAGCGTGCATTACAGTGGTTTTGTTAGCTCTCGCGTTGTTATGACACACCCGTGACGATCGGGTAATGACGGCGTCTAGTAGCGGTTCTGCCGAAATGCATGGGAAGTTGAGGCAACCACGACCGTGAGTTGTGCTTGTCCATATTACATCATGCGTGCGGTCTCAATCTAAATGCGCTGTAGGGTGAATGACAAGCGCAGCATGTGAAGTAAAAGCTAAATTAGAAGCCGATTCTTGTGCTTGCGATAGCCGAATTCTATCTCTACTATCGGTTCATTGAATATTTAATGGCTAAATATTGTTGAATGGTAACTCTCCTACCGATACAGCTGTATCTCTCACCTGTAAAACCTGATATCCGGTCGTATCGGTTTATCGTTCTCAAGCTTAGTTAAAATCTGCATACATTCTTTTGTAGCACTGTGTTAGCCTAGCAGTTGAAGGTCAAGAAAGCTAACGATGATTGGCAGGTTTGTAGCTTATTGTATCGTATCGTGAGCAACACAGAGGTTCCCACCACCAACTATTGAGTGGAGATAGTAAATCTTGAGACTGATTGGTGGTACTACTATGGCAAATAGAACACCAAAATGTAGCAAGTCGGCACATACTGGACATCACCTCCTGCACATTGCAGGAACAGGCCTATTTATGTCGATAATGACGGTAGACATTAAAATTTTTAAAGTTTTATATCATGTCAGCGGTATATGCTATATCATATCATTCAGAAACTACCTGGGAATGAAAGATGAAATATTCTATTGTATCACTAACTCATTCACTGCCAAAAATGTGTTTTTACATTTTTTTCATGGAAAGGAGTGGCAGTATTTTTAAAACTGCTGACCTACAAAGTTTACACATCAGCTATACTTCCTTCTCCAAAGGCCACCGGCTCCCAGATCGGCATGATAGTCAACTCTCTGACCAACATTGGAGTGGCCGTCCTCATGTCCTTCTACTTCAGCTGGAAGCTCACATTACTTATCCTGTGCTTCCTGCCATTCATCGCGCTGTCAGGTGGTTTTCAGGCCAAGATGCTCACTGGGTTTGCCAAGCAGGACAAACAAGCTATGGAAGCTGCAGGACAGGTCAATATCCGGTTCTATTCACATGACAAACAAGGAATCAACAATGTTTTTCAATCAAATCACATCACATTTTGCAGATTTCAGGTGAAGCCCTCAACAACATTCGCACCATCGCCGGTCTTGGAAAGGAGAGGAATTTTGTGGACACGTATATCGCCCAGTTGGATGCGCCGTACCAGGCGGCCCTGAAGAAGGCCAACGTCTACGGGGCTTGTTACGGTTTTGCCCAATGCGTTGTCTTCTTGACCAACTCAGCCTCTTATCGGTTTGGGGGCTACTTGGTGCGCCAAGAGGGGCTCCATTTCAGTTTAGTGTTCAGGTATGTAACGGTCATCTCTGACAAAATATAAACTGAAGGAAAAAAAGCAGAGGTTGGTAGCGTAGCCCAAAACAATACTCAAAAGTAATGTTACTTCATAATATTACAGAAAAGAAAAATGTATGACGTGGTAAAATTACTCTTAGTAGATGTCAACCGATTTTCAAATACCAATGCCAATATTAAAAAAAAAAAATATCCAAAAACTATTTTGTAAGCTGTTATTTGAGGCCGATATACTTTTCTTTAAAACACATCGATTTAAAAAAAATTGCCTCAACAGTTTCAAATTTATGGTGATGACCTGACTTAAAAGATTAATTCGGTCTAGTGCTACCAAAACAACAAATGCAGCACTTTTCTTTATGATTATCTACACATAGCAATAATAGGACATTTCTTTTCAAATAATTAAACCCACCGGGACGTCATGACAAGATGTAAACAAGTGTTAGTGAGAGTTTAAGAGGATGCTCGCCATGCTAAAGCTAATGCTAACGCGAATACTATGCTAACACTACGAGTTACATTTAGAAAAAGGATCACTCAGTAAACTCTCTAAAAGGCTCGCATTTGCATTGCTTATTCTCTCATGCAAGATAAAAAAAATAATCATGCGATACTTACAAAACAAGCAAGCCTGAAAATTCCTGTAGCAGCCTGCCTTCAAGCTGCTGCAGGGTCCTTCCGGGGTCCCACTGTCGGTCAGCGGCGGCCACAGTTGCCCACACAGATGCCTGATCAAAAGCCTTTTTTATCGGCTTTTTTGTTGTTGTTGTTAATCGGCCTATGGCCAATGTTAGAAAAGTCCATATATCAGCCCATCGGTCGACCCCTACTTAGAAGTCTATTTTTCTCCAAAGGTTACTAAAGTAAATGCAATCGAGTAAATGTAATACCCACCTCTGGACAGGTTTCAGTCATATTAATTTTTTTTACTGGGAGGCTCGTGATCCTACATTCAAAATTCCTTGCATTTTCATTTTCTTTATAAAAATAATAAATTAAACAATTGTGTGCTCGTACAGGGTCATTTCTGCCATTGTCACCAGTGGTACAGCCCTAGGCAGAGCTTCCTCCTACACACCTGACTATGCCAAAGCCAAGATATCAGCTGCACGCTTCTTCCAGCTGCTGGACCGAGTGCCTAAGATTAGCGTCTACAGTGAGAAAGGACAAAAATGGGTATGAAAGCACAAATGGACAGGTGTAACAATGCACCAGGTCACCTGATGTTGAGGAACGAGACGAGTTCCAATGCTTAAGCAGTGAACTGTCTTTATAGCACATTCATTGAACTGCCATTGACGGCTATAGACGTCCAATCAATTTTGACTGGGAGTGGCTTTTGGATTTTCGCCTCGTATTTTTTTATGTAGCGAACGGTTGATTCATTTAGTCCGTAATGGCGTGCAACAGACACATAGCTGTGGCCAACTTTAAGCATGTCCAATAATTGAACTTTCTTGTGCACAGTCATCATTTTTCTTCTTGGGTTCGCTAGAGGATTGAGCAGGTGGAGGACGCTTTGGAGCCATTTTCTTTCATAGCAGCAAGGTTAAACATCTCAGCCAATCAGCTTGCGATATTCCCGAGTGATGCTGGCCAGCGAATCAGAGCGGTGGAATTTGAGTTGGGCGGGCTCACATTGCCTTCTGCTAGGGAACGGGCAGCTTTTACAACATATTTTCTCCATTATTTTAATTTTTTAATTAAAAAAAATCTGCGAGACTGAAAACGCGAAATTCAAAGCGCGAAGTAGCGAGGGATCACTGTATATGTATATGTGATATCTATGCTATCTATCAGAGGCTACCACCGTAGCATCATGTGGGCGTAGTTTGTAGCAACGTAGCATCATGTGGGCATGTTTGTAGCGGCTTTCGGCTGCAGTCAGGTGTTATTGTTCAAGCTGCTACAGGGTCTTTCCGTTGTCCTACCATCAGTCAGCAGTGGCCACAGTTGCCCATACAGATGCCTGAACAAAATCCTCTTTTAATCGGCTTTATTTATTTTGTTAATCGGTCGATGTTGGAAAAAGTCAACCTCTAAGAAAAATTCAAAAAGTGTATACGCTCACGTAAAGCTGTCTGAACACCTAATGGCCTGATAAGAGAATGAAAAGGATGCTCAGATACACAGATTGAAAGCGTCAGAGGTTGGGAGGAGGACTGGCAGGATTGGTTGCAGATATGTCGGGTGCTTGTGGTCCACTTTTATTTAATCAATACAAAAGGAAAGAACAAGAAAAAACAACTTCCGTTTCGGGGCATCACAGCCACACCATGGAATGCCATTCCCGGGGTTGCTTTAGTCCTGGAGATAGAAAGAAAAAAACATTCATGTTAGTCAGGTTTCAAAAACAAGTACAAACGCCCTAGCCAAGACTAAAATGTCCCGCCTACACGCATCTCATGGAGACCTCGTTGTGATTTTCTCACTCCTTTTATACACTAGGCCCCTTGATTGCTGACAAGAGACCATGTGTTGCCTATTCCAGCAATTGGTTGCATGTGTGGCGGTCACGTCTCTGGAGAGTCGCTTTCAAGGGTGCTGATTATTTTTGTACTGTTTTGTGGTGTCCCCGGTGAGGTTGCTGTCCGAGGTGCCGAAACTCTGTGGTGAGCCCTGTGAGACTGACCCAGTGCTTCTCAATTATTTTCTGGTACGCCCCCCCGAGGAAGACGTAAATATTTTGCGCCCCCCCCAAAACTCTCTGCCGCCACTGTAAATAGTATCATTTGTCTATGAAATTATTATTATAAGTACGCATCAGCCTAATATTGTGTCCTTTTTTTTCTACTAAAGAAAAAACAGTAATATAAATGAACTTAGAATAAAGTATAACTTTATTAACATTGTTTTGTTTGTAACAGAAAAGACTAAACGCACATCAATTTGCCTGAATTTAAACAAAAGTAAACATCCAAATTGTAAAAATACACTCAAGGTACATTTTTGACCATTTGATACTGAAAAATAAAAAGTAATAAAATCAGTAAATATAAAAAAAAATCAAATTGATTAGAAACATTAACTCATGAGGACAAAAAGCCAAAAGATTTGACCGAAAAAAACAAAACTGAAGAGAAGGGGGGAAAAAAAGAGTGTCTTTGGACAGAAGGACAGTTTTTATTTTCGCTGCTCACAGTATTATCTCATTTGCAAAGGTGTGGGGTTATTTAGCACTGAGCATGCTAACAGTGCTCACTGGTTTACTGATATAACACTGACAAAGCGGGACGATTGTTGGCAATATTCGCCACGTTTTCGCTGAAAAACAATCAAGGGGCTTATCAATGAGATTAGGGTCTAATGTCTAAGTGGCGTCTCCATTAATCTGGCTTCCGGCTGTCCGCTATAATCATTTTTAGACACAGTAAACAGTGTTTTTTCCTCTTCTCCAACTGTATTAAAAGTCAAAGCCAAAAGGCAAACGGCCCGAAAAAAGCGCTTTCTCGGCGGCCGAGGGAGAACCGTAGGTGAGGGCGGTCGTCTTGACGATCCCAAGCCGGAAATGGCACTACTCGGGCGGACACGTGAGAACCGGAGAAGACAGTGTGTTGCTGCGTGAGTCCGGTCAGAAAACGGTGCACAGATCTTCTTCATATCTCTTTTCTGTGTGGTCTTGCTTAGTTCAAAAATACTGCGCACACGCTGAAAATGACAGCGCCACTGCCACCCACTGAGTGGATGTGCAAGTACACTTTATTCTAGTACGGCATAAAAAAAAAAAAAAAACATGTTCCCAGAGCTCACATGCGCCACCCCTGGCATCGCTCTGCGCCACAACATACACATAAAATAGAGGTCCATTTTAGCCAGTGGTTCTTAACCTTGCTGAAGGTACCCAACCCCATGAGTTTCACATGTGCATGAACTGAACTCTATCGAATTAGAACCCACCCCAACTTCAAAAATGATATATCTAAGCTAACAAGCTAATACCTAAGTGAGTTTCCATTCAAATTTCTTCTGATTTAGATGGCATGTTTTTAAACAGGTCAAAATTTGTTTTTTTTATTCATGCCTGAAGCATCATCAGACCACTACACCAACACTGGCCCAACATTAAACCTGCTTAGTTGCATTAACCTTGACCGTACAGTATCTGCTATGCTTATATCTCAATGATATCAAATTCAATAAAACACCTTGCACAAAATGATTGCCAAATTTGTATACGAAGTCATTATGTTAAAATAAAACATGAATCTTCTCACAAGTCTAATTAACAGTGTTAATTTACAACAAATAATTTTGCCTTATGATTTGCATTTCACATTGGAAAATGAAATTAACTCGATTCATTTCACACTGTTTCCATTTTTGTTTTCATGTTTCATTCACATTTTATCACATCTTTGCCTCACGTACTTTTTTCATGGCATAAAATGTGACGCAAATAATGTTTTTTTATGTCAACGCAGTGCTCGACACCTGTTTTCCGAAATTTCCAGGTTTGCGGTGAATCAGTAACAGGCACACTTTTGCTCAATAGACGATGTTTATTGATTAGAAAATGCAGAATAAATGAGATTTATTGATTACAATCCCACAAGAGCAAGCAAACAGATATCAAAAACAAGCAAACAAATGGTAACGTGATGCTAGATTTGAGTTTGTCAATCTCAGAATCCCTGCGTTACGTTACAGCACAATGAGTTGTCCCTTAGAAATGAAAATCGCTTACCGTGACAAACGAGTGGGAAGCCAACAACACTCCAGCAGAACAGCAAAGGAACAAAGCCAGGCGATCCTTACGTGACCCCTGGCGGACTTCACGGGTCGCCCGGAAATGTCCGGTTTTGTAAGGACGCACCCCTCGGAGGCGGAGAGGCCAACTTCCGCCCCCGAGCGGCGCGGCCCTGTCCATTCACAAACTTTTAAGCTACTTTTGGTTCAGCCCCCTTGAAAAAGGGCTTTTCTCATGGGACAAATGAACTGTGCTGCAACAGATGCCAACAAATGGTAAATATTATGGGTGCAAAACAAGTTATCTCTATGGGACCCAGGCGTGTAACTATGGGACCCAGGCGTGTAGTAAAACAATACTATGGTGCAAAACAAGTTATCTCGTGAGCAGAGGTTGCACTAGACGTTTTCGTTGTCTGTCATTTTGACTGACAGGGTCATAAAAATCCGGTCATAATCTATTTTTACCCGTCACTTAAATTTTAAAAATGATAATAATGACATATTCAATAGCAGTGTTGGTCAAAAGCGGTGCGTTACTTACTCAACTCTGACTAAATTGAAGAAACTACCAGCCATGTTGTGTCTACTCTCTGCTCTGTTGATTTGTCATCCAAAACTCGGGGTGCGTTCAGGTTTGAGAATAGCACATGTACTTCTGACTCCAAGCTGTTTGTCCCTGCTCATTCAATTAGGCTACGTTCATACTACAGGTCTTAATGCACAAATCCGATTTTTTTGTCATATCCGTTTTTTTGGCGTGCCCGTTCAGACTGCTTTTGTCCATTGAGACCATTCAAGTATTACGCATGCGCTCTAATTCGCAGTCCGACACGCGCCGGTGCACAGAAGCATCCAAACAAATGACAAGTCATCCGTCATTCCAGGGATATCATATTTTGCTTTTCAAAAGGAGGAGACAAATAACAGACATAAATAATCCCCGTTTAGGCTTATATTCACAGTTTATATGGATCGATAGCATGCACGCACTGTCCGTGCATGTCACACACACATACGGGCAGTTTTCCCCGACTCTCCAAGACGGGCTGCAGCCAGACCCCTCTCCCGACTCTCAGCCGTGTAGGAAATGTTGAAATATAGCTCACATGAGCAGAGAGAAAACCGATCATTCTCATGCTTATCCTCAACCCATTTTTATTTTTTTATGACTGTTGTCAAGCCCGGCCCTTCCCCAAAAGCCGTGTTCACTGCAAGCTAGGCGCTAATAACGCACAGCTGAAATCGGATTTGGGACACTGGACGGTACAGACCGCTGCGACAGTCTGGAAAAATGTGGCCCAGATCGGATTTGAACCACATACAAAAATGACCCAGATCAGATTTGAAATGGTCCACTTCTATGCGACTTGTCCCGTTCAGACCGTAAAGTTAATAATGCCTGACTCGAGTCGGAAAAACACGAAAAAATTGGATTCGTGCATTAAGACCTGTAGAATGAACGTAGCCTTAGACAATGCTCTCCAAAGCTTCCTAACGTTTCCGTGTTTGCTACACTTGAATGCTAGTTCGGACATTTTTCCGAGTAAGGCCAACGACGTCATGCATCAAGAGAGACAATAGCTAATTAATATGCTCACTCGCCATCCTGTGGTCTGGAGTGTGAATTGCAACCTGTCAAAAAGACGGATGGACTTCAGTTTTTTCCGTCACCCTTTTAAAAAACCGGTCAACGACGGAAAATATTCGGTTAACGCGACCCCTGCTCGTGAGATTCTCAAGCGCGTCTCCCAAATATGGGAACAAGGCGAAAAACAACAGAAGTTGTTACAATCTATGTCACAGAAGCAATCATACATCACAAAAGCATAATGTAATATTTTCCCCCATCACCACCCATCGGTCTGTTGTACTTCTTCATACCAAGTGAGAGTCAACTTTCCACTGAGCAAACAGTTTCTCCTTCCATCAGATAGAGGATTAGCAGTTGAAAGAATCTGTATAAAGCCTGTAAATTGGGGACTAACCAGTCAAAACTTGGTCTAAAACACTTTGCCTTAGATTTAGTCAGCGTCCAAAAATAGGGCCTTGCATGTCGTAACCTTCATCGAACCCCTTAGACCTACTCACGAACCCCTGGGGTTCGATCAATTCCAGGTTAAGAACCGCTGCTCTTAGCCAAGTGGATGCCAGGTAGATGCTAGGCAATAGCCAATGGTAGAGCAGCTATAAATATGTTACGTTCTGTAAACCGTATTTTTTCCTTTCGTATCCTGAAATTTCTCTCTTATCAAGAGGCAATGTTTTCCTGTTGAGGCATGTCTTAACCTGAAAATTCCATATGCAGAGACATTCATAAGTAGAGGTATCACTGTATTTCTAAAACAAAACTAAACCTTTGCTCCCCTTTTGTTTGACCCCCTTCCCCGATCTGTCTCTACCAGGATCACTTCCAAGGGAACATTGAGTTCATTGACTGCAAGTTCACTTACCCCACTCGACCAGACATCCAGGTCCTCAACGGACTGAACGTGGCAGTGAAGCCTGGCGAAACGTTAGCCTTTGTGGGGAGCAGCGGCTGTGGGAAGAGCACCAGCGTGCAGCTTCTGGAACGATTTTATGACCCGGACAAGGGCAGAGTGGTGAGCAGAACACAGCTATACAGCGTCACCCTAAAAATCAGGCCCCAAATTTGGATAGTTATTATTATTTGTAGGGCTGTCAAAATTATTGCGTTAACGGGCGGTAAATTAAAAAAAAAAAAAAAATCACATTAAAATATTTGACGCAATTAACGCACATACCCCGCCCAAACAGATTAAAATGACAGCACAGTGTAATGTCCGCTTGTTACTTGTTTTTTGGTGTTTGGCGCCCTCTGCTGGCGCTTGGGTCCAACTGATTTAATGGGTTAGTACCATGAGTGAGCATGGTGTAATTATTGACATCAACAATAGCGAGCTACCAGTTTATTTTTTGATTGAAAATTTGACAAATTTTATTAAAACAAAAACATTAAGAAGTGTTTTGATATAACATTTCTACAACTTGTACTAACATTTATCTATTAAGAACTACAAGTCTTTCTATCCATGGATAACTTTAAGAGAATGTTAATAATGTTAATGCCATTTTGTTGATTAATTGTTATAATAAACAAACTTTTGTCCCGTATGTTGAATGTATATATCCATCTTGTCTTACCTTTCCATTCCAACAATAATTTACAGAAAAATATGGCATATTTCATAGATGGTTTGAATTACGATTAATTACGATTAATTAATTTTTAAGCTGTAATTAACTCGATTAAAAATTTTAATCGTTTGACAGCCCTAATTTTCTGTTATTTTTTTTGTCGGAATAAAAACTGTCTTTATAGCTACTATTTATTTGTATTCATAACATTATAAATCATATCTTAATCTCTATATAGGAGAATTTGTCTTTGTGGCTGGCTGCTGAAACGGCTAGGCGTATTTTGACAAAATTTTAAACTGTTGTATACTGCAAATTTATAACATCTTAATCACATTTTTCTTAAACGTAGTCAAATAATTTTATCCATTGTGTTTTGAGTGTTAAAGACTAGTTAACAGATTAATGTGTCAGGTTATTCCACTTACTTTAAATAAATATTACTGTTTGTTTTTATTAAGCCCATACATCTTAAAGTCGGTCATTTTTCACCGAAATCAAGAAATTTTTTTAAAAAAATGTTTCGAAAATATCTATTTTTGAATTACCATTTCTGACGAGTTTTTTTTTTAAGATTAAAAATAAAAAGATTAAATACAGTAGTATAAATAGTATCTGAACCTTTTCGAATTTCTCACATTTCTGCATAAAATCACCATCAAATGTGATGTGATCTTTGTTAAAATCACACAGATGTAAAAACAGTGTCTGCTTTAAGTAAAACCACCCAAACATTTATAGGTTTTCATATTTTTAATGAGGATAGCATGCAAACAATGACAGAAGGGGGAAAAATATCGTATTGGCCCGAATGTAAGATGGCCCTGATTATAAGTCGACCCCCCCTTTTTCAAGACTCAAGTTTGAAAAAAGACTTTTTCAACACCAAATTAAATTTTTATACAAAAAATAATTACAGTACATCTGAAACAAATGATTATAACAATATATTTGAGAGAAAAAGCATGTTATTTTGACTCATTCAAATCTTAATATCTCAACATTTAAATATATAAACTAAAGTGCAATCGCATTCGTAAATGAATGGCTTCTGGTTTTTGAAATGTAAATAAACCAATCTATTGTGATAAAACAACATAATTTTAATAACTACATTAACCATCAAAGTGAAGTCTAACTGTAACTGTAGTCTTCAAACAAATCTGAATAAGGAAAAACACTGCAATAAAATAATGCAAACTGGTTAAACTTAAGAGTAGCTGAGATCTGTCGTAACAGAACATCGCTTCAATGATATTTAGTGTCGTGAATGTGTATAATGTCTACACCGCGAATATAGGACGACCCCCACTTTTTCAGTCTTATTTCAATGCAAAAACACCGTCTTATATTCGGGCCAATACGGTAAGTAAGTGAACATTTTAAGTCAGGTCTGTGCCCAATCACTGTTTAGTGGTTTAAAGCTGCCCAGCCCACGATAGAATGTCTTGATCAGAAGCATTGTCTATGTGCATCATGGCTCAGTCAAAAGAGCTGTCTAAAGACCTGCGATCAAGGATTGTTGATTTGTATAAAGCTGGGAAAGGATACAAAACCATCTCTAAAAGTCTGGATGTTCCTCAATCGACAGTCAGAGAAGTTGTCTACAAATGGAGAGAGTTTGGCACTGTTGCTTCTCTCCCAAGGAGTGGCCTTCAGTGTTGGGAGTAACGCCGTTATAAATAACGCCATTACGTAACGGCGTTATTTTTTCAGTAACGGGTTAGTCTAACTAATTACTTTTTCCGCCGTTACCGTTACTGACGGTCAAAAGCGGTGCGTTGCTTACTCTGAACAAATTGAAGAAACTACCAGCCGTGTCGAGTCGACTCTCTGCTCTGTTGATTTGTCATCCAAGACTTGGGGTGCGTTCAGGTTCGAGAATAGCGCACGTACTTCTGAATCTAAGCTGTTTGTCCCTGCTCATTCAATTAGACAATGCTTTCCAAAGTTTGGTAACGTTTCTGTGTTTGCTACACCTGATGCTAGCCTCGTTCCCATCTCCCACTGTAAGCCAGCAATAATTCTGCTTCCATCTTGAGGACGGCAGGCGCTTTGAAGGTGACGTGAATTGTCGGGAAACGAGCCTACCTAAATGCAGCCCCTCGAGAGATGCGATGGAAGTGATTGTAACTGGCTGAGGGTTAAAGTCATGTGCCGTGGTAAGCCAATCAGAGCCGGTGATTTCACAAGCAAACCGGAACAGAGCGTGCGGCTAACACACATACGCAAAACAGATGCACAGGGTCGGGATGGCAGAGCATTCAGAAGAAAAATTGTCCTTTAAGAGGTGGGGATATAGACACTATTTCAAGTTTGTCGAAATTAAAGGAAAGAACCTGCATGTAATGTGTAATTTATGTCCCGGGGCAAACCTTTTGTCGACATCTGTGGTAAGCAATTTAAATTTGCTGAAGCACCTAACAAGTTAACTACCCGTCTGTTCTTTATTCCACTGACTCGAATACTGCTCAGAAAATTTCAATTTCTTTGACATACAACAAGTTATTTTTAAAGTAACAGAAATAGTTACTTTCAGTGGTAACTAGTTACTTTTACTATTTAGTAATTCAGTTACTAACTTACTTTTTGGAAGAAGTAGTGAGTAATGTAACTAATTACTTTTTTAAAGTAACGTGCCCAACACTGGTGGCCTTCCACCAAAGTTGACGCTAAGAGTTCAGCGCAGAATACTCAGGTAAAAAAAGAACCCTAGAGTGTTTTTAAAGACTAGCAGAAATCACTGGCACAGTCCAATATCTCTGTGCTCACATCAACTATATGTAAAACTATGGCAAATAATGGTGTTCATGCGAGGACTCCACAGAGGAAGCCACTGCCGTCTAAAAAAAAAACAAAACACTGTTGCTTGTTTAATGTTCGCAAAAAGGCACTTGGACATTCCACAGAGGTTTTGTCAAAATATTCTGTGGACTGATGAAACCAAAGTTGAATTGTTTGGGAGTAACACACAAAATCATGTTTGGAGGAAAAATGGAACAGCTCACCAACATCAACACCTTGTCCCCACCGTGAAGCATGGTGGAGGGTGCATCATGATTTGGGGCTGTTTGCTGCCTCAGGGCCTAGACAACTTGCAATCATTAATGGAAGAATGAATTCAAAAGTTAATCAGGATGTATTGCATGAAAACCTGAGGCTGTCTGTCAGACAGTTGAAGCCAAAAAGAGGATGGATGCTGCAACTAGGTCCAAAACACAGAAGTAAATCAACTTCTGAATGGTTTAAGAAGGACAAAATATACGTTCTGGAGTAGCCAAGTCACAGTCCAGACTTGAACCCCATTGAGATGCTGTGGCATGACCTAAAGACAGCGATTCATGCCAGACATCACATGAATCTGACTGAAATACAGCAGTTTTGTTGAGAAGAATGGGCCAAGATTAGTCTTGATCGATCCAGCAAGTGTCTGGTTGAATTTATTGCTGCCAAAGGGGGGGGGGGGGTGCCGACAAAATATTAAATGTGATTGTTCACTTACTTATTTTTCCCCCTTCTATTTTTCTTTGCATACTATTCTCATTAAAATATGAAAACCTGTAAATGTTTGAGTGGTTTTAGTTAAAGCAGACCCTGTTTTATCATCTGTGTGATTTTGACAAAGATCAGATCACATTTGATGGTAATTTTATGCAGAAATGTGAGAAATTCCAAAAAGTTCAGATACTTTTTCATACCATTGTATACTTATTCATTGCTTAAAATAAGTCTGTTAAGCTTATTTTCAATAGCTATTTTCCTTATTTCAAGAAATCTGAGTAAAATTTACTCGAAACACTGGCAGATGATTTCAGTTACTGTATTTCTTGTAGATTTACAGTGAAAACAAGGGAGTTTAACTAGTTTTAGGGAGGTCTGTTTTTGCAGTGTTCTTTATGTGTCTTGGAGTTTTCCTAGATGGGTTTGATCTCTGTTGGCCTCCATATAGTGCGGAAAATTAATCCAAAGCTCCAAAAATTAGCCCAGGAAATCCCTGATTATGGAGGCGGCAAACGGGCAAAATATATCCCAGCTGGCTTTTAAACTTTATAGTTTTTTGTACAAGTTTAAATTAGCTGTGATGACACGTTGTGGCTTTGAGTACTCCACAACAAGACGCTGGATTTGAAAAAGTATGTACCATTTTCCAGAATATTACTTAAGGATTCATTTTGGCTAGACATTCATACTGTACACATGGAAAAGCGATTACGCATTAAACTCTTTATGGTGTCCTTTTATTATCACTACAGCTGCATCTCTAAGGAAAGTATGTTTTGTCCGCCATTTGTACGGTGGCCCCATAGTGCCAAACACAACAGCAAATAAAAAAAAACAACAACAACGGCAAATCGCAAAACACAATGGCAAATTCAAAAATGGTAAATCACATAACAAAAACAAAAATATGTAAAAAAAAAACAGCAAATCACATGACAAAAAAACAATTAAAAAAACACAACTACAGATCAAAAAATGAAATTACATTAAGGAACCGGAAGAGAAAGGTACCAGTAAAAAAAAAAAAAAAAAAAAAAAAAAGGAAACTCATCGCTGATTGGACGAACTCACCAAAATGGTAGGTACCGATGAACAAGGAAACTACGCCGCTTCTGGTGTGGAATTTAAAAATAAGCATTCCCAAAGACGCGTACATGGCTACCGCTATTTATTTCGCTAGACCAATATGACTTCATACATAATGTTATGACATATATACTATGATAATATTGTTTTATAGCGGCAGCCACGTTCGCGTCTTTGGTGATGCTCATTTTGAAATTCCACGCTAGAAGCGGAATAGCTTCGTAGTTCATCAGTACCTACCTTTGAATTCTCTGCTACTGGTACTTACCTCTTCCAGTTCCTTAATGTAATTTTATTTTTTGATTTGTCGTTGTATTTATTTGTCATTGTTTTTGTTTTAATTGTTTTTTGTTATGTAGTTTATAGTGGTGTTTTTTAATTTGGTTTATTTGTTATGTGATTTGGCGGTTTGTTTTTTGTTCTGTTATTTGCCTTTGTGTGTGTTTTTTTTTTTAATTTGTTATTGTTTTTTATGTGATTTGTCATTTTTTTTTTTTTTTTCTCGCGTTTTTTTATTTATTTATTTATTTTTATATTATGTTATCTGTCGTTGTATTTTTTATTTTTTTGTTGAATGATTTGCCGTTTTGTTTTTTAATTTGCCGTGGAGTTTTCTATTTGCCGTGGAGTTTTTTGACCTGCCGTTGTCTTCGGCACTTCAGGGCCACCTTTCATTCGGTTGTATTGCGTTCACGTTACACAAAACCGAGCAACGCCTGTTCATACTGTTGCTAGTTGAAAATAAACTCGTTTGCGCTTCAGTCTCTTTTTATTCCGAAAGATAAAACACACCTGAATGACACCTATTCAAATTTGGGGCCTGGTTTAGCCTGTTTTTTAGAGGTTCTGCATGATCACTGCTTTCACATTAATGTTCTGTGTGATACATTCTCATTCGTATCATGAGTTTTCAAGTACTATTAACAGATTATTTATTTTGAGGATAGTTTTATGATAGACCCCAAGAGATCAAACTTAAGGCTTGGGGGCCAGTTCTGGCCCAAAACATTATTTTGTGTGGCCTGCAAAGGTCACTCGTGTTCATGTCTCTTGCTAAAATGAAATTTAGAATTTAATTAATTCATTAATTTTATTTTACCCCCCCCTTTTTAAATTAAGATACAATAAGATAATGAAAAGAGAATGTTTAGTTTTTATTGTAACTTGCTTGGTTTTCATTAAAAAAAAAAGGAAATAAATTAGGCCTGTCAAATTTATTGCGTTAACGGGCGGTAATTTTTAAAATTAATCACGTTAAAATATTAGACGCAATTAACGCATGGACGGAATGACCCGTTCATGCGTTGCCTCAAACAGTTTCCAATGACGCCGTTTTAGCACATTGAGAGCCAAAAGGCAGAGAAATGAGTGTGGTCACAAGTGTTCATTGGACCTCGCCTTTTATTGGCTTAAGCTTTGGCAGCCACTCCTAACAGTCATGGTTGCCCAACTTCCCGTCATGGATTTGGGCGGAGCAAGAGACGATCTTTTTCTTAACGCGCTTAATTGAACACAATGCAGAACATATTGTATACCATTTGCAGCCACCACTGGCAGTCATGGTTGCCCAACTTCCCGTCAGATTTGGGCGGAGCAAGAGACGATCTTTTTCTTAACGCGCTTAATTGAACACAATGCATAACATATTGTATACCATTCCCAGCCACCACTGACAGTCATGGTTGCCCGACTTCCCATCATGCATTTGGGCCGAACAGTTAAGGTGCTACAGTATCATTTAGTGAAAGCACAACAAAAATAATATTCCAATGTCTCAAAAAATATAATGTTCACAAAAAGAAAAGCACTCAATGCAAAGAGAACTGGCATTCCCAATCAAATTGCTATGCAAAATACACATAAATGTTAATAATGTTATTGCCATCTTGTGGATTTATTGTTATAATAAACAAATACAGTACATATGTACAGTATGTTGAATGTTTATGTCCGTCTTGTCTTATCTTTCCATTCCAACAATAATTTACAGAAAAATATGGCATATTTTAGAGATGATTGTGATTAATTACGATTAATTAATTTTTGAGCTGTGATTAACTCGATTAAAATTTTAGTTGTTTGACAGCCCTAAAATAAATAAATGAATACAGAGAATATAAAAAAAAATTCTAGTTTTCCCCTATTTTTTAAATTTTAAAAAAAAAAATACTGAGAATATTTACTGTTTGTCACATTTTTTTGGTTTTCATATTAATATTATTTTTAACTTAAAAAGTAAAAACATAAAAAAAGGAAAATATAAGAAATAAAAACAGAAATAGAGTATTGACTATTTTGCCCCATTTTTTTGTTTTAAACTGAAAACAGATTACATACTTGTAACGCCAAACACGAGTTATACTGTTTTTTTCACCTTTTGATTTTTTTATTTAAAAAAAAAAAAAAAAAGGAAATTAAAAGAAAATAGTACAAAATAAGAGAATAATTGCTTATGAAGGCCTCACAAAATGGTTTGGACAATTTTGAGGTCATCAATGTCTCCGAACGATTAATCAACTATCAAAATAGTTGTTCATTTGATAAGCGATTAGGTGTCGGTTAATTAGTTAGGTAATTAGTCTATTAATCTTGACAGCCCTAGTTATCAAACGAAATGTCCTTCCAAAGGAATCCATAACTACGATGTAGCCCCGGCTTCAAATTAATTGGAGTTTGTACAATCTTTGGGTAGTCAATGTTCTTATACTTACATCGCTGCTTATGCAACAGCTAGCAAGGTCAAAGTTAATCAAATATTTCAGACAAAAATGACTGACGTCCAAATTTACGGCAGGCAGCATAAAACAGTTGAGACAGATGCTGGCTGACCTTTTGATAAAAATGTCATCCAATTTGCTTTTGAATACACCTTAAAGTGAGAAACCTGTCAAAGTGAAACAATGCTCTTAGACATTTAACATTAAAGTATATTTAAATCTCCAATCCTTGTTCACATTTAAATCAGACACATTTGCCGTGTCTGTCCGGGGAGCACTTATCCAGATTGGAGGATAACTCTCATGCCAAAGAGAAATCACTGCCAAGATTTAAAAGGTCTTAATGGAGCTAGAAGTGTCTTGGGAGCTCATAGTCCTGATTCTGGAAGATTTAAAACAGAAATCACACAGTTAGAAGGGACATTCTGTTAAATCTCATTAAGTAAATTGTGTGTCTATTCCTTAATTATAACGCAAATTCCTACTAATGGTAAAATCAATTGCCTCTTACAGCTGATTGATGGTCGTGACTCGACTTTCGTCAATGTGCCTTTCCTGCGTTCCAAAATTGGCATCGTGTCGCAGGAGCCAATCTTGTTTGACTGCAGCATTTTGGAAAACATCAAGTACGGCGACAACTCGCGGGACATCAGCATTGACGAAGTCATCTCTGCTGCCAAAAAGGCGCAGCTCCACAACTTTGTCATGTCTCTACCAGAGGTAGGTTCACGGATTAAAGTACGTACGACAGGAGAAAAAAAAAGTCTTAAATAGCATTGTTATGTGAATTAGAATCATATTTTGAGACAATTTGACTATATACAACAATTTAGCAAAGCGCAGATGACGAGAAATTAGTCTTTCAATCTGCCGGTTAGCCACGCCTACCATTATAGGGCTCTAGCGTCCCCAACAGGTGGATGACGTAGGCGGAGTCACGATTTCATCTGATTTAGTATGCAACCCATTGAGGGTGAATTATTCACAACGAGGAAAACGCAACGAGAGGAGCCGCAAAAAGTCATTGTTTCAGTCTCTCTACTCCAATATTTTTACAGGATATTCTTTTTATCTAAGTATTTTACCCTTATGGAATTTTACATAATAAAAATACATTTATTCAGGATGACATGGCAAAATCACTCCATAATAGTCAAAACTGTCGACTTCACCTTTACTGTCGCACCTCCCGAACGATATTTTATGCCCCTTAAATCGGGCTTATTTCATTTAGTCATTTCCCTTACCCGGCTTCGGAGAATGTAAACAAACCAAGAGGCGTGACAGCTAGCCGACATGCTAACCCGAACCGAGTGAGGTATCAAAGCCTTCGAAGCGGAAAATCACACATAACTAGCCCGGATCATTTCACATGACGACCGGGTTGTCCATTGTCTTCGCCGATCGGAAACCCGCCCGGCAGAGAGCAATTTACAGCTCGTTCTCCGACTGCTACTACGGACAGAAGAGCTTGCCTGGGAAGCAGCTGGACAATGACCACCGAACTGTTATGGTCCGCAAATGCGGAGTGCAAGACTGGACCCCAAAACAGACAACAGAGGGGAAGCGTTCAGGGATTTAATAATCACAATTAAAACAAAAATCCCAAACGCTGAAAAAGGGGACTGACAAAAGGGGTCCGTGACATATAAGTCGACGGGGATCAAAAAACGCCAAAACTGAGCGGTGGGCAGAGAGCCAAAAAGACAAAAACACACTCCATGACTGCACAAGGTAGAGGATCACAAAGCTAAGAAGTCTGACGAACTAGATGACAAATACAGAGCGGCTCGAAAGCAGTATGTGTGGATGGCGACCAGCAAACTAATCTCTCGGCACCGTTGTCTTGGTTCGCCATCGTTTATATATTAGTGTTGATTAGCCGGAACTCGCTGCCGGTGTGATGTCGAGAATGCTCCCACAGCCAGCTCTGAAACAAACAAAATCTAACCAGCAGTGGATCATGACACGAACAAACCGGCCGACGTCGGAGGAGCGTGTAGCTGCCAAATGGTCAACACGAAGATGGCAAAATAATGCTTTACTACACGGCGAAGATGTAAACAGAGAGTCATACGAGAGCGGCTGCAGTTGTTGTGCAGCTAACATGTGCAGCTAAAGTGTATGAGGAGAGCTTTTTACATTCCCATCCATGATGAAATGTAAGTAGTCCTTTATTTAAATAAAGGTTGTTTTGTTTACTTTGTAATCGCTGTATTCGCGGCTATTTTTAACAGAAAGTTGCAATTTCTGATCGGTCAGAAAATTTGACAGAACACCGGGCACATTAAGAGGGCAATAAGCCGAGTTTAGTGCTCTCCTGGCGGGGGGATGTGCAACTCGGTCATCGGCCGAGTGGACAAGGAGAGTGTCAGCCACAAAAAGCAAGCCACCTACGTATTAAAATGATCCCAGTATTTGACATAATACAAAACACGATGTTTACTCACTTCCTCGTAAGTCCCATAGTCCCGCAGTAGTAGGGCTTGTTTTGGCCAATATCCATCGGTGAATGAGAACCTTTTGAAACCCCCAAAAGGTGCACACGCTTCTCCCTCGAACAGTAAGATTTTTCTGCGAAAAATAAACGCATTAATCCGCAAAATCAGCTGAATCCTTAGTCCTTCTCATACGTACTGCTGTATAGTGAAGAGGAGTCCGTCCTTCGTACGCGTCACAGTGCCCTCTTCCTCAATGCAAGACCGAAGTCAGAAGTCTGTCATTTTCATAGCGCGATTAAAAAAACTGAATAAATATATCGATCGTTCCTTCACCCATCCAAGTGGTCCATTTCATTCAGGAGCATAAAATACCGCGTGTATTATGAAATAAACATGCTTTTTCGTGTCACAGGCACTTTAACTCATTGCTTGCCTTTGACTGTGATAGATGTCCAATCCATTTGAACTAGGAGGGCCTTCCCTAACAATTCAAATGGTTTGGACGTCTACGAGTGACGAACTCATTTACAGTAACTCCACAGCGGAAGGATAAAAAGAGCCACATGATTGCAATGGCGTACTGCATTAATATTCATGATGTTAGCAATTGTGGCTAGGCGGGTCAACCTCCCTTTGTCCCTAATAGTAAATGCATGGAAATAGTGTACGAACGAGATGTTCTTTAAAGATGGCCCACAGGGACAGCAGTAACAGCATGTAAGTAATACTCACCATCATGAATAAATACTAAGGGTGTAACGGTACATGTAATAGTATTGAACCGTTTCGGTACATGGTAGTCGGTTCGGAACGGACGTGTACCGAACGAGTTTCTGACGTAATATAACCCTTACTTTTCGAGGCTGTGAGTCGATCGGGTTACAGTTTCTTTGTGTAGATTATATTTACTCCGTCTTCTCTACTATGACCAACACGGTAGGACAGTCCAGAAACGTCAACGGCTCGACAACGTGGCCGCCGCGAGAACGCAGTGTAACGCGGGCGATAGAATCAGCCAATGCACACCAGTCACAGTGCGGCCGCGTGTTAGATGCGTCCCGGAAGCGGCTCAACGCGACGCATGCGAAAAGAACAGCAGAGTTTATTATTTGACGCGAGATGCGGCTTCCTGCGTCAATACTACTTGCTAGGATCGGGCCGGAAGTCACTTGTGTAATTATACGGTGGATCCGGTCGATTTTCAAACTAATATGCAATCGGAACCTACTTTTTGAGTCCATCAGATCTCTTGAGTGGTAGATCGGGGTACAGTTGACTTGTCTTTGTTGATTTACTGCTGTCTTCTCTGCTATAATAATAACCAACACAGCCCCATGTTCAATACAAAACCTTCCTACCTCAACAAAACAAGTAGGAACTAATATTCACATAGGAACTAAAGTTATACAACATAAAATATACAATATAAATGAATACTACATCACATTTGTAAAATATAAACACATAATAAAATAATAGCCCATTTAAATAAAATAAATTGAAATGAGCTAAAACAGCTGTAATTAAATAATAAGAATAAAACGCAGCACTGCTTACACAATTAAATTTATTAATTTCTGTGTGGTGCTTTAACTTGAGAAAATCCACCAATAAAGCTTTTGAAAACCATTCATAAGAAAAAAAAAAATGATTCATTGAGGCATTTCATTTGTAAAATACATGTTAAAATCTTTGTCATTGGGATTGCGTTTCTCTTTAGCACAGGACTTCTTTTTTTCTTTCTTTCAGAAAGAAAGCTGACCAATACGTGTGGTCTGAAAGGCAAATTGTTGTGGGATTATCTTTAAATACCTGCGACTTTTTGAGCAGAATTCTAGCTTTGAATAGGCTAATGTTCCTGTTGTTGAAAGCACAATAGTGTGTAATAAACAACTAGCACATTTATATTTTGCATTTTGTTTTTTTACTGTACCGAAAATGAACCGAACCGTGACCTCAAAACCGAGGTACGTACCGAACCGAGATTTTTGTGTACCGTTACACCCCTAATAAATACCAAACAAAAAATTATTATACAGTGTATCACAAAAGTGAGTACACCCCTCGCATTTCTGCACATATTTAAGTATATCTTTTCATGGGACAACACAGCTTATACTGGACTGTCTCAGGAAATTAGAATACACAATATTCTAATTTTTTGAGACAGTCCTGTGTATATATACAGGACTGTCTCAGGAAATTAGAATACACAATATTCTAATTTCCTGACTGTCTCAGGAAATTAGAATATTGTGTATTCTAATTTCCTGAGACAGTCCAGTATATATACACAGGACTGTCTCAAAAAATTAGAATATTGTGTATTCTAATTTCCTGAGACAGTCCAGTATAATAGAGTTCATTCATTTTCCCCTCAAAATAACTCAAAATACAGCCATTAATATCTAAACCCCTGGCAACAAAAGTGATTACACCGCATAGAAACTACGTACATCCCGAAATGTCCAAATTGAGTACTACTTGTCATTTTCCCTTCAAAATGTCATGTGACTCGTTACAGGAGTGCTGGCAGCATTGCTGCAGAGATTGAAGAGGTGGGGTTCAGCCTGTTAGTACTCAGAGCATACGCCGTACTCTACATCTTTTTTTTTTTTTTTTTTCCTTTTTTTTTTTTTAAACCTGTCCTGTTCAGCTGTTTGACAGAGAATGGAGGTCTAAGTGCCCGGATTCTGAACAGTTTTAATGTTTCACATTGAGAGTCTGACATACTCCCATTGTGATCATTCAAAATACCTTTTTATTATGACAAAGCAGCGAACAGGAAGGGATTATGGGGGGACAGACGAAAAGAAATACAAGAGAAGAAGGAAAAGAAACACATACACAAACAACAACTAGAAATACATTGAACATCTGAACTAGTTACTAATATGCTGGTGCTATCGTCAGCGAGATGTATTTCCGGTTTACACCATGTGGGGGCCTATTGGCCAGTGAAAGAGGAGAATGGGGGTGGGGGTGTTTATAAGCCTATAAGCTAAGTGATTGAAAGGGGTAGAGTGTACACAAATCAGTTCTGTGATCTAGAACCCAGTAATCGTGTGAATCTCTTATGAGTGTAAGCCCGTTGGCGACCAACCCTACGCCGCCGCATCGCCAATCCCGGCACCGGGACCCCCAACCCGAGCATGCCCTGGAGCACATCCAGCAGCACGCAGGCCCCACCGGGCGCGCGACAGCCACGCAGACGGGCGGAGAAGCAGCGCGGGCACCAACCCAGGGCCACGGCCCCCACCCAGCCAGCCCGGGGAGGGAGGGCGGGCGGGGGGGGTGGGGGGCCATGCGCAGCCTATCCCTCCTCCCGCAGCCCAGCAAAGAAGCCATCGTCCCCCTCCGGGACCCAGGGTGGTCCCCCGGGCCACCCGCGCACCCATCAACCGGCCTTCAGGGATGGCAAGGAGGGGACGCATCACCAACCCCACGCCTACGCCCACCCCCGCCCGCCCACCCGGGCCACGAGCCACAGCCGCACCCCCCCAACCGGCACGACACGCCACGGGACCCCCAGCGGCCCACCAAGCCCCAGGCAAGGGAGGGTCCCCCGCCGGTGCAGGCGACACCCCGCTGATACACCGGCGCCCAGCCAGCGACCCGCGACGGAGCGCAGGGCGGATGCCCAGCCAGAGAAGAGAGGGGAAGGTGGAGGCAGGAGAACGCCCAGGAACTGCCACGGGGCGATGCAAGATCGGAGACCCGACCCCCCAACCTACTCCCGCGGCCGGCAGCCGAGGCAGAGGGGAGGCCGCACCCCAGGAGCCACGCCATATAGAAAAAGTGTGGGACCCACCTACCACCCTATTACTGTGGCTGCCAGGTTCCCGACTGGCAGCCATCACCCAGCACCGTGATGGGGGTGTGAGGGGAGGGTAGTGCAATGTATGCATTAAAATAGGTACTCTACATCAAATTGGTGTGCATGGCTGTCACCCCAGGAGGAAGCCTGGCTGACCCCCCACCTCTTCAATCTCTGCAGCAATGCTGACAGCACTCCTGTAATGAGTCACATGACATTTTGGAGGGAAAATGACAAGCAGCACTCAATTTGGACATTTATGGATGTAAGGAATTTTTAAGGGGTGTAATCACTATTGTTGCCAGGGGTTTAGATATTAATGGCTATATTTTGAGGGGAAAATAAATTACCGGTAACTCTATTATATAAGCTGTGTTGTCCGATGAAAAGATATACTTAAATATCTGCAGAAATGCAAGGGGTGTACTCACTTTTGTGTTACACTGTAGTATTAAAAATGTGTAAATCCCGGACCAGCCCTCCTGGCAAGCCAGCAAAGAAACAAACAACAAACAAAGAAATAACAATCAAAACACATCTCTAGTATTTAGTAGCACCACTTCTGGCATTATCACCTTGTCAAGAGTAAAGAATCTGCATTGGACAAGGTGCCAAGAGTCAAAATTCTGCAGTGGACAAGGTGATGATGCTGGAACTTTTGTTTGGTGTTGTTCCTGTGACATTTACAAAGATGACCACCTGAAGAAGACATCAAAATTCCCTCAGCCCTTGATGATAAGGGGCTGCATGTCAGGCAAAGGCACTGGGGAGATGACTGTGGTTGAATCTTCAATAAATGCACAAGTTTACATAGACATTTTAGACAGCTTTGTTATCCCTTCAATTGAAAATATGTTTGTCATTTTACAAGATGACAATGCATCAGGCCACAGAGCTAAAACTGTTAAAGCATTCCTTTGAGAAATACTCATCCAGTCAATGTCTTGGCCTGCAAATAGCCCAGATCTCAATCCTATTTATAACCTGTGATGGAAATTGAAAAAAATGGTCCACAACAAGGCTCCAACCTGCAAGGATGATCTGGCAACTGCAATCAAAGAGAGTTGGCACCAAATTGATGAAGAATACTCATCAAGTCCATGCCTCAGAGACTGCAAGATGTGGTGGCGCCACTACATAATAGAGAAGTGTTTTGATTGTTATTTCTTTGTTTGTTTCTCATGAAAAAAAAAAAAAAAAAAAAAAAAAACCCTGGGAACGTCTGGCAGAATCCCCTGTCAGAAAGAGTTTCAACACCCACCTCCGGCAGAACTTCTCCCTTGTCCCGGGGGAGGTGGGGGACATTGAGTCCGAGTGGGCCATGTTCCGCACCTCCATTGTTGAGGCGGCCGATCAGAGCTGTGGCCGTAAGGTGGTTGGTGCCTGTCGTGGCGGCAATCCCCGAACCCGCTGGTGGACACCAGCGGTAAGGGATGCCGTCAAGCTGAAGAAGGAGGCCTATCGGGCCTTTTTGGCCTGTGGGACTCCGGAGGCAGCTGACAGGTACCGGCTGGCCAAGCGGACTGCGGCCTCGGCGGTCGCCGAGGCAAAAACTCGGACATGGGAGGAGTTCGGTGAGGCCATGGAAAATGACTTCCGGATGGCTTCGAGGAAATTCTGGTCCACCATCCGGCGTCTGAGGAGAGGAAAGCAGTGCACTATTAACACTGTGTATAGTGAAGATGGTGTACTGCTGACCTCGACTCGGGACGTCGTGAGTCGGTGGAGAGAATACTTCGAAGCCCTCCTCAATTCCACCGACACGCCTTCCTTTGAGGAAGCAGAGTCTGGGGACTCTGAGGTGGGCTCTTCGATCTCTGGGGTTGAAGTCACTGAGGCGGTTGGTAAGCTCCTCGGTGGCA
The DNA here is from genome assembly GCF_030265065.1 of Corythoichthys intestinalis. Classification (NCBI taxonomy): domain Eukaryota; kingdom Metazoa; phylum Chordata; class Actinopteri; order Syngnathiformes; family Syngnathidae; genus Corythoichthys; species Corythoichthys intestinalis. Next base: position 9,186,382 of record NC_080396.1, on the reverse strand, counting down.
AGGCCCCGGGGGTAGATGAGATCCGCCCGGAGTTCCTAAAGGCTCTGGATGTTGTAGGGCTGTCATGGCTGACACGCCTCTACAACATCGCGTGGACATCGGGGACAGTGCCTCTGGATTGGCAGACCGGGGTGGTGGTCCCCCTTTTTAAAAAGGGGGACCGGAGGGTGTGTTCCAATTATAGAGGAATCACACTCCTCAGCCTCCCCGGTAAAGTCTATTCAGGGGTGCTGGAGAGGAGGGTCCGTCGGGAAGTCGAATCTCGGATTCAGGAGGAGCAGTGTGGTTTTCGTCCCGGCCGTGGAACAGTGGACCAGCTCTACACCCTCAGCAGGGTCCTCGAGGGTGCATGGGAGTTCGCCCAACCAGTCTACATGTGTTTTGTGGATTTGGAGAAGGCGTTCGACCGTGTGCCTAGGGGAATCCTGTGGAGGGTGCTCCGGGAGTACGGGGTACCGAGCCCCTTGGTAAGGGCTGTTCGGTCCCTGTACGACCGGTGTCAGAGTCTGGTCCGCATTGCCGGCAGTAAGTCGAATTCGTTCCCAGTGAGGGTTGGACTCCGCCAAGGCTGCCCTTTGTCACCGATTTTGTTCATAACTTTTATGGACAGAACTTCTAGGCGCAGCCGAAGCGTTGAGGGGGTCCGGTTTGGTGACCTCAGCATTGAATCTCTGCTTTTTGCAGATGATTTAGTGCTGTTGGCTTCATCAAGCCGTGACCTCCAACTCTCACTGGAGCGGTTCGCAGCTGAGTGTGAAGCGGTTGGGATGAAGATCAGCACCTCCAAATCCGAGACCATGGTCCTCAGTCGGAAAAGGGTGGAGTGCCCTCTCCGGGTCGGGGATGAGATCCTGCCCCAAGTGGAGGAGTTCAAGTATCTTGGGGTCTTGTTCACGAGTGACGGTAGGAGGGAGCGGGAGATTGACAGGTGGATCGGTGCGGCGTCTGCAGTAATGCGGACGCTGCACCGGTCCGTAGTGGTGAAGAAGGAGCTGAGCCGAAAGGCAAAGCTCTCGATTTACCAGTCGATCTACGTTCCTGCCCTCACCTATGGTCACGAGCTTTGGGTCGTGACCGAAAGAACAAGATCCCGGATACAAGCGGCCGAAATGAGTTTCCTCCGCAGGGTGTCCGGGCTCTCCCTTAGAGATAGGGTGAGAAGCTCGGTCATCCGGGAGGGACTCGGCGTCGAGCCGCTACTCCTCCGCGTAGAGAGGAGCCAGCTGAGGTGGCTCGGGCATCTGGTTCGGATGCCTCCCGGACGCCTCCCTGGAGAGGTGTTCCGGGCATGTCCCACCGGCGGGAGGCCCCGGGGACGACCCAGGACACGCTGGAGAGACTATGTCTCTCGGCTGGCCTGGGAACGCCTTGGGATCCCGCCGGAGGAGCTGGTTGAAGTGGCTGGGGAGAGGGAAGTCTGGGCTTCCCTGTTAAAGCTGCTGCCCCCGCGACCCGACCCCGGAACAAGCGGAAGATAATGGATGGATGGATGGATGGATGTTTCTCATGATTCCATATTTTTTCCTCAGAATGGAGTGATTCCATATATATTTCCCTCAGTGGTGTCTCCAGAAATTTTTCATAGGGGTGGCCAGATGGGGCCACTTAAAATCTTGGGGTGGCACACCAAAACTAAAAGCCATAATTTCAGGTTTTCATTATATTAGTGCAGTAAAAAGGTCAGGGGAAAACTATCAGAAAGACTTAAGGACACGGCTACTGATATACTTAGGTGTATTTTGTAATATTTGATGTTACTAATGATTTAATGTACATAGTCCATAACTGTCCAGTCCCAGACTCTTTCTCTTGTCCTGTGCTAATTTTCTTCTTAAAATAAGAAGCAATGTCTGTCGACTTTCTCTTCATCCTCAGAAAGCTAGTGTTAGCCATGTAACTCAGTTACACAAATCGAAACCACGTCAAAAAGCTGCTCTAACAGGTGTGTAACAGCACAATTTAGCTCTTAAAAAGCACGTTACGATGGCGCATACTTCCCCTTCTTCTTTTATAAAGGTATTCTGACTTATGTAGTACTTGTAGTCTTCTCCGTCTTCTCTTTTGTGGCATTCATCGAAATAAGCTGCCAATCGAATTGTGCTACCTTGTCGCGCGCACTAAACCGTTGCTGTCGGGGGGACTACTGTGAAGGTGAGGAGCAGCGGCATGGTTGGCTGTGCATTTGGGATGAAATGCATAACTGATGCTACAACAATCTAACGATATACTGGCAAGCGGGGTGGCCAATGGGGTGGCCAACAAATTTATAGTGGGGGCCGTGGCCACCCGCTGGTGGCGCCACTGATTTCCCTGCACTTGCTCTAAATGCTATAGAGTAGGGTGACCAAACGTCCTCTTTTGCCCGGACAAGTCCTACTTTCACGTAGTATCCTTGTCGTCCGGGCGGGTTTTATAAATTCTTTATGATTTTTCACGGGACCAATTTGAAGAGAATTTCTCCGGCCGCTGGGTGGCAGCAGTTGACATAGCTCCGACTAGAAGGGAGGGAAGGAGTAGTTCCTCTTGTTTTTCTTGGCAGTTTACCCCTATCATGAGGCATTACCGCCGTCTACTGGGTTGACGATTTGGCCACAACGCCTGCCCAGTTGTTAAGTTTTTAATGATAAATACGTATATAATGCCAACTGTTGACTTCTGTCGGAGCTTTGACTGTAAAATCCCGTTTGGTGTCGCATCGTTGCACTGCCGATGATTGTAAACTTTTATAGCAAAGTTTGATTTTTGCCTCAGCTAGCTATCAGTAAGCTAAACCACGCTAGGCATTATGGGAAACGTAGTTTTGAACTGCTACGTTTGGAAACATGCTGGTTGAATATTTTGTCAGTTAACTTCAGTTATTGTTTGTGTGCAATCTAGAACATTGAATGAGAATATTAATTGAATGGGAATAACAATTTGTCAAGGACAATTGTCGTGATAGTAATTTATAAAAATGTTTAGTTGGCACATAGCCTACTGTGTGTATGTGTATTGACTGGACTACATTTCCATGGGTCTGCATTATATATATATACATATATATATATATATATATATATATATATATATATATATATATATATATATATATATATGTATATATGTATATATGTATATATATATATATGTATATATATGTATATATATATATATATATATATATATATATATATACATATATATATACAGGGGTGCACATAATTTTTTTGCCCAGGTTCTCAGAGGAGGACCTGGAGATGTGACTTGTTCCTCATTGAGCTTGAGAGCCGACCCGCCTGATGCGATAAATTTATGACAAGCTTTACTTAGAGCCAATTATCTTTAATTAATTAACAATTGATGCTTGATTAACATCAACTGGCACAACAAAATTGCCATTACTTTGAAGTGAAATGTAAAGAAATAAAAAGCACCAATTCAAAATAAAGGGCATTATGCGGCTCCCACATTAACTCCAAGCCTTTTTAAAAGTGGGATGTCCTCCTCATAAGACCTCATTGAACGTGCATGTTTAGCTTTGTAAAATGCGAGCAAAAACACGTTTGTCAGTGCATGTCGCTGTTCATTACCTTTATTCCGCCCTATTCCACCGCCACTTGTCCATAGGGCGAGTGGGGTCCTGTTTGACATCGATAGTTTGCTTAATTGCCACATGCTCTCTGTTTTTTTCGCGCTTTTCAAAGTTTGGATGGCTGAAATTCTTTGACCCTACATAAAATGCGCTGCTCTTATCGGCGACATTGGGATTCTCACGGCACATTATGTACCGCATTTCCGTGCGAGCATCATTTGCTCCAAGCCATGGTACCTCCTGTAGCCACTTTTCAGCAAAAGTCCTTTTTTTCGGTAGCTCCGGTGACGTCTCTGTCGTCTGTCTCTTTTGACGGGGGTGGGGGAACACGGAAGTAATTACTCAGTGTGGCCTGCCTCTTCGACATTTTGAGAAGTTATTTTCTCGTGTCCGCCGCAAATACAGTGGTCAGCCATCGGTACGCGAAAGCGTATGGAAACCGTTGAGGGCCAGCGCGTTTGTCTACGTCCAGTACACATGCGCGCATGCAGACCACTTATGTGCACCCCTGTATATGTGTGTGTGTGTATATATATAGTGGGGAGAACAAGTATTTGATACACTGCCAATGGTATATATGTATATGTATTTTAGTCATTATTATTATTATTTTTTTTTCAAACTGCATGTTTCCATCCAGAGTGCGGGGGCACACTTTAAATATTTTAAAGTGATATAGACATCTTTTTAGTGAACTTCGAGTAAAATTCAAGTATCTTGAGGCCGGGCTGAGTGTCCTCTTTTTTGGAAATCAAAATATGGTCACCCTACCATAAAGTTGCACTTTTGAACTAATTCTTTATTTTTTCAAGATTTTTATCTGAGTTTGTTCTACATGATAAAATGTCTGAGTGAGTTCTCGTCCGAGACTGGGGATTCCATACTTATTGCTAGGGGTTGTAAAAACATGACTATGCTTCATACGCTTGTCTGAAGGTCATAATACTTTTTCTTAGAAATACGACACGAATGTGGGTGCCCAGGGTTCTCAGTTATCTCGCGGTCAGAAGCAACGCATCGCTATCGCCCGGGCAATCATCCGTGATCCCAAAATCCTTCTTCTGGATGAAGCCACCTCAGCTTTGGACACGGAGAGCGAAAAGGCAAGTTGCAAAACCAATAGATAAATATGCATGCAATATCTGCTTGATATTCTGTGGTTGCAGGCGGCCAGAGAAGCTGTTCATTACTGACATCATTATTCTTCCCCATGGCGCATAGCGACCCTCTATACATTCATGCATGTTGTGGAAATGCTAATGCAGTCACTGAAAAAGCGGGCTTTTATTAATCAAGCCATGATTGTGAAATCGCTATGATCACGCCGCTTGAATGTCGATGATGTGTGACTTTTGTGCCCACCGCAGACGGTGCAGGCGGCTCTGGACAAAGCTCGAGAAGGCAGGACCTGCATTGTTATTGCCCACCGGCTCTCCACCATTCAGAACTCCAACATCATCGCTGTTATGTCCCGAGGCTACGTGATTGAAAAGGGAACCCACGACCAGCTCATGGCCCTGAAGGGCGCTTACTACAAGCTGGTTACCACCGGAGCGCCGATCAGCTAATGACTCATAGAGTTCAACCAATAGGAAATACGTGATATGAGCAGAGAGTTCTTATCTGCGTTGACAAGGCCGAGTAGTAGGGTTGCCAACTCCCTGGGAAAAAAAAATAGGGACAACTCATTGGTAGAGCTGGCTGGCCCGATAACCGTCACCCTTTAATTATTTTTTTTATATGTGAAAAGTGATGTTTTTTTTTTTTAAATCAGAATATCATAATAATTTTACTCAAAACTGAATTACATACATATTTGAGTTAGATAAGCACATGGAAGTACAATAATGTTCAGCAATGTATTTTTAATACCAAATATATGAGAATTAAATCTGACCTGCTGAATTCAAATTTGTATAATTTAACGCTTAAGGTCTTGAGCCTTTAAGTGTGTGTGTTTTTGACCGTTTTTTGTTTTTAAATATATTTTTTTGAAAGTGCAAACTCTCAGGTGAATTTTTTTTTTTTTTTTTTACACAATTTAGTACCCTCACCAATGACATTTTAGCAAATGATCACTTCAAATATAATGAGTTTGACAGAACACAAAATACAGTACAATTAGTAAAAGTGGTGTAAGAAAAGAACAAGAAAATAATCGATCATTATTTTCAACATGCTTTTTACTCTCAATTCACTCAAACCTCTCATCTCCCACACTCTTATGTTGTCTTCCGTTAGTGCAGTGCTTCTCAATTATTTTCTGTTACGCCCGCCCCAAGGAAGACGAAAATGTTTCGCGCCCCCCCAAACTCTGCCGCCATTGTAAATAGTATCATTTGTCTATAATATTACTATTATAAGTACGCCTCTGCCTCACATTGTATCCTTTTTTTCTATTAGAGAAAATAACAGAGTTCAACTTATAAAGTATAACTTTATTAACATTGTTTCGTTTGTAACAGAAAAGACAACGCGCATCAATTTGCCTATATTAAAAAAAAAAAAAAAAAGTGACATACAAACTGTAAAAATACACTCAAGGTACATTTTTGACCATTTGATACTGAAAAATAAAATCAGTAAATAATAACAAATTCAAATTGATTAGAAACATTAACTCATGAGGACAATATGCCCAAAAAAATTTGACCAGAAAAAAAAAAAAAAAAAACTGAATAGAAGAAAAAAAAAAAGACTGTCTTTGGACAAAAGGACAGTTTTTATTTTCGCTGCTCGCTGCTCCCAGTATCACCTCCAGTTTGCAATGATGTGGGGTTATATTGCACTGAGCATGCTAACAGTGCTCACTGGTTTACTGATATAACACTGACAAAGCGGGACGATTATTGGCAATATTCGGCATGTTTTCGCTGAAAAACAACCAAGCGGCTTATCAATAAGATTGGGGTCTAATGTCTTTAAGTGGCGTCTTAATTGATTTGGCTTCCGGCTGTCCGCTATAATCATTTTTAGAGACAGTAAACAGTGGTCTTTCCTCCTCTACCATTATATTAAATGTCAAAGCCAAAAGGCAAACAGCCCGAAAAGCGCGCATTCTCGGAGGCCGAGGGAGAACTGTAGGTGAGGGTGGTCATCGCGACGATCTCAAGCCGAAAATGGCACTTCTCGGGATGGCACGTGAGAACCGGAGAAGACAGTGGGTCGCTGTGTGAGTCCGGCCGGAAAACGGCTTTCGAAAACGCCGCACAGCTCTCCAGCTCTTCATGAGTCTCTTCCGTGTGCTCTTGCTTACTTAAAAAATACTGCGCACACTTTGAAAATGAGAGCGCCACTGCCACCCACTGAGTGGATGTGCAAGTACACTTTATTCTAGTACGGCAAAAAAAAAAAAGTTCCCCGTGGTCACACGCGCCACCCCTGGCATTGCTCTGCGCCCCCCTGGGGGGGCGCGCCCCACTATTTGAGAAGTACTGCGTTACAGTACCTCGACCAATGGGATTTCGTATTGTCATTGTTCCGTCAGCTCATTGGTCAAAAAGCAGGATAGGTGGGGTAATCTGTTTCCCTGCATGTTCTTGTAAAGCACCATACAAGTTGCGAGCGAGTTCCTATGCAGCGACGTAACCCAAATTTCCACTGAAAACTGAATTAACCTTTAGGTATCCCTAAATATCCCCTAAATCTCTAAATAACTATCCAAAAACATGTATGATACATCATAATGATACAGAGCTTAACCCCGTCTAAATTGGCTTGGGGACATTTTATTGACAATATCAGGTCAATTCCTGTTGATTTAAGGACATTTTTTTTTTTTTGCCATTGAAAATGAATGGGAAAAAATTTGGACGTCCATGGACGTCAATGGCAGCACCCTCCATAAGCGTCAATGGAATTGGGGACATTTGTTGGGCACATCATATTGATATTTGGTCATTTCCTGTTGATCTGGGGAAATTGTTTTTTTTTTTTGCCTTTGAAATTGAATGGGAAAAATTTGGGATGTCCATGGACGCCAATGGTATCGACTTACTTAGGCGTCAATGGAATCCAAGTACATTAGCATCAATAGAATGAAATGAGATGATTAAATGCCACTGGAAATGAATGGGAAGTTTGGACGTCCATGGACGTCTAGACTTCCTATTCATGCCTTCCATAAGTGTCAATGGATTCAAGGACATTTGGGGGACACGTCCTATTGATATCTGATCATTTTCTGTTCATTTGGGGACTTTTTTTTTATCCATTGAAAATGAATGGGAAAAAATTTGGACGTCCATGGACGTCAAAGGCAGCACCCTCCATAAGCGTCAATGGATTCGGGGACAATTGGGGGACACATCCCATTAATATTTGGTCATTTCCTGTTGATTTGGGGACATTTTTTTTTTATCCATTGAAAATGAATGGGAAAAAATTTGGACGTCCATGGCCGTCAATGGCATCGACTCACGGATGCGTCAATGGAATCCACATACATTAGCATCAATAGATTTGACATAAATGGCTGTCAATGGCAACAATGCAATGTAAATTCTATTGGAAATCTCACTGAAAGTGAATGGGACATTTCCCATTAAAAATGAACGGACAAGTTTTTGTCAAATTTCCGGAAAACTGTACATTTTTTCCAAAAAAAATTCTCTGCGACTTTTATGACTTCATATAATATTGACGGAACATGGAGCACGTGGCCGCTTAAAACCCCTTATAGCCCTAATGTATCACATTTGCTACACTTAGAATTTCATTATTTTGAGACTCTAATTTAGAATTTAGAATTTTTTTTTTTTTTTTTTTAAATGATGGATGTAAGTCAACACATGCATCTGCAAGTTCCAAGAGAAAAATAATATGGATTTAGCTTCAAGCAATGAAGAAGCTTCATTTGTTGGTTCATTTGGTCTTATGACAGTCGTATGATGCCGCTGTCAAATAGTGTTACCGGTTAATATCTTTTGGTGTAAATATCCCATAATACAGTGAGGACAGCTGCGGCTTGGAGTCCAATGCGGCTTATATATGAACAAATGTCGTTTTAGTGTCAAATATGGTAGGTGGCGGCTTATAGTCAGGTGTGCCTTGTAGTGCTAAAATTACGGTAATTTTGAGTGATGACGTCATGGAGTCCCCCTTTTTTTTTTTTTTTTTTTTGCAAAAGGGACCCGAAATAGTGTTATTTGTTTATGGTACGTTTGTCCTGAATTTTTTTTTTTTGTTTGTGCTGCTTTCATTTCTGAGATATTCATTTCGAGTGATGACGTCAATCGCAGCTCCTCCGTTGCGGCTGACGAAACGTACCAACCCTCTCAATAACGAGGTGTGTCGCAATAACTAGTGCAAACGTAGCTCAAACGAATGGCAACCCTTCGGGTCCAATTTGCAGGAGAAAGTTGGCTGAGATTGATGTCAAAACAAAAAATTAATATCTATAAAACGATAACAGCAGAAATGAAATTTTTTACATACAAGCCACAAACCACGAGCATAGGGACAGTAAGGACATAACACTCGGAACTTTTCAGGATGATCAAATTGTCCCTACCAAGTTTTAAGCAACCTTATTTGCATTATATGATGAGTTCAGTTACATAGGTAATTTAGAATTTCTTTCCATAGGTTGCAAGGATACAATAGACCCAACCATTTTAAGTGAATTATCATTATTATTATTATTTTTATTTAATTTATTTATTTTATTTCTTATTAAACTGAGGATCCTGCCCTTATACGTCCTGAAAAAATAATTACGTCTCCACAAGCACGTTTGTTGAAAAAAAAAAAGGCTTCCACAGCCAACCGCATTCACTTGTTTTTAAGTACATTCATAAAAATGTGTGGAAAATAATTGTCCATAATACCCCCATTCTTCTCAGGAGTTCTTCGATATGAAGCTCTGCAAGAGTTTTTAAATAAATGGAAGCAGAAAGCACCTGTCATGTAATTAGATCTAAACGTAAATGATGCAAACATTGGTCTCATGTGTGACGTAGGAACAAAGTTTGTTGCAGTCAGTGACATTTCTACAGTTAAATCTTTGGTTATCAGTGTCCACATGATGGCGCCGAAAATGCAGAATTCGTACATCTTCACTTTGGACGGTGTTTTTAAGAACCCATGTTTTCAATGCACAAAATGTGCATGTGCATGTGGATGATAGACCAAACCGTAGAAAAAGTCCTTCTTTTTGCCAAATACCCTGCTACGTGTAGATATGGCCTCACATTTTTTCGTTTTCACTTGCTGAATGTGCCGGTTCATTCTTTCCCCCTCAAACTCATGTTTGATTGGCTGATGACTTGAAGCCCCGTCATACAGTGGCACACGCACACTCACACAGCCCCGACAGATTCATAGCGAGAACATGCCGCCTCCTCCAAAGAGGAGCGATATTACAAATTTTTTGGGCCAGCAGCAGCCACTTTCAGTAATGTAAAAAGACATCAATGTTGTGGAAGTGGGGGAAACACCACTAATTTTGCTACTGAAAGTCCAACAGGCATCAGAATTAGCAAAACATTAAACTGTGTGAACTTGCTAACCTGCAAAACTACTGCCAGCCTCAACAAGGAAAAACAAAGTCAAGCTGGGCGTCCCTCATTTTGGTCATTGTTTGCATTATGTGCATTACGGTAATGCAACGCGGTGGCTTCAGAGTGCAAGTCCCTTTATTTAAAAAAAAAAAAAAAATGGGGAGCTATTCAAGAAGGGGTCAACTTCAAGGGGACACTGAAATAAACATGAACTAACATGAAGAAAAAAAGAATCTGTGAAATCAAATCACACATCAGAATTTAATGAGAATATTTTGGTTTGAGTTTTGGGATAGTCTAGTATGCGTCAGATGTATATTGGCCCTTGGATATCTCAGATTTTTTTTCATTAGTTTTTTTCCCAGATTCCTTTCATTTTAGTGTACTTTAGTTTGAGTCTAGGCGTGCTCCAGTGTCCCCCAGAAGTGGACCCATTATTAGATACCTCCCCATTTTTAAATAAAGGGGCATGCACTTCAAAATGTTTCTTTGGTAGTTTTGGAAAACAAAAGTTTGAATCGAACGTTGTATCACCTGAACCAACACACAGTAAAGTTAGTATAAGTCAAATCAGATTTATTTTGCATTGATCATTTAGCCTATCAATTAATTAGGTTCATATTTATGAGAAATGTAACCCTGCCCACTGTTCAATAATCTGTTTGGACTTATTAATGCCCCATCCCAGTATAAAGTGAACATACAAGTTATGCTCTTGTATCGTCCCTACCACTGTTGAGACCAAACATAGACCCTTGACTCTCAATATCTCAAAAACGTTAGCAGGACAAATGTTTTTTTTTACAGCACAAACGTAGCACAAACGTTACACACAAACTAGTCAGTCCGATTACGCAGACACATACAAATATTTACATTATTCAACTTATCAACATTCTGAATATTCTATTTTACATATTTAATGTGAAGCAGACCCAACCAGCACTACATCAGAAGTCAAATATTTAACCCCATAAAGGAAATGTGACCTTCCGCGTCTCCGCTGCACGCTTAGCGTGTTTTGATGCTGTCAGGAGTGCGGATGTCAGAGACACTCCATCAGTTAGCGGTAATATGTGATCACGGCACACTGACCTCTGGGAAATTGAGTCTTTAATCGTCACATCTGCAGATCTGGACTCCGGGGTGGATTAGCATTCTTCAGATGCAATCTCATCTTGCCGCGTCTACTCTAAATTGATTCACCGATAGGACACTCTTTGACTTTGTGCCATCAGACGCCAGAGGCGGGGTGGCACATCCCTGATGTGAGTGAGGGGTGCCTCGGCATATTTTACAGAGATAAAAAGAAACGGAATTTTCAATTGAATGAGAAACTGGGTGCGAATACTGAATTACGTTATCACTGACTGAGCTCAAAAGTCAAATACTGAAATGAAGTGAGGACTCCAACAGCCCACAGGTTTTGTACAACCTTTTCATGTCCAAATTAAAGCAATTTTTAAGGACTTTCAAGACCAATTTTTCAGATTTTTCAGTACCTTTTAAACATTTTCCCAAAGTTTTTTTTTCTTTTACGATGAGGCAGAAATAAAAAACGGTACCTTCCAGAGGTTGCGCTAGACTTTTTCGTTGTCTTTCATTTTGACTGACAGTGTCATAAAAATCCGGTCATAATCTATTTTTACCCGTCACTTACATTTTTAAAATGATAATAATGACATATTCAATAGTATTTAGTTTTCATTCATTTTTAATTAATACTCTGTCCGAACAAGCTTAACAAGAGGCAAACAGACAGCGGAGTGCACCAATCAGCGACGGGCAGACGTGCCGTTAGCAAAGCGACGAGGGCAGGACGAGGGACTTGCGCGCGGAAGTAAACATACCAGGAGAACGCAGTTTATTCAACATGGCTAGCGCGAGACAGACTGTTGTCAATGTCTCGTGTCGATGTGTTTTAGCTCATTTAAAACTGAATTTACCGCGGATTGGAGCATATTCTCGGCTCTCCCGTTCGCTATCCGTGTTGTGGTAGAGACGACTTTCGGCGCGCAAGAGTGACGTTGCTCGTGAAGAACACGTCACGCAAATAAACAAATCTGATTTGTCGATTGATTTTGTACCTACTCGAGAGGCTGTGTTCCAGACTTTTCTCTCAGTGTTTGAAAAATACAGGGAGAACAGTCTGGCCGTGCCAGGCAAACACTCAGTTGCCTTGGCATTTTTCCGAGTAAGGCCAACGACGTCATGCATCAAGAGAGACAATAGCTAATTAATATGCTCACTCGCCACCCTGTAGTCTGGGGTGTGAATTGCAACCTGTCAAAATGACGGATGGACTTCAGTTTTTTCCGTCATCGTTTTAAAAAACCGGTCAACGACGGAAAATATTCGGTTAACGCGACCCCTGGTACCTTCTCACAAGTCCGCATACATCTTCCAAAATGTTCTCAGACCACATAGGGTGGACAAATTTAGTTTGAAAGGTGCCGATTTTAAACCCCTGAGAGGGTGCTTTCCCGGCAAGTGAGTGTTTTGTGGCAGACTCTGACCTGAAGAAATTAGGCCGCCACCGCCAAGCCGTGGAAACACCGCCAGCTGAACGAAGTGCCGCTCCGCTGGCACCGCTCTCGCAAGCCAACCGGTGGGGGCCGACATTCCACGCGTTCACTCCCCTGTTAACCCTTTGTACTGACTCCATGTTCTAAAGTTTGAAGAAGGATCACCGAAAACAGGTTGACAATTTTCAAAAAACAAGGCAAAATAGACGACGGAGGAACAATGCTGGACCAAAACAAGGCTACATAGAAATGTTTCCGAGTAGCGAACCGTCATTTGTTATCTCTGTGTCCAGTCTTTATGAAAGCTGCGGTGGGGTGGGCCGGGCCGAAGGTGTGGCTGGGTGTTGTCTTGGGACCATCCCTCAGTGGCCGGTTTTGGGCGGTTAGGTTTGTGCGTCATCCTTCGTGGCTGGGACGTGGTTGCCACAGCGACCGACACCGGTTTTGACGTGGCCGATACTACTTGTTTTAGGACAGAGCGCCCTGCTCTTTGTCCTTGGAGTGCCCGGGAGAACTGATTGCGAGAGTTGGTGCCTCAATCTTGCTCGTGGCGCACACGTTGGGCTTCTGTGATAAGATGGCGTTGTGTATCTGTTCTGCTTCTTTTCATTAAACTATGGTGTAAGTGCTATTTATTTTACATTAGGTGTGTTAGAGTAGTACAAACAGTCCATATGAGAAACGATACTAATCCCTGATCGATTATATTAAGTGTGTTAGACTGCAGGGGTTTTCAACCCAGTCCTCAAGGCACACTGTGGGTCCTGGTTTTTGTTCCAGCCGATCCAGCAGAGACAGTTGAACCAATGAGGCTTCTGCTAAAACAAGCCACACCTGACTGCAATCAACTGATTGCACTTGTAAAACACCAGATTGGGGAAAAAGTGTTGTCATCTTGTTTGGTAAGAATGAAATCCTGCACCCACAGTGTGCCTTAGTGGAATAGGTTGGGAACCCCTGTGTTAGAGTAATGCAAACAGTTATATGGTGTGTGGGAAGGTAACTATTCCCTTCAGAGTGCATCCTGACTACGCTAGCTGAGGTGCTGGCGTAGTCATAGCATGTTGTTCAGTGGACACATAAGTCACTGCCAAGCAGAGGTGAAAGTGGACCGGAAGCGGAACGGTGGTTTTATCCCGAAAATATGACTGCAACTGTCAAAACCCCATGCTAAAAACAACCTGCCTGGCTACCACACAGGCATCTCCAGGAGGAAAACAAGCTACTAACGTCATATTTACATACACAACTGATGACAACAAGCATAATAAAGTGCTTGTGTAGCGTCATCCGTTTCTACTGATATTTATTATTTATTTATTCTACGGACACCACAGAGTTTTGTGTCTGATGTGTCGTGTCGATGTGTGCATGCGTTCAGTTAACCAAACTCCCTGGCTGGGGCTCCAGTTGCCTCTTCAATTTGATGACATACTGACATGTGGTCAACATGGATAGTTAGCTCCGATTGGTTCAAATGCACGTTTTCTGGGGTAAAAAACAAAAAACAAAAACAAAAAAAACAAGCTTGTTGAATTAATGCGATTAAAAAAAGGGCAATTCCCCCCCTATAAATTTTTTGGCCACCCTACTGGCCACAGTGGCCAGTATAACAGTGACGCGAGTAGTGGGGTGTTGAGGGTGCTGCAGCACCCCCTGGTGTTAAACCGAGGCTTATTGGACCTTTTATTTTTCAAATGTATTCATGTGTCTTGCTGTCTAGCTGCAGGGAATTGCATTATAGTACACGGGCGCTTTTATTTCCAATAAAAAAACTCCACTGTAATAGAACGCAGCTTTTGTAGTAGCCTAGTAGTAGTACGTAAACTATCCAGCATGTATGGAGAAAATGCGCAATCATGACAAATTTGGACCAAAACGGCTCTTCTTGGATGGGAAAACTGAAAAAGCTGTGAGTGGATTCCAGCGCCGCTGCAGTATAATGTCAAATTGTAGTAGCTGTGGAACTCAAAATGTTGACTGCACTGTTATGGACTATGCACATTAAATCATTAGTAACATTAAATATAGCACAATACACCAAAGTATATCAGTAGGCGTGTCATTACGTCTTTCTGATAGTTTTCTTCTGGCCTTTTACTTCAACAACATAATAAAAACCTGAAATTATGGCTTTTAGTTTTGGTGTGCCACCCCAATATATTAAGTGGCCCTGTCTGGCCACCCCTATGAACAATTTCTGCAGGCGCCACTGAGTTCTGTGCTGAGTGATCATCACACACTAAATGTAACTTGTAGCATTAGCATAAGGATCGCGTTAGCATTAGCATTTAGCATGGTGAGTCTCGTCTTAAACGCTTGGAAAACTTTTTACAGTTTGTGGTGTCCAGGCGAGTTTAATTAAATGAAAATTTGAAAATAATGTACTGTTTTCCAGCTAAGTGTGTATTATCATCACAAAGATGACCAGGGTTCACTAAATCCGAACCTCGGTGCCACTTTTCCTGTTGTGTTTTCCATGTCTCCCTCCTCCAACACACCTGAATCAAAATAATCAGGATTATCATCAGGCTTCTGGAGAGGTTGCTGATGACATAATCATTTGATTTAGGTGTGTTAGGTGAGAGAGCCATGGAAAAAATGTGCTCAAGGCCCTTCACTGGCTTCCAGTCGAGTTTACAATTAAGACCATTAATGGGTTGGGGCAATCTTATCTCGCCGATGCTCTGGTTCCATACCGCCCCAACAGAACACTCTGCTCTCAGAATGCAGGTCTACTGGTAGTTCCCAGGGTTTCTAAAAGTACTGTCGGAGCTAGAGCCTTTAGCCTTTTCCCACTCTAGCTACCACTTGTCTTACTTTATTTCTATTTTCCAATATTAATATCTAGTTAACAAGTCTCTTCATCACTAGTCACCCGGTGTCTCCTTTCCGCTATTTTTCAGCTGCAGCCTTCTGACTATCCGGACCCCTGGCTGGATGGACGTCCTCATTGCCACTCCCGTCTCATCTGGTTAGATGGACCTCTTCTTGCTCCTTTAGTCTACTGCATCTTTACAGACTGTAACCCTGTCTGCTAATTCCCATTAGCAGTCCTGGTGCATCCTGTCTCTCCGTCCTGACTGTGGTACTCGCCAAGGTTTCTCATTTGCTCCGAAAAAGCTTGGAGTTTTTGGAGTTTTTCCTTGCCGACATGGAGGGTCCAAGGATGGGGGATGCCCAGGACTTGAACTTTATTTATTCATCTTTGTTGACTTCATTTGCTGTTTCTGACTGTGTATCATATTGCCTCTGCAAAGCCCTTTGAGACAACCTTGTTGTGATTTAGGGCTATACAAATAAAATTGAATTGAATTGAAAAAAACGACAGGAAAGGTGGCACCGAGGTCCGGATTTAGTGAACCCTGTTCTAGACTTTACAATTATGTGCTCGTCTGTCAATGTTCATTCAAAATTATTTATTTATTCATAGACTAAAACGTTTGAAGTATATAGACGAAAAACATTTTGAGTACATGTCGACTAAACTTGACAAAAATTGTCTGAGTTTTCGTTGATGAAAACTAGATGAAGACACATTTTCAAATGACTAAAATCTGACTAAGAAGTATTTTCGTCCAAAAGAGTAAGACTAGGACGAAAATTAAAAGGGCTGCCAAAAACAACACTGGTTTTAGGATTATAAATTAGCAAAATAAATGTACATGGATTTTGACAATGTTGAAATGGTGTCCTGGTGGCAATTAGTTATTCACTGACTGGTCCTGACCTCCAATTTTAATGTCTAGTACAAAAAAAAAAAAACAACTTTATTTTCACATGCTGCATAACGGAACACCCACAGCCGTGGTTTGATTAAATTGGGCATATGACATATGTTCAGCATGATTTCTCTACTCATTTGATGCTCACAGCCGTGACAACAAAACTCTGAGCGAACATTCAAAGGCATTGATGTCATTCAGTCCAATTTTAGAGGTGACAGCTGCCGTTAAAGTGAACTCATCCTAATCGTTGTAAAATAAATCTGCACTTAAAGATGGTTCATTTAGCAGCAGGCCCTCCTTTATAACATAAGCCTAATTCTGTCATTATGTATGATCCAATTAAATCTATTCATTAACGTAATCATTATTATAGCACCCATAACATCACAACTGTGACCAACGCGAGCGCAAGGGCCAGATTAGACGACGCTATAAAAGGTTTGTTTTTATTCATTAACATGAGCGCAGACAAAAGGACAATTTCTTTTTATCCTCATCCATTATCATAAAGTTGCAAAGGTAAATCCATGTGTTCCGTCAGTGTCACCGCTCATCATGAATTCTGAGAAAGCAATGTAAAGCTATTAAAGGTGCGACGCTCCCTTATCTTTGGGAAGAAGCTTTAAGCAGTGTCTGCAAAGCTTTCAATGGTCCCAAAGCTTATTATAAAGATACGAAACTGTCGAGAAGATCATGTTCCCTCCTCAAATAGTAGCAAGGTGACCTTTAAGATGCAGTTAACATCAAAAGAACACACTATTCTGCACTAGGTTCGCAGGACTGAAACAGAGCAGTAACAGTGATGACCAAGTATTAGAATATTGTAGTATATACGTGTAACAGTAAGGACCAAGTATTAGAATATTGTAGTATATACGTGTAATAGACAGAAGTTTAACATAGATATTGCTTACTACATAAAAAGGCTGTTGAAAAAGTAGTGTTGCCCGACACCCTGCTGTGTGGTATTGGCCGATGCTGACACTGTACATAGTGTACCGATACCACGCTTTTTTTTTTTTTTTTTTGGGTGGGGGGGGGGATATATGTAGAGAGAGAGAGAGAATAGAGTATACATAGTTGTCCAACAATGACTTTTTAACTGATATCCTGATATTGTCCAACTCTAAAAGTCCAATACTGATATGAAACCAATTCCGATATTTGCATTCTGATGCCCACTGGATGCTTTAATAATGATAAATGTAACAACTTCAAGGTTTACGAATAAAATAAACATTCTGTGACCATTAAGAGGAAAAACATGAACTGAAATTTTAGAAAATGAATTTCTCATATGAACGATATTAATCAAAATGAGCCAAAATGTCCATCAATTAATAAAAGGAGTCATTCACAATGACATCATGTTTACGGAGGTTACCCCAAAGAGCCACTAGGGAGCGACCAAAGATGCATTTTGTAAAAAAATAAAATAAAGAAATAAAGAAAGATGCATTTTTCTGGGCTTTTACACAGATTTTTGTATTTTATTTAGGGCTGCCAAAATTATCGCGTTAACGGGCAGTAATTAATTTTTTAAATTAGTCACGTTAAAATCTTTGATGCAATTAACGCACATGCCCTGCTCAGACAGATTTAAATGACAGTACAGTGAAATGCCCACTTTGCTGCCCTCTGCTGGCGCTTGCGTGCAACTGATTTTATAGGCTTCAGCACCCATGAGCATTGTGTAAGTAATTATTGACATAAAAAATGGCGGGCTACTAGTTTATTTTTTGATTGCAAATTTTACAAATTTTGTTAAAACGAAAACATTAAGAGGGGTTTTAATATAAAATTTCTATAACTTGTACTAACATTTAACACAGACTACAAGTCTTTCTATCCATGGATCGCTTTTACAGAATGTTAATAATGTTAATGCCATCTTGTTGATTTATTGTTAACATAAAGAAATACAGTACTTATGTACCGTATGTTGAATGTATATATCCATCTTGTATCTTATCTTTCCATTCCAACAATAATTTACAGAAAAACATGGCATATTTTCTCGATGGTTTGAATTGCGATTAATTGCGATTAATTGCGATTAATTAATTTATTAGCTGTAATTAACTCGATTAAAAATTTTAATCATTTGACAGCCCTAATTTTATTACTTTGTTAGTTTTCTTATTGACTATTTCTTTCTAGTAATGCAGTAGTTAAATGTAAGGAGTTTATAATTCATTATTTTTCAATCATTTTATGTTCATTTAATTTTTGCACCATAAATGTAAATAGTCTGCTCACATGACAAATCCCAAGCATTTAACTTTAAAGACAGCTAGTGGTCAGTTAGCATAACTGCTGTGCTAAACTGTGACCTGCCTTTGTGCAAACTTTGGAGGCAATATGCATAAAGGCTCAAACACGAAAATGAAAAATCGATACCAATATTGTCCGATATAATTTAAAAATGCTTTTATACGATATTACCGGCTACCCAAAAATATCGGACAATATACGTATGTTTAATAAGTAATTACTATTATGGATTGGTCAGACACTGCTTAACTCATTGCCTGCCAGTGACGGCGCTAGAATTCCAGTTGATTTGAAGTGGGACGGTTGGCAGCGAATCAACAAACTCAACGAACGTTAATTTGCTGCCACCATCCTGCTTCAAATGATTGAACGTGTTCTACTGAAAAACAAATTGCGTGGGTAAAGTAGCCAAAAATTTTACTCAAGCGTCGCATCCCTTCAAAGGATTAGTGAAAAAAATACTCAAGTAATGAGTAACTGCTTACAATGTCTGATATTTTTCTAAACAATGACATATTTTTTTCTCATTGCAATAGCATCTACTTTATGTCATTGCATTATAACATATTTGTAAATGCTAGTCTTACATTCGAAGTGGTAAGGGGACAACTGAAAACTATGTAAACTGTGACACAGAGAGGAACTTTCCCATGTTGTGGCGGAAAGGTTTGATGTTTGTGTTAGCATTAGCCAAGGAAATCGACTTTTGCATGAAAATGTGAGATGATTTAGGTTGTTCTTTTTTTAAAAACTAGAATACTATTTCCCCAGAGAATGTCTAGAGCCAGCTTCCTCAATTAGCGGACCGCGGTCCACTCCACGACCGGACCACGGCACACCTCTCTGCGGACCCAGAGCAAATGGCACTTAAAAAAAATAAAATAAAAAAATAAACCGCTACTATTGTATCGCTAAATTCTGTTTCATTTTTAGTCAAATATCTTCCATGTTCCGACTTCTATTGTCATCTCTAAGACAACGATGCGCTGATTGGCTGAGAGAGCCTGCATGCGACTAGCTAAAATGGACGGACCGCAGCGGTGTCGCACCCAGCACTTTGCAATCCCAGTAGAAGACAGAATCTTACAAAACGGCATGCTCAAAGTTGACCAAGAGAAGAAAAGTGGACAACAAAAATCGCCGCTTCAATGAGGAATGGAGTGACAAATGTGCGTCCATTTTACCAAATGCAAGTACCAAACCTACGGTGGGGCAAATAAGTATTTAGTCAACCACTAATTGTGCAAGTTCTCCCACTTGAAAATATTAGAGAGGCCTGTAATTGTCAACATGGTTAAACCTCAACCATGAGAGACAGAATGTGGAAAAAAATACTAGAAAATCAAATTGTTTGATTTTTAAGTAATTTATTTGCGAATCATTGTGGAAAATAAGTATTTGGTCAATACCAAAAGTTCATCTCAATACTTACTTATGTACCCTTTGTTGGCAATAACGGAGGCCAAACGTTTTCTGTAACTCTTCACAAGCTTTTCACACACTGTTGCTGGTATTTTGGCCCATTCCTCCATGCATATCTCCTCTAGAGCAGTGATATCTTGGGGCTGTCGTTGGGCGACACGGACTTTCAATTCCCTTCGCAGATTTTATTTGGGGTTAAGACCTGGAGACTAGCTAGGCCACTCCAGGACCTTGAAATGCTTCTTACGAAGCCACTCCTTTGTTGCCCTGGCTGTGTGTTTGAGATCATTGTCATGCTGAAAGACCCAGCCACGTCTCATCTTCAGTGCCCTTGCTGATGGAAGGAGATGTTCACTCAAAATCTCTCAATACATGGCCCCATTCATTCTTTCTTTTACATAGATCAGTCGTCCTGGTCCCTTTGCAGAAAAACAGACCCAAAGCATGATGTGTCTACTCCCATGCTTCACAGTGGATATGGTGCAATTCAGCATTCTTTTCCCTCCAAACAAGAGAACCTGTGTTTCTACCAAAAAAATGTTATTTTGGTTTCATCTGACAATAACACATTCTCCCAGTCCTCTTCTGGATCATTCGAATGCTCTTTAGCGAACCACAGACGGCCCTGGGCGTGTACTTTCTTCAGCTGGGGAACACGTCTGGCAGTGCAGGATTTGATTCCCTGGCGGCGCATTGTGTTACTGATAGTAGCCTTTCTTATTGTGGTCCCAGCTCTCTGTAGGTCATTCACCAGGTCCCCCCGTGTGGTTCTTGGAATTTTGCACCCCATTCTTGTTGTCATTTTGACGCCACTGGGTGTGGAGGGAGTTGAAAGTCTGTGTTGTCCAATCACAGCCCCAAAACATCATTGCTCTAGAGGAGATCTGCATGGAGGAATGGGCCAAAATACCAGCAACAGTGTGTGAAAAGCTTGTGAAGAGTTACAGAAAACGATTGGCCTCCGTTATTGCCAACAAAGAGTACATAACAAAGTACTTTTGGTATAGACCAAATGCTTATTTTTCAACCATGATTTGCAAATAAATTCTTTAAAAATCAAACAATGTGATTTTCTGTATTTTTTTTCAATATTTTTGAAAATGCTTCAATGTTTTATATATATACATAAATATATTAATATATATATATATATATATATATTTTTTTTTTTTTCTATAATCTTTTCAATTTTTATATATATATATGTGTTCGAGAAGCTTACATTGCATATGCGTGTATACTTTTGATAAGGTGATGGGTACAATACGTAACTTCACAAAGAGATATCCTCCAAACCCTTTTTGTGTTAGATGATATATATATATATTTTTTTCTCACTATTTTGCACAGTATATAACCTGTTTTGTCCATAGTATGTGTAAAGGCCAAAAATGCCTATGACCATACCTGCTGTTTGTGTTGAATTTTCAAACATAAAACTATTCAATCTTATTTTTTTCTATTGAATGTTTGAATGTTGAAAAAAATATTATCAAGCTTCAAAACGGTTGGTCGAACATGTTTGGTTGTCAATAGGACGTCAACATTACAAATTTTGAAAAAAAATGTTGGAATTTTTTTTTTTTTGTCTTTTTGGGTCTGAAATGTAGATTATAACTGGTCAGTGAAGAAAACAACAGTTTGGACATGAAGTTCAAGGTGTCCTGAAAAAAGGGACCCAACTTGTCCATTGTGAACAATTTTTTCTTTGAAATATAAAGGCAACATCAAAGGCATGCAAATTTGGCCAAAATAGGCTTAGGTGTTAAAGGGTTAAAGTCACCTGAGTGTTTTCTGCCATATATAAAGCGCATCAGATCATAAAGGGTTCTGAGAAAATTTAAGGCTCTGGATGCGCCTTAAAGCGTGGAAAATACGGCACTCAATATTTATGCATTATTAGATTAAACATGTTATGGTCAAACTATTTTCATGTAGTCATCACAACATTAATAAGTATTATATTATCAACAATATTGATGCCGATCGATCGGGTCCGATCACGTCATTTTTAAAGTATTGGAATCGGCAGAAAAATATCGGCCATGCCTTTTTTTAATATACAGTATATATATACTTTTTATTAAATCATTTTCTAACTGTATTTAACGTTACAGACATAATATGTTACACTCATCCAGAGTCTTTAGTTCAGGCTTAAGGTAGGGTTATCAAATTTATCCCGATTATGGCGGTAATTAATTTTTTAAAAAATGTATCACGTTAAAATATTTAATGCAATTAATGCATGCGCTGCACGACCCACTCACGCATTGTCGCGCAATCTGTAATGGCGCCGTTTTACCTACATTGAGAGATAAAAGGCAGCGTAAAATGAGTATTGTGAATTTTGGCAGCCTTTGGAGCCCTATTTTAATTGGCCAAAACCTTACAATCCCTCTCCCTATGATTAGAAATATCATGGGAAGCAATGTGGGAAAGCAAGGTAGCAATTGATCTTTTTTTTAACACCTTATGTTATTTCCCAACGCAGAGAAGATATATCAATTGGTAGCACTACGCACAGTCATGGTTCCACTTCCCATCATGCATTTAGGCATGGCTACAGTATCATTTACTGAAATGGTAAATGGTAAAGATCAATAAATACACTAGATGGCAATATTTAATCACAATATACAAAGTCACATGTCTTTCTATCTGTGTATCCCTCTCACAGAAAGAATGTTACTAATGTAAATGCCATCTTGAGGATTTATTGTCATAATAAACAAATACAGTACTTATGTACTGTATGTTGAATGTATATATTCGTCTGAGTTTTAGTCATTTTTTTCTTAATGCATTGCCAAAATGTATATGATCTGAAAAAATTATCGCGAATGATTGGAATTGGATCGGGAGCAAAAAAAAGCAATCGGATCGGGAAATATTGGGATCGGCAGATACTCAAACTAAAACGATCGGGATCGGATCGGGAGCAAAAAAACATGATTGGAACAACCCTAATTACCAGTCCAGTATTTAGACATAGGTTAACATGTCAGACAAACAACCGTCAAGATAAATGTTCAAAAGTCAAAATCCATTTAGGATGAGCCTGTAGCAAACGGCGACTTATTTAACAGCTTTGCCACTGGCTATGACATCCATCACGCCACCCACGACGCACCGCGAGTGCGAAATGAAAGCCGGACAGATTAAAGTCATTTCTGGGAGAACTTTGCTTAGTTGCAATCTTCGCCCCATCAAGCTCAAAGAGCATAATGAGATGAGGCAAGCTTCACATGGGAAAGAAGAAGAAGCGGAATGCTTCATTCAGTGATTCTCTCTTCATCTCAGCTGACTCTGTTGTTAGAAACCCCAAAGGTGAGCTCACCAATGGAGGGAGGCTGTTTTATCATGATTATTCTTGCGTGCGTGTGTGTAGCTGAGTAAGTATTAGTCCAGGAAGAAGGCTTGGAATTGACATCTAATGATGACTATGTCATTTGTAAGCGCGTGTATGTGTGAGTTATTTCACTCAAACTAAATGTTTGTTTCAATGTTTGTGAGTTACGTGGTTGCAACTGACAAGGTTAGGGTTATTACCGCTATAAAGAAGCTATGAACGACTCTCTCGGCAGCACTCACGGCGCGTTGTGATTATCCTCCATCAACTCTGAGCTGTCACATTCTCCATTAAATGTGATCATCAAATATAAAGCGCGGTGTAAAAGGCGCTGATAGAAGGAAGGTTCAGGGTTTGATACGCCGCGACCTCACTTGACATTAGCGTTTTCATAAAATACACACACATACACTCAATTAAATCAGAAGAAGTTCATTCATTGGCTGCCATTGATGGTTGCAGACAAGGAGTGGGGAGCATTTTTGACCAAGACTGCCAAAACACCCAAAATATTTTAAAATTTGATTTTACGAGAAACATACAGTTGTATGGATTTGGTACAACAGGAAAAACAAAAAGGCTGTTTTTAAACACAGGATTTGATTTTTTTATTCTATTAGCTCTTATTAAAGTGTCAAAATAAATAGAAGAAAACATCAAACTTGTGAATTTGTGTTTTTATGGTTATAACTAGGGTTGTTCCGATCATGTGTTTTTGCTCCCGATCCGATCATTTTAGTTTGAGTATCTGCCGATCCCAATATTTCCCGAGCCGACTGCTTTTTTTCTTGCTCCTGATTCAATGCGGTCCCTGTACGACCGGTGTAGAGTCTGGTCCGCATTGTCGGCAGTAAGTCGAATTCGTTCCCAGTGAGGATTGGACTCCGCCAAGGCTGCCCTTTGTCACCGATTCTGTTCATAATTTTTATGGACAGAATTTCTAGGCGCAGCCGAAGCGTTGAGGGTGTCCGGTTGGTGGCCTCAGCATTTCATCTCTGCTTTTTGCAGATGATGTGGTGCTGTTGGCTTTATCAAGCCGTGACCTCCAACTCTCACTGGAGCGGTTCGCAGCCGAGTGTGAAGCGGTTGGGATGAAGATCAGCACCTCCTAATCCGAGACCATGGTGCTCAGCCGGAAAAGGGTGGCATGCCCTCTCCGGGTCGGGGATGAGATCTTGCCCCAGGTGGAGGAGTTCATGTATCTTGGGGTCTTGTTCACGAGTGAGGGTAGGAGGGAGCGAGAGATTGACAGGTGGATCGGTGCAGCGTCTGCAGTAATGTGGACTCTGCAGCAGTCCGTTGTGGTGAAAAAGGAGCTGAGCCAAAAGGCGAAGCTCTCGATTTACCGGTCGATCTACGTTCCGACCCTCACCTATGGTCACGAGCAGTGGGTCGTGACCGAAAGAACAAGATCCTGGATACAAGCGGCCAAAATGAGTTTCCTCCGCAGGGTGTCCGGGCTCTCCCTTAGAGATAGGGTGAGAAGCTCAGTCATCCGGGAGGGGCTTGGTGTCGAGCCGCTACTCCTCCGTGTTGAGAGGAGCCAGTTGAGGTGGCTCGGGCATCTGGTTCGGATGCCTCCTGGACGCCTCCCTGGAGATGTGTTCCGGGCATGTCCCACCGACAGGAAGCCCCGGGGTCGACCCAGGACACGCTGGAGAGACTATGTCGCTCGGCTGGCCTGGGAACGCCTTGGAATCCCGCCGGAGGAGCTAGCTGAAGTGGCTGGGGAGAGGGAGGTCTGGGCTTCCCTGCTAAAGCTGCTGCCCCCGCGACCCGACCCCGGACTAAGCGGAAGATAATGGATGGATGGATAAACATTTGTACCTTTCTGATTTGACAATGAGTGCAACTGGGGTTAGAGTTAGGAAATCCTGCTACCCCATTTAGCCAGCGTTGTAAGATTACAAAGTTCTCATAAAACTTTACAAAAACATTTATTTATTTATTTATTTTTTGCAAACACTTCATTTTCATCTTCAAAGGCCACCTACAACACCATATAAGTGGTTGAATTTTTTTTTCTCTTATGTTTTTCTATGTCTGGTCACTACAGGGTTAAGTCAGGTCTTTGCCCAATCACTGATGAGTGGTTAAAAAGTGCCCTGCCCACTATAAAACATGCTTGGTAAGAATTGTCTTGATGAGAAGCATTGTCTGATGTGCATCATAGCTCTGTCAAAAGAGCTGTCTGAAGACCTGCGATCAAGGATTGTTGATTTGTATAAAGCTGGGAAAGGATACAAAACCATTTTAAAAAGTCTGGATGTTCATCAATCGACAGTCAGAGAAGTTGTCTACAAATGGAGAGAGTTTGGCACTGTTGCTTCTCTCCCAAGGAGTGGCCGTCCAACAAAGATGTTGCCAAGAGTTCAGTGCAGAACACTCAAAGAGGTAAAAAAAAAAAGAACCCTAGAGTGTCTGCTAAAGACTTACAGAAATCACTGGCACAGTCCAATATCTCTGTACACACCTCAAATATATGTAAAACTATGGCCAAGAATGGTGTTCATGGGAGGACTCCACGGAGGAAGCCACTGCTGTCTTTAAAAAAAAACCATTTTTGCTCGTTTAATGTTCACAGAAAGGCACTTGGAAACGCCAGAGAAGTTGTGGCAAAATATGATGTGGACTGTTGAATTGTTTGGAAGTAACACACAACGTCATGTGTGGAGGAAAAATGTAACAGCTCACCAACATCAACATCTCATCCCCGACGTGAAGCATGGTGGAGGGAGCATCAGGATTTTGGGCTGTTTTGCTGGGGACTGGATAACTTGCCATTATTATTGGAAGAATGAATTCAAAAGATTACCAGGATGTTTTGCAGGAAAACCTGAGGCCATCTGTCAGACAGTTGAAGCTAAAAAGAGCACTGCAACAAGGCAATGATCCAAAACACAGAAGTAAATCAACTTCAGTAATGTTTCAAAAGAACAAAATACACGTTCTGGAGTAGCCAAGTCAAAGTCCAGACTTGAACCCCATTGAGATGCTGTGGCATGACCTAATGACAGCGATTCATGCCAGAAATCCCAGGAATCTGACTGAACTACAGCAGTTTTGTCGAGAAGAATGGGCCAAGATTAGTCCTGATCGATGTGCCAGACTGATCTGCAGCTACAGGAAGCGTCTGGTTGAAGTTATTGCTGCCAAAGGGGGGGCCACATATATTAAATGTGATGGTTCACTTACTTATTTTTTCCTCCTTCTATCATTGTTTGCATGCTATCCTCATCAAAATATGAAAACCTATAGACCCTACCCTCCGACGTCACAAAATCACGTGATCGCTGTATTGTTCCGCCCCATTGTCCGTCATTTTGTGTCTGTATTATCAATGGTCTCAATTGATCGAGCAATTTATAATGCACACCATGGAAGACCCGGTGCTTTCGGATGCCGTAAACTCACTGGATGCGTTGCATAAAAGGCGTTATGTGGAAAAGCTTCAGTTTATCCATTCGCCAGATCCATATTTGATGCCTAAATCGATGTTTTTCGACCCGCTGTCTTCGCCGTCTTTGCCTGACATCTGCTAGCTACCCTGATATTTACAACTATCTTGTCCACACAAAATCAGCCTATTCTCACGAAAGTTTGAAAAACTTTAAGAGCTTGGAGGCTTATAAATACTTCGTTGCTGGTTGGGTGAAACAGGTCCTCGTCCACGAAAATTCGGCAGGAATCTATCTTGTGCTTGGAAAGGTGAGTTACGAAATTTTCAATTCAAAATCTTTTGTTTTTGCTAACATCCACTGTCAAGTCTAATGTATTTCATGTCATTTGTCAATGGAGCTAGGGCTTTTAATGTTTATATGGTTTAGCGATAGCACTCTCACTACATACATACGTGTATGTTGTCGGCGATTAGCCTAGCAATGATCTTAATTGTGGTTGTCAGCCCAAAACCCTCTAAATATATATTAAATGCATCTTACCAGATATAAAATGACTACTACATAATCTGTGGTAATCGTTTGGAGCCCAGTTTTCTCGTCGAATTGCAGCAGCCCATCTCGCTCTCCTCTCCGGGGTCCCTCAGAATCCGGTAGAACTTCAAGTCTCTCCGTCTATCTTCTCTGTTATTGCAACCGACCGCCACACACGCCTTCACCATTTTGATTATTAATGTTAACGAGCAGAAAAACACGCCGTAAATAGGAGGAATGTACGTAGCCGTAACAGGTAAACACGATGTGTTGACGGACAATTGGGCGGCACCAGTCAGGAGGGCGGAGTTGTGACGTCACGTGGGTAGGGTCTATACATGTTTGGATGGTTTTAGTTAAAGCAAACACTGTTTTTACATCTGTGTGATATTGAAAAAGATCAGATCACATTTGATGGTGATTTTATGCAGAAATGTGAGAAATTCTAAAAGGTTCAAATACTTTTTCATACCACTGTATAATATTTGTACCTCTTGCACTACTTAACCAAGGCACAATATTATATTGCTGCTATTTTAACACTGATTCCTTCATACAGCACTTATTTATGCTTGGTTGTAATCTTGGAAACCTTAAATTGCTGCTTTTGAGTAAACATTTATTTTTATATTTGCATTTTTTTTTTTTTATCTTACATTTTTCTCTCTATCTTGTATGTGTAAATAACTAGAGTTGCACATCCAATTTCGTTGTCAAGGCAATGACAAATAGAGACTATTCTATTCCATTATCGGGGAGTTTCTTATGAGAGAATACCATGAATGCAAATTATGATTCCAATCTACTTCAAGCCCTCCACAGAGTCCGATGGAAGGGATCTTGCATAAAACCAAAGGGCCAAACATTTTCTGTGTTAATATGGACTATATTTCACATCATATTTAAAGATAAAAACTATATATGGCAGAAAACACTCAGGTGACTTGAAGTTCCGCTCTGAGATCCCCAATTTAGCCAACTTTCAAAATTGCCCGATATGCATGTGTGATCATTGGAAAGCTTAAAATCTCAATTTTCTGGGAGAAGAAAAATTTTGAACAGGGCATTTTTGAGGAAAAAAAAAAAAAAAATTAAACAGCAAAACCCTATCTGGAGGTGAGAGCTCGCGAGAGCAGAAATACAGACGCCATGACTTTAACAAGATATTATCGCGTACCTACCTTGTTTTGATCCAAAAACTCCATGTAGCATGTATCAATGAGTGCCAAGACACAGATGTGAATGGCCACAGCTGGATTTTTTGGGGATTTTATGGCTGAAACATGTTGATATCACAAGGGTCGCGATGCAGAAATCGCAGACATCAAGGAGTGGTCGAGATTTTCTTTTTCATATATTTACATTTTTAAACGTTTTTTTTCTTCCAATTTTTCTTTGTTTGGATCGATTATTTATCATCTAACATATCGGAAAAAAATGTGACAAAAAAAAAAAAAAAATACAATTAAGCGATCGTTATGAGGTAAATATCCGTGATTTTTTTACAGACACCATTTTTTTCATTGTGATGCAATTTGTTTAAAAGTTTAAAATATGTGAGTGAATCATTTTTATAAAGGGATCCTCTGTTTTTAAGACTAGTAATTCTTAAAAGATAAATGTTAGTATGAGTTATAATAATTTGATATTAAAACCCCTCTTAATGTTTTTGTTTTAATAAAGTTTGTAAAATTATTTGAAGTGATAGGTCGCCAGTCTTGTTACGTCGCAGTGCGTGACGTCACTGGTCCCGTTGCCGAAATTCCAGCGTGTCACTCGTTAGCTTTCCCAACATGTCGTCAGTTCTAGCCTTCCTATTTGAACCAGATCTGAAAAGTGAAGAGCAGGACAGCACTGTCGGTCGTTCACAAGATGAGCTTCAGGGAAAAATGCGTGCAGCAATTACCTGATAAGACAAAAGTTGAGCAAAACTGGTGATGCGAGAGAGTCCTGTTGGGAAGTCCGGTTGGGAGCGAGCGTTTATGCTGTCCGGTTTTATTAGCAGATATTCAAGGTAAGCATATTGCGTTTTCAAACTTATCCCAATATAATTATGTAGACTGTTAGCATCCAGACCTGTCGTGTGCTTACAGTACAGGCCAAAGAGCACACCTTGTGTAATCCATGTCTTGTACATTTTAACGCGTGGTAGCTAGGATACGTGTATAAAAGTACCAAAAAGGGGAGAAGCTTCCACTTAGGCACATTTATTCACAAAAAATAATTAGGGCTGTCAAACGATTAAAATTTTTAATCGAGTTAATTACATCTTAAAAATTAATTAATCGTAATTAATCGCAATTAATCGCAATTCAAACCATCTATAATATATGCCATATTTTTCTGTAAATTATATATATATTCTGTAAAATAAATTGTTGGAATGGAAAGATAAAACACAAGATGGATATATACATTCAACATACGGTACATAAGGACTGTAGTGGGCATTTCACTCTACTGTCATTTAAATCTGTCTATGCTGTCCTCACTCCGAAGCGTCTACTTTTTCCAAAGCTAGACAGCTAGTGAACGACGCCTTAATAATTAGACTTCTTCCTTTTTCATCTTATATAAAATGGCCTCAAACCATTGTCCTCTTTAGACCGTCGTAAAACTACAAAATAAAAGTACACAAGCATTGCATTAGCAACAACGTTAGCTTAGCACGCTATACAGGTTCACTAAACATACACAAAAAGCGTCTCATACAAAAAATATAACATTTCGCTTACTAACATAATATGTACATTCTTTACAACAACCATACTTACGGACAAATCTTGTCCAAGGATCATATAAGCACAACATTATCAGCCCGAGACGTCGTGCAGCCATAATGAACAATAATGAAAACAATAAACCATGTCGCAAAGCGACCACAAGAGTTCGCTGTTGGACAGCAAAAAAAGCCTTGCTGTAAAACTTACCAAAAGGCAGAATACTGTCTGAGCGGGACATGTGCGTTAATTGCGTCAAATATTTTAACTTGATTAATTTAAAAAATTAATTACCGCGCGTTAACGCGATAATTTTGACAGCCCTAAAAATAATATTTCCACCTTGACCACTCTTCACTCGGGAGCTCAGCCGTACGCAAACACGCGTTCCCATTGTTGTAACATTGTTGTAAGGTCAATGTCAGAGTCACTGTCGTCACTGTAGCGTGTCATAGTGCTTTAATTATTTAGTATGATGGTGAGATAGTGTAAAGCGCTTTGAGCGCCTAGAAAGGTGGAAAAGCGCTATATAAGTGTAACACCATTCGACACCATTCGACATTTGGGGAAAACTCCCACGAAGAATAGTCAACAAAAAAGATAGGAATAGTAATCCAAATCCGCGTTTTTTTACTCACTCGCAGATCCAGGAATTAGACCGATACCGTGGCAATGTCGCAGCCGCGATTAGGCCGTCGATTCCACAAAATAGACTGATCCGAAAATCCGCTGTGGGATCAGCGAATAAAAAAAAAAATAGACAGATCCGAAACCAATATTGCAGACGCGGTGGGACCATCGGATCCAGAAAATAGACGGATCCCTTACTTGACTGAGGATCCAGGAAAAATGTTCGGGCGCTATTTGTAACGCGTGGTGTGTAGGATACGTGCATACAAGGACCAAAAAGGGGGAGAAGCTTCCACTTATACACCATACCTGTCAACCCGAGGCCGTTGGCAATCTTATATGTATGCCCTTACAAATTGGTGACTAATCGTACAATGTTGTATATAGCGTGCAATATGACACAATAATAAAATTCAATTTTTAAAATAATATGAATTTATTTATAATATTGTAACATATAACCTGGTGCAATCAAAGAACAATCAATATCATCAGCAATATCATGATTACTAAAATTTAACAGTGACTTTTGTTTTAATTGTATGTGGCACTTTTGGCAATTTCTATCATGTCTTGATGGCTGCATTTCATGGCACTTCAGCTCGCAATTCAGGTTGATTTGAAGGTAGTTTGTTTGTGTGTCCAATTATAAATTAAAAAGGTCACTTGATAAAATTAACTTACCGATGCAATCTTCGAGTCAGGGAACATTTCTTTTGCTAATTCGGAGAAGTGATCAGCAATAGTTGCACGCAAATTGTGTTCGGCAACAAATTGGCAGAATTAAATCTCGGCTTTCGTCACTTTTCATTCTGCAGACTTCATCTATATGACCGGTGTTGGTAATCTTACTTTTAAAAAGGAAATAATTAGTTACAAATTACTTCTCCCAAAAAGTAATTGAGTAACTCAGGTCAGGTAACTCAGTTACCTGAAGGTAAGAGTAATTAGTTAGTTGGCAAAGTAACTGGTGTTACCTTTCATGTATTTTTTTTCATTAAAAAACAAAAAAACAAACATAGTAACCTTTGCTATGTTCCGAAACCGTTTAATGTTGTAAATCAACTGTTAAAGTTGTTAAAATTGCTGCCGTTTTTGCATTAGTTCCTTTCTGTCTACTTTCGACATGTTAAAGTTTTCAAACTGTTTCATCATTTAAAGATCGATTCAAGTCAAGATTTTGCCGTTTTAGGAATATTAAAGTTACTTAAGTTCGCTAGGAAGGTTCACTACAACAGAGCCTTTCTGAGAAGTCTACTGCTTCAAAATGGTGGCTGTTTATTAACGCTGCCGTCTGTCATTTTGCATGTACTTCTATAAGCATTTGATGTCTAGGCGTAGATTGTTGGCTGTCGGCTACAGTCAGGAAATATTGGAGCCACCTAGCCTAGCATCGCGTTTGCTACAGCGTTTAAAACACTCTTCTCTCTCAGTGTCTCTGACTTTTCCCGAGTCATTCAACCAACGTAGTAACGGGGATGCACAATGTCTCGGTGCGGAAACGGTGACAAAATCCAAACGGGAAAAAAAAAAAAAACGTAATGCACAAAAAACGTACAGATTTTGAATGTATGGCATACACATTTAAAAACTGGTGCTCACTTGTACAAATTACGCCGAAACCGTACAGCTTGACAGGTATGATATACATTTATTCACTAAAAATAATAATTCCACCTTGATGACTCACTTCACTCCCCTTGTTTCCATTTGACTGGAAATTGCATCCAAAAGCAGCACATCGTGGCATTTTACTTCGCGAATTTAGGCAGCAATAAACAATTGTTGAACATGAAAGATACCAATGACGTCATCACTGCGAGCCCGCAAACCATGGCGCCAACTAACGGTCAAAATATGGACTAAATATTATAAAATATTGCCATTGATTTAACATTTTATGTGTTTCTAACAACATATTTTAGTACAAGAGAACAATTGTGGTTTAGTAGAGCCTACATGTATTTAATTTAGAGGATCATTTTAAAGTCGTTTTTTTTTAAAACGAAATATTATACATCAATTAATGATTCTAAGCTAAAAATGACACATTTTGAATAATAAATACGATTAATTACCTTCGTTTTATGGCTGGGTTGAAACAAAAGTCTGTAAACGGGGGTTTCCAGGGTAAAACGGACAAATTAAGAATATTTCGGGGGCTTAATGTGCCATGAATCTGCTATGGCAGCATGTAGACATACTGTTCTATCAAACACAACAGTTCTTTTGGCTTAAAATACAGCAGTTTATTTTAAAGAGGGGTGCAAGAGCAGAAACTGCTTTTTCAGCCTCGTCTGTGTTTTCCGCCATATATAATTTAGAAATTTGGCCAAATTGGGAGTCTCAGAGCAGAACTTCAAGTCACCTGAGTGTTTTCCGGCATGTATTTTTTTTTTTTTTTGATAAAACTGAATTTTTCTATCCAGACGGGGGAGGCACACTTTAAATGTATAAAGTGATATAAGCATCTTTGAGTGAACTTCGAGTAAAATTCAAGTATATCGAGGCCGGGCCGAGTGTCCTCTTTTTCGGAAATCAAAATATGGTCACCCTAATATAGGAAAACTTTTTTTTCTACCTTTGAGACACATCTGATTGAATACTTGATTTGATCCAAAAGGTAATACTTGAAGAGTCAAGTAGGAGTTTGCTACTGGTGATAAGTAACACTCTGAAAATGTCCACATGCAGCACTATTTTGAAAAGATGCCATCTCTTCTGCGCCAGGAACAAGTGACTGAATTTCCCTTGCGTGTTGTTCTCACTAAGCAGCTGCGCTTTATATGTTTGCAAAAATAATGTCAAACAAGCAGAACAAAAAAAGGAACACTCTGTCAAACAAAAAAAAAAAAAAAAAACTGCATTACAGCAAGTTCTTCCTAGAATAGTTTCTACAATCAAAGTGTTATCTGTTTACTTGGTGGCACCAGGCGGCCTCTCAGAAGCATCAGCTGAGGATAGCTCAGAAACGTTGGTTGAAAATTTCTAAGGTATGAAAAGAAGGAAAAAGGAGGAAAGTGCAGGAGGTAGACATAGATTGGCTGTGAAAGGCTGTGCTCCATTTTGCCTGCTTATGTAAAACAATTGAGGAACTTCGATTTCTATTATGTCTTGGTGTTTATTCTTTTACTCACTGATTTTGTTTGTGTTTATCCGTTGGTAGAGTCTCCAAAGCAGCACCTCCTCTCCTCCTCTCCATTAGTATGTTTGAGTATCTAACAACATGTTTGTACATCACTATTGCGCTTGTTTTTTCTAGCTTTGTTTGTCTTACACAATAACCTTTTGTCACCGTCTAACCCATTGACAATTAATAATATTAAATGAACACAACCTTCAAGTGCCTATGACAGCAAAAAGCATGTTTAATTCCTATTTCACGCGTTATTTTATGCTCCTGAATGAAATGGACCGCATGGAAGTGTGTGGAAGCGATCAATTTATATATTCCATTTTTTTAATCCCGTGCTATGAAAATGAATAACTTCCTGTTTTGATGAGAATGTGACGTCACCTGGGTCAGCATCTCGCAGTACACCATTACTTTATAGCATGCAGATGGACTTAGGAGTCAGCTGATTTTGTGGATTTATTTGTTTATTTTTCGCATCACGCCAGCCAAATGTGCTGCAGGTTTTTGCTGCTACACCAGGAAGAGTCTTGTGAGCCTTTTTGGGTTTCAAAAATTCCCCATCTCCCATGGACATTGGCCAAAAGAAGTCTGACAACTGTGCGACCATTGGACAAACCGTTGCATCCCAACTCCATAACCACCTATTTACCAATGACATTTACGAGCAGTTTCAATCCGGTTTCCGCCCCCTCCAGTCCTTCTCGACCGACTCTCCTCCCTTGGTATAACCCACACACCCCTTTCCTGCTTCACTTAAAGATTTGTCAAATTCGGCCCCCATAAATCCAATCCCTGTCTCCGCTGGTGTGCCCCAGGGTTCTGTCCTGGGGCCGCTCCTCCTTATCATTTACATTCTCCCCCTCGGTTCCATCTTTCGCAAACGCAACATTCACTTCCACTGTTACGCGGATGACACCCAGCTCTACATCTCCTCAAAACCAACCGCCTCCCTTCCACCTTCCGCCCTCAACCTCTGCTTAGATGACATTAACTCTTTGTTTTCCTCTAACTTCCTCCTACTCAACCGCTCAAAATCAGAAGTCCTCCTAGCTGGAACCACCGCAATGCTCTCTCATTTCCATGAGTTCTCTATTACTATCAACAATGTACCGATCTCTCCTTCTACTCAGGTTAAGAGTCTGGGTGTCATCCTCAACAACACGCACTCTTTCTGATCACATATCAACAGCATCACCAGATCAGCCTATTTACACCTTCGCAACATTCTTCGTTTCCTTCCTTCTCTCACCCGCCATACCGCTTCCACCCTGGTATGTAGTCTAATAACCTCCCGGCTCGATTACTGCAACTCACTGCTCTTTGGTCTCCCTAACAAGTCCCTCCAAAAACTGCAGCTCCTCCAGAACTCAGCAGCACGCCTCATCACTTGGACCCCCGCCACACACCACATCGCCCCCATTCTCCGTCAACTTCACTGGCTTCCCGTCAAACAAAGAATCAATTACAAGATCCTCATCATCACCTTCAAAACACTCCATAGCTTGGCCCCTCCCTCCCTTTGCAATCTACTCTGTTTCAACAATCCATGCGGCCACTTCGCTCTTCCACTATCCTCCCCCTTTCCGTCCCCCGTGTCCGCCTCTCCACCTTTGGTTCCAGAGCTTTTAGTCAGTGTGCCCCCCAGCTCTGGAACTCCCTACCCCCTGATCTTTGCAGTATATCCACCCTTTCACTTTTCAAATCCAGACTCAAAACACACCTGTTCACTCTTTCTTACCCACCATGACCCCTACCTCTGTCATACCTCTACTTCTCTTTATTGTGCTTTTAATCTTTTATCTTTTTAATTTTTTATAATTGCTTTTGATCATACTGTGATTCCATCTCTCTTGTGAAGCGTCTTTGTGTGGCTTGAAAAGTGCTGTAGAAATAAAATGTATTATTATTATTATTATTTAGGGCTGTCAAACGATTACAATTTTTAATCGAGTTAATTACAGCTCAAAAATTAATTAATCGTAAATAGTCGTAATCAATCGCAATTCAAACCATCTATAAAATATGCCATATTTTTCTGTAAATTATTGTTTGAATGGAAAGATAAGACACAAGATGGATATATACATTCAACATACGGTACATAAGCACTGTATTTGTTTATTATAACAGTAAATCAATAAGATGACATTAACATTATTAACATTCTGTTAAAGCGATCCATGGATAGAAAGACTTGTAGTTCTTAAAAGATAAATGTTAGTATAAGTTATAAAAATGTTATATTAAAACCCCTTTTCGCTTTAATAAAATTTGTAAAATTTTCAATCCAAAAAAAAAAACTAGTAGCCCGCCATTGTTGATGTCAATAATTACACAATGCTCATGGGTGCTTAAGCCCATAAAATCAGTCGCACCCAAGCGCCAGCAGAGGGCGACAAAACTCCAAAAAACACAAGTAACAAGTTGGCATTGCACTGTGCTGTCATTTTAATCTGTTTGAGCGGGGCATGTGCGTTAATTGCGTCAAATATTTTAACGTGATTAGTTTTTTAAAAAATTACCGCCCCTTAACGCGATAATTTTGACAGCCCTATTATTATTACGAGGGAGTGAGTAAATATTTGTTTTGTATTGTCACATACTAGGATCATGGCACACGTTTTAATAAGGAGGTGGCTTACA
Source organism: Corythoichthys intestinalis (assembly GCF_030265065.1). NCBI lineage: Eukaryota > Metazoa > Chordata > Actinopteri > Syngnathiformes > Syngnathidae > Corythoichthys > Corythoichthys intestinalis. The sequence goes on along the minus strand of NC_080396.1, from coordinate 9,149,949 downwards.
TTTTGTGGCTGATTGTCCACCAAGAAGGCCAAACGGCCGACAACCGGCGGCTTGTCGCACCCCCCCCTCATCTGCAGTTCACCATATTTTCCCTCTGCCCTCTTCATGCGCCCCGGCAATAGACTACTGTCGTCGGGTTGGGCTCGGGCAGCCACGCGCTCCTCCGACATCGGCCGGTTTGTCCGGCAGTCATTCTCCAGCCGCTTCCCCCTCAACAAGCACTCCTGCACGCAGCAGGGAATGTCGAGCTGTGACTTGCTCGCCTCAAGTTCTCAGTGAAAACAGTCAACCCCGCCGCTGTGTGATATGATTCGGGGTAGTTTTGTGTGCTTTTTCGTTTTTGAAAGGCATGAATAAGACTCGGAAACGCCGCTCAGTTCAGGATAGCATGTCGGCTAGCTGTCACGCCTCCTGCTTTGTTTACACTCTTTTGTCCCTCTCCGAAGCTGGGGCAGGGAAATGACAAAAGCCGGACTAACTCCGGTGGCATAAAATATCGTTCGGGAGGTGAAAGAAGTCAACAGTTTTGACCATTATGCAGTAATTCTGCCCTGTAGTACTGAATAAATGCATTATTAATATTTCATATTCCATTTAGCGCAAGGCTGTTAGTTGTCATGACCATACCATTTATTTAGCCATTGGGGAAAAAAAATACTTTGATAAAAAAAATATCCTGTAAAAATATTGGAGTAGAGAGATTGAAACAATTACGACATTTTGCTTCTCTCTTCGTCGCGTTTTCCTCGTTCTGAATAATTCCCCCTCAATGGGCTGAATTCCAAATCAGCTGAAACCGTGACCCTGTTGACGTCATTCTCCAGCCGGTGACGCTAGAGCGCTATAATGACAGGCGTGGCTAAACGGCAGATTAAAAGTCTAATTTGTCATCATGTGCGCTTTGCCAAATTGTTGTATATAGTCGAATCGTCTCAAAATGTGATTCTAATTCACTAGGGCTGTCAAACGATCAAAATTTTTAATCGAGTTATTTACAGCTTAAAAATTAATTAATCGTAATTAATCGCAATTCAAACCATCTATAAAAGATGCCATATTCTTCTGTAAATTATTGTTGGAATGGAAAGATAAGAAACAAGACGGATATATACATTCAACATACGGTACATAAGTACTGTATTTGTTTATTAAGACAATAAATCAACAAGATGGCATTAACATTATTAACATTCTCTTAAAGCGATCCATGGATAGAAAGACTTGTAGTTCTTAAAAGATAAATGTTTGTACAAGTTATAGAAATTTTATATTAAAACCCCTCTTAATGTTTTCGTTTTATTAAAATTTGTAAAATTAAACTAGTAGCTCGCCATCGTTGATGTCAATAATTACACTATGCTCACTCATTGTGCTGAAGCCCATTAAATCATTTGGACCCAAGCGCCAGCAGAGGGCGCCAAACACCAAAAAGCAAGTAACAAGAGGACATTACACTGCTGTCATTTTAATCTGTTTGAGCGAGGCATGTGCGTTAATTGCGTCAAATATTTTAACGTGATTGATGTAAAAAAATTAATTACCGCCCGTTAACGCGATAATTTTGACAGCCCTATAATTCACATAATAATTCTATTTAGTTTTTTTTTATGCTGTTGCAGGCACTTTAATGTTTTTGAAATGGGGAGGGAGGAAAGATTGCCGATTCAAGCGCAGGGTTTGAATGTGAAACTTCATATTATGCTGGGCAACAAGGCAAAAAAATATACGTCTGACGGCTGTTTGAAAGTAATTTTCAAAAACAATTCTCAGTTTTTCCTATCATTCAGCAGTGTTGTTAATCTTACTGAAAAAAAGTAATTAATTATAGTTACAAATTACTTCTCCCAAAAAGTAATTGCGTTAGTAACTCAATTACCTGAATGTAAGAGTAATTAGTTACTTGGCAAAGTAATTGGTGATAATTACTTTTTTTTTTTTCCTCCAAAAAAAAAAAAAAAAAAAAGAGAAAAAGAAAAAAAAAAACATTGGCCACACTATGTGAAGTTTTTTGTGAAGGTTTTTGGTACAATTGGCCCGAGCCCAATTCTTTACCCTAATTTACCCTTTACCCTGAATCAACTGTTAAAAGTTGTTAAAATTGCTCCCATTATTGCATTAGTTCCTTCTCTCTACTTTCGACATATGAAAGTTTTAAAACTGTTTCATCATTTAAAGATAGATTCAAGTCAAGATTTTGCCGATTTAGAGGTATTTTAGATAAAAAGTTACTTAGGTTCGCTAGGAAGGTTCTCTACAACAGAGCCGTCTTAAAAAGTCTACTGCTTTAAGATGGCGGCTGTCTACTAACGCATTTAGTGCCATGTCTGTCATTTTGCATCTAGTTATATCTATATACAGTACATGTGATATCTACCATGTCTACCATAGCTACCATAACATGCGGGCGTAGTTTGTAGGCTATCGGCTAAAACATGTATTATTGGAGCTACCTAGCATCGCGTTTGCTCCTCATCACAACTTTCTTGCCTCTTCACTCCTGCTCTGCTCTGTCGTCTCGGTGAGTCCGTCTCCCTCAGACTTTTCAACCAATATAGTATCGCATGCCTTTCCGTCCTCAGTAACGGTAACGGCGTTGCCAAGATGAGAAAAGTAATTAATTACATTACCCACTACTGAAAAAAATAACGCTGTTAGTAACGCCGTTATATTGTAACGCCGTTATTAACAACACTGTCACTCAGGTTGTTGTTCTTGTGCACACTAACTTTAAAGTCCTACTCCACTGTCATTCAGGAACCTATCGTTTTGTAACTTAGTAGCAATGTAGCATGAGCCAGTATCGATTGATCCTCGGAGCCCAATTTGTGATTATTTGTATTCGGGCCGATTAATTAATTGCAGAATTATAGTTAGGAGTTAACCTATAGAATGCAGCCTTCTGTAGGTTAGTTTGCCAGTAAAGGTCATGCATACACTGTAAATGGATTTATGGTGCCTGTTTTGCACCTCCGTGAAGTTGCCCCACCATTAAATGCAAATTCATGTAAGAATTATGTCAATCATTTGTGCTATCAAAAGTTTCGTTTGTGCTGCTATCGTTTTTTAGATATTTACAATTCCTTCAAAAATTAATCCGAGGTCAACCAGCCTCCCATTTTAATCCAACACAGCTAAAAAAGGTGTCAATTGTTTGTGCTGCTTTATGCAGTTAAAAAAAGTTGTAGTTTTGTAGATAGTCTACTTTTAATTTGTATTGATGACGTCACACAGCACTCCAGCTATGGCGGAATGGAACCGCAATGGTGCCGTTCGTTTGTGCTATATGTAAGAAGTTTCATTTGTGCTGCCACAGTTTTGCTGTCCTTACAAATTATTTTTTAAGTAGTTTTTAAGGAGTTAACCAACCCCCCCACCCCACCCCACAACCACCCCACTCTAAATGACCAGGAAATATTACCTTTCATTTGTGCTGTGAAAACTGTTGTTTTATACTTTTATGCTAATTTTTTCTTAATATTTCTTAATTTTAATTTGTTTTCATACGTGGGTTTGTTTTGTCTGTTGGTCGCGAGTTAGCCAGTAGAGGGCATTAGTGCACAGTTGTCAGCCTGTCGTGTTCTGGAGCTACTTAAGTAAGAGTAGCCTTACTTGAAAAATAATATTACTCAAGTAAAAGTATTCATCCCAAAAAAATACTCAATACAATTGAAAAAAAAGTATTCGGTGAATCGAATACTCAAGTAATTAGTAACAGCTTATAATGTTTGACTTTTTTCTAACATTGGTCTATTTTTTTATTCTCAGCACGTCATCTATATAAAATGTTATTATTATTATGTTCTAGCGTACATCACTATCTGAATCTGTTGAACCATCTCAATTATCTTTACTCGAGGGATGGGACTCAAACCAGAAGTGTATGGAGGTACGTAGATTTGTGTCTTTATTATTCAATCCAAAAAAAAAAAGTTGCTTCAATCAAAATATATATTTTCAATCGAAGAAAAAGTCACTTTAATTAAAAAAAATGTGTTTGAATGCAAAAATAAATTTGAAACTCAAAAAAATATATTTGAAAACTATTTTTCTTTGATTGAATTTTATTTTATTTTTTTTATTGAAGTCGTTTTTTTTTTTTTTTTTTTTGATTGAAACAACATTTTTGATTGAAGTCATGTAATTTTGTGTTTGGACCAAATGTTGGCCAGGACATTTGTGTCTTTATTATTCAATCAAAAAAATAAGTTGCTTCAAACAAAAAAAAACATATTTTCAAAAGAAAAACCACTTCAATCAAAAAAAAAATTTTTTAAATTCAATTGTAGAAAAAAAGGTTTGAATATGAAAAAATATTTGAGACTCAGAAATTTGCATTTGAACACTCTATTTTTCATTCAAATTGTTTTCTTTGATTGAAGCAATCCTTTTTGTGTTTGAGCCATATTAGGGGTAGGACATTTGTGTCTAAATCATTCAATCGCAATAAAAGTTGCTTTAATCAAAAAACTATTTTTACTCAAAGAAAAAAATAATTTGCAAAAATATATATATTTTTGAAAATATATTCTTTTTATTTGAAATATATATATATATATATATATATTTTATTGAAGTGTCACTTTTTTGAAAAGCAAAAAGTTTTAAACTCTTTTTTTTTTTTTTTTTTTTCCAGTGGAAAAAGTTTTGAACGCACTTTTTTTCGATTGAATCATTTTGACAAAAAGATTCAACTTCAACGCTAGTTCCGGTGTGTTTGAGTGGCAGGTGACTACGCCAATGGCATAAAAGTATGAAGCAAGAATAATGGCCACCATTTTTGCATTCAAACACATTTTTTTTTTTTTGATTGAAGTGACTTTTTCTTTGATTGAAAATATATATTTTGATTGAAGAAACTTTTTATCTGATTGAAGTAACTTTTTTTGGATTGAATAATAAAGACATAAATCTACCTCCATACAAGTGGGTGTGGCTTTGTCTAAATGAGTAGGGCTTACATTGGCGCTTTATTTAGTGACATTGAAATGGATTGGTCAAAATTGGCTGCATTTCTTATTTAAAACCTTTAGCTGAACAGTCTCACTGAGATTCATGCTTACATTGTATAAAATGAGATCAATATTTTTTTTTTAGTGTTTAGTTTTTGTTATTAGTATTTGTAATGAATATTTATGGAACAGTCTGAGGACTGAGATCCAGTGATTTTGATAACGATAGAAGTAAAGGAACAATTTTTTAAAACAAGTTTACATAAAAGAATACAATAAATGCAATAAGAAGTCATGGGCTAATATTCTCCATGAATAAAACTTGTCAGTACTCAACAAAACATTATTTTTTCAAATTGTATTTTTATTATCATCAATAACTAAATTGTAACTGTGCGGGCTTTTACGCTCTCCTGCGCATGCGCAGTCTTCCCAGTAGAGTAAATAGTCTCTCGCTCATTCAGAGGCAGGGCTGAAAGTTAACAGTATATTAAAAATATCAGTTTATACTGCACGAAACTATATGCAATGAAAATATTAATATACAGTTGTATGAAAAAGTATATGAACCTTTGTAGGAATGTGAGAAATTTCTACAAAAAATCCCCATCATATGTGAGATGAACTTTGTCAAAATCACACAGATGAAAAAACAGTGTCTGCTTTAACTAAAACCACTCAAACAGTTATAGGTTTTCATATTTTAATGAGGATAGTATGCAAACAATGACAGAAGGAAGAAAAATAATTAGGTGAACCATCACATTTAATATATGTGGCCCCCCATTTGGCAGCAATAACTTCAACCGGACGCTTCCTGTAGCTGTAGATCAGTCTAGCACATTAATCAGGTCTAATCATGGCCTATTCTTCTCGACAAAACTGCTGTAGTTCAGTCAGATTCCTGGGATTTCTGGCATGAATCGCTGTCATTAGGTCATGCCACAACATCCCAATAGGGTTCAAGTCTGGACTTTGACTTGGCCACTCCAGAACGTGTATTTTGTTCTTCTGAAACAATTCTGAAGTTCTTTACTTCTGTGTTTTGGATCATTGTCTTGTTGCAGCATCCTTCCTCTTTTGAGCTTCAACTGTTTGAGAGATGGTTGATTCCAATTATCATTAAACCTCGAGTCATCATTGGAGAGCTTAAAATCTCAATTTTCTGGAAGAAAAATTTTAAACAGGAGGGCATTTAAAAAAAAAAAAAAATTTTTTTAATTTTTTAACTCTAAACAGCAATTACAACAGAATTACAAACGCCATGACTTTAACGAGATATTATCGCGTACTTAACTTGTTTCGATCCAAAAACATGTAGTATGTATCAATGAGTGTCAAGACACAGCTGCGAATGGCCACAACTGGATTTTTGGGGGGATTTTATGTGTGAAACATGGTTATATAACAAGGGTTGTGATGCAGAAATCGCAGACATCAAGGAGTGGTTGAGATTTTCTTTTTCATATATTTACTCTTTTGAAGTGATCCTCTGATTTAAATACATTTAGGCTCTAATAAACCACAATTTTTCTCTTGAACCAAAATATGTTGTTAGAAACACATACAATGTTAAATCAATGGCAATATTTTATAATATTTAGTCCATATTTTGACCGTTAGTTGGCGCCATGGTTTGCGGGCTCGCAGTGATGACGTAATTGGTATCTTTCCAAAATTGTAGCGTGTTAAACAATTGCTTATTGCTGCCTAAACTCGAGAAGTAAAATGCCACGATGTGCTGCTTTTGGATGCAATTTCCAGTCAAATGGAAACAAGGGGAGTGAAGCAAGTGGTCAAGGTGAGATTATTATTTTTAGTGAATAAATGTGCATAAGTGGAAGCTTCTCCCCCTTTTTGGTCCCTGTATGCACGTACCCTACCCACCACGCGTTACAACTGGTGCCCGAACATGTTTCCTGGATCCTCAGTCAAGTAAGGGATCCGTCTATTTTCTGGATCCGACAGTCCCGCCACGTCTGCAATATTGGTTTCGGATCCATCCATTTTTTGATTCGTCGGTCCCACAACGGCTTTTCGGATCAGTCTATTTTGGGGAATCGACAGCTGCGACATTGCCATGGGATCGGTCTAATTCCTGGATCTTCAAGTGAGTAAAAAACGCGGATTTGGATTACTATTGCTATCTTTTATGTTGACTATTCTTCGTGGAAGTTTTCCCCAAATCATACTGAATAATTAAAGCACTATGGCACGCTACAGTGACGACAGTGACTCTGACGTGGACCTCACAACAATGTTGGAAGTTCGTCAGGGAACACTTGTTTGCTTACTACTGAGCTCCCGAGTGAAGAGTGGTCAAGGTGGAAATATTATTTTTTTGTGAATAAATGTGCATAGTCGAAGCTTCTCCCCTTTTTGGTACTTTTATACACGTATCCTAGCTACCACGCGTGACAATGTACAAGACATAGATTACACAAGGTGTGCTCTTTGGCCTGTACTGTATGTAAAGCACACGACAGCTCTGGATGCTAACAATCTACATAATTATATTGGGATAAGTTTGAAAACGCAATATGCTTATCTTGAATATCTGCTAATAAAACCGGACAGCATACACTCTCGCTCTCAACCGGAGTTCCCAACAGGACTCTCTCGCATCACCAGTTTTGCCCAACTTTTGTCTTATCAGGTATTTGTTGCACGCATTTTTCCCTGAAGCTCGTCTTGTGAACGACCGACAGTGCTGTCCTGCTCTTCACTTTTCAGATCTGGTTCAAATAGGGAGGGTAGAACCGATGATATGTTGGGAAAGCTAACGAGTGACACGCTGGAATTTCGGCCACAGGACCAGTGACGTCATGCACTGCAACGTAACAAGAATGGCGACCTATCACTTAAAATAATTTTACAAACTTTATTAAAACAAAAACATTAAGAGGGATTTTAATATCAAATTATTATAACTCATACTGACATTTATCTTTTAAGAATTACTTGTCTTAGAAATAGAGGATCCCTTTAAACGTTTTTTTTTTCTTTTTTTTTTTTTCTTTCTTTGTTTGGATGGATTATTTATCATCTAACATATCAGAGAAAATGAGATAGTAACAAAAAAAAAAAAATACAATTAAGCGATAGTTACGAGGTAGATATCCGTGACTTTTTTACAGACACCATTTCTTTCATTGTGACGTAATTAGTTTAAAAGTTTATGCGAGTGAATAATTTTTAAGCTAAAAATGACAGACATTTTGAATAATAAATAGAATTAATTACCTTTGTTTTATGGCTGGGTCGAAACAAAAGCGGTTGCGCGATGTCTGTAAACAGGGGTTTCCAGGGTAAAACGGACAAATTGAAAATATTAATGCGCCATGAATCTGCTATGGCAGCATATAAATATATTGTTTTATCAAACACAACAGTTGTTTTGACTTAAAATACAGCAGTTTCTTTTAAAGAGGAGTGCAAGAGCAGAAACAGCTTTTTCAGTCTTGTCTGTGTTTTCCGCCATTTACTACTCATGCATGGTGGAAAAGCCTCTAAGTCTGGAGGTGATCACTAATAAAATGACTCCATGCTTCTTACTTCAAATCAAAACATGAAGGGAAAAAAATGTAGCATTGCAATTTCCCACCACCATCGGCTATGACATCATGCTGCTTTTTCCAGGCAGAACATAGTGTAACATGATCAGCTGGGAATTCCAGCTGCTTTCAAACATTCTTTTTTTCTTCTTCATTTTTTAATATAGCAGCATATTCCATGTTGTACCCAAAACAAAAGGTCACCAATGATTGAGTGAAAGTATTTGAATGAGAGAATATAAAAATCTGCGCTCGAGCAGATAAAGAAAGATAATGCAAGACCATAAACGGCCTGCGGTCTATGCAGAGTCTAATTAGAGTGCGATGCGAAACAAGGTCTAGCCTACGCCTTAAGCATGCTGTGATTCCAATGCGTGGCCTTGTTTGAGAAGGGGAGTGTTCCCGATTGTCCGTCATTCGGCGTTGCTCATTATAAGGTGCTTTTAACAGAAGCTCATAAATATTCACTTGGTTTTTTTATTTTATTGCACATTAAACCACTGAATGCCCAGTGATTTCAGCACCTTCTTTGTAGTGAGCCCGCATACGCCAACAACTCATCAGAGGAATGCATTAATAGGCAGAAATAAACATGGGAAGAAATAAAAGTTGGGGGGGGGTCGTTATTCTGTATATCCTGGTAGCCTCCCGCTTTTTTCCCTCCTCAGACAAAGCTTTTTGTCTCTTTTGTTGTTCTGCCATCTTTGCAGAATTTGCGCCAAAGCGTTCACATCGACTTCCGTCTTTATATTGAATGGCGAAAGGGGAAAGTGACGTATGACGTCAAGCAGTCAGCACATTTGTAGTTTTTTTTGTGTAGCAGGGTTCCTGCAACCCTCCTCCAAGTCGAATTTTTCGGACTATAAGTCGCAGTTTTTTTTCAGTTTGGCAGAGGGTGCATATTATACTCTGGAGCGACCTATGTGTGATTATTTACGGTCGGGTTGGGCCGACTTCTCTCTCACTTTTTTTTTTGAATAAATATTTATTCATATATTTATACTAAAACGATGTATGGATGTTAAATAAAATAATTTGGATAAAAAAGAGAAGGCGCTGTGCATGCCTGCGCACGTGAACGCAGTGGCTCTCTTTCAGGCATGCAAACTTGCCACCTTTCGGCGAAATTTTGCCGTTTTGAAATTAAAATGGGTCATTCTTCTGAATCACGTAGATCCGAGGAGAAAAAAATGTGGCGGGGGGGGGGGGGGGGGGATCTGTCAGCGGGTGAGTGAAACCATTAACTTCAAAACCGTACTCCATGCTCAAAACTACACTCTAGTCCTGGGGTCCCCATCTGCCGGGGCGATTCCGGTGCGTATTTGCTACCGGGCCGCACAGAAATCATAATTTAATAACGACCGCATTTTGGCCGAATTAACCCTGTGCCCCTGCTTAACACACCAATATCCCTGTCTACGCTAGATATAATGCTACGGAATAGATTAGAATGTCGTCATAGAAATCCATTGATTGGACTGCAGTACATCTTGTTTGTGAATATAATATATCTATGTGCGCTTGTCCTCGATAATAACGTATTACTAGGTCACGGGCGCAGCACATTTGTTCCCGGAAATAATTAATAATTAGATTAAGATGACTGGAAAACAGACGTCTTTGGAGATATTTTTACGGCGAAAGGGGCACCTGACGAGCCTACTGTACAACCTTGAAGACTCACGAACGGCGAAGGAGTGGATTCGTAACCCATTTGTGAATAAACCGAGTGATTTGAGCATGTCTGTGCAACAAGAGGATAACTTGTAGAGATCGCAAATGACGGCGACCTTATTAAACGTACATTTGAGAAAACAACTCTACCGAGGTTCTGGATTAAAGTCATTCCGGAATATCCTGACATCGCTACGAGAGCATTGAAAACCTTGCAACAATTTTCAACATTGTATCTTTGTGAAGTGGGCTTCTTAATTAATGCTTAAATCAAGGCGAAGTCGTTAATGGTGAGAGCAGTGTGCAGTTTTTGTGTGCAGCGAACATGGCAGGATGTATTTGTGGAGAACTTTTCTACAAGTCCTTCCAAGATCAAACGTAAGTTAATATTACTTTCTTTCAAGAAAGTTTGTGTAGTTTTTACTTTGGAATCGCTGTATTTGCGCATTTTGCGGCTATGTTTAACGTTACGTGCATGCGTAGAACCACATCGTTGCAATTTTTGATGGGTTGCAAAATTTATCAGGACACTGGTCCGTGAAAAAAAGACCCAAATAACACCGGTCCGTGGTGCAAAAAAGGTTGGGGACCCCGGCTCTAGTCCGATGACCTAGACCTATCACCGCCACTCTCTTCTTGTGACAACAAATGACTGACAATAGTGAGAGACGGGAGCACAGTTATCACCAATCAGCAATGAGGAGGCGGAACCCTTCTCCATCCCAGTTTCTCGCCCGGACCCGTTGGAAATTGCGGCAAGGTAAGGGATTAATGTCAAAAATTGTTAACTTCTTAAAGCTAAAAGTTTGAGTGATGGGATGGCCTATAATAGTCTTCATAAATCATTCAATCGTGTCGTTCGATCAATTCCTGCGCTTGTAATGGTGTCTATAACACAAGTATTTGCTTAATTTCTTGATAAATGACTCCAGATAGTCCTCGATATTTCACCGCCTCGTAGAACGCTTGAAACTTGCAACCTTTCGCCACATTTCAGGCTTCAAACATAAAGATATAAAATTTTAATTTTTTGTCAAGAATCAGCAACGAGTGGGACACAATCGTGAAGTGGAACAAAATTTATTGGATAATTTAAACTTTTTTAACAACTAAAAAACTGAAAAGTGGGGCGTGCAATATTATTCGGCCCCCTTGCGTTAATACTTTGTAGCGCCACCTTTCGCTCCAATTACAGCTGCAAGTCGCTTGGGGTATGTTTCTATCAGTTTTGCACATCGAGAGACTGACATTCTTGCCCATTCTTCCTTGCAAAACAGCTCGAGCTCAGTGAGGTTGGATGGAGAGTGTTTGTGAACAGCAGTCTTCAGCTCTTTCCACAGATTCTCGATTGGATTCAGGTCTGGACTTTGACTTGGCCATTCTAACACCTGGATACGTTTATTTTTGAACCATTCCATTGTAGATTTGGCTTTATGTTTTGGATCATTGTCCTGTTGGAAGATAAATCTCTGTCCCAGTCTCAGGTCTTGTGCAGATACCAACAGGTTTTCTTCCAGAATGTTCCTGTATTTGGCTGCATCCATCTTCCCGTCAATTTTAACCATCTTCCCTGTCCTTGCTGAAGAAAAGCAGGCCCAAACCATGATGCTGCCACCACCATGTTTGACAGTGGGGATGGTGTGTTCAGGGTGATGAGCTGTGTTGCTTTTACGCCAAAAATATCGTTTTGCATTGTGGCCAAAAAGTTCAATTTTGGTTTCATCTGACCAGAGCACCTTCTTCCACATGTTTGGTGTGTCTCCCAGGTGGCTTGTGGCAAACTTTAAATGAGATTTTTTATGGATATCTTTGAGAAATGGCTTTCTTCTTGCCACTCTTCCATAAAGGCCAGATTTGTGCAGTGTACGACTGATTGTTGTCCTTTGGACAGACTCTCCTACCTCAGCTGTAGATCTCTGCAGTTCATCCAGAGTGATCATGGGCCTCTTGGCTGCATCTCTGATCAGTTTTCTCCTTGTTTGAGAAGAAAGCTTGGAAGGACGGCCGGGTCTTGGTAGATTTGCAGTGGACTGATGCTCCTTCCATTTCAATATGATGGCTTGAACAGTGCTCCTTGAGATGTTTAAAGCTTGGGAAATCTTTTTGTATCCAAATCCGGCTTTAAACTTCTCAACAACAGTATCTCGGACCTGCCTGGTGTGTTCCTTGGTTTTCATAATGCTCTCCGCACTTTAAACAGAACCCTGAGACTATCACAGAGCAGGTGCATTTATACGGAGACTTGATTACACACAGGTGGATTCTATTTATCATCATCGGTCATTTAGGACAACATTGGATCATTCAGAGATCCTCACTGAACTTCTGGAGTGAGTTTGCTGCACTGAAAGTAAAGGGGCCGAATAATATTGCACACCCCACTTTTCAGTTTTTTATTTGTTAAAAAAGTTTAAATTATCCAATAAATTTTGTTCCACTTCACGATTGTGTCCCACTTGTTGTTGATTCTTGACAAAAAAAATAAATTTCATATCTTTATGTTTGAAGCCTGAAATGTGGCGAAAGGTTGCAAGATTCAAGGGGGCCGAATACTTTTGCAAGGCACTGTATCCCTCTGCATCTGTTTTGCGTATGTGTGTTTGCCGCACGCGCTGTTCTGGTTTGTGTGTGAAAACACTGGCTCTTAAATACGTGCGCTATTAGGCTTGAGCGTTTACATCGCAGAATGGGGGATCATGTGAGATTTGACAACAACGCAGCCATATTGGAAGCAGGTCTGGCTCGCGGGATATTAAACTTTAACTTGCCAGTTCGATAAAGAGACAAACTCGTTACGAAGGCGAATAACAGATATGTGATCAAACTTAAGAATGTGAACAATGTTGACCCTTACGAGCAAGCCGAAGACAAATGGCGTAAAGATGTCAACGGGCTTCCACAGTAACGCGAAATGGACATTCTGCTGTATTTATTGTTTGGTGTATGTTACTAAACTCATCAGCGATTCCGAAATTACAAGTCGCTACAAAACTACGGACAGTTTTGTTGCCGATGGGTGCAAGACCTGCACATTATGACCGTATCAAACGGCAACTCCATCGTTCTTGCAAAGGTAGGCTATGTGTGTTTACTTTTTTCATTGCCATGAACCTGAACGCACCCCAAGTCTTGGATGACAAATAAACAGAGCAGACTCGCTATGGCTGGTAGTTTCTTCAATTTATTCAAAGTAAGTAACGCACCGCTTTTGACCGTCAGTAACGGTAACGGAGTTGTAACGGCGGAAAAAATAATTAGTTAGATTTCCCCGCTACTGAAAAAATAACGCCGTTATGTATAACGGCGTTATTCCCAACACTGGATATGGAAAGGATTCAAATTGATTGTTGAAGATGCTATAGGAAACCTGTGTTGGCTTCGCTGAATGTAAACGAATGTGGCACTTTGGCCTCATACGAAAAATACATTTAACAAACCTTTCCAGCGTTATTTCGTTGTGTAAATGCTTTTATAATGATCATAAAAATACGTAGACTATTTAAACATTGAGAAAACTTGAGTTTCTTTTCTGCCAACTTGAGATTAAAATAAATGTCAAATACACTATCCGCCTATTAGAACAGACACGCAAATATAAGAAATATAAATGTTCATTGAATATCCATGTTACAGTCTTGTTTAACTTGGAGAATTCGTTACAAAAGACAGGCTTTTTTTCTGTCCCCCAAACTCTCAAAATGGCTGCCATCACTCCCATCTTAAAGAAATCTGGCCTAGACCCCGATATACCAAGCAATTACCGCCCCATCTCCAATCTCCCTTTTCTGTCAAAAATCTTGGAAAGGGCCGTGGCCTCTCAACTCAAAACCCACCTCACCAATAATAACCTGTTTGAACTTTTTCAATCTGGCTTCCGATCACAGCACAGCACCGAAGCAGCCCTTCTCAAAATAACCAACGATATTCTTCTCTCCTTGGATTCCGGACAACTCACCATCCTCATCCTCCTGGACCTCACTGCTGCCTTCGATACAATCAACCACACCATCCTGCTCTCCAGATTAGAATCTTTACACATCACTGGTACCGCACTTTCCTGGTTTCGCTCCTACCTCACAGACCGACAACAATTCATCGCCATCAATCATTGCACATCCCCTCCTGCTCCCCTACCACAAGGTGTCCCCCAAGGTTCAGTTCTAGGTCCCCTCCTCTTCATTCTCTACATCCTCCCCCTTGGTCAGATCATCCGCAAACATGGACTCCAATTTCACTGCTACGCTGACGACATCCAAATTTACATAACCACACAACAAATCTCGCACAGCACCCAATCCACACTTCAAAACTGCCTCAGTGAAATTAATTCCTGGATGCAAGAAAACTATCTTCAACTCAACAGTAACAAATCAGACATAATCATCTTCGACCCTGCAGCCCACATCATAGACAGTCAATTTTCCCTCACCCTCAACAACTGCACCCTGCCTTTCTCAACACATTCCCGCAACCTTGGTATCATTTTTGACAATAAACTCAGATTCGACCACCACGTCAACCATATCACCAGAACTGCCTTCTTCCACCTCAAGTACATAGCCCGTCTTCGCCCCTCCCTCACCCTCTCTACTGATGAAACCCTCATCCATGCCTTCATAACCTCCAGACTTGACTACTGCAACAGCATTCTCTTCGGTTCTCCATCCAAACTCATCAATAAACTACAATATATCCAAAACTCTGCTGCACGCCTTCTCACCCAGACCCCCTATAGGAACCACATTACCCCCGTTCTCCACAAACTGCACTGGCTTCCTATTTCATACAGAATTCAGTTCAAAATCATCCTTCTCACTTACAAAGCACTCAATAACTTGGCCCCGCCCTACCTCACAGACCTTCTCTGTCCCCACACCCCTTCCCGTCACCTCCGCTCTTCTGATGGAAACTTCCTCGCACCGCCCAAACAAAGAACACACCGAACTAGGGGGGACAGAGCCTTTTCCGCTGCCGCCCCCTCCCTTTGGAACTCACTCCCAAAACCCATTCGTTCATGTTCAGACCTTGCCACATTCAAAAAACTGTTAAAAAGTCACCTTTTTAAACTAGCTTTTAACTTATAATTATTTTCTTGTTTTGTTCTGTCCACGTTGTTTGCTGTTTCTGTTCCTACTGTAAAGCGTCTTTGAGCATTGGTAAAAGCGCTCTACAAATAAAATGTATTATTATTATTAATTTGTTATCATTATGCATATATGGACTGGCATCATCACAAACATGATCACACAAAACGCAACCATGCATCGCATACCCGCATTTCCTCCTTCTCCTGAGTCCTTACAAATAAAACATAAAATTTCGGAGGGGTTTTCTCGGGCTCGGGCAAGCAAATCAACTTAATTGGTTGGGCTCAGGCCGCGTCGGGCTTCAATACCTGCTGGATTTTTTAGGCCGGATCTAACTTCTAGCGTCATGTAATGTTAGCATAAGGTACGCCAATTCAGCCTGTTGTTCTCTGTTGTATTTTAAATCGTGTTTCAAGATGACATGTCTGTTCTTTGTGCTGGATTCTATCAAATATATTTCCCCCCCAAAATGTGACTTATACTCCGGTGCGACTTATAAATGTTTATTTTTTTCCTTTTCGCTGCGCATTTTTTGGCTGGTGCGACTTATAATCAGGTGCGACCGACGTATAGTCCGAAAAATACGGTAATTAGTGCCGGTGAAAACGATTTGTCAGTTGACAAATCACAAATGTTAGGAAAATACAGGGGCAAATAACTATTTAGTCAACCACAAATTGTGCAAGTTCTCCCACTTGAAAATATTAGAGAGGCCTGTAATTGTCAACATGGGTAAACATCAACCATGAGAGACAGAATATGGAAAAAAACAGAAAATCACATTGTTTGATTTTTAAAGAATTTATTTGCAAATCATGGTGGAAAATAAGTATTTGGTCAATACCAAAAGCTCATCCCAATACTTTGTTATGTACCCTTTGTTGGCAATAACGGAGGTCAAACGTTTTCTGTAACTCTTCACAAGCTTTTCACACACTGTTGCTGGTATTTTGGCCCATTCCTCCATGCAGATCTCCTCTAGAGCAGTGATGTTTAGGGGCTGTCGTTGGGCAACATGGACTTTCAACTCCCTCCTCACTCCGTGGCGTAAAAATGATAACAAGAACGGTGAGCAAAAATCCCAGAACCACACACCTAGTGAATGACCTACAGAGAGCTGGGACCACAGTAACAAAGGCTACTATCAGTAACACAATGCGCTGCCAGGGACTCAAATCCTGCACTGCCAGATGTGTCCCCCTGCTGAAGAAAGTACATGTCAAGGCCATAAGACATTCTCCCAGTCCTCTTCTGGATCATCCAAATGCTCTCTAGTGAACCGCAGACGGGCCAGGACGTGTACTTTCTTCAACAGGGGTACTTGTGTACCGTCTTCAGAAGAGGCTTCCTCCCGGGGTGACAGCCATGCACACCGATTTGATGTAGGGTGCGGCGTATGGTCTGAGCCTTAACAGCTCCACCTCTTCAATCTCTGCAGCAATGCTGACAGCACTCCTGTAACGAGTCATATGACATTTTGGAGGGAAAATGACAAGCAGTACTCAATTTGGACATTTAGGGATGTACGTAGTTTCTAAGGGGTTTACTCACTTTTGTTGCCAGGGGTTCAGATATTAATGGCTATATTTTGAGTTATTTTCAGTAAAGATATCCCGATCGATCGGCATATCGGGTCCGATCACGTCATTTTCAAAGTATCGGAATCGGCAAAAAAATATTCTTAATATATATATACTTTGTAATTAAATCGTTGTCTAAGTGTATCTAACGTTACAGACAAAATGTCTTACATTCATCCAGAGTCTTTAGTTTTGGCTTAAAGTAGGGCTATCAAATTTATTGCGTAAACGGCGGTAATGAATTTTTTAAAATTAATCACGTTAAAATATTTAATGCAATTAACGCATGCGCTGCACGACCCACTCACGCATTGTCGCGTTCAATCTATAATGGCGCCGTTTTACCTATATATAGAGCTAACAGGCAGCGTAAAATGAGTAGAGAGAATTTTTGCATTCTTTGGAGCCTCTTTTTAATTGGCTAAAGCCTTAAAATCCCTCTTTCAACAATTAAAAATATCGTGGGCAGCAATGTGGGGAAGAACGGTAGTTGTTGATCTTTTCCTTAAAACCCTATGTTACTTCCCCACACAGAGAAGATATATCAATTGGTGCCACTACGCACAGTCATGGTTACACTTCCCATCATGCATTTGGGCAGAACAGTTAAATGGCTACAGTATCATTTACTGAAAGCTCAACAAATACACCAGATGGCAATATTTAGTCACAATATACAAAGTCACATTTATCCTTTAAGAATTACAAGTCTTTCTATCCGTGGATCCCTCTCACAGAAAGAATGTTAATAATGTAAATGCCATCTTGAGGATTTATTGTCATAATAAACAAATACAGTACTTATGTACTGTATGTTGAATGTATATATTCGTCCGAGTTTTATTCATTTTTTTCTTAATGCATTGCCAAAATGTATATGATCGGGAAAAATTATCGGGAATGATTGGAATTGAATCGGGAGCAAAAAAAAGCAATCGGATCGGGAAATATCAGGATCGGCAGATACTCAAACTAAAACGATCGGGATCGGATTGGGAGCAAAAAAAAACATGATCGGAACAACCCTAGCAAGGGGTGTACTCACTTTTGAACACATGTCTGTGAACTTTAAAAGTCCTGTGTTTGGAATGCAACTGTGATTAAAATTATTATGTATTTTTTTAAACTAGTTAGTATTTACTTTTATTACTAAACAACAAATACAAAATCTTATTTTTAAAAAAGTTTATTTTAATCTAAACAACTCCAAACAGTAAGTTTTCTCAGTACACACTTCCATTTACTTTCACTCACATTCAAGTAGTGGAACATACAAATCTTCTGCACTGCCTGAGACAAATTGCTGCACAGTACACAAAATAAATAATATTCACTACTAATGCAAGAAGCAAGTTCTATCTTCCTTGACACACAATAAAAAGATAAGTGAATCTGTTGTATGAAAATATGCTTAAATATTTAACAACACCCATAGGCAAATGGTTGTCTATACATCATTTATCCCCAGCTGAGTCATTCAGTCATTTCACCGTGAAGTCATTGTGGTAGCCAGTACCCACAAAGCCCGTTGCTGCACAAACCCCTTTTTTTTGAATCAGGCCAACTGTCAAAAGTTGAGATGAATAACAAAAAATAACTAATCTGTTAAGCAATACTTTTTAGCAACTCAGTTACAGTTACATCAGAAGCTATGCTGCATTGACTGCCTGACAGAGAAACATAACTAGCCATGTACTGATGGAAACTTGATTAATCACTATATGGTAGGTGTAACAATTACTGTATTTTCCGCACTATAAGGCGCGTCGGAGTATAAGGTGCACCGTCGATGAATGGCCTGTTTTAAAACTGTTTTCATATATAGGGCGCACCGCATTATAAGACGCAGTAGTAGTAGTAAGCAAGCCTGTCGTAATATGCAATAATTCCATTTATCGCACGGTAAATGAAAATAAAGACGGTAAATTTTCCACTGCGATTTATCGCCTCGCATGCACGTGCGTGCGCGCGTGCGTCATACTTGCTTGTTAAAAGTTCGGCTTCCTTGTTAGCAACTACGCAAAATGCATCTTCGTTCCAGGTCCGGCAAAAAATAGCGCCGGAGCCAATCCGTTCCCATTATATCCTATTGTTCAACGAATATCGGCCGTGCTCCGGATTGACTGCGGACCATCTCCGGCGGCCGCCGGAGGGTTGAGGCTATTATTGAGGCTTCCGTCAAAATGGGCGGAGCCGGGCCTGGAGTCAACAGCCCAGTTGCTTATTCACGGTTTAACCAGCGAACATGGACGAAGAATGCTCCATCATGTAGCTGGAAAGTCACAAAGTGATTTATGATGCAGCAGATCATCATTATAAGGACAACATTAAAAAGAGCTGTATGGTGTCCTTTTATATATGTTTTTCTGGCAATTATATCAAAACCTGTGGCTCTCGTGTCACATGAACAAAACAACATCACCGTTGCGTGCGCTTCAGGGTGCCTCGGAAAACATCCAATCTGAATATTACACATGAAACACCATAGCAGAAGCTATGAGGGGAGGGTTAGTAAGTTTTAATTTGCCTAAATGCTTAAGTTATTAAGTGCAATTTTATTTTATTTTTTTCTTGAAAAAGACATTTTAATTCTTCTGTGTACCTTTGCGGTATTAATATTATGGTCTTTTACTTAAGAGGCATGGCATATTGTTTTTAGTTGTGATTTCTTAAAAAGTATTTTTGAATTTAAGAGTAAACATTTAATCGCGTTTAAATGGGTCTACTTGATCTATTAATAAATACTGTGTTCTCTCTGTGTTATTGTAAATTGGTTTTTAAAAAAACAATGGGGGGGGCGTAATAATATCGCAATAATTTATAGGATAAATTATTGAACACTAAAATTTGTTATCACGACAGGCCTAGCAGTAAGTGCTGCACCGAAGGGAATGTCATGCCGTGATTAACCAATATTGATCCATATATAAGGTGCATCGGATTATAAACCACACTGTCCGTTTTTGAGAAAATTAAAGGCTTTTAGGTGCGCCTTATAGTGTGAAAAATACAAATTGATCTGGATCTGTGCTATGATATCCTACAGAAAGTGACTTTTTAAATGATAGACTATTATGTGGACACAAATCCTTCCAAAGAAGTGACAGAAAAGGCTTTATATTGAAATTAGATCCTTATTAGTCAGATTAGTTAGATCAGCTGCCTTAGCCCCGTCCACTAAAAAAAATATCCTAACAGAAGATGATGTGGTACCAATAATGAGTTGCAGATTTTGCATTCTGCTATCATGCTAGCCATTGGCTTTCTATTCTGTTGTTTCTGTGTGACTTGTGAGGCTTGACATTATCATCAATTCTGGTTGTGATTTTACAACCAAAATTGAGGAAATAAAGGGGGTGCTCCCTGATGCATTAAATGGGTGGAATAACTATGAAATGGTAAAAGAAAAAATGATACTGCCAGATTTGAATGCCAAATTCACTTTCTACATGTAAATAAAATTAGTTCAGTCATTTTATTTTTTTGATATGGTCACTGGTCACCGATTTTTGGCACCTCCAATAATGAATTTAAATCCTAAGGCTAATTCCATTCATTCTATTGTAAAGGGGTTATGCTATGGAATCACATGAGTGTAAAAAAAAGGAATGAATTAATACATAAATAACTGAATAAATAAATAAATATAAAGAGAAATAAATGAATTAATAAATAAATGAAAATATAAAACAAAATGTTGTCATTAAAAATCCCATACGGAAAAAAAACTGACAATTCTGGTCATTTACTTTTACCTTTATACATTGAGATAAACAAAAAAAAAAAAAAAACAATGGCAATTTTTTTTCATTGCCTTTACTATTTTGATTGTCATTGTTTTTGCCTGGTTTGCCAATAGCGTACCGCACGAATGCTATTTTTAGACCGTGACGTTGCCATCGTAACGCGGAAGTGGGACATTATGGACACGCCCTCGCATACAACCCATGTTATTTCTGCTTGTTTTCTCCGGTAATCTTTCAAAAAAGAACATGCCGAGTAAACACTGCTGATATGGAACTTGTATAAACGACTCTAGACATTACGACAAATGAAGGAAGTTTTTTCATGTGTTTCCTGAAACCAAAAACTCTGAGGAAAAAAATGTGACTAATGGATCAACTTGCGTGGACATCCAAAAGACCAGTTTAACGCCAGCAAGGTGAAGCCATTCACATTTCATATGCAGTAAACATTTTGTTGGGGGCCATGGTCCTACAGAGGACGAAGAGGTAAGCCATTTTGATATTTTTACTTATTTTTTTATCATGGTGTTTGCCGTGCTGCTTCTCTCTGACAATGAATGACCTGAAAAAAATTAAAATAGTATCTGACTGCCACTGTTACCTTTTCTGTTGAAAAAAAAACAACAACTTTAGTAAAGGGGAAGTGTAAATAAATTATATAATTAAGATTTGTTATTAATGAAAAAATCAAAAGTGTTTGTTGGCTGTCAGTGAGTAGCATTTGCGATCGCTACACAAAAATAGCAATGTAAATTGCCCCCAACAATGGTCAGAGACATAAGACAACCACAGGATATAATATATAAGAACAACAGGGCATATGGTGGTAAAGGATTGTTGAAACTGGACAATGTCATTGTCAGTGGCGTAAGGCAATGCACACAAGAAAAAGGTGTCGAAAAAAAAAGCTAACTCTGGATCAGGTCGGTTCTTTTTCAGCCCTCGACACTCAAGCCATCTCTTTAACTGATCATTTGTATGTTCTTCGACATCTTTACCAGTGAATTTGGCACCAGGGACATAATTTTCAGACAGAATGTGTAGGTTTAGCTCAGTAAAAATCTCGTTCGTACACTATTTCCATTCGTTTACTATCAACATTGCCTAGCAACAATTGCTAACGTCATGAATATTAATATGCAAAAGTGACGTGTTGCTTGCGGTACACCATTAAATAGCGTTGGGAGTGGCTTTCCAAACAGGAAAGGGTTAGTTATCAACGGCATTGAATTTGATTGTCTCTGTGATAGGTAGTTGACTGAGACAACCCATCCACTCTGTCCGAAGCTCCTCTAAGCAATTGTGAAAAGGTTTTTTTCACATCTCTCCAAATAAATGATGAATCAAAAATCGCATGTGATACAGATTTTCTCCTCATTGCTCGGAGACTTTCCAAACTAGGAGTAATCAGCTGTCGACTACTATTCCTGTTTGACGGCAACAATAGAACAGAAAGCCAATAGATAGCATGCTAGTAGCCAGCGCACTCATCTGCCATAATGACAATTTTGTTTCAAAGAAAGGTAGGGAAATAACGTCACCATCAGATCACTTGCTCATACATCATTTTAACTAGTGTTGCACTGATAAAATACTAAAATGACGTCGTTGGTATCGGTGAAAACTAGAAATACTGTGGCGATGTTGAACTTTACAGTATCTAATTTCCAACCGCTGGTCGCCCTTCCCAAGAATATGATAGAGGTCCAGTCGTGGTGCGTCCAACAATCCCTCTGCTGTTAATTTAAAGGAGTTTATCACTAGTAGACGTCCGGTCCATTGAAAGTGAGAGTGTGGCAGTGAATGAACAAACTTACTCTCACTTCCAGTGGATTGGACGTTTCAAAAGACATGGTATCGGCACAGTATTGGGAGCCAAAAAATGGTATCAGTGCAAGACTATTTTTTTATAGTTGTGTGCTGTAAAAGTTTTACAGTAGTTTGTTGTTAATTCGACAATAAACTTTTACGGTTTTCCCATTTTCTTTCTCTAATGGTACAATTCTGGCAACTCCAGCTGCCAGTATTTCATCCTAAATTTCATAGTTATTATTATTATTATTATTATTTAAAATAGTGTATGACTTGCAATGACTTGTAAGACCCGTGATGGTATGGATATGATAAATGGCTATGTGTACATGGACATTTTTTTATTTTTTTTTTTAAATTCTGATTTACGTTCAGATTAAAATCATGGATGTGCTGTTTTCATGGACACTCAGACATCACACTGTCAGAACAAATCCTTTTGACATGCCCAGATTGATGTAATGTAGCGGAAATAGTAGTAGAAGAAAAAGCCGATGCAACTGATGTCCAACACACATCGCTCTGTCCATTTCTACTTTAAACGTTAACGTTATTTTGTACGGTGGCCGAGAGGTGTCAGGCGAAATGCAAAGTCAAAACACTTTGCAAATAGAAAAAAGCACGAACCCCAATTGCAAACGCTTTGCAAAAGAAAAAAGCACGAATGCCACAACACAATCCCCAATTCCTAAAGAGCGATTGCAAATTGGCAAAAGCACGAACACCAATTGCCACAACACGACAGCAAATAGCTCGCGGCACTAATGTAAGTGGATGACCCAGAAGTAAAAAAATAAAATAAAATAAAATAAAAGGATGACACTTTGTATATTGCTATATGTGTTAAGTTTTGTATTGGTTTTCCCCTAGTGTGACTTGTCCCTGTGATTGCCCATTGATTTCACCTGTTGTACATGCTCCTAGTGTATCCTCCAATCTGCATCCTCATGTGTTTCCCAGTTGTTCCTCGTTCTCGTTACCCCTTGTCTGCGTGTGTGTATATAAGCTCCAATTTTCTTTCCACTCCTTGTTGCGTCATTGTCTATGTCAATGCCCATGTGCTCGTTGGCGTTTGTTCTCAAATTTTCGCCTTCCAAGCCCCTGTGTTGCTCTGTAAGTTTTTGATACCCAGTCTTTTGTTAGTAACAGTTTTTTTTGCCTCTGTACTTTCTTTGGATCATCGCAGCCTTTGTTTTGCACTTTGTTTTTGTTGGCTTTTATTAAATCATTATTGCACCGCCTTTTTTACCTAGTTTTCCTTTTCCTGCGTTTGGGTCCACACACCACCTGCCTGCCCGTTCCCTAACAATATGTGCTTGTGATTATCTCTACGGACCTACGTGAAGTTGAACCCCCCCCACTCACCCATCAGACGCAAATTTATATAAAAATTATGTCCATCGTTTGTGCTGTAAAAGTTTTGGTTGTGCTGCTTTTGTTTAAGAGATATTTACAATTCTTTTATAGGTAAATCTGAGGTCAGCTAGGTTTTGTAAATACAGTATTATGCTCTTATTGAGATATTAATTTCGAGTGGTGACATCACTCGTAGCTTTTCCTTAGCTTAGCGCCCGTACCAACTCTCTCACGATCATATCACAAATAAATTCGGGTCCATTTTTCAGTAAATTGGGGGGCTTGAGATAATAATTTCGAGTGATGACACCATCACTCCAAGCCCCTCATTTACTGCAAAAGGGTCCCGAAGTGTTTCCATTCGTTTGTGCTACGTTCCTGCTAGTTGTTAGGACACCCCTTTGTTATTAAGTGAGTTGGTACGCTCCATTAGCCGCGGGAGCTAAACTAAGGAAAAGCTACGAGTGACGTCACCACTTGAAATGAATATCTCAATAAGAGCGTAATTCTGTATCTTCAAAACCTTGCTGACCTCAGATTTACCTATAAAAGAATTGTAAATATCTCTAAAACGAAACCAGCACAGACAAAACTTTTACAGCAAAAATGATTGACATCCTTTTTATATAAATTTGCGTCTGATGGGGGTGGTGACAACTTTACGGAGGTCCGTAGAGATGGTCACAAAGCACATATAGCAATGTAAAAAGTGTTTATTTTTTTATGTCTTTCTTTTTTTTAACTTCCGGGTCATCCTCTTGCCGTAGTGATGCGTGATTTTGCTGTTGTGCTGTCAGCATTTTGCTGTTGTGTTGCGTGATTTTGCTGTTGTGCTGGCAGCCTTTTGCATTTGTGCTGCGAGCCATTTGATGTCGTGTTGTGGCAATTGGGCTTCGTGCTTTTGCCAATTCGCAATCGTGCTTTAGGAATCGGGGATCGTGTTGTGGCAGTTTGCATTTGTGCTTTTTTTGTTTTGCATAGCGTTTGTAATTGGAGTTCTTGCTTTTTTCTATTTGCAAAGTGTTCTCATACTAACATTTATCTTTTAAGAATTACTTGTCTTAAAAATAGAGGATCCCTTTAACTTGATACTGAAATAGTCGTTTATTTAAGCCTGCGAGGCTTTTTTTTTTTTTTTTTTTAACGGTTTTTGTAACTAATGTACAAAAAATTAACAGCAGCTACTAGCGGGGGGGGGGGGGGGGGGGGTCATAAATAATCGATTTATAATCGAATCGTAGCCTCTGAATCGTAATGGTAATCTAATCGTTAGGTGCCCAAAGATTTCCACCTCTACAAAACACCGTCTTATAGTCGGGCCAATACAGTATTTAACAACACAAATTAATAAGCCGCACTGGACTATAGAGCGCAGGATTCAAAATGAGGGCAAAAAGTAGTGGCTTATAGTCCGAAAATTATGGTATAATGGCATCACAGACTTGCCTGGTAAAGACTATTTCTTCTGAAAATTTCGAATAAAATGTTTTCATGCGCGCAGATCGGATTATCAGTCAACATAAATCACCCCTCTTGTTCGGAATGGGCTGGATCAGGTTAAAATATTCCAAATGGGGTGTATGCCTGAAGCATTATTATTCCGATCAGGCTTTTAATCTGAATAAACGAGGGCTGTCAAAATTATCGCGTTAACGGGCGGTAATTAATTTTGTAAATTAATCACGTTAAAATATTTGACGCAATTAACGCACATGCCCCGCTCAAACAGATTAAAATGACAGCACAGTGTCATGTGCACTTGTTACTTGTGTTTTTTGTTTCCCTCTGCTGGCGCTTTGGTGCGACTGAATTTATGGGTTTAAGCTAGGAGTGTCAAATGATTAAAAATTTTAATCGAGTTAATTACAGCTTAAAAATTTATTAATCGTAATTAATCGCAATTAATCGCAATTCAAACCATCTATAAAATATGCTATATTTTTCTGTAAATTATTGTTGGAATGGAAAGATAAGACACAAGATGGATATATCCATTCAACATACGGTACATAAGTACTGTATTTCTTTATTATAACAATAAATCAACAAGATGGCATTACCATTATTAACATTCTGTTAAAGCGATCCATGGATAGAAAGACTCGTAGTTCTTAAAAGATAAATGTTAGTACAAGTTATAGAAATTTTGTATTAAAACCCCTCTTAATGTTATCGTTTTAATAAAATTTGTAAAATTTTCAATCAAAAAATAAACTAGTAGCCCGCGATTGTTGATGTTAATAATTACTTACACAATGCTAATGGCTGCTGAAGCCTATAAAATCACTCGCACCCTAGCGCCAGCAGAGGGTGCCAAAACTCCGAAAAACACAAGTACACATTTCACTGTGCTGTCATTTTAATCTGTTTGAGCGAGGCATTCGTGCGTTAATTGCGTCAAATATTTTAACGTGATTAATTTAAAAAATTAATTACCGGCCGTTAACGCGATAATTTTGACAGCCCTAGTTTAAACACAATGAGCATTGTGTAATTATTGACATCAACAATAGCGAGCTACTACTTTATTTTTTTTGATTGAAAATTTTACAAATTTTATTAAAACGATAACATTAAGAGGGGTTTTAATATAAAATTTCTATAACTTGTACTAACATTGATCTTTTAAGAACTACAAGTCTTTCGATCCATGGATCACTTTAACAGAATGTTAATGTTAATGCCATCTTGTTGATTTATTGTTATAATAAACAAATACAGTACTTATGTACAGAGGTGTTGCAAGGGTCCCCGGGGGCCCCAGGCAAAAAGCAACATGGGGCCCTTCGAGCGTGTGCAAGTAAGGGGGATAGTTGGACTTGGAGCAATAGCATATTTAATAAAACTATAATAACGGCTCGGTCTCATAGAGCGCTTTTTAGGACACTCAAAGTGCTTCTACTACATTAGGACATAAAACTACAGTAACACATTCTGCTTTTTTTTTCTTTCATTTGTCGCTTCCAGAAGGATAACTTCTTTTCATTTTGGATATACGCCAATTAAAAAAAGCCAAATCGCCGGTCACTCTCACTCTGAGTCACGTGAGGGAGGTGGGGGGAGGGGTGTATAGAGCGAGTGAAGGGGTCCCTTCAGGGAACTCAGACACAAGGCTTTCACTGCACCGACAAGTGCGACAGTGCAGTAAAGCTGCTTGTGCTAAATCTATTGGGCCTCTGGGGCCCCCTGCTGGCTGCCTAATGGGACGCGACGCCTCTGCTTATGTACAGTATGTTGAATGTATATATCCATCTTGTGTCTTATCTTTCCATTCCAACAATAATTTACAGAAAAATATGGCATATTTTACGGATGGTTTAAATTGCAATTAATTACGATGAATTAATTTTTAAGCTGTGATTAACTCGATTAAAAATTTTAATCGTTTGACAGCCCTAGAATAAACATGTCCATGAAAACGTAGCTACTGATAGTTTATACTTTGGTTGATTAAAGTTCTGCCATTCGAGCCAGTGTGCAAGGCCAGGTTAACTTGAAAACACTTGAAGAGATAAAGAATACAGACAGGCATGTTTGGCCTTGTGCTAGAGAAATTCTCGGCAAACCAATCAGTATTTGGACAAAGCCCTGAACGGTCCGTCGATACTCCCCTTTCAGCGCAGTCGTTTGTGATGTACAGTGTTTGCCAATGTTGGAAAAGCAGGAGATAGAAGGTCAATCAATAAATAGCTCCTCAACTCACAGAGTGAGGCTGCAGGAGCACTGTTAACATTTAAGGTTTTTCTTGCTGGTCATGTCGTTCCATATGCGGTGCATCTCCTCGGGGGAGATCTGGTGGACGGTGACCACTCGGCGGTAGCGGCAGAGGCTGTACGCCATTTTCCAGTGGTTGAAACCGCTGTTTTGGAAGGGGTGGATCCCCAGTTTCCGCAGACACACGCCTACGTACACGTCCTCCAGATGCAGCAGTCTGGTGTGCAGCGAGGTTCGGAAGATGAGCTCGGCTACATCTGCCGAGAACACGTAGCCCGTACCGGAGCAGAACGGAGGGTACTTGCTGTCTGGGTACAAGTCTCTCGGCATGTACCACTTGCTCCGCATGTCTCTGATTGGCCCGCCGTTGATGACGTAACCTGTGAAATATCTCCTCCTGGGCTTGGTGGTAGGCTTTAGGAGGTTGTAGATCAGATTCTCCATATTGACAAAGATGTCACTGTCTGTTTTGAGAACGTATTGGGCTTTAGAGCAATAGGTAGCAACCCAACGCATGCCCATTAACGTCTTGAGCGTCAGGTTGTGGTAGGAGTCGATAAAATCCTCAACCACGATGTCGTGAAAGATCTGGCTCTCCTGCTCCACCATTTGATTAAGGACGGCATCCGTGCTGCGACCCAGCAAGAAGAGCGTGACCACGCGGACATCAGGAAATGTACTTTCGTCCCCCCACGTTTCTCTTATGGCCTGCCGCGCGTCAAACTCCTTGTGAGTGGTGCTTATCAGGATTACCAGAAACGGTGTCTCCGCTTCGCACTTCTTGGCGTCGTTGATGAGGTAGCCGAAGTCATGCGGGTTTAGGGATCGAGCGCGGTAGTTGCCGAGGGTAGCGTTCTTGTTCACCTTGGGTATCTTGCGGATCGGGATGTTCAGTTGGCCCACGTAGGACGTGGATGGGCGGGACACGCTTAGGTACCATAAAGCACTGGCCCAGCAAACTACCGTCAGCAAGTACAAACAGGAAACCTTAGAAGGCATCGCTGTTCACTTTGTTGGGTTGTCCAATAGTGGCAGCATTTGAAAGTCTATGACCAGGCTTTCATGGGAAGTCCTGCCATGTCGAAATAATGGACTTCCTTATGATCCTATTTTGAAATTGAAAAGAAAATCTGAAGATATTTCCCATCATGGTCAACACCTTATCGTGCTCCATCACCTCTCCAAGAGTTGCTTCAGGTTTGTTTGTGACAGGATCTAAAATTGGATGGCAAAAACAAAGTGGTCAATGATAATCAAATTCCCAACAATATCAGAGTGGTCAGTCATAATTAGAGATGTCCCGATCACGTCATTTTCAAAGTATCGGAATCGGCAAAAAAATATCGGCCATGCCTTTTTTAATACTTTTTTTTTTTTTTTTTAATTTAATCGTTTTCTAATTGTATTTAACGTTACAAACATAATATGTTACACTCATCCAGAGTCTTTAGTTTAGGCTTAAGGTAGGGTTATCAAATTTATCCCGATAACGACGGTAATTAATTTTAAAAAAATGTATCACATCAAAATATGTAACGCAATTAACGCATGCGCTGCACGACCCACTCACGCATTGTCGCGCTCAATCTGTAAAGGTGCCGTTTTACCTGTATAGAGAGATAAAAGGCAGCGTATAATGAGTAGAGTGAATTTTGGCAGCCATCGGAGCCTTTTTTAATTGGCTAAAGCCTTACAATTCCTCTTCTACGATTAGAAATATCATGGGAAGCAATGTGGGGAAGCAAGGTAGCAATTGATCTTTTTCTCAACACCTTATGTTATTTCGCAACGCAGAGAAGATATATCAATTGGTAGCACTACGCACAGTCATGGTTCCACTTCCCATCATGCATTTGGGCATGGCTACAGTATCATTTACTGAAAGCTCAACATATACACTAGATGGCAATATTTAGTCACAATGTACAAAGTCACAAGTCTTTCTATCCGTGGATCCCTCTCACAGAAAGAATGTTAATAATGTAAATGCCATCTTGAGGACCAGTAATCTGATTAAAGTTAGTTTCCTTAGTGTCTCTGCGTTACTGTTTTTTCATTGCATCATAACGTATGTAGAAAGAAGAATATTGCAGTCATGTACGACGAGCATTTTGAATAGAAAACGCTAAAATAAAAGGTTCCCGGCACGTGTTACCATGACAACCTCTTAGCTATTTCCTGTTTTGGTCCCGCGTCGCATGTGTTGTGAGACTGGTGGCGTGGGCAAAGGGGGGTGGACATTCGAGCCGAGTGTTGAGACGTTGTGAGGGAATGTTGATCTGTGGATATCCATGAATGAAGGTGAGTATTTTTCCTTCATTCTGGAGGGTGTCAGCAAAAGGTTGGACCCCCTACATGCACGGCTGTTTCGTAGCTTTGCCGTAGCAACGACGGGCAGTCATCTCTCCAAGTTGGCAAGCTTTGTTTACTTCATGTTGTACATTTATGCCGTGAGGTGATGTGTTCGTTTAGCATCTGTGGGATGTGTTGTAAGTCCGATTGAGTGTAAATGCTAAGTTGCCGCTGTGTTTTGTGGCCAAATTGACGGCGTGTGCGTTGAGAGGAGTACTTCTGGGTTATGCACGCGCATCCGCGCCCGCCACCACCTTTGCAATTTTGTGCAGTCAGTTTGCATTGTTTTTACATCGGCTCTGATATGCTGTTAACCATAACCCAAAATTGAGAAGTTTTGACATTAGGCTTAATCTTAGAGTTAGCGGGGTTTAATTGGTCGGTGGAGTTGATTTCAACAAATTCCAAGCAGTTTGTCAGATATTTGTTAGTTTCAGGGCTCCGGAGTGGCTATGCTAGCGCGAAATTCTGATATTCCCCTTTAAATTCAATCATCGGAAAGTCAATTACATGTGATGACATTTTTCTGTTGTCATTCTTATGTTGAGGCGGCAAAGGGAGAAAAATGGGGGAAAAAGTAACTGATAGATTACTTTTAAAGTAACTTAGTTACTTTGATTATGAAGTAATCAGTAAAGTCACTAGATTACTTTTTTTGAGGCGTAATCAGTAATTAAATTACTTTTTCAAGTAATTTGTGACAACACTGTTCCCAACAATAAAAAAAGATGAGCATCAAGCAACGAACTCTTTGAAAAGCAGACCAAAATTGATATGCGCAGCCCAGTCTCTAAGCTTTTGAAGTCTGGCCAGTCTTTTCCACTTCTTGCACTAATGCACTACTTTTGGAAATGACATTTGGGTCATTATCTTGTGCCACTTCAGAGACAACACAGACATAAGCCATTATATTCTTTTTGTAGTGTCACTTATGAGCTTGCATTTTGGAATCACTCACTAACTGAACAAACAAACTGAAACAACCAAAACAAGTCAGAAATAAGAAGAGACAATAACAATTATTCTCAAACTATGTTGAAAGCCAAGAATAAAAATCAGAAAGCCAATGACTACTCGTTATTTCAGTTCTGGTTTTCAAATCAAAAATAGGTTTTGTTATTATTATTTTTTTTGTGTGTGTTTTCAACCAGAAATGATTTAACAAGTCATTAACCGTTTTTGGATTATGGATTCTAAAACACATATGAATGAACGAATGATACACTGATACAGAACCCTAAGCATGGTTTGAAACCCTAGCCTGGGTTCTAAAAAACACTACTTTGGTACCCTAACCCTGGTTTGAAACCCTAATTCAAAACAGTAAACCTAGTTTTAAACTAGGGCTGTCAAACGATTAAAATTTATAATCAAGTTAATCTCAGTTTAAAAATTAATCGTAATTAGGGCTGTCAAAATTATCGCGTTGACGATCGGTAATTAATTTTTTT
The DNA here is from genome assembly GCF_030265065.1 of Corythoichthys intestinalis. Taxonomy (NCBI): domain Eukaryota; kingdom Metazoa; phylum Chordata; class Actinopteri; order Syngnathiformes; family Syngnathidae; genus Corythoichthys; species Corythoichthys intestinalis. Next base: position 9,118,674 of record NC_080396.1, on the reverse strand, counting down.
AATTAATCACGTTAAAATATTTGGCGCACATGCCCCGCTCAAACAGATTAAAATGACAGCTGAGTGCCATGGCCACTTGTTACTTGTGTTTTTTTGGTGTTTATTCGCCCTCTGCTGGCGCTTGGGTGCGACTGATTTTACCACATTGCACCATGAGCAATGTGTAATTATTGACATCAACAATGGCGAGCTACTAGTTTATTTTTTGATTGAAAATTTGACAAATTTTATTAAAACGAAAACATTAAGAGGGGTTTTGATATAAAATATCTGTAACTTGTATTAAATTTTTTATTAAATTTCGATTACATTTTTTATCGTTTGACAGCCCTAATCGTAATTAATCGCAATTCAAACCATCTATAAAATATGCCATATTTTTTCTTAAATTATGGTTGAATGGAAAGATAAGACACAAGACGGATATATACTTTCAACATACTGTACATAAGTACTGTATTTGTTTATTATAACAATGAATCAAGATGGCATTAACATTATTAACATTCTGTTAAAGCGATCCATGGATAGAAAGACTTGTAGTTCTTAATAGAGAAACGTTAGTACAAATTATAGAAATTTTATATGAAAACCCCTCTTAATGTTTTCGTTTGAATAAAATTTGCAAAATTTTCAAACAAAAAAATAAACTAGTATCTCGTCATTGTTGATGTCAATAATTAGACAATGCTCATGGTGCTGAAACCCATAAAATCAGTTGCACCCAGGCGCCAGCAGAGGGCGACAAAAAAAACAAAAAACACAAGTATCAAACGGACATGACACTGTGCTGTCATTTTAATCTGTTTGAGCGGGGCATATGCATTAAATGTGTCAAATATTTTAACCTGATTAATTTAAAAAATTAATTACCGCCCGTTAACGCGATAATTTTGATAGTCTTATTTTAAACCCTTCTATGGAACACCAACGCTTAGTTTGAAACACAAGCCCTATTTGGAAAGCTTATTTTAAAACCCTAGTGTGAATCGGTCAAAGCACATAGGTTGAGTGCATAAGCGGAGTTTAAGGTGGGCCAGGGCCCCCCCGGTGGCCGAAAAGTGTCATTGCCTATATTTGACTTTAAAAATATTGTCTATTAAAGTCAAACAATAAAACAAACAACAAAAACGAATGAAATGAACAAATATACTTTTATAATGGGTCAAAATTATTTTTCAAACAGATCATGTAACTAGCACCTTAGACGGTCATTTTCTTTGCTTAGCCAAAACCACCCAAGGACCGAAGAGGCTAGATGGACGTACGTAATTTTTTTTCAAGCCTAAGCTTTCAGAAGCGACAACAACTAATGAGCAAGAACCAATGATTGAAAATGTGGACCATGAAACACTAGAGACCACCGTCAAAATGGTGAGTGGAGTTTCAATTTGCCCCATCAAAGGCGCTAATTGTACAATAGAGCCACCACCGGTGTCTTGCCAAAGTAGTTACCCCTGTCAAAAATTGTGGGTGCACACACACTCATTAGTTCTGAGCTATGTCGACTTTAAAGCTAGAAAATAACCACAGTTATTTATTTTGGACATAACGTTTATTAAACAGGAGAAACTCCATACATGACTTGAATTACAGTAATAACAGTTATAGGTCATCCTACGAGTGAAACATTGCCTTTTTTTTTCCTTTCTTTTTTTTTTTTTTTAATGGAATTTTATTGTCATCATCATCGGTGTCATTGACAATCATTGCAATTACAAAATGTGATTATGATTTGTCCGAAGGAACCGAAGAAGACGATAAAGGCGGACGAGATAAAGCATATGCTTATCAGTTTCCCGTCCTCCATACAACTAAAGATGCCCATTCAGGCATGGAACATACATCAAAACTGTAAAATAACACAGTCAACAATCTGGGTTTGGCAACTAAGCGTCCAGTCAAGCATCTCGATTAATTTTTGGGCGTACAAGGTTATGACTTTGTCATGTCCCTGACATTTTTGCATCTGTTTGCTGTGGAACCATTTTGTTGTGGCTATGTGTGTGACATGTTATCACAGCTGGTGTGAGTAGCGACTCAAAATGCTTTTCTTATAAGTCTCTTAAAAGGATACATTGCTGAGGTGTACATGGTGGCTACAATTGGCGCACACAAGGTCACTGTAACAGTTTCATCAGACATGAATGTATGAGAAAACCAAACAACATGCTGTACATATTTTATCCCAAGATTAATGTCTCCACAACGAAAACATGCTCATTATTCGTTCTATACAGTATCTTTTCCATATACTCAGTGAACTAGACATTTGAATCAGGAGCTCAGTAGACACAGCAGATAAATATGTTTTTACAATTGGGGATTAGGAGTTCAATTGTAATACATTCAAGGAGATTGTCAATCATAATTACAACACCCCCTCCCCCCTAAGATGCCCGATACTTTGTGTCATGTTATATCCGTGCAATTTAAAGTCAAGTTTTTACGTTCAGTACGTATGTTACGTTATACGACAGAAAAAAAAGTATTTTTTTTGTTTTTTGTTTTTTTTGATGGATGGGCCATGTTTAAAAACCTCGTCGATAACGACATCAGCAAAACACGGAAATCAAGCAAATCAGTGCAGCGCAGTGGCTCCGCCCAGGGGATACAATTTTTGACGGGGGTAACTACATTGGCACGACACCGGCGGGCGTACCATATTTTAATGGATGACAATCTTGGCCAAAACTATACCTGTCCTAAACAGCCTAATTTAATTTTTTAAAATGATGGGAAACAAAAAGCGCTCATTTTTAACTTATTATTATAAATTAGTGATGCACGATAATGCATTTTTCAACCGATACCGATAACCGATAATTTCCTCCTCATTCCAACCGATAACCGATAATGTCAAGCCGATAATTCTATTAAAAGATTTATGTAAAATTTTAAAGTATACACAAGAGAAAATATTACTGTGCAAAAATATAATTTATTGCTCTTTTTTTCAACATAAAGTATGAACAAGTCGTCAATTCAAACATCTAAATAATGACAGATTGTCTGACATTGTGTAATAGTAAACCTTTGGCAACAATTACAGAGTAAATACCTAAGTTACACAAAAATGCGTTTAAAAGTAAGCCATTCCTAACATATATAACATTAATCCGCTGCAAAACACACCTCCTTAAAACTAGTCAGTTTTAAGTGTAAATCTATTGGCAATAAGTGAAATTATCTGCGATCGCTTCAAGTGTATTTCTCTCAGATTTCTTGGAAGAAAAATAGCTAGCTGAAAATAATCTTAACAGCCTTGTTTTAAGCAATACATTATTATACTTAATCCTAAAAAAAAAAAAAACTTGAAGGAAAGATTTTGAATAATATTTGTGGCTACAGAATATTGATTTAAGAATTTGATTATCTACTGTGACTGTAATTGAGCAGACAAATAAGTTAAATAATTTGAAAAGTGATTGCTAATGTTATATGCTTTGTTGCACACTGTGAAAATGATTACCTCAAAAGAGCGAGATGTCATGTACCCATTCTGCAGCGCTTTGTTTACATTTGCGGCTTTCACGACATTTGCGTTACAGCAGCTAAACTGCTACACGGCAGTACTATTTGGACGGAGTTGGAGCTCGCATCCGCGTGCGTGTTGTTTTGTGCCTGAGTTTTATTAAGCCGAAAATAAAGGCAGCGTTACAAAGTCATCTGACCGCTCGTCATTTCACATTCTGAATGCATTATTGACTGGCTGACTTCGTTTTCTCCATGTTTAAATGATCTTATAACCACTGTGCCGTCATGATAAGCTTGCTTACCGGACATCACTTTTTCATGAAGAATGGTGGTCGTATAAACTGCATTATTTCTTTTATCCAGGGCTTTGGTTCTCGGGTCATTAAGGTAAAAAAAAAAAACACGTGTCTTGTCTCGGCGGCGGCGGCAGCTACATTCGTACCGGATAATCCGCCCGCCCCGGCCGGTTCGCCGCGGCGTATTCGGGTCCTGGCTCTGCTCGCACGCCGTGGGGGAACGCTCGAGAAACCGGGGTGTTCGCCGGAGGTCCAGAGGCCGGGGAACCGGGCTTGCCCCGCCCCGCCTATGGCGAGGCGGCGGCGGCCTGCCGGACTGGCCAGAGTGGCGGGCTCCGTCGGAAGACGGCTACTTGCCGACTATCGGTCTCCAGTAGTGCCGGTGTTTAGCCTTAGATGCGAATTTACCACCCGCCTTGGGCTGCATTCCCAAACAGCCCGACTCTGTATCGTCACAAGCCCTGTAGTTTAACTTAGTGTTTACAATAGCTTTAGCATTCCTGCTAGCAGCAGCCTCGTATTTGTTCCAAAATTCTTTATGATGCATTTTTAAATGGCTGCTGGGTTAGTGGTTTTGAATGAGGACGCCTTCTTTCTGCCTCGTGGAACTTATACGGTACATGTTTCGCAGATGGCGAGAGCGTCGTTTTTTTAGTAACAGCCGCCATAATATTCAACTACTTCTTGTCTTGTAACTCCACCTCCTCAACCCCTCCTCCCTCAGGGGCTTCAGAGAGGGGAGGGGTTGAGGAGGCGGTGTGCTGAATTCTTTGGTTGCGCACATTTGGAAGCAAAATCAAGTATATAATTATCGGATTGCATTATCGGTTGAATTTTTTTATTATCTGGATTATCTGTGTGACGTCATAATTGCCATTATCGGCCGATAATTATCGGTGACCGATATTATCGTGTATCTTTATTATAAATACTCTTATAAGTTCATTTGATTGTTGACACTGCATTTTGGGGTCATCAACATGTTGTGCCCCCCCACCCCTAACAGTCAAACTCCGCCTATGGTTGAGTGTTTATTTTTATTCATTGGCTGCCATTGACATTCATTCGTTGCTGCTAACCATCCCAGTCAAAATAGACTGGACGTCCGTCACCATCAAGGGAAACCAATGAATTCAGTAATGATTCAAGCTGAGCGCGTGGTGAACATTCAGGACAAAATCTGGTCCACTGACCATAGCAGTTGAGCTCTGAGTGAAGTAAAAAAACTAGGGCTGTCAAAATTATCGTGTAAACGCGCAGTAATTAATTTTTTAAATTAATCACGTTAAAATATTTGATGCAATTAACGCACATGTCCCGCTCAGAAAGTATTCTGCCTTTTGGTAAGTTTTACAGCAAGGGTTTTTGTGCTGTCCAACAGCGAACTCTTGTGGTCGCTTTGCGACATGGTTTATTGTTTTCTTGCCAGTTCATTATGGCTGCACGATGTCTCGGGCTGATAATGTTGTGCTTATATGATCCTTGGACAAGATTTGTCCGTAAGTATGGTTGTTGTAAAGAATGTACATATTATGTTAGTAAGCGAAATGTTATATTTTTTGTCTGAGACGCTTTTTGTTTATGTTTAGTGAACCTGTATAGCGTGCTAAGCTAACGTTGTTGCTAATGCAATGCTTGTGTACTTTTTGTAGTTTTACAACGGTCTAAAGAGGACAATGGTTTGAGGCCATTTTATTAATAAATCAGATGAAAAAGGAAGAAGTCTAATTATTAAGGCGTCGTTCACTAGCTGTCTAGCTTTGGAAAAAGTAGGCGCTTCGGAGTGAGGACAGCATAGACAAATTTAAATGACAGTAGAGTGAAATGCCCACTACAGTCTTTATGTACCGTATGTTGACTGTATATATCCATCTTGTGTCTTATCTTTCCATTCCAACAATTTATTTTACAGAATACAGGTATATGTATAATTTACAGAAAAATATGGCACATTTTATAGATGGTTTGAATTGCGATTAATTGCGATTAATTACGATTAATTAATTTTTAAGCTGTAATTAACCCGATTAAAAATTTTAATCGTTTGACAGCCCTAAACAAAACATAAAATAGTCCAGCTTCTGAACAAATACATTTGATGGTTTACAATTAAAAACTTCATGAGGCTTGTATTGGCAATACTGGCTGTGTGAAATGTGCTAAGATGCTGCTTGCCTGCGTTGGAATTTGGCGGCAAGATATGTCATCAGCCAAAAGAATTTGCCTTGTCTTTTGGGAGCTGGAAGCTTCTTTTCATTAGGACTCTTCTCCTATTCCACCCCCATTTGTGTCTCTCGCAAGCTCTATTTTGCATCTCTCCTTTTCTCTCTGAAGCATAGTCATCAATCTCTCTGCCCAGCACAATCCATCTCACCATGGCTGCTTTTTCACACCTCTTTCTCTTCTTCTTCCTCCTCCTCATCACCTACTCAGTCACTCACTCATTCTACAAACCCAAGGTGCTTGATCTGTCTTCATGTTTCACTATATATACAGTGGGGCAAATAAGTATTTAGTCAACCACTAATGGTGCAAGTTCTCCCACTTGAAAATATTAGAGAGGCCTGTAATTGTCAACATGAGTAAACCTCAACTATGAGAGACAGAATGTGGAAAAAAAAAAATGAAAATCACATTGTTTGATTTTTAAAGAATTTATTTGCAAATCATGGTGGAAAATAAGTATTTTGTCATTACCAGACGTTCATCTCAAATACTTTGTTATGTACCCGTTGTTGGTAATAACGGAGGCCAAACGTTTTCTGTAACTCTTCACAAGCTTTTCACACACTGTTGCTGGTATTTTGGCCCATTCCTCCATGCAGATCTCCTCTAGAACTGTGATGTTTTGGGGCTGTAGTTGGGCAACACGGACTTTCAACTCCCTCCACAGATTTTCTATGGGGTTGAGATCTGGAGACTGGCTAGACGTTCTGCACTGCCAGACGTGTCCCCCTGCTGAAGCCAGTACACGTCCAGGCCCGTCTGCGGTTCGCTACAGAGCATTTGGATGATCCAGAAGAGGACTGGAAGAATGTGTTATTGTTGCGTCCGCTAGGTTAAACGTGTTTAAATTGTGCCTCACCTGCGATCTTGTCCGGGAAAGGGTTAATTCACTGTCAATTGGGAAAGGGGTGTGGATTCGCATTTAAGCGGAAGCTGGGTCGGCGTGGCTGTCATTCACGTTCACGTTGCCGAAAGAGACACGCACCGCCGGTGAGTTTGTGCTCATTTCCTTGTATTTGTATTATGTATTTGCACCTACTGCATTGTTTTAGATGGCTTGGCGTTTCTTTCACGGCGATCGCTCGATGGCCTTCCAGTTTGTGTGTTACAAGATCCGCTGAGAGTTGACAGTTGACGGCTAGCGCGTTGGTTTAGCGTAGCCACTGAATCAATCTCGCAGCGAATCAACGAGCGGTGCAGGGCACGCAGTGAACCATGGGTAATGTAGTCTCGGGACCCGCTGTATTGGTGCTTTTAATCTAAATGCTTGCGGGAAAAATCTACATTTCCTCATGCTGTTAGCCGCCACCTTTTCAAAGCATTGGACGGCGTTCGTGACTTGAAGTGTCTTAATGATGCAACTATTGCCTAAAGAATAACGATTAAATGGTTAAAAAATGTCAAATGTGATTTTAAAATAATGCATAATATTTGGTTATTGCAATCCGAGCAATTTAATTGTGAATGAATTATATATATTATGCACAGTGTATTATTTATTCATTTATATATAGAGAAGCTTTGTATATATTTGTATTTAGCATTATCTTTATTTGTATATTTATACACACATATACATTCTTTGTTTGCATTTATAGGTTTATAACCTGCTTGGTGTTTGCTATTTACTACTCCAAAAAATCAACAATAAAAACCAACAATATACTGTGAGCACAAGCCGAGTTATCCAGTGTGTTCTCTTTCGGATCCTTTTCGGCGGGGAAAACGCCACAAAAAAAAGCGTAAACGGCCGAACAGTTATGGTCAGATGAAACCAAAATAGAACTTTTTGGTAGACAGGTTCTCGTGTTTGGAGGAGAACGAATACTGAATTACATCCGAAGAATACCATACCCACTGAGAAGCATGGGGGTGGAAACATCATGCTTTAGGGCTGTTTTTCTGCAAAAGGACCAGGACGACTGATCTGTGTAAAGGAAAGAATGAATGGGGCCATGTATCGAGAGATTTTGAATGAATATCTCCTTCCATCAGCAAGGGCATTGAAGATGAGACGTGGCTGGGTCTTTCAGCATGGCAATGATTCCTAACACCCAGCCAGGGCAACAAAGGAGTGGGTTTGTAAGAAGCATTTCAAGGTCCTGGAGTGGCCTAGCCAGTCTTCAGATCTCAACCCCATAGAAAATCTGTGGAGGGAGTTGAAAGTCTGTGTTGCCCAACGACAGCCCCAAAACATCACTGCTCTAGAGGAGATCTGGATCATGATGGGCCAAAATACCAGCAACAGTATATGAAAAGCTTGTGAAGAGTTACAGAAAACGTTTGGCCTCCGTTATTGCCAACAAAGGGTACATAACAAAGTATGGAGATGAACTTTTGGTATCGACCAAATACTTATTTAGCACCATGATTTGCAAATAAATTCTTTAAAAATCAAACAATGTAATTTTCTGTTTTTCTTTTCCACACTCTTTCTCTCATGGTAGAGGTTTACCCATGTTGACAATTACAGGCCTCTCTAACATTTTCAAGTGGGAGATCATGCACAATTTGTGGTTGACTAAATACTTATTTGCCCCACTGTAAGTAATGGAATACTTCTTTTCTAAATGTGCTAGCCTATAGACAGGTCCAACAGTAAATCACTCACATAAGACAATCAGAATGTACACTTCCTGCAATACTTCTTCTGCTTTCCTGATAGAATCAATAAACTGTCATGTCCATCACCTTGACCTTGTTTCCAATCTTCCTGTGTGTAAATCAGTTTTCTTCCTCATCTTTCATTGCTTTCATCCCCCAAAACATATATGCACTAAGCCTTTTAAAGATGGCTCCATTGCTTCATGCTGTCCAGTCACTTTAAGTCAAGTCTTTGATCGAAAATAGAAACATACTTTCAAAAGAACACGGAATCATGATGTTTTATTACCATAAAGGGAACTTGCGCACACACTCAATAAATTATACACCAATTGTGAGAAAATAATCTTGATTTATGTCTACTTATCATCCATTTATGAATGTAAAATAGCAAATATGAAGTCTAAATAAAATGTCATCCTCACGAGAAACTGATTGTTGACTTAAAAGAATCCAAATGCTGGAAGGAAAACATTCAACACAAGACAGTGATTGTGATTGCGGTGCATATTACTTTGTGATCGGCTGATCTGAGACTGTTTCCATGCCAGCAAAGTGTCAAGGCAAAGAAAATAACAGTAGGTGATAAGAAATGCTGCACAAGTGTTTGGAATGTATAAGCCCCCCCATGCCCATCGACAGGATGTCAATTTAGAAATGTCCCACTGTGCTCTGCGGCAGCTGCTCCAATAAGCCTCATGCTGAAGCAAGATGTCACACTGTGATCACTTCAGCAAGCAGTTACTCTTGAAACGCTTGAACATTTTCCAAGATACAAATGATTAATATGATGTCCACTTAGCCATCCATTTTCTATACCGCTTGTCATTTACAGCATACCTGTCCGGTTTCGGCGTAATTTGTACAAGTGAGCACCGATTTTTAAATGTGTACGCCAGAGGTTGCGCTAGACTTTTTCGTTGTCTGTCATTTTGACTGACAGAGTCATAAAAATCCGGTCACAATCTATTTTTACCCGTCACTTAAATTTTTAAAATGATGATAATGACATTGTGGTGACCATTTGTTTGGCATAATTCACCTTCCGTACTTGTGTGTCCATTTGGCCGAGCGCGTTAGCGGCTACGACACAGTCATGTGACAGACACTTAAGAGCCGCGCGCGTTCCGGCTTGAATAGCGAGTTCACGGAGAGCAGCAGAGCTACAGCGGCTGGACACAGCAATTCGAGCTAACAAGACTCTTAACATTGCATACCGCTTCAACATATTCAATAGTATTTGGTTTTCATTCATTTTAAATTAATATTCTGTCCGAACAAGCTTAACAGAGAATCCACACCGTGCCATCACACATCAAGCAGATGAATATGTAACATTTTCTCCCCAGTGACAAAAACAGTTGACTGTGGCCCCAGTAGGTAGGCTACATTATGGAACAATGAAATTAACAGTTCACCTGCTGTGGCCTGAACGGAGTCTTACACCTTCCTCCTGGTGCGCATGGACTTGAATTGCGTGCCCGCTTGTGCAGTCCCTGTTTTTTCACCTCTTTTATCAACACCATCGTCGTTTTGGGGCTTTTTGAAGAAACTTCGGACACTCAGTTGCCTTGACATTTTTCAGAGTAAGGCCAACGACGTCATGCATCAAGAGAGACAATAGCTAATTAATATGCTCACTCGCCACCCTGTGGTCTGGGGTGTGAATTGCAACCTGTCAAAATGACAGGTGGACTTCAGTTTTTTCCGTCACCGTTTTAAAAAATCGGTCAACGACGGAAAATATTCGGTTAACGCGACCCCTGGTGTACGCCTTACGTTCAAAATCTGAACGTTTTTCTTGCATTACGTTTTTTTTCTCTGTTCGGATTTTGTCACCATTTTGGCGACGAGATGATGTGCGTTACTACGTGTTACTACGTAGGTTGAATGACCCGAGAAAAGTTAGAGACACGGAGAAAGAAGAGCGGGAGTGGGGAGTTGTGATGCCGTTGCAAACACGATGCTAGGCTAGGTGGCTCTAATACCGTATTGGCCCGAATATAAGACGGAAGCAAATCCGAAGCAAATGATTATAACAATATATTTGAGAAACAAAGCATGTTATTTTGCTTCATTCAAATCTTAATATCTGAACATTTAAATATTTAAACTAAAGTGCAATCACATTCGTAAATGAATGGCCTCTGGTTTTTGAAATGTAAATAAACCAATCTATTGTGATAAAACAACAAAACGGCAATAACTGCATTAACCATCAAAGTGAAGTCTAACTGTAACTGTAGTCTTTAAACAAATCTGAATAAGGAAAAACATTGCAATAAAATCATGCAAACTGGTTAAAGTTGAGAGTAGCTGAGATTTGTCATGACAGAACATCGCTTCAATGATATCTGGCGCCATCTAGCATCGTGAATGGGTATAATCTCTAGACCACGAATATAAGACGACCCCCTCTTTTTCAGTCTTATTTCAATGCAAAAAAAATCACCGTCTTATATTCGGGCCAATACGGTAATCAAATTCAGACTAGAAAAATCTCCAGAAATGAAACATCACCCATTCAAAGCCATGAGTGGAGAAAACATATTTCCTATCATGAAATTAAAACACTGATATCTCAGTTTTCTGTGATCCATCAATGCCAAATCAAAACTGGTATCGAGGTTGACAGCGGCGCTCCAGGTGAAATATTTTATTTCTTAAGGTGCTCTAAAGACGCCACATGATTAAACACGCCGGTGTGATCATAGGACTTCCCATTGCAAACTCACATTCGTAAATGAATGACTTCTGGTTTTTGAGATGTAAATAAACCAATCTATTGTGATAAAACATCAAAATTGCAATAACTGCATTAACCATCAAATTGAAGTGTAACTGTATCTGTAGTCTTGAAACAAATCTGAATAAGGAAAAACATTGCAATAAAAAAATGCAAACTGGTTAAACTTGAGAGTAGCTGAGATCTGTCATGACAGAACATGGCTTCAATGATATCTGGCGCCATCTAGCGTCGTGAATGGGTATAATGTCTATACCGCGAATATAAGTTGACCCCCTCTTTATTTCAGTGCAAAAAACACCGGCGTGTATCCGGGCCAATACGGTAATACCTAAATGTAGCCAACAGCCAACAAACTACGCCCACATGATGCTACGCTAGATATCACATGTATATGCACTAGATGCGAAATGATATACTTGCCGGTGTTGTTAAACAGCCGCCAACTTAAAGCAGTAGACTTCTCAGAAAGGCTGTGTTGTAGTGAACCTTCCTAGCGAACCTAAGTAACTATTTATCTAAAATACTCCTTAATCGGCAAAATATTTACTTAAACCTATCTTTAAATGATGAAACAGTTTTAAAACTTTCACATGTCAAAAGCAATGCAAAAACGGGAGCAATTTTAACAACTTTAACAATTGATTCACAACATTAAATGACTTCCAAACATAGGTCACCATTTTGTAAGGGCATACATCACTATTTGTAAGACTGCCAACGGCCTCGGGTATGTTACAGTGAAGAAAATAAGTATTTGAACGCCCATTATTTTTTAAGTTCTCATCGTTTTGGTGAGCCTTGTATCGCAAATCGTATCGTATCGTGAGCTACTCAGAGGTTCCCACCCCAAATACATACGGCGGAAAACACAGACAAGACTGGAAAAGCAGTTTGTTCTCTTGCACTCCTCTTTAAAAGAAACTGCTGTATTTTAAGCCAAAACAACTGTTGTCTTTTTTATTTTTTTATTTTTTTCATTTAAACTGTCCTGTTCAGCTGTTTGACACGGAGAACGGAAGTCTAAGTGTCCGGTTGGTCTGAACAGTTTCAATGTTTCACATTGAGAGTATAACATACTCCCATTGTGATCATTCAACATACCTCGTTTATTATGACAAAGCAGCAAAAAGGAAGGGGTTATGGGGGAACAGAAGAAAAGGAACACAAGAGAAAAAAAGAAAAGAAACACAAACAGCAACAAGAAATACATTGAACGTCTACACTAACTACTAATATGTTGGTGCTATCGTCAGCTAGATGTATTTCCTGGCCTGTTGACCAGGGAAAGAGGGAGACGGGGGTGGGAGAGTCTATAAGCTAAGTGATTGAAAGGGGTAGAGTGTACATAAATCAGCTCTGTGATCTGGAACCCAGTAATCGTGTGAATCCCTTGTGAGTGTAAGCCCGTTGGCGACCGACCCTACACCGTCCCATCGCCAACTGACAACTGTTGTGTTTGATAGAACAATATGTCTATATGCTGCCATAGGAGATTCATGGCGCATTAAGCCCCCAAACTATTTTCAATTTGTCCCTTTTACCCTGAAAACTCCCGTTTACAGACGTCGCGCAACCACTTTTGTTTCAACCCAGCCATAAAACGAAGGTAATTATTTATATTTATCATTCAAAATGTCTGTCGTTTTTAGCTTTGAATCATTAATGGATATCTCATATTTCGTTTTAAAAAAAAAAAGACAAAAAAAATTATTCACTCGCATATTTTAAACTTTTAAACAAATTATGTCACAATAAAAAAAATGGCGTCTGTAAAAAAGTCATGAATATCTACCTCATAATTATCGATTAATTGCATTTTTTTATGTTGCTGTCGCATTTTCTCCGTTATGTTAGATGATAAATAATCGATTTAAAAAAAAAAAAAAAAAAAAACAGGAAAAACAAGTTTAAAAGTTTAAAAGGGTAAATACATGAAAAATAAAATCTCGACCACTCCTTGATGTCTGCGATTTCTGCATCGTGACCCTTGTTATATTACAGTGTTTCACCCAAAAAATCCCCCAAAAATCCAGCTGTGGCCATTCACAGCTGTGTCTTGACACTCAGTGATACATGCTGCATGGAATTTTTTGATCGAAAAAAGGTAAGTACGCGATAATATCTCCTTAAAGTCATGGAGTCTGGAATTCTGCTCTCGCGTGCTCTGACCTCCAGATAGGGTTTTGCTGTTTAAAAAACTTTTTTTTTTTTTTTTTTTTTTTTTAAATGCCCTCCTGTTCAAATTTTTTGTTCCCCCAGAAAATTGAGATATGAAGCTTTCCAATGATGTATCACACATGCACATCGGACAATTTTAAAAGTTGGCTAAATTTGGGGTCTCAGAGCGAAACTTCAAGTCACCTGAGTGTTTTCCGCCATACACAATAGCTTGTTGGTGAACAATACCATCTATACGGCAATGTATTACGATGTCTTAAAAGCAACTATAAGACCCACACAGAACATTACGACTTGCAATCACACATTAAAGAAATCAATTATAGATTTAGTCATTATGCCGTGTTGTTTTTCTATTGTCGCTTAGATCAGGTGACCTCAATAAGCCACTGAAAATCTGCGAGGCAACAGCTATAGGAGGCTCTTGTCTCATGTTGCCCCACATAATTGATTGCAGTCATTAGCGCTGCGTGGAGTGACCTTGCTCGATGGGCCGATGGCAGTGCATTCGCATGGGAGACAAAGAGAGAGAGGGGTGTTTTCATAGACTGTGATGTCGATGCCGTTAGGTGCGTGGTGTGTATGCGCATGGAGGACAGAAGCATCGGAGGGTAAATAAATCATGTGGTGAACCCCAGGCTGACATCTTACAGCAGCACTGCTTGATTCAATATTGCAGATTTAATGACTGTCATGGGAGTGCAGAAAAAAACATCACTGGCAGTTTTTATGTGGCTGATTGAATAAAATCAAATGGAATTGCAAAACTTGGTTGAGTAGCCCAAAAAAAAAAAAAAAAAAGAGCGTTACTTAAAAATAATGTGTAATCAGTGGTGGAATGTAATGAAGTAAAAGTACTTGGTTACTGTACTTAACTCATTCACTCCCAGCCATTTTCACCGGAGCAAGGCCCTTCGCTCCCGGCCGTTTTACTGGATTTTGACTGAATTTGCAAGGCCCACAGAAAATTCTTTTCTATTGCTATATAAACATGGAACCCACCAAAAGAAAGATGAGACTCTCTTCTTTCAGCAGAAAAAAAGTTAGTTCATACAGTGGGGCAAATAAGTATTTAGTCAACCACTAATTGTGCAAGTTCTCCCACTTGAAAATATTAGAGAGGCCTGTAATTGTCAACATGGTTAAACCTCAACCATGAGAGACAGAATGAGGGAAAAAACCCAGAAAATCATATTGTTTGATTTTTAATTAATTTATTTGCAAATCATGGTGGAAAATAAGTATTTGGTCAATACCAAAAGTTCATCTCAATTCTTTGTTATGTACCCTTTGTTGGCAATAACGAAGGCCAAATGTTTCTGTAATTCTTCACAAGCTTTTCACACGTTGTTGCTGGTATTTTGGCCCATTACTCCATGCAGATCTCCTCTAGAGCAGTGATGTTTTGGGGCTGTCTTTGGGCAACACAGACTTTCAACTCTCTCCTCACCCCGTGGCGTCAAAATGATAACAAGAACGGGGAGCAAAAATCCCAGAACCACACGGGGGGGGACCTAGTGAATGACTTACAGAGAGCTGGGACCACAGTAACAAAGGCAGTAACACAATGCGCCGCAAGGGACTCAAATCCTGCACTGCCAGACTTGTCCCCCTGCTGAAAAAAATACACGTCCAGGCCCATCTGCGGTTCGCTAGAGAGCATTTGGATGATCCAGAAGAGGACTGGGAGGATGTGTTATGGTCAGATGAAACCAAAATAGAACTTTTTAGTAGAAACACAGGTTCACTTGTTGTATCTGAGGAAAAGATTTTTAACTCTTCACTCCCAGCCATTTTCACCAGAGCAAGGCCCTTCGGTCCCGGCCGTTTTACTGGATTTTGACTGATTTTGCAAGGCCCACAGAAATGTTCTATTTCCATATAAACATGAAACACACCAAAACAAAAGATTGGACTCTCTTCTTTCAGCAGAAAAAGTTAGTTCATATCTTTTTCCATTCTTTACAAATCAGCATTAGAACATAGCTTAGTTTGAGCAAATTTCCCAATTTCTGATGAAAAAAAAGAGAAATCGAGCTTTTTCAAACATAACTTTGACTTTAACACAGCTATTTTTCACTAATGTGACATCCCAAACCTCTGAATAATGTTTTTGTTCTACAAAATAACAAACGACAAGACAAATAGAGATTTTGATCGCAAAGTAACAATTTATTTACACAAAACTAAACTATTAAACTGTTGTACTTTTTGCGCACATAACAATGGGGAATGCTCAGTAATCTGATGAGTCCGGATCAAGATCGGTCTCACTTTTTTCATCATCTTCATCGTTGGTTTCAACCTCGTGCTAAGGAGTGGCGCAACATGAGCTCTGCAGAACGTGTGTGAACCCTGACGCTGTTGTGGACGTCACCGTCTGTCTCATTAAGATAAAGATATTTTTTTTAATCCCTCTTTGACGATGGTTCCGTTTTCTTTTCAAAACACTCCTTCAGTGTCGTTGGCCTTTTTTTTACTGATCGCTCTCCACATTTTTCTCAAATTCTCACGGGTCTTCACAAGATCCCTCCAACTGCCGTTTCCTGACTATTTTTCTTCACTTCCTTTCTTGGCCCGAGATGAGTTCTTACCAAATGCGCTACTGACCTCCAGTGGCTAGTTTTATTTATTATTTATATCCAATAGAGCATCTTTGGGATGTGGTGGAACGGGAGATTCACATCATGGATGTGCAATCAACAAATCTGCACCAACTGTGTGATGCCATCATGTCAATATGGACCAAACATGTATATATATATATATATGTACCTACTAGGGTTGTTCCGATCATGTTTTTTGCTCCCGATCCAATCCCGATCGTTTTAATTTGAGTATCTGCCGATCCCGATATTTCCCGATCCGATTGCTTTTTTTTTTGCTCCCGATTCAATTCCAATCATTCCCGATAATTTTTCCCAATCATATACATTTTGGCAATGCATTAAGAAAAAAATGAATAAAACTCGGACGAATATATACATTCAACATACAGTACATAAGTACTGTATTTGTTTATTATGACAATAAATCCTCAAGTTGGCATTTACATTATTAACATTCTTTCTGTGAGAGGGATCCACGGATAGAAAGACTTGTGACTTTGTATATTGTGACTATATATTGACATCTAGTGTATTTGTTGAGCTTTCAGTAAATGATACTGCAGCCATTCAACCCAAATGCATGATGGGAAGTGGAACCATGACTGTGCGTCGTGCTACCAATGGATATATCTTCTCTGCATTGGGAAATAACATAAGGTGTTAAGAAAAAGATTAATTGCTACCTTGCTTCCCTACACTGCTTCCCATGATGATATTTCTAATCGTTGGAAGAGGGATTGTAAGGCTTCAGCCTATTAAAAAAAGGCTCCAAAGGCTGCCAAAATGCACTCTACTCATTTTACGCTGCCTTTGATCTATCTAAATGGGTAGAACGACGCCATTACAGATTGAGCGCAACAATGCGTGAGTAGGTAGTGCAGCGCAAGCATTAATTGCGTTAAATATTTAACGTGATACATTTTTAAAAAATTAATTACCGCCGTTATCGGTACCTTAAGCCTAAACTAAAGACTCTGGATGAGTGTAACATATTATGTCTGTAACGTTAAATACATTTAGAAAACGATTTAATTAAAAAATATAGATGTATTTAAAAAAGCAATGGCCGATATTTTTTTGCCGATTCCGATACTTTGAAAATGACGTGATCGGACCCGATCGATCGGGACATCTCTAATACCTACATATACATGTATATATATATATATATATACACACACAGTGTATCACAAAATTATTTTCGACCACTTTGCGATTTGCGGTCACTTACTTCCATCCCTGTTCTACAATCTTTCAAGGTTACATTTGCTATATTGCATCAATCCAAACCCTCCGGTGTCAAAAGTTCCTATTTACTCACAAAATCCATGCAAATTATCAGTCACCAAGTGGTTTCTCTATTCTCACTATTACTTATTGTTGTAACCAGGACCCAAATGCACGATTGTTCAGTCCAAACAAAAAGATGACCAAGTCAAAATGTTAAAAAGGTGACAACGAAAAACACAGCAATTGCTGGAAACAAAAAAACTGAGCGTAATCAACAAAATAACACCAAAATCATTGGTTCCAACATAAATCTAGGCAAAAACCTAAAAAAAAGGTGGTGGCACAGGATGTGGCAGGATACAAAATGAACTGACAATGGACAGAGGCAGCTCCAGACTATTTTTACACAGGGTCACAGGTGGATACAATCAGCATGATTCGGAAACGTAAGGGCAGGAAGTAAAGGTGAAACAAGGAAGAACGTAACTACCAAAATAAAAGCAGACAAGCCTACATGAAAAAAAAAAAAAAACTACATGATGAAACCCTAACAAGAATTACAAGAAATGACAATTATTTCAACTTTATTTTATTCACAAATTCTTGACTAGTGTATTTTTCACACCTGAGTACGTAGTATAAATCACACAACCCCCCCCCCCCAATACACAAAATAAAGAGGAAAAAAAAACATATACATAAATCACACTGGAGTATCAATGTCATTATGTGGATATTATATTTTATCAGCGACCAAGAACCCACATTAAGCATTATAGTATTAGTAAAATGGAGAACGGCAGGCTAAATAGGCAATATTTCCATTTTTTCCAAGATCTATCTATCCATTTTCTCCTACTTATGCGAGGTCGGGTCATGGAGGCAGCAGCTTCAGCAGAGAAGCCCAGACTTCATCAAGCTCTTCTTGGAGGATCCCAAGGCATTCAGGACACGCTAGCGAGACATTGTCTCCTCGCTGTCCTGGGTCAGCCCTGCAGGCTTCTCCCAGTGGGACGTGCCCAGAACACCTCACCAGGGAGGCATCCTAATCAGATTGCCCGAGCCACGTTATCTGGTTTCTCTAGATACGGAGAAGCAGCAGCGCTACTCCGAGCCCCTCCCGGATGACCAAGCTTCTCACATTATCTCTAAGGGAGAGCCCGGACACCCTAGGGAGGAAACTCATTTCAGCTGCTTCTATCTGGGATCTTATTCTTTCGGTCACAACCAATGTTCCCTCTAATTTTTTATGTGTCTGAGCAGACACACAAGCTCCCTGAGCACAGTGAGGACCACTGTGAGCAACGTCAGATGTATACGCTGTGGCCACACATCAGAATCACGCCTGTTCAAAACCTTGGATCATAGCAATTTACATGGCATATTAAAATAATGAAAATACAGCACCAATTTGCATTAGTTTACTTTTAATTAGGGCTGTCAAATTCAACGCGTTAACGGGCGCTAATTAATTTTTTTAGTTAATCATTTTAAAATATTTAACGCATGCACGGAATGACCCTCTAATGTACTGCTGCAAACAGACTACAATGGCGCCATTTTTTGTTAATTAAGAGCTAAGAGGCAGAGAAAAGCGAGTGGACACATGCATTCATCGGGGCTGCGCCATTTATTGGCATACGTTTTGGCGAGCGGCGTGGGGAAGAATGACAGGAGATGATCTTTTTCTTAACACGCTTCTTTGAACACAACGCAGAAGATATACAGTGCCTTGCAAAAGTATTCGGCCCCCTTGAACCTTGCAACCTTTCGCCACATTTCAGGCTTCAAACATAAAGATATAAAATTTTAATTTTTTGTCAAGAATCAACAAGAAGTGGGACACAATCGTGAAGTGGAACAAAATTTATTCGATAATTTAAACTTTTTTAACAAATAAAAAACTGAAAAGTGGGGCGTGCAATATTATTCGGCCCCCTTGCGTTAATACTTTGTAGCGCCACCTTTTGCTCCAATTACAGCTGCAAGTCGCTTGGGGTATGTTTCTATCAGTTTTGCACATCGAGAGACTGACATTCTTGCCCATTCTTCCTTGCAAAACAGCTCGAGCTCAGTGAGGTTGGATGGAGAGTGTTTGTGAACAGCAGTCTTCAGCTCTTTCCACAGATTCTCGATTGGATTCAGGTCTGGACTTTGACTTGGCCATTCTAACACCTGGATACGTTTATTTTTAACCATTCCATTGTAGATTAGGCTTTATGTTTTGGATCATTGCACTGTTGGAAGATAAATCTCCGTCCCAGTCTCAGGTCTTGTGCAGATACCAACAGGTTTTCTTCCAGAATGTTCCTGTATTTGGCTGCATCCATCTTCCTGTCAATTTTAACCATCTTCCCTGTCCCTGCTGAAGAAAAGCAGGCCCAAACCATGATGCTGCCACCACCATGTTTGACAGTGGGGATGGTGTGTTCAGGGTGATGAGCTGTGTTGCTTTTATGCCAAACATATCGTTTTGCATTGTGGCCAAAAAGTTCAATTTTGGTTTCATCTGACCAGAGCACCTTCTTCTCCCAGGTGGCTTGTGGCAAACTTTAAACGAGATTTTTTATGGATATCTTTGAGAAATGGCTTTCTTCTTGCCACTCTTCCATAAAGGCCAGATTTGTGCAGTGTACGACTGATTGTTGTCCTATGGACAGACTCTCCCACCTCAGCTGTAGATCTCTGCAGTTAATCCAGAGTGATCATGGGCCTCTTGGCTGCATCTCTGATCAGTTTTCTCCTTGTTTGAGAAGAAAGTTTGGAAGGACGGCCGGGTCTTTGCTCGGGTCTAGATTTGCAGTGGTCTGATGCTCCTTCCATTTCAATATGATGGCTTGCACAGTGCTCCTTGAGATGTTTAAAGCTTGGGAAATCTTTTTGTATCCAAATCCGGCTTTAAACTTCTCCACAACAGTATCTCGGACCTGCCTGGTGTGTTCCTTGGTTTTCATAATGCTCTCTGCACTTTAAACAGAACCCTGAGACTATCACAGAGCAGGTGCATTTATACGGAGGCTTGATTACACACAGGTGGATTGTATTTATCATCATCGGTCATTTAGGACAACATTGGATCATTCAGAGATCCTCACTGAACTTCTGGAGTGAGTTTGCTGCACTGAAAGTAAAGGGGCCGAATAATATTGCACGCCCCACTTTTCAGTTTTTTATTTGTTAAAAAAGTTTAAATTATCCAATAAATGTTTTTCCACTTCACAATTGTGTCCCACTTGTTGTTGATTCTTGACAAAAAAATTAAATTTCATATCTTTATGTTTGAAGCCTGAAATGTGGCGAAAGGTTGCAAGATTCAAGGGGGCCGAATACTTTTGCAAGGCACTGTACCATTTGCAGCCACCACTGACAGTCATGGTTGCCCAACTTCCCATCATGCATTTGGGCGGAACAGTTAAGTCTCTACAGTATCATTTACTGAAAGCACAACAAAAATAATATTCCTATCTCTTGAAGGGAATAGTTACCTTTCTCACACACACCATACTATATAACTGTTTGCCTTACACACGTAATATAATCAATCAGGGAATAGTACCATGTCTCATATGTACTGTAGGATTGTTTGTACTACTCTAACACACCTAAAATAAATAGCACACCATAGTTTAATGAAAAGAAGCAGAATAGACACACAACACCATCTTATCACAGAAGCCCAACGTGTGCTTCACATTGCCGTATCAAACGCACCTATAGACGTGTCGTGCTGCGGCGCCCAAGTAGTCCTAGTGACACCACAATACGTTTCTGTTGAATTTTATTTTGTGTGCTGCATCGATTTACTGGTGTGCTGAGTTTGTGCAAGCAGTGCGCAATTGCGCACCCGAACAGCTTAGAGGGAACATTGGTCACAACCCACAGCTTGTGACCATTGCTGAGGGTAAAACGTAGATCGACTGGTAAATAGAGAGATTAGCCTTTCAGCTAAGCTCCCTCTTCACCATGATGGACCGAAGCAAAGTAATCCTTACACTCTAAATGTAACTCATAGCGTTGGCATTAGCTTTAGCATGGCGAGCATCCGCATAAACTCTCACTTTGACTTGTTTACATCTCTTCGTGACGTCCTGGTCAGTTAAAATATTGGAAAATAATGTACTTAGTGTGTATAATCATAAAAAGAAGTGCTGCTTTCATCGGTTTGACAGCGCTAGACCAAATTTATCCTTTAAGTCTCAGGTCATCCTTTTCAATTCGAAGCTGTTGAAGCAATTTAAAAAAAAAAAAAAAACGTATATCAGATCAAACATTGGGTTACAAAATCGGCTGAAATATTTTTTTTAGATATCGGTATCGGCATTTGAAAATCCCATATCGGTCGACCGCTAATTGTTTCAATGTCAAATTAGTTAAAGGGATCAATGGATAGAAAGACTTGTATTTCTTAAAAGATAACGTAATTATCGTTAAAAGTAGGTGTCATATCTGTATGCCTTCTCAGTTGTTTTCTCTTTCCAGCATCTGATTCAGCTGGATGGGCGGGGCCGTGGCCGCACACCTGTGGCGCATTAGGAGCGCTCATTATTTAAGGACTCCTGTCACCGTCTGCGAGTGTCGGACTATTGCATTTGCTTGTTACGGCTTTGCTTACTTCTGTGTGCTCATCGTCACCCTTGGTGCTTCCCGACATTCTTCGATCGTGTTCTGGTTTGATCTCATTTACTTTTGTGTTTTATTGGGATTTTGTAATTGTAATTTTGTACTGTTGTATTCACGCCGTTTTAGCGTGCTCTCTCAGTTATATTTTCTTACCCGCGTTACTTAGCGTGCTCTCTCAGTTGTATTTTCTTACTCGCGTTTTAGCGTGCTCTCTCAGTTGTATTTTCTTACCCGCGTTACTTAGCGTGCTCTCTCAGTTGTATTTTCTTACCCGCGTTACTTAGCGTGCTCTCTCAGTTGTATTTTCTTACTCGCGTTACTTAGCGTGCTCCCTTTGTTGTACTCATTAAATACTAAATTCGCTCTCTGATCTCCTAGTCTGTGTTTTGGATCCACATTAACGGCTTGCCGTTCGTAACAGAATAGTCCGACCATGGATCCCGCAGACTCCGAGGCTATTCGCCATGCGCTTGCCGGTCATGGCCATATGATCAGCAAGCATGAACAATCATTAAATGAATTACTGACCGTGATCACCGCGCTAACCACTAGAATCGAAAATATGGTCCCACCTGCTCAGTCCGGTGGTGTTGATAACGCAGCCGCGGCACCCGATCACTCCGCCCCGCCTCCGGTTGTTCCACCGTCTTCTTTTCGGGAGCCGGTGTTGCCACACCCAGATCGTTATGAGGGAGAACCCGGCGCTTGCCAACAATTTTTGCACAAGTGTTCCCTTGTATTTGACCAACAGCCGTATACATTCGCGAGTGACAGGTCCCGTGTAGCGTATACTATGAGTCTCCTCGCCGGTAAAGCGGCAACTTGGGCAATGGCGGTAAGCAACGCTAATCCCGCAATCCGTCAGTCATTCGAGACTTTTAAAACAGAGTTTGTGAGGGTTTTTGATCACCCGGTTAGAGGCAAGGAGGCAGGCAGCCGCCTGCTGGATTTTTTACAAGGCGATCTTAGCGTGGCGGACTACTCCATTCGTTTTCGAATTTTGGCCGCAGAGTGCGGTTACGACGAAGCTGCGCTGTGTGGAATTTTTCGACGGGGGCTGTCGTCTGCGGTGAAAGACGAGCTGGCGGCCCGGGAGGATTCTTCGGGCTTGGAAGAACTGATTTCTTTGTCCGTGAAATTGGACAATCGACTGAAGGAGCGCGAGCGGGAACGAGCCTTGGAGCAGCGGGGTCGTCGTGGGTCGTCGTTGCGGAACGGCCCAGCAGCGCTGCGTGCGGACGGCTTCGTCGGATCACCATCTGCCTCTACGCCGACGTGGAGCCCGGTCCTGACGGCGGAGGAGCCAATGCAACTCTGTGGCGGTCGTCTTTCTGCGGAGGAGCGACGGAGACGGATGAAGGCAGGCTTATGTCTTTACTGCAGCTTGCCGGGGCACCACGTCGCCACCTGTGACGCGATCCCTTCACGTCGTCCTGGATCTTCGGCTCCTGGGGTTCCCCTCGCCCGAGGGGGGGCCAGGTTCGTACATAATGGCAATCAGTCGAATGAATTGCCTCGCAGCGAGTTGAATGAACTAAAACAAACTCGAGCTGAAATGAGACTGCAATTGCCGGGAGAAGTTTCGCATGGTGGGGTTCAAGTTAAGTTTACTGCTCTAATTGACTCGGGGGCAGATGACTGTTTTATGGACCAGAGTGTTGTTGACGCTCTTAAATGTCCATTAATAAGACTTGCTAGACCTAAAAGGGTTTTAGATCTCGATGGGCGACCCCTGGCGGACGTGAAATTTATTACGCCCCCGCTCAAAATAAAGTTGTCCGGGAATCATTTTGAGGCCCGTAGCTTTTTGGTTATGCTGTGCAAATCTGCTCCCGTCGTGCTGGGGATCTCTTGGTTAAAAGTGCATAATCCTAATATCGATTGGGCAAAGACTCAAATAATTGCTTGGAGTACGTTTTGTTATGCACATTGTTTACGTTCGGCGTGTCTACTTCCCGGTGAAGCAAAAATGGCTACCGAGCCAGTTAATTTGAAGAATGTTCCCGTCGAGTATCATGACCTCCAGCGTGTATTTAGTAAAGAGCATGCTAGTACCCTGCCACCGCACCGACCTTATGACTGTACCATTGAATTGCTGCCCAATGCCCCACTACCCAGCTCGCGCTTATACCAAGTCTCTAAACCGGAGCAGGAAGCTATGAGGGAATACATCTCCTCTTCCTTGGCTTCAGGCCTCATTCGCCCTTCGTCTTCTCCTTTGGGGGCGGGGTTTTTCTTCATTGGCAAGAAGGATGGGGGTCTTAGACCGTGCATCGACTATCGGGGTCTCAACGATATTACTGTTAAAAATAAATACCCGCTACCGTTGTTGGATTCGGCTTTCGCGCCGTTAAAATCAGCCACCATTTTCACCAAATTAGACTTGCGTAGCGCTTACCACTTGGTCAGGATTCGTGAAGGAGACGAGTGGAAAACCGCCTTTAAGACCCCACTTGGGCATTTTGAATACTTGGTCATGCCTTTCGGTCTAACAAATGCACCTGCAGTGTTCCAAAGCCTCATCAATGATGTATTGCGTGACATGCTAAATGTGTTCTGTTTTGTTTATTTGGACGACATCTTAATTTTCTCCAGAAGCTTGCAGGAACATCGCCAACATGTCCGCATAGTTCTGCAAAGACTTTTGGAAAACCGGTTGTTCGTTAAGGCCGAGAAATGTGAGTTTCACTGTGAGTCAATGCAGTTTCTTGGCTTTATCGTGGAGAGAGGGCAGCTAAGGCCTGATCCGGCAAAAATTCAGGCGGTGGCAGAGTGGCCCACCCCCACTTCACGTAAGCACTTACAACGTTTCCTCGGGTTTGCTAACTTTTACAGACGTTTTATCCGCAATTATAGTATGAGGGCCGAGCCCCTCACCAGGTTAACCTCTAACAAGCGGCCATTTGTTTGGTCCTCGGCGGCAGAGGCCGCATTTTTAAGCCTTAAACGAGCGTTTACGAGCTCACCTGTCCTTGTTCATGCCGACTCCGATCTTCCTTTTGTTGTCGAGGTAGATGCGTCGAGTTCCGGAGTGGGGGCCATCCTGTCCCAGAGGTCTACAGTCGACCAGAGGCTGCACCCCTGTGCTTTCTACTCCCGCTGCCTCAGCCCTGCCGAGGCAAATTATGATGTCGGCAACCGGGAGCTGCTCGCTATAGTCCAGGCATTGCAGGAATGGAGGCACTGGTTGGAGGGCACCGAGGTACCGTTCCAGATACTAACAGACCATAAGAACTTGGAATACCTTCGTGCTGCCAAGCGCCTCAACTCACGCCAGGCCCGCTGGGCATTGTTCCTGACCCGTTTCAACTTCCTGATTACTTACCGTCCAGGGTCAAGGAACGGGAAGCCCGATGCGCTGTCAAGGATCCATGAGCCGGTTGAGGAGGGGCCATCAGAGGAGTCTGTTGTTCCTGGGAATCTGATCGTTGGCGCCCTACGATGGGAAGTTGAACGTCTTGTGGAGGAAGCCCTACGAGGTGTTAGGGTGCCTGGGGGCTGCCCTGCCAGCAAGTTATTCGTCCCAGTTGCTCAACGTGCAGGAGTGCTGAAGTGGGGCCACTCCTCAAAGTTTGCCTGCCACCCGGGGGTGTCCCGCACATTCTTCCTCGTGTCCCAGAGGTTTTGGTGGCCAGGCATGCGCAAGGACGTCATGGACTATGTCTCCGCTTGTTCCATCTGCGCTCGGGGCAAGCCAGTCCATCGTGCTCCAGCGGGCTTACTCCATCCATTGCCTGTTCCAGCTCGCCCCTGGTCACATGTGGCGCTCGATTTTGTCACTGGTCTTCCACGATCCAGGGGTTATTCGGTCATCTTGACGGTGGTGGACCGGTTCTCCAAGATGGCACATTTCATCGCACTCCCCAAGTTGCCTTCAGCCCTGGAAACCGCCGACCTGCTGGTAAAACAATGTATTTCGTGCTCATGGCATCCCGTGTGACCTTGTCTCAGATAGAGGGCCCCAGTTTGTCTCACGAGTCTGGGGAGCGTTCTGCAAAGCTTTGGGGGCCACGTCAAGCAAGTCTTCAGGTTACCACCCACAATCCAATGGACAGACGGAACGGGCCAACCAGGAGCTGGAGGCCGCCCTCCGTTGTGTTTGTGAACTGCATCCGGCTTCCTGGTCGTCACACCTCCCGTGGGTGGAGTATGCACATAACACCCTCGTTTGCTCTGCCACTGGGAGGTCACCATTCATGACTGCATACGGGTTCCAGCCTCCACTGTTTCCTTCCCAAGAAGCCGAGGTCGTCGTGCCGTCTGTACAGGTGCACCTGCGGAGGGCGCATAGGGTCTGGAGAGACGCAAGGGCTGCACTAGTCCGAACGGCGGCCCGCAACCGGCGGATAGCTGATCGCCACCGACGGCCCGCTCCAGTCTATCGCCCAGGCCAGATGGTCTGGCTTTCGACGCGGGATTTGCACCTGGCTGGGACTTCAAGAAAACTGGGCCCTCGGTTCGTGGGTCCTTTTGCGGTTGACGCGGTGGTGAACCCTGTGACTGTCAGGCTGAAGCTTCCCGGCTCGATGAAGGTTCATCCAGTTTTCCACGTCTCTCTGCTCAAGCCGGTCTCCACCTGTCCCCTGAACCC
The DNA here is from genome assembly GCF_030265065.1 of Corythoichthys intestinalis. NCBI lineage: Eukaryota > Metazoa > Chordata > Actinopteri > Syngnathiformes > Syngnathidae > Corythoichthys > Corythoichthys intestinalis. Next base: position 9,092,094 of record NC_080396.1, on the reverse strand, counting down.
TCCATCAGTGCCTCCTCCTGCTCCTCGCGTGATCGACGGTGGGCCGGTGTACACGGTGCGTGCCATTCTTGATTCTAGGAGGAGGGGTAGGGGGGTGCAGTACCTGGTCGACTGGGAAGGTTATGGCCCTGAGGAGCGCCAATGGGTCCCCCGCTCCTGGATCCTCGATCCGTCGCTTCTGCGGGATTTCCACTCCCTTCATCCCTCGAAACCAGGTGGTCCGCCAGGGGGCGTCCGTTGAGGGGGGGGTTCTGTCATATCTGTATGCCTTCTCAGTTGTTTTCTCTTTCCAGCATCTGATTCAGCTGGATGGGCGGGGCCGTGGCCGCACACCTGTGGCGCATTAGGAGCGCTCATTATTTAAGGACTCCTGTCACCGTCTGCGAGTGTCGGACTATTGCATTTGCTTGTTACGGCTTTGCTTACTTCTGTGTGCTCATCGTCACCCTTGGTGCTTCCCGACATTCTTCGATCGTGTTCTGGTTTGATCTCATTTACTTTTGTGTTTTATTGGGATTTTGTAATTGTAATTTTGTACTGTTGTATTCACGCCGTTTTAGCGTGCTCTCTCAGTTATATTTTCTTACCCGCGTTACTTAGCGTGCTCTCTCAGTTGTATTTTCTTACTCGCGTTTTAGCGTGCTCTCTCAGTTGTATTTTCTTACCCGCGTTACTTAGCGTGCTCTCTCAGTTGTATTTTCTTACCCGCGTTACTTAGCGTGCTCTCTCAGTTGTATTTTCTTACTCGCGTTACTTAGCGTGCTCCCTTTGTTGTACTCATTAAATACTAAATTCGCTCTCTGATCTCCTAGTCTGTGTTTTGGATCCACATTAACGGCTTGCCGTTCGTAACAGTAGGAGTCAAAATAATTTGATATTGAAACCCCTCTAGATGTTTTCGGTTTTATACAATTTGTAAAATTAGTTGAACTAGTAGGTCGCCATTGCTGTTGACGTCGCAGGGCGGTGATGTCACATGGTTACGCTGCCGGGCTTCCAGAGTATGACTCTATCGACATAAACGTGTCTGTTCAACTCTTTTACTTTGAACCCGAGATGAACATTAATGAGCATGACAGCATTGTCGATATTTCACAAAACGAGCAGCAAAAGCAAAATGAACAGGAGAGAAAGGATGAGACAAGACGAGAGTAGGGAAAAGAAAACAGTGTTCTGCCAAAATGTGCTACACCGGCGAAACGTACTACAAGATGCGAGTTTGACACCCAAAGTACTACCGTGTGCTTTCAGGTTGTTTTGTTTAGATGCATACAGACAGAACATACTAAAGATGCCTTAAGAAAATACTTAAATGTAGTATTATCAAATAAGGGTGGTTTAAATATGCTACGTTACTAATGTGGTCAACAGATCAACAATCTGCTTTACAGCTACCACAATAAAAACAATGCTTAAAAGTATGAGAGGGAAACACATGGAAAAAGTATTTTAAAGCAATGAAAAGGGAATATAAGACTCAATAAAAAAACAAATAGTAAGTACTCGCCGCTTTTAACCGATGAGCTCATGTGTTGAACGTCTCGCTGCGCAGAATGAATTGCAGTAACCCGATAGTATTCGTCGAGTGACAGTGACAGTCTACGTCATCACCCCGAGCGTCCATTGCAGGAATGAAAACATGGCGCCCTCCGTAGGTTAAAACGTGTACTGAATATTGTAGATTTTTAAATCAATGGCAATATTTTATCTTTCTAATAACATATTTTAGTAAAAGAGAACAATTGTGACTTGTGGCCTGCGAGTCTTTAAGTCCGAGGTTCCCTTTAAAATTTAAAAAACATCAACAACAACACTTAAACCCCATCTTAGTGTAAATCGTATACATTATATATGGCAGAAAACACAGGTAACGAAAGTTACGTATGTAACTACGGTTCTATGAATCCCGAATGACCGCCAGAGGCGGTGCTGAAAGCACTGAATGATCCCTTCGCGCATGCGCAGTGCGAGTATTAATACCAAAAAAGTCACCTGTGACCCCAGGTTGACCTCCTGCCGGGGTATAAGTTCCGGCGTCAACCTCGTACCAGCCCCTACAGAACCTTCTCGCGTGTGGCACGAGGATTCTGAGTGACGGAACGCTCTGGCGGTCATTCGGGATTCATAGAACCGTAGTTACATACGTAACTTTCGTTCTATTTCATCCCTGCTAACCGCCAGAGGCGGTGCTGAAAGCACTGAATGACCAATACCAGCGGGGTCACGAAGAAACAGACACAAACCTCACAGGGAAGTCCCCTCCGATCCGAAGACCGCACCCAGCGGGTGGGGAGAGGTGACGTCCAAACAGTAGAACCTGAAGAAGGTGCCAGGCGCCGACCATGAAGCGGCGGCACAGATGTCCTCCAGAGGCACCCCTTTCAGGGCAGCCCAGGATGTGGCCACGACCCTGGTAGAGTGACAGCGCACACCCGACGGCAGGGGGCGACAAGCCATCTGATAGGAGTAAGAAATAGTATCAACGACCCAATGAGAGAGGCGCTGCTTGGAGAGGGCAGATCCCCGACCACGTGCCCCGTAGCAGACAAAAAGTTGGGACGACCTACGAAAACTTGCCGTGGAGTCCACATAAAGCCTCAGGGCCCTCACCGGGCACAACAGCTCCTGTCTGCTCCCACCCTCCCCAGGCGGGGGGCGGTAACGAGCAAGGCGTAAGGGACGATTGCAACGGGAGCCAGCCAACACCTTGGGCATAAACGCAACGTTAGGCCACAGTGTGACACCTGAACCCTCGGGGTGCCAAAACATGCACGACGGGCTAACCGAGAGTGCGTGCAGTTCGCCAACCCGCTTAGCAGAGGCAACGGCCAGCAGGAACGCCGCCTTGCGGGCGACCCACTGAGGCCCGGCCGCATCCATAGGCTCGAAGGGGGGGCGGCACAAGCTGTCAAGCACCAGCTGCAGATCCCAGACCGGGGCGCGAGGACACCTGCGGGGGTGGAGCCTCAGAGCCCCCTTGAGGAATGTAGCAACCAGGCCGTGGTTCCCCACAGATCCACCAGAGACCTTGGCGTGATGAGCAGAGATGGCAGCGACGTAGACCTTGAGGGTGGACGGAGAGCGACCAATATCAAGGAGGGACTGTAAGAAGTCCAGAACAGTGGGGACAGAACAACTCACCGGGTCATCCCCATGGTCCCCGCACCACTTCACGAACAACCTCCACCGGCCAGCGCACTGCATGCGCGAAGGGATCATTCAGTGCTTTCAGCACCGCCTCTGGCGGTTAGCAGGGATGAAATAGAACTTGAAGTTCCACTCTGAGATCCACAATTTGGCCATATTTCAAAATTGTCCGATATGCATGTGTGATACATCATTGGAAAGTTTAAAATCTCAATTTTCTGGGGGAAGAAAAATTTTGAACAGGAGGGCATTTTTTTAATAAAAAAAGTTTTCTTAAACAACAAAACCATATCTGTAGGTGAGAGCACGCGAGAGCAGAATTACAGACGCCATGACTTTAAGGAGATATTATCGTGTACTTACCTTGTTTCGATCCAAAAACTCCATGTAGCATGTATCACTGAGTGTCAAGACACACCTGTGAATGGCCAAAGCTGGATTTTTGGGGGATTTTATGGGTGAAACACGGTAATATAACAAGGGATGGGATGCAAAAATGGCAGACATCAAGGAGTAGTCGAGCATTTCTTTTTCATATATTTACCTTTTTAAACATTTTTTCCCAATTTTTCTTTGTTTGGAGCCATTATTTATCATCTAACATATAGGAAAAAATGTGACAGTAACAAAAAAAATTAGGGCTGCAAAATTATCGCGTTAACGGGCGTTAATTAATTTTTTAAATTAATCACGTTAAAATATTTGACGCAATTAACGCAGATGACCCGCTCAGACACATTTAAATGACGGTAGAGTGAAACGCTCACTTGTTAATTGTGTTTTATGGAGTTTTGCCGCCCTCTGCTGGCGCTTGGGTGCGACGGATTTTATAGGCTTCAGCACCCATGAGCATTGTGTAAGTAATTATTGACATCAACAATGGCGGGCTACTAGTTCATTTTTTGATTGAAAATTTTACTAATTTTATTAAAACAAAAACATTAAGAGGGGTTTTAATATAAAATTTCGATACCTTGTACTAACATTTTCTTTTAAGAACTACAAGTCTTTCTATCCATGGATTGCTTTAACAGAATGTTAATAATGTTAATGCCATCTTGTTGATTTATTGTTATAATAAACAAATACAGTCCGTATGTACTGTGTGTTGAATGTACTGTATAAATCCATCTTGTTAAGACTATCTTTCCATTCCAACAATAATTTACAGAAAAATATGGCATATTTTATAGATGGTTTGAATTGCAATTAATTACGATTCATTAATTTTTAAGCTGTAATTAACTCGATTAAAATCGTTTGACAGCCCTAAAAAAAATACAATTAAGCGATAGATTTGAGGTACATATCCGTGACTTTTTTACAGACACCATTTTTTTCATTGTGACGTAATTTGTTTAATAGTTTAAAATATGCCAGCAAATAATTTTTTAAGTCTTTTTTTTTTTTTTAACTAAATATTAGACAACAATTAATGATTCTAAGCTAAAAATGACAGACATTTTGAATGATAAATACAATTAATTACCTTCGTTTTATGGATGGATTGAAACAAAAGCGGTTGTGCGACGTCTGTAAAGGGTTGTTTTCAGGGTAAAATGGGCAAATTAAAAATAGTTTGGGGTCTTAATGCGCCATGAATCTGCAATGGCAGTATATAGACATATTGTTCTATCAAACACAACAGTTGTTTTGGCTTAAAATAATGCAGTTTCTTTTAAAGAGGAGTACAAGAGCAGAAACTGCTTTTTCAGTCTTGTCTGTGTTTTCCACCATATACATACTACATACATAATACGATAATGTAATAATCTAAACTAATACAAAGTGTTTAAAATGCCTGCCTCAACAAACAAGCTTTCCCTGGAAACACCACCCAACGCCAGCACTATGCTCAACAGGGGGTTGTGCAGAAATTCATTCCTCTGCTGCATAACATTTGATCCTCTTTACCCCAATTTTCAAACCAAGTTTTAAACCCCATTGTGCCGCCTTCTGAGCATTCCAAAGAAAAATTAATGAGTGAGGAATTTAACGGCAACGGCCAGATGGGTTAGCGCCCTTCCTAATGTGAGTGAGCGAGGAACAATTAAAACATCATTGCTGTGCGGCGCACGACCCGACACTGGCAAGGCATTTGATTCTTGAATGGTGAAGCTACGGTGATTTGGGAGGATAAGCGGTGCCAGTCCAATAGACAGCATTACAGGCCATGGGATGGACACGGTGGGCTTAGCGCAAAGCTTCAAAATTCAAAGTAGATTAGGGCTGACAGAGGAAATTGGATATCAATAGCGGCCAACAGATTTGGCAGCTGTACAGAGGCCCGCTGCTCCATTCCCACTTCAGTGCTCATTTGAGCCCAAACCCGGCTGCTGCAGATACAGTACGTATGCAGCCAAGTAGCACTTCCAGAAAGTTTTGCTCACTAAAGTGACCACCGTCACCTCAAAGGGCATTATAATCCGAGCTGTGTGTGTGAAGTTTGTGGTCTTCTTTCACTTGAACAAAAATAACTACCTTCTACTGCTCCGTTTAAAGTAAGGTGAGAATATTGCAAAGGAATGAGAAAACACCCTCAGCTCTCTCCCCACGCTGGTGTAGACCTGCACTTTGAATACTAAGCACCTTCATAAATTGGAAATGACAAGGTGATACATGTGGGTAATACATTTCACTGTCCAGCTGGCTGGCATTGATGTTACATAAAAATCAAGCTCGCTGCTGCATCAGGGTAGATGGAGACAAAGTTACCAGTAGAATTACACGATAATTAGCAGGAATCTGTATGACTCAGACGGTCATCAAACCTGGTGAGGAGCAGTGTTGTTAATAACGGCGTTACAATATAACGGCGTTACTAACGGCGTTATTTATTTCAGTAGTGGGTAATCTAATTAATTACTTTTCTCATCTTGGCAACGCCGTTACCGTTACTGAGGACGGAAAGGCATGCGTTACTATGCGTTACTATATTGGTCGAAAAGTCTGAGGGAGACGGACTCACCGAGACGACAGAGCAGAGCAGGAGCAGGGAGGAGGCAAGAAAGTTGTGACGCCGGGCAAACGCGATGCTAGGTAGCTCCAATAATACATGTTGTAGCCGATAGCTAGTACAAACTACGCCCGCATGTTATGGTAGATATGGTAGACATGGTAGATATCACATGTACTGTACATAGATATAACTAGATGCAAAATGACAGACATGGCACTAAATGAGTTAGTAGACAGCCGCCATCTTAAAGCAGTAGACTTTTTAGGACGGCTCTGTTGTAGAGAACCTTCCTAGCGAACCTAAGTAACTTTTTATCTAAAATACTTCTAAATCGGCAAAATCTTGACTTGAATCTATCTTTAAATCATGAAACAGTTTTAAAATTTTCATATGTCGAAAGTAGAGAGAAGGGAACTAATGCAATAATGGGAGCAATTTTAACAACTTTTAACAGTTGATTCAGGGTAAAGGGTAAATTAGGGTAAAGAATTGGGCTCGGGCCAATTGTACCAAAAACCTTCACAAAAAACTTCACATAGTGTGGCCAATGTTTTTTATTAATTTATTTTTTTTTGAGGAAAAAAAAAAAGTAATTATCACCAATTACTTTGCCAAGTAACTAATTACTCTTACATTCAGGTAATTGAGTTACTAACGCAATTAATTTTTGGGAGAAGTAATTTGTAACTATAATTAATTACTTTTTAAGATTTTTGTAAGATTAACAACACTGAGGAGGGTGCATGTTGGCCAGCTGAAGAACAAATGTATCATTTTTTAAGCGACTGGTCAATGAATGGCCAAATGCTAGATTAAAATATGACATCAATACAATGCAAATCACTATTTATCTTACTCATTAGGGCCCGAGCACCAAGTGGTGCGAGAGCCCTATCCTAATGCAAATGATAATGAATATTATTATTTCTTCAGGGCAAAAGAAAATAGAAAATTTGGAGGCCTTAAAGGGTATGACAACACCTGGGGAAATGCTAATATTCCATCATTTATCCATAAACGCATTCCTTTTGGATTCATATCATGCCACTTCATGTAATTACAAACATCGCAACACCAAGAAAATGTTAGAAATTTGGATCGATTGTCAAGCTAAAAGGACCCGCCCACGAGATCCCGGAAATCTAGCATATTGTGTGCGCACGTCACTACAAGGAAACAACCGGGTCAGTGCTTAATACTAAATGGCGGCGATGATAGCGGACACTTTTGTTTCTAGATGCAGCAACGAATCCGATGTAACGAACATTCTTCTAATGGTGACGAGGAGAGTTATGAACCTTTCTTTGGTGTTTTGGGTTATCAATTTGAGCCCAAACGAAAGCCAATGTAGCCTAATGAAAGGATCATTGAGAGGAGCAATCACACTGATGAAACACTGGCAACATCGTGTGGGAAACACCGAATGGTTTGTTTTGCATTTCTTTTTGTGAAGCTGATACACCGTGACCGCAAAATAATGTAATGTATAGTATAATTAGCATTTATTGTGCTACCATAGGTTTTCGCTCTGCCAACCGACACAAATATGAATGGGATTAGAGCAGGGGTCCCCAACCTTTTTTGCACCACGGACCGGTGTGATTTGGGTCTTTTTTTCACGGACCGGTGTCCCACTTTTATATTAAGTTGGACTCTCAATGTTATCCAATGGTGCTAAAAAACTATTTACATCACAAACATACATGTGCAACACGGAAATGGCGTAAATTAACGCTTAACGACACGACAAAGTCGTTAAGTGAGAGGGCTACGTGCAGTTGTTGTGTGCGCCAAACATGGCAAACGTAAGTTAATATTCCTTTCTTAAAAGAAAGTTTGTAGTGTGTACCTAGGAATCGCTGGAATTGCGGTCCTTTTTAACGTTACGCGCATGCCAACTTTGTCAGAACACCGGCAATGTGCGGCAGAAAAATACAGCAAATATAAAATAGCATTTGTTTTTAGCCCCGTCGTGTTAAGTGCAGGGAAAAAATACAACTCACCCGCTGAATCAGTGGGAGGGCTGAGTTTGTTTCGTTGAGACGAGATGGGAGAGTGAGAGAAGCTAGCATCACAAATACACGATGTTGGAAATTGTAGCACAGTTTTCAGCTAGCTACTAGCGATGTCGGGATATTCCGAAATGACTTTAATCCAGAACTTCGGTAGAGTTGTTGTCTCAAATGTATGTTTAAGTCGCCGTGATTTGCGCTCTCTACAAGCTGATATTCCTGTTCCACAGACATGCTCGAATCACTCGATTTATTCACATACGGGTCACGAATTCACTCCTTCGCAGTTCGTGGGTCTTTAGTGATTGGGAAGTAGCATACATTTTGTTTTCTTTGAGGTTGTAGGCACATCTTCTGGCTCGTCAGGTTCCCGTTTCCCTGTAAAATTGCAAAATTAGCCCTCTTAGCACTGACGAACTTTACTCATTGTCTGCGTAGTCCAGCTCTTTTTCTCGCGTTCGGGAACTCATGGGTACTACATTGCGACAAATGGCTATTTGTAAACCACATAGCATGACCGGTTTGAACCATTTTAGCGATTTTTTGATAAAACACGAACGCAACTCTCTCGTCGATAAACAACGATGGCACCTGCCTCGACCTTTTGTTTCCTTGTTATGACGTCTCCGCCCCATTCGGCTGTTTCCGGAACACTTTTGGAAATGTTCGTCATTTTCAATCTATTTTCGATAATTGCTCATTAATGTCATTGAGTTTTTGTTAACTTTATCAATATTTGTCATCTTGGCACATAACGGTTCTATTGATGTCTCACACCCCCTTTGCGTTTTCATACCCTTTAACTTTATTAATATTTGTTATCTTGGCACATAACGGTTCTATTGATATCTCACAGCCCCTTAGTGTTTTAATACCCTTTAACATGCTCTAAAACTCACCAAAATTTGCAGATACATGCAGTTTAGCGTAAATTTCGATAATTTTACAACCTTGCGAAAAACCATAACAAAATGGCTCACCGTCGCCCCTTTATGAAAATGACTCTCCTATTAGGTTTAGTCAATGTAGAGTGATGAAAATTGGGGAGTGACACCTTGTGCAAAACTGCACCGAAAAGTCTCTTGGACCCATTTCCCAAACCCAACAGGAAATCGGGTATTTTGGATTGAGTGTGAAAAAATATTCACAATTCAAGTCGATATACAGGGTGCACATTTGAGACGTTAGCACCCAGGAAGTTAGATGGATCATCCTCAAAATTAGTGAGACTGTTCATGAGACATATGAGATCTAAAGTTATCAAAATGGTGAGTTTTCATTGCCTGGCACGGCCAGACTGTTCTCCCTGTATTTTTCAAACACTGAGAGAAAAGTCTGGGACCCAGCCCATTAACGGCCTCTCGGGCAGGTACAAAATCTATCGACAAATCAGATTCGTTTATTTGCATGACGTGTTCTTAACGAGCAACGTCACTCTTGCGCGTCGGAAGTCGTCTCCACAACAACACAGATGGTGAACAGGAGAGCCGAGAATATATCCACGGTAAAATCAGTTTTAAATTACCAAAAACACATCGATAAGAGTCATTGACAACAGTCTGTCTCACGCTAGCCATGTTGAATAAACTCCACTCTCCTTGTATGTTTCCTTTCGCGCGCAAGTCCCTCGTCCTGCCCTCGTCGTTTTACTAACGTCACGTCTGCCCGTCGCTGATTGGTCCACTCCGCAGTCTGTTTGCTGTGGCTTGCACCGCCCTGGAAATTGTATCCGCTGAATGGTGGCCAGACTCAATAGCTCGAACAGCGATGAGTCTGGAGTACCAGGCAAGAGTTTTCATTCATGGGCCTCACCCGGGAGCAGTGCCAAAGTCGGCCTTTTTTTTTGGCAACAGGCCAAAGTCCGCCCGTGGCGCAGTTGGTAGCTAGAGTTGTTCTGGGACTGAAGGGTCAGCGGTTCAAACCCGGCTACAACTGCCCACTGTCGAAGTGCCCTTGGGCAAGGCACTGAACCCTAATTTGTCCCCAATGGGTTGGCAGCGCCTTGCATGGCAGCAGCACCATTGGTGTATGAATGGGTGCGTGTAAGGGTAAATGTGTGCTAATGTAAAGCACTTTGGGCATGGTAACCATGTAGTTAAACGTGCTATATAAGTACTCTCCACTCTCCATTCCTCAAATTCAGTAAATGACCAATAACTCCCTGATACAGTCTTTTTCATATCTGTCGTATGTGAGAGGTATCCCAGCCTGAACATGACTACCCATTTGGCCTGGTGCCACCTGCTGGGAACAAGAAACGCCTTTTTTTTTTTTTTTTTAAACTAGACAGGCTCCTCCTCCAAGGGTAAACAAAAAAATTGACCTCAAACCTGCTTTAGGGGAGCCTTAAGGCATTTCTTCAGGTGCCCGATAAAAAAAAAAAAAAATGAGGCTTTGTTGGAGCAGAGGGGTCAAAACAGGGAAATGAAAATGACCGTCACCATTGTCTCACCACACATTTTGAAGTCATAACTTGGCAGATATACAACATAACTGTGCCAAACTTCAAATGCTTGATGGCAGTTGTACCCTGAAATGTTTTGTAGGGGTCATTTGCATCAACCCTATAGCCCCAACTAGTGGCAACAGAAAGCCACTCATTTTACTTATACATGCCCAGTTCCTTTGAGGTTGGTAAGTGTAGTTACAAAACCTTTTGTAATTCTATATTTTAAGGCCCATGGCCACATGTCTGTCTGTTGCCATGACGACCCTTCGTTTGTGATTAAAAAGAAGACCATGTATAAACCTAGCAGGGTTTTTTAAAACCAAGGATCCTGCCCTAATACGTCTAGAAAAAATAATTACGTCTACACCAGCACATTTGCAGAAAAAAAAGCCAACCGTATTCATTCGTTTTTAAGTACATTCATAACAATGCACGAAAAATAATTGTCCAAAATACCCACATGCTTTGCATGTGTTCCTCGGTATGAAGCACTGCAAAAGTTTGTAAATAAATGGAAGCAAAAAGCCGCTGTCTAATAATGAGATCTAAACCCACTGTGAAGGTATCCATGTTTACTCCTAATGTAAACGTTGTTCTAATGTGTGAGGAACAAATTTTATTTTAGCCAATGACGTTTCCATAGTTAAATCTTCGGTTATCAATGTCCACATGATGGCGCTACAAGCGCAGAATTCGCACATCTTCACTTTGGATGGAGTTTTTAAGAACCCTTGTTTTCAATGCCCAAAATGTGCGTGTGCGTGTTGACTATAGGCCAAACCGTAAAAAGAAGTTCTTCTTTTTGACATCTAACCTGTAGACATGTCCTTAGGCAGCTTATAGAGCCACGAAATTTGGCACACTTGGTCGAATTGGGCCAATTAGAAGATTCATTTAAGTTTTAAATAAGGGTGTGGTTGCACAATAGCGCCTCCTTTTTTGTAGGACCCTTTTCAATAGCAGGCATGAAAATGGGTCAGGGGTTAAAAGGTGAGAAGGGTGTGGAGGAAATATGTTCCGGTAAGGCTGTCCCAAACGACAATTTTTTTTCCGGATTAGTAAGCTGACTATTTTTACAATTAGTCAACTAATATATTTATATTTTTTAACTACTATAGCAATTAAATTTTTGTTGACGCTTATTAATTCACAAAAACATTTTGGAACACTAAAATTATTTATTAAAGTGCAAATAAACATGTAAATAACAATAATTAATCACACATGAACACTGAGGTCAAATGCTGATACCTGATAGCATTTACAAGTGCGAAAGAATGGAATGTAAACAGATTGAGAACACTGACTTCGCCTTTCCAACATTATTCAAAGCAATTATAAGATTAATTGTTAATTATATTTTTTAAAAAGGGTGTCATTTTAAAGTTATTCTGAGTGTAAAATCTGAATTCTGTAGTATTATAGTATTTACAGTTGTGGTCAAAAGTTTACATACACTTGTGAAGAACATAATGTCATGGGTCTCTTGAGTTTCCAGTTATTTCTACAACTCTGAATTTTCTCCGATAGACTGATTGGAACAGATACTTCTTTGTCTCAAAAAACATTCATGAAGTTTGGTTCTTTTATGACTTTATTATGGGTTAACAGAAAAAGTGATCAAATCTGCTGGGTCAAAAATATACATACAGCAACACAAATTAGCAATTTCTTGTGAGTGATTATTGACTTGAACAATCATTGACTTGAACAAGTCAGGAAAGTCACTTGGAGCCATTTCAAAGCAGCTGCAGGTCCCAAGAGCAACAGCGCAAACAATTGTTTGTAAGTATAAAGTGCATGGCACTGTTTTGTCACTGCCACGATCAGGGAGAAAACACAAGCTATCACCTGCTGCTGAGAGAAAATTGGTCAGGAGGGTGAAGATTCAACCGAGAATCACCAAAAAGCAGATCTGCCAAGAATTAGAAGCTGCTGGAACACATGTGTCAGTGTCCACAGTCAAGCGTGTTTTGCATCTCCATGGACTGAGAGGCTGCCGTGTAAGAAGGAAGCCCTTGCTCCAAAAGCGGCACCTTAAGGCTCGACTGAAGTTTGCTGCTGATCACATGGACAAAGATAAGGGAAGAAAGTTCTGTGGTCAGACGAAACAAAAATCGAGCTGTTTGGCCAAAATGCCCAGCAATATGTTTGGAGGAGAAAAGGTGAGGCCTTTAACCCCAAGTACACCATGCCTACCGTCAAGCACGGTGGTGGTAGTATTATGCTGTGGGGCTGTTTTGCTGCCAATGGAACTGGTGCTTTACAGAGAGTAAATGGGATAATGAAGAAGGAAGATTACCTTCAAATTCTTCAAGATAACCTAACGTCATCAGCCCGAAGGTTGGGTCTTGGGCGCAGTTGGGTGTTCCAACAGGACAATGACCCCAAATACACATCAAAAGTGGTAATGGAATGGCTAAATCAGGCTAGAATTAAGGTTTTCGAATGGCCTTCGCAAAGTCCTGACTTAAACCCCATTGAGAACTTGTGGACAATGCTGAAGAAACAAGTCCATGTCAGAAAGCCATCAAATTTAACTGAACTGCACCAATTCTGTCAAGAAGGAGTGGTCAAAGATTCAACCAGAAGCTTGCCAGAAGCTTGTGGATGGCTACCAAAAGCGCCTAATTGAAGTGAAAATGGCCAAGGGACGTGTTACCAAATATTAGCGCTGCTGT